>NC_058063.1:5654410-6376321 GCF_020085105.1 Siniperca chuatsi | reverse complement strand
AGACAAAGTTATTTTTCTGAAAATGTAATGCTGTAGAGTCTTTGACTGAATAACAGCAAGATAATCAATTTGAGATAAACGTTAACATGTTAATGCCTGACAGTATTTCGATATTTCCTACTGATGGGAATGTGTGCTGTAGGTAAGCCAGGAGGAAATATTGGAAGCAAAGTCCACCTGTGGCCCTGAAACTAGCTGCCACACATTGTGCTGTGATTTAACAAGGAACCTGTAGTGTCCCATTGTCATGCTTTCTGAGTGGATGCTGTAGCATCATTCTTGAGCTTTCAAACCTGCTGTGTGTGGTTATGGCTGAAAATCAGTCTTCTTGTGGTTGAGACTTTACTGTTGCTATTTGTTGCCTGCTGGTTAGTGTCTACACAAAAAAATCTGTAGAAATATAGCCACACATTGTATTTTTTATCCTTCATGATAAAGGCTAGGCTAGTGTTTACTTTATCTTTTTAGATTTACAAATTTCTGACTATAGATGCGTCACCATTTTCACCTCAGTTGTGCTCAGACACCACTGCTCTCTTCCTGCCAAACAAGCGATGTGTACCTCACTCACTCCTCCTCTATTTCAATCTAGACAGTCGTCTGTGTTCAAAGGGCAAGCTGATAGGAAGATTTTGCCAAGAGAACGGAAAAATAAAGAAGCAATAAAACTCATCATTTAAAAAAAGTTGTACATTTTCCATAGATAATGGAACATTACTACAAAATCACATTAAAACACAATCTATGCTGACAGAAAAAGGTCCCTGACATTAAAGTCTAAATACAGGCCTAAACTGAAAGTTGCTGGTAAAATGACTGGCAAAACATTAAAAGCTTGCAACGAAAGCAAATATGTCCATCAAACAACACGTGTGCTGAAATTAATGTATTCTTTCAATGTCTGATTACACAATTTGACAACAAAATACAGCTATCAATATGAACTGGTTCAACCTTAATCTATGCTATATGTCTTTGCCATTTTCTCAAGATTTGTTTTGGATGAGAAGATTAGACTTGATGCTTTGATATATATTTTATATATCCTTGGACTGCGTTTGGAAAATTACCAAGATTATATTTTATCAAATGAGCTGAAGTATAAATACTCTTTGACATAAACTTTTACTTCAACAAACATTTATGTGGTCCGTTTTAGGGGCAAGAAGAGAAACAAAAAAAAAAAACACCCCGCCTCTTTACATTGAGAGCACCCTTCCTGGTCACAGTTGACTTACGGACTTTGCAGAGCTTCAGTCATACACACAATGATGAACTTCACCTTGATAACAGCTTTGATTCTCTGCAGCCTCAGTAAGTACTGCCACTGAATAACTCTCATCAACTTCTTTGCCAACTTTCTCTAAACCAGCAGAACTAAAATGAGTTACTTATCATTACATTAATTATGAGGTATTGTTTCTCTTTATGTTACTTGAAAAAAGTCTCTTGTCGTCTGCTGTTTGTTTCAGGCTGGATCTCTGTCTCAGCTTCTGAGTCTCAGACTGTGAATGTCCAGCCTGGTGAAGAAGCCACACTGCTGTGCTCTAAGACGTCTGAATCTGACAATGTGGCATTATGGTTCAGATTGGTCAACAGAACCAAGGCCAACTCCATTTCCACTATGACCAGCTCTACCAATGAACCTGTCTACTTTGATGGATTTAAAAATGGAAAATTTGAAATGGGATCCAACACCTCCGCTGTCTCTCTTAAAATTAAGAGAGTGAATTTTTCTGACTCTGGGCTGTATTTCTGTGGATTTAACATAGAGGGAAGGATAATTTTAAGTGGGATACATTTAAATGTTGAAGGTAAGATTATTATAAAATCCTGTGGTGTCAATTCTTCTGTTATGTCTTTCTGTGTTTGCTAATTTAATGATTGCCCTATAAGAACATGTGTGGCTGTTTAATTATTATCATAACAAAGAAGTGTGACACAATTTTTACAAAGTAAAATCAAGAAATATTTCATCATCATTTTGTTAAAAAGCAAGTGATGAATCTCATGATGACGTTGACACAAAGTCTAAAAGTAAGATTCTCTTTAAGATTTCTTTAATTGTACAGATTCACTTCTAGTCGTTTTTAAGATAAAAAGAGTATGGCTAACTTAACTTTTGTCAGTTTAATGTTAGCAGTTCTCAAGCCAGTAAAGGGAAAATAGAGTCTAATTATATTATCTTTCTTTTAGCAGAGTGTGACAGAATAACAATGTTGACGAGTGTGATCCTGGGCGGTCTGACTGTTTTCCTCGTAATGGTCATCGTTGGTCTGGTTGTTAAAAACAGGAAACTTCAGACAGGTACTTTTTTTAAAGCTACTCTTTCTATCTCCATTTGTTTCGGGGGGTTTTTTCCACTTCTCTATAAATGCGTGAATATGATGAAAAAATACAAATATTCATGTTTGTCACCTGATTCGACGTATTGTCTCTGTCATTCAGCTGCCAGTGAAGAACAGAATCCACAACAGCGTGAGGTGAACCAAGTGTTATAATTTACTTTTATTTGTTCTATCATTTAAAATTATATCCAGTCATTACTTAGTTTTTCTCTACATATCAGCTGGTAAAAGATAAGTGACTGTAAATATTCTTTTTAACAGAATCTGGGCTCTGATGAGCTGAACTACGCAGCAGTGAATTTCTGTCCAAAAGGAAGAAGAAGAGAAGTGGAGCCGAATGTTGTGTATTCTGCTACTAGATAGGCTCAGGAGGCAACAAGTAATGCTGTTCAGAATGGAACTGATGTTTTATCATATTAATCTGCAGTTGTGCTTTTGTGTGTGTGGTGGACAGGAGGATTTATCGTCACTTTGTCACACAAAGGACAAAGAAAATGTGCAGTCTTCTTCCTAGTGCTGTGTTTTAATTCTTATCCCTCTTTCAAAGACGTAATTAGAGAACATCAAAACAGGTAGTAGATATTTTAAATGCTGACTTAAAGGTGGGGTATGCGATTCTGGAGAAATCCAATACTATGACAAATACCATGATTTAACATTAGTTAGGTTGTGGGTTAGCAAACTGTGCTACAGTTCCTGCTGCGAAGCAGCCAGAGAGGACGAGACGGTTTCCCAGAGCCAGCACAGCAGCTCCAGACAGCGATACTCACAACTCTCCTGCTACTACAGCTAACATCACAACAGCAGCATATCTTGGCAAAGCATCATCGATGTAAACACAGACTCCTCCTTTCATCTTGCCGGAGTCTTGCGCTCTGTCAGCTCGAAACATGGTCCGCCCGTCGAGTGCTTGATCCGGGATGTTGATGGAGCAGGTCTCTGTAAAGATGTGTCTGATTCCCGTTGCCTGGCCAGTCTGAGTCCCATTTCGTCCAGACCGGGCATTAGCCAGTAGTCCAAGCTGGGCCAGCATGGCTCCTATCCCTGCTGTCTTTCCTCTCCTCCGCCGCCGTGGTGCCTGCCTGGCCCGGTTGATCTGGCTCAAGGTCCGCTACTCTTTAATCCAAACCCTGGCTTCCTTTTCCGATGACAACAGTGATATATTACTGTCATAGGTAATACGTGTTTCAGCAATAAAGCCGAGACACAGGCCGCACCATCTGCACGCGCAGCCGTTGCCATAGTCAAAATCTTTTGATCCAGTTGATTGAATCAAATCCAACCAGACATCATTATTGATGTTTCAGCAATAAAGTAAAAAAACAAATAAAAGGTTAAAACAAAAATGTAGCAAAATCAGTTACTGAAGCCATTTCTGAGTTTAACTGTTTATTTCGCATAAAGCATCTGTACTGTTGAGAGATTACCATGAATGGGATTAAAGCATGATCTAACATAAAATCGAGAGGCCTGGTTGTGGGTGTCAGGTGGTGGATTCACCAAGAAGAGGGTACACAGAGAATAGGTACACAGAGAATGAACCCTTTAACAACGTGTGTCAGGAGCTGGGCTTTGGAGGATGATTGTAGGATATGTGTAATGGATGGGCAATAACAAATAATCACCAATCCACAGAACAACAATAAATACATCAACAGCATTTGGGGTGAAGTCACCACTTTCAGAATACACAATTTGTCCCAGTCTTGCCTGTATGGGGTATAAGCAACAAGATAAGCAATAAAAAACACCCCGCCTCTCTGCATTGAGAGCACCCTTCCTGGGGCAGACTTCAGTTACGGACATTGCAGAGCTTCAGTCACACGCATAATGATGAACTTTACCTTGATAACAGCTTTCATTCTCTGCAGCCTCAGTAAGTACTGACATTGAATTATTCTCAACTTCATTGCTAAGTTTATTATTGTATGTTTAACCCGCTGTATAACTTATTTACTTATTACTCACTTGCTAACTTTTATTAAGAGATATTGTTTGCCGCCATGTTACTTTACAACAAGTAAGTCTCTTGTCGTCTGCTGTTTGTTTCAGGCTGGATCTCTGTCTCAGCTTCTGAGTCTTGTGGGTGGAGGGAGGAGTTACCATTTTCTAACTGAAAAAAAGACATATAATCAAAATTACTTAATATGTGATCTTTTTCCAAATGTTTTTACTCTCATGTCTCTCTCACTCTCTGTCTTCCTAATTTTATCCGACTGTGGTTACTGTCCAAATAGACAATAGATAGATGGAGGTCTGCAGCAGTAGAGGAGTGATTGAGTTTCACATCACTTGTTTGACAGGAAGAGACAGCACAGTGTGGTCTGAGCACAGCTGATGTGAGAATCATGAGGCCTGTTAGATCGAAGCTCTGTAAGAATAAAGTCTGAAATGAATCAATGAATACTGGCTGACCTACATTTGTACAGATGTTTTGGAAACTGGATATTTTAACTGCGATGTCAATGTGTTACATGTCTGAATAAAAACACAATATATTTTAAAGTGATTGGTAGTTGTATTTATGAATATAAATATTTATGACACCCACGTGCTGGTTGTTGCACTTTGCACTGTGGTTAGAAACAGCACTGTCTGTATCAGGGAGATATCTGTATCTGTATCTTTACACCTCTGACAGACACACGCTATTTTATCTTCACATAGTGTTTAAGCATCTTTCAACCTCGTGAAAAGATGCC
This sequence comes from Siniperca chuatsi, assembly GCF_020085105.1. Classification (NCBI taxonomy): domain Eukaryota; kingdom Metazoa; phylum Chordata; class Actinopteri; order Centrarchiformes; family Sinipercidae; genus Siniperca; species Siniperca chuatsi. Next base: position 6,371,271 of record NC_058063.1, on the reverse strand, counting down.
TGAAGCAGAGTGACAAACATGTACAGCCTGTGGAGTGAACAGTTTCACATGAGGCTGTAAAAGTAAGACATGACAGATCACAGCAAAACTACAGCAGGTGCCGCTCCCATCCATCTCCACTGTGATTTGCACTCAGTCTTCTCAATGCAGCTGCCTGCATGTTACTTGAAAAAATGTCAGATACTCATTACTTCTAATTTATTTAAAAAAAGAAGCACATTACTGTAGTAACTATTCAACAATAGAAAGAAATGAGTTACATTACTTTTACATTAATATCTGCTTTCCAACAACTCTACAGTTGCCACTTATAGATGTTCTGGCTACACTGAAAGAAATGTGTGAAAAGCTGGCTGTCATAGAGAAGGGGAGACGCCATATTGTTTAAATATGGGGATAAAGCAGTACATTTTCAGACAGTCTCTCCTGGAAGACATTCATAGTGCTGCATTCGGTTGTTCACATGAAAAGTGACAGAAATAGCTGTGTCAAGAATGAAAAAAGTGAGCTGGAGAGAGATGTTCAAACCCTGGCTTCTCTCTCACATCCGCACAGCTGACCAATCACAGCGTAAAGTGGGTGTGACTGTCGGATCATCCATTTCGGAAAGTTAGAGAAATGGGCGGATGCAGATCCCCCCATACCCCCAAGCTATTCGACCATCCGAGTAGCAGTTCTGACGGAGTATACTGGTCCTTTCACACATCACATCCATCGTATTTAATGAGTAGGAATAGAAATGAGACACTTTGGTTTAACAAGCAGCCGGCACACACATTGTAGCAATTCACAACACCTCGCCCAGTGACCACACACAGTCCTATCCTCACAGCAATGCTCTCAGCTTCACACACACACACATACACAATCATACCAACAGTTCACTCAGGAGAGACGTGAATGAAGTAAAGATAATGTTAACACATGATGTGAGGTGTTAATCTTGACAGAGTATTTGGCGCTTTGACAGCTAGTGCCAGTTAACATGACATGACATGCTCTTTTGGATTAACCCAAAGACGTATTCCTTCTTTTTTGGCAGTCTCTCTCCACTGAGACTAAAATGATGTCGACCCAGGGCCGGACTGGGATTATAATTCAGGCTGGGAATTTAATGTCAGCCCAGGCCAATCTCCACATTCACATTCACAACAGAACATATATCCTCTAACTGTTTTGTTTCATTTTTTTTGTTTACTGTTTATGCCAGTAACATATCTTTATGTTTTATTACTACACATACAAACTGCTTCAGAATAGTAAAAAACAGCGAAGTGTCTTCAGTTTCAACAGTTAGTCAGTTGCATATCCATAATTAAGGCTACAGGAATAAATATTCATATATATAATTGTTGTGCACTATTGGAGTGTTTGTTTTGCACCTGGCATTTCCTGACTGCACTTGTGTTGATCATCATGAAGCTCTGCAGCTCTGAGTAACTGGAGGTACTTCCACCTGACAGAATATAGCATACAGGTAGAGGGTACAGAGTACACAGGTCTTTATTAGCAATATTATTTCATGCATACGTATCTCCTGTATTACAAAGCACTATAAAGTGTTGATGCCATTTACTTGTTTTTTAAAACTCGGGAAGGATAGGCCCTTCTACCATGTTGTTTTTTTGCTGCATTTTCGTCCAGGGTTTTTCTCCTTTCTCCTTGCTCCATCTTTTCTCTTTTTCTCGTTCTCTCTTTCACCTACGATAAAAAATTTTCTCCACCCTGCTCAGCCACACGAACTGACTCAACGTTGTGTACATGTTCACGTGCGTGCGATGAAAAGCACAGATCATACCATCAGGATCAAAGCAGGCGGGTCGGGGGTCTCTGTATTTTGTATATGCTTCGCCCTCTAAGGCTATCAGTAGTGGGTTTGTCGCTCGCTTGCGCAGGACTGAAGACTTTTAGTCCATTTTTCTTCAGCTACGCTACAGACAGCAACTGTTGACTACATAAGAAGACTGTTTTCCTCCAGTGGTGTCTGCCTCCAGCTCCATTCTGACCCTGTGTGCTTCCATCGCTGTTTCTTCTGCCCAGATCGCAGCCTGGCAGACGATGATTCACTACAATTTGCACCTCTCTTGCATCACTGACACAGTGAAGAAGGAGCTTTTGGAAGGCATCACATTACTGTACTGTACCCAACTCTGGTTATAACATTCAGCAAAAACATAGTTGCATTTGTTCTCTGTCAGCTGTGAACTGAACTTTGTCTGACTCAATACTAAGAAAACCACAGAGTCTGCCTGTCCTTTGAATTTCAGTAATGTGTATAGGCCAGAGGCAGAGCCAGACTGGCAGCCATTGGAAGTCATGTTCCTCTAGAACCAGCCAGGCTCAGCTCAGTGATCCACTGCTGTGAGTACGTATGGACATATTATGGAAACACAGATCTTTACACTCACACACTAAAGCATGTAATGGGATAAATATTCTGTTAGATAATTAAAATATTTGTAAAAGAGAAAAGTAAATAACTGAATTCATCTGTCATGGATACCAACGACCAGGGCAGAACAAACACATGACCAGCATCTGTATTGTCAACTACTCAAGTCTGGAACTGTAGATAACAAAGAGACAACAGGAAGTTCCCCACTTACAAAAAGTGAGAATATTAAGCTTCTGATACAGACACATTAAGAAAAGTGGCTGTGATAAAACATGCCTCTTCCATTTATCAGATGATTTAAAATTCCACTTGTCTTTATGTTGTTTCTACCTGGGTTTTTTTCCCAGTGTATTTGATGTGCAACTACACATAAAGCACTTTAAACATGTAAACTATTATCTCTAATTCTGTAGTTTGCACAAGAACTCTTTTAAGCATTATGTTTCCTGACATCTCTCAGCTGTCTGCTACAGTCATTTTTATGGTCGAGATTGACTAAGGTTATGTGAATCTTAATTTTTATAAAAGGATTAGATGGGACCATCCAACATAAAGGCCTCGATGTATCTGATGATTTTTTTTTATTTGGTTTGAACATTTCTTTGATAACTTTTCACTCAACTCATTTCACTCATGTTGCATGTATGATAACATGATAACAGGATAACATGAAAAGAGAGCCCGCCTCTTAAGTTGAGAGCACCCTTCCTGGAGCACAGTTTAATTACAGACAATGCAGAGCTGCATTCATACGCACTATGATGAACTTCACCTCGATAACAACTTTAATTATCTGCAGCATCAGTAAGTACTGCCAGTATATTTCTCAACTTCATTGCTACCAGCAAGAAAACAAATTTGCTTATTATTGAATTTATTAAGAGGTATTGTTTACCTTCTTATAACAAGTACATCTCCTGTTGTCTGCTGTTTGTTTCAGGCTGGATCTCTGTCTCAGCTTCTGAGTCTCAGACTGTGGAGGTCCAGCCTGGTAAAGAAGCCACGCTGCTTTGTACCAACGTTTCCAAAAGTACAGGGGTGGCAACCTGGTTCAGACTGGTCAACAGATCCATGGCCAGCTGTATCTCCACTATGACCAGCTCTGCCAGCAACCCTTTCTACTGTGATGGATTTTCAAATAAAACATTTGAAATGAGCTCCAACACCTCCACTGTCTCTCTTAAAATTAAGACAGTGGATTTTTCTGACTCTGGGCTGTATTTCTGCGGATTTTACACAGCGGGACGGACAATTTTAAGTGTGACACATTTAAATGTTGAAGGTAAGATTATTATAAAATCCTGTGGTATCAATTCTTCTGCCATGTCTTTCTGTGTTTGCTAATTTAATAATTGCCCTATAAGAAAATGTGTGGCTATTTAATCATTGTCATGACAAAGGAGTGTGACACAATTTTTCCAAGTAAAATCAACATTAAATGTATCTTCATTTTGTTAAAAGGCAGTGATGAATCTCATGAAGACGTTGACAGAAAGTCTAAAAGTAAGATTCTCTTTAAGATTTCTTTCATTGTACAGTTTCACTTCTAGTCGTCTTAAGATAAAAACAGTATGGCTAATTTAACTTTTGTCAGTTTAATGTTAGAAGTTCTCAAACCAGTAAAGGGAAAATAGAGTCTAATTATATTATCTTTCTTTTAGCAGAGTGTGACAGAATAACAATGTTGATGAGTGTGATCCTGGGCGGTCTGACTGTTTTCCTCGTAATGGTCGTCGTTGGTCTGGTTGTTAAAAACAGGAAACTTCAGAAAGGTACTTTTTTTAAAGCTACTCTTTCTATGTTGCGTTTGGTTTTGTACTTTTTTCACTAATTTTTCATTTTTGTCACCTGATTCGACTTATTGTCTCTGTCATTCAGCTGCCAGTGAAGAACAGAATACCCAACAGCATGAGGTGAACCAAATGTTATACTTTACTTTTTCTTGTTTTACAGTTTAAAAAATTATATCCAGTCATTACTTAGTTTTTCTCTAAATATCAGCTGGGAAAGATAAGTGACTGTAAATATTCTTTTTAACAGAATCTGGGCTCTGATGAGCTGAACTACGCAGCAGTGAATTTCTGTCCAAAAGGAAGAAGAAGAGAAGTGGAGCCGAATGTTGTGTATTCTGCTACTAGATAGGCTCAGGAGGCAACAAGGAATGCTGTTCAGAATGGAACTGATGCTTTATCATATTAATCTGCAGTTGTGCTTTTGTGTGTGTGGTGGACAGGAGGACTTATCGTCAGTTTGTTAAAAAAAATGTCAAAATAAAATGTGTAGTCTTCTTCCTAGTGCTGAGTTTTAATTATTATCCCTCTTTTAAAGACATAATTAGAGTACATCAATACAGAAAGTGGATATTTTAAATGCTGACTTAATAGACTGTGTGTCTATACTGGTATGGGGAAGAAAAATACAGCAGCCATCCAGTTCTAGCCCCTGGTTGTGTTTTTTAAAATGAACATGTATGTGTGGTAAGAAAACTGAATCAGCCTAAAGACAAGTCTCAACCACAGGAAGACTGGCCTTCAGCTTGGTTTTGTTTTCACCAGTGTGTTTCTTTCACGATTTAGCCACAGACAGCCACAAAACACACCAAATAAAACTATTATTGTTAATATGACTTGTTGTTATCTTACATTTGATAGTGACAGACTTGTGTACCACTTGAAGACACCATGCTGAAGCACAGATCCTAACGAAGCTGTTAGGACCCATTTATCTGGGAAATTATTCTCTCAGGAACAACACTTTTACAGGAGAGTTGCAACTTCTAGCATTCAGATGGGGTGAGGGAGTGCTGCAATGTGACTGCACTGTTCTCACAGAGAGCGAAGTATAAAAGATGAAAAGAGTTTACCTTCTGAGACGACAAAACAATGATCACCTCTAAAACCGCGATCAGTGCATGACAAGATGTGGTAATGCTGATGTTGCCCACTGCAGGCAAGAAAACTCTGCAGTCAGTGAATGTTATTTTCTTTCAGTGTTTCTTGAGCCTTACACTCACCAGTTAGTTTGAAAAAAGTCAATTATAAAAATGTACAATCTTTGTATCACAATACAATAAACAGAAATACAACTTTAGCTTGTGGCTGTAAAACACCAAATGTTAGCTGAGGTTCAAAGCTCATTCTTGAATTTGGAAACAGCAGTTGAGGAAACAGTCTCACCACACCTTTCCTTCATGTTAGCTTAAAGCCCTCCAAACCACTGTGTTTCCTTGCTGATCCACAGTTGAGGGATAGTAACACAAAGAAGGAATTTCTTATTAAATTGACTATAACTTACCCACTTGATCTGGCTAATTCTGAATGCTGAAGCCTCACGTGACCCTTGGCTGAAATTTTGAGTGTATTTTGTCGTGCATCTCTCACATTGGAGTTGTGCTGGTAGATGAGATGGGGAAACATGGTGCCATCAACTGAGTTTTTCTTGTTTTATTTTGTTATTTATTGTTGTCTTTTTCACAACATGCGTGCCACCCATGTGAACCTTATCATACAATATGACAGAGAACAACTTTTGCACATCAGATCGCTGGTGGACACTTTCTCACCACGATCAACAAACAATAAGGAATATCCATGGCGTCGGTTACCTGTTGGCGCACCTGGAAAACAGAATAAAGGAAACAAGGGTCGCAGGCCGGGTCCTGGTCAGGCTGAGGTAACGTGCATACCGGCCTCCTCTACTGAGTATTCTTTTAGCAAATGTCCAGTTTCTGGATAATAAGCTGGATGAACTAAATTACATTCCTTGCTTGTTGTCTCCTATATTATATTGTGAGTTGGTAAATAAATCAGCAAATCATGTACATGTGCATAATGCCGTGGGCCGTGTCTGTTATGTCAAAAAGTAAATATAAAGAGTGTCAACATGTTACAGTTTTCTTAAACTTCATCATTTCACTATAGATTTCCCAAGTCCCAGTTCCCATCACAGACTGCCACAGATCAGGTGTGAGCCCCCCACATCCAATCACATGAAGACAGTAAGATTAGAGAAGTGGCCAAATCAGTCTCTTATCTTTCTGAAAATGTTTCATATCAGATGACTCATTTGGACTTGTTAGGAGAAAATGCTGTGACGTCTCATCATTAATCGTCTATTAAATACAGGTGTATCCATAAATCCATATGATCCTGCCTGCCGCATCCTCACCAACGAGGGCCATGAGTGCCAGACAAGTTCCCCCAAGAACCTAATCGTGTTCAGTAATTACCAAGACCGGCTTCTCTTTTCTTATTGCAGGTATTTCTGCCTCTGGAGCTGCAGAGTCTGGATCTGTGGTTGTGGGCAATTTGCTGCCCCTGTGTTCCTGCGCGGCATTTGCTACTACAGTTGTTGTTATTGGCTCTGTTACTATTACTGACATTATTTTTCCTATAGCTGTCATTCCTATTATTATTATTTTATTAATATTTTACACTACAATTACTATTCTACTATTAAAATAATAATAATAATAATAATTCTAGGTGGTATTTGCATTGTGCCTCCCTCTCCCCCACCCCCAAAACCTCTCTCTCTCAAAACCTAACACGGCAGCGGGCCCACCATTGAGTCTGGTTCTGCTCGAGGTTCTTAAAGGACGTTTTTTCTTGCCACTGTCGCCAATTGCTTGCTCATGGTGGGATTTGTTGGGTGTCAAACGGCACCTTTAAGGCAGCTCGGCGGAGGCTTTCAGGCCAGTCGCACAGGGGTCGGCATTTATTCCTATATTTGAACTTCTGCACAATTTTATATCTTTACGTCTTAGATTCTAATGTGTGTAAAGGACTGTGGTGTAGTACTGTAAAAATTAACATCAATAACAGAGTACAACAGATAGTATTTATCATTAGTCTACTTTATCAGACTCAGTTGTGTAAGATGTGACTGTCAATACTTTTGTTTAGAGAATCTGGTCTTTGATGATCTGAAGGACGCAGCACTGACTTTATGTCTGTATTCAACAGCAATAAGAAGCAGGAGGCCTGCATCAGAGAGGGAAGTGGAAGCTTATGCTATTTATGCTGCCAGCAGGAAGAAACTGGAACTGCACCTCCGAGTATGACTGACGATTTATCTTATTAAACCGCTGCGACCCAGCAGAAGGACATTTTAATAAAGTTCCTATATTCATGGTGAGTTTGCATTTTCTTTGTGTTTTTTCTGTCTCTCTCTCTGTTATGTGCACAATTTAAGAACCCAAATGCAGAACACAACTAAGTGGTATTTGGATGAGGTAGCAAGCGTTTTTATTATATACTGCAAGCAAACAGTGGGGGATCTGAGCTCTTCTAGAGCGGCGAGGCTCCGGGGACGGAAAGCTTTGCAGACAAGGGAGAGAACATGGAGGCCGTGACCATAGGCACGAAACACCCACGGGCCTAAAGCAGGCAGTGGTCAAATAACAGGGAACAAGTCCAACAGGCAAACAAAATCCGACAGGGCAGGCAAAATACAAAAGTCCATAGTACAGGTAAGGTACAAGGAAATTAAGAGTCAGTCCAACAGAACTTACAGGAATCCAAAAAGCCAGGATGTATGACACGGGAACAAAGCACAACCAAAATGCACATGACAATGAACAAATGAAAAGCCCCGGACTAAATACACTGAGGTAAGGGCGACAACGAGACACAGGTGCAAACAATCAAGGTGGGGCCAACAATCTAAACTGGAGGGAAAGCAAACAAAGACAGGAAGTAAAACATACGACACACGAGGAGAGGAGCACACTACAAAATAAAACAGGAAACAGGACAAAACCTCGAACTATGACACTCTCAGCCAAAGTCTCTGTCTTTCTTATTTTGTATGTCTCCGATCTTCATCTAAGAGGAACAAGGACATATTTGATGTTTGATGAGGAGGAGCCACAAAGGACACTGATGGCAGACCATTTGACTCGTCCTGTGAGTAAGTTTGACAGTCAGGGGGAGGGAGGAGTGAGTGAGATACACATCACTTCACAGGAAGAGGCAGCACAGTGCGGTCTGAGCACAACTGACATGAAAGTCATGAGGCCTTTAAAGACAAAGCTTTGTAGCAAAGTAAAAAAAAAGAAACAGTGAAAACTGGCCTACTTGAGTTAGACTAAATAATATCAGACTCTTTATTTATACAGATTGGAAAAAATGTCAATTAAAAAAACAACGATGGAATAAACCAGCACCCTGTAGTGACAGACATTGTCCGTGTGAGTGAAAAATAAAGTCTCCACCAATAAGACTTGACCACAAATATCAAATGATTTGCTGTTTTCAAAAACCAAGAGTGATGTTACTTTGAAAAAGATATCAGTCAATCTCAACTTTACACAAACTTATTTAACTACTTTACCTTCACAAGCTACATCAACATCTGCATTCAAACTTCAAGAAACTTCTTCTCCAGAATACACATCTGCATTAACATACTCAGCCATAGTTTCAGGTCACACTCTCATCTATCAAGTTTCTAATGCTGGTCAGTGAATTTTTTTCCCTATAGCACAAGCATGACGGCTGAAAAAAGTAACTGGTGTCCTGAACATACCAGCAACTGTTTCTCTCTCCTGGCAGTCTTAATGTGTAACAATATGATCAAAAACACAAACAGCAGGTAAAAGGAGAGAGTTAAGACAAAAAAAACATTATGACTCAGCACGTCATAAAAGGAGAAGAAAAGGTAGTTTGACCTATCTGGGCTCACATGTAATAAATAATGGTACAAGGACAACTTAGATGACACAAAGGTGCAAAAACATCAACATGTGATCTCAGATTTCAGTAGTGATTATGAGATTATTCCAGTTGGAGAGATGTGCCAGATGCCAGAATGCCTCCCCTCCATCTCTTGTGTCCAGACGACACTAGGGTCCATTTTCACCTTCTTCGAAGCCATGTTGTACACTGTTTATGTTGTTATGGAGTCACGACTGAATTCTATGCCAACATGAGAGTTTTTGTCTCAGATCTATAACATTTGGAACAGGCAAACTATGGCAAATGTTGTCTAGCCTGCATTAGACTTTACCTTAAAGGATCACTACAATTGATACCATTACTTTCACTGCAGAAGCGGTGGGTCCTCCTCTTACTTGGTCATCAGGTGCATACAGCAGCAGCAGTTCATTCTTGTTCCAACAAATATTCAGTATAGTAAGCGTAGGGTATCAGATGGGAGGAATTAAGATCAATCTGTCTAAAGTCTAATTTTGTGAAAAAGAATCAATGTTAAGGTAAATATATTATTTTATTGCTTGTGGTAGAGCTAGTTTTGATTCTCACATGGTTCTTCCTCTCCTGCTCTCAGTCTTATTTAAGTTGTTTGTTGTTGATCAAAGCTTGTCGATGTTTGTCGATCAAAGCTCTGTGAGAATAAAGTCAAATCCTTGTTAAATAAAACCTGATATGAAGTGGAGAACACTGGATTACTTTCCTCTGTAATGTTGACGAAGTGATGGGCCTCTACATTAGGGAGAGTCTACAGGGAGGGAGGAGTAAGTGACGTACACATTATGTGTTTAGAATAAAACATTCACTAATGTAGAAAATGTTTCCACAAGACATTTTTTTCTCTGTTTGACTGGATGCTGGCTTTTATTAGGTTTGTAATTGTCTGACATAGTAAATGTGCATATGAAAAATAAAAAGTCGAAGCTTTCTGTCCTGGCTGTGTTGGCCACATGTTGGCCACAAGGTCTTGTGGCCATCCACCTTGGGGAGCGAGCCGATCCAGGGAACTGCCCAGAGCCTGGGCAGGCGTGGAGCTGTGGACCTCAGGCGGACGGTGGCGAAGACGGAGCTTCTGACCCCCTGGAGGCTTGCCGACCGGACAGGGAGCCGGTGGCTGGGCCTTGGGGACTGGAGGCTGGCAGTAACTGGGCCTCAGGGACTGGAGGATCGGGGCGGCTGGGCAGCGGGGACTGGAGGAGGTTGCTGCGATCCAGCGGGGACTGGGACTGGGACTGGCGACCAGATGGGAGGTGGAGCAGGCGAGCAGATGGGGAGTGGCAAAGCCGCGGAGCTGGGAACGGAGGAGGCTGCTGTGGCCGCGGAGCTGGGAGGGGAGGTGGCGGCGACGGAGCAGGTGAGCCAAACTCCTTCCTAAGGAGTGATACGAAGTGGCTAAACGATTGTGTGATTGTGTGGTGGTGGATGGGTAAGGAGATGGCACCGGATAACATCCTCCTGGTCCGGGAAGAGATCGTCGGGGATCATCCCTACGGTTTGGTCCGACCTTCTGTTACAGTACAAAAGGGCGGGGTACACCGAGATGGACAAGAATGTTCTTTATTACGTGACAGCCAGATATGGAGGGTATGGGGATAAGGAGAGTCAGTAGGAGGGAGAGCACCGGAGGCAGACGGGGAGAGCACTGGAGTTAAAAATGGCAAATTTGAAATGACATCCAACATCTCCGCTGTCTCCATAAAAATCAATCATGTGGATTTCTCGGACACTGGGTTGTATTTTTGTAGATTCTACATAAACAGATACCCAGTAATTGTCAGAGCGACATATTTAAAGGTTCAAGGTAAGAATGTTGTCAAGAATCATTTAGCTGCGAACACAAAGGATAACATATGTGTTATTTCAACATGATTAAAGTATGATGGAATATTGTCAAAATATGATTTTTTCATCATCATCTGTAAAGGCAGTGGTGAACCTCATGACAACTTGGAAGGAGGCTAAAACATTCTTCCTGCGTCTCATAAAGATTTATTATGCAGATTAGCATTTGTCAATTGATGGTCATTTATCCATATTATTATTAGCCAGATCTCAAGCCAGTAAAGGATAATAAGTAAAGTAGTTTCCTCAACAATATGCACAAAATATGCCATTTCTTTATTGTTCAAAAGAAAAGCAGAAAGTCTAATCTAATCATCTTTCTTGTAGAAGTGCCTGGTGAAATAATAAACCTGATGAGTGTGATCCTGAGCGGTGTGACTGTTGTTCTCACTAAGGTCATCATTGTCAAAATATCTTTCATAGATATGTCCTTTTGTTGTTATTGGTTATCTTTGATTATTTTGTTCACTTAAACAATTCATATTCCAATTATTACTATCTATTGGACTGGTCAGCAGTAGGCATGTTATCCCCTTTCACACATAGCACTCTGTTGCTGGCAGTGTTTTGTTGCTTTTGCATAACATTAGTTCCCTTTATTTCTCATCACGCTGTCATCTGTCAATCAGCTGTCATCTGTCTGAGCTCTCTGGATGGCTCAGTCAATGTGACGTATCTTCCGCTGCGCAGAGGATTGTGGGTCAGAATATCCAGAAAAGCATGCTGGCTAGCATACTGCAAAAAGCGACCAGATGCAGTATGACATCCTGGTGTTTTTGGCACAGATGGTTTGTATAGACTTTAATGTCAGGGATCTTACTCTGTCAGCGTAGATTAATTTTAGAATTAACTAATCACTAATTTTTTGATTTCCCTGCCAGTCCTTGATCAGGATGCAACTTCAAATACAACTCATGGTGAAACAGATGTTTTCAGTGTTACAATCTTCTTTCTCACCAGAAACAATGTGATTTTGTAATAATGTAATTTATGTAATCAGGTATTTATGCAAAATCTACAACTTTTTGGTAGTGAGATTAGTTTTATTGCTTGTTTATTTTCAAGCAATATGTGTACAGATGTTATGGGGAAAGAAAGTGTTAAACCTAACCCACAGGCAAAAAATAGCAACCGCAGGAAGACTGGCTTTCAGCCATAACCACACACCACACACATAGCAGGTTTTAAAGATCAAGAAAGAGTTTCTATAAATAGTTGCCCGTATGAACCCCTTCTGACACTGATTCACTACTCCACTCATCACTTTACACAAATTGACCTTCACAAGATGCGTCAATATCTGCTTTCAGACTTTTGCCAAGCAATATCGATGTAAACACAGAGTCCTCCTCCCTTCATCTTGCCAGAGTCTTGCGCTCTGTCAGCTCGGAACACAGTCCCCCCGTCGAGTGCTCGATCAAGAATGTTGATGGAGCAGGTCTCTGTAAAGATGTGGGCACAACAGTCTCTGATTCCCGTTGCTTGGCCATTCTGAGTCGAATTTCGTCCAGACTGGACATTAGCCAGGAGCAGCATTAAGTCTAAGCTGGGCCAGCATGGCTCCTATCCCGGCTGTCTTTCCTCTCCTCCTAGGCGATCACAGCAGCCACCGTGGTGCCTGCCTGGTCCGGTTGATCTGGCTCAAGGTCCACTACTCCAAACCCCGGCTTCCATTTCCGATGACAACGATAATATATTGTTGTCATAGGTAATACTGTTGTAGTCAGGCACCCTATCCTCCCCATCCCTGTGTGTCTTTTGGTGCTCTCCTCTCCTTGTGTTTCTTGTGTGTCCCCGTCTCATCTTTAGATATGTGTGTGTGTGTGTGTGTGTGTGTGTGTGTGTGTATGTCTTCTGGTCTGGCTACATGGTTCCCCGCCTGCTGCTGATCACCGGCACACATGTCTTCTATCAACCCATCAGTCTCCAATTCATCGTAGAAGTTGATGTACTGGACATGGGAGTCAGGGCCGTACTCTCCCAGTACTCCAACACCGACCAGAAACTTCATACCTGTGCCTTTTTCTCCCGACGACGCACTCCCGCCGAACAAAACTATGATGTGGGCAACCGGGAGTTATTGGCAGTGAAAATGGCGTTGGAGGAGTGGCGCCACTGGTTAGAAGGAGCAGAACAACCCTTCATAGTGTGGACAGACCACAAAAACCTAGAATACATTCAGTCAGCTAAGATGCTCAACTCTCGCCAGGCACGATGGGCATTGTTTTTTGGACGCTTCAAGTTTACCCTCACCTAAGATCTTTTCAAGATCTTTCCCTGGAACCCGAAACTGGATCCGACACTATTCTGCCTTCCACATGTGTGGTAGCCGCCCTGACTTGGGAAATAGAAACAGTGGTGAGGGAGGCCCAGAAGGATCAGCCAGACCCAGGCAACAGTCCTCCTAACCGTCAGGCGGCCACAAAGGCCCGGGCCTTTTTGGCCGCCTGTACCATCTGTGCGCGAGGGAAGTCTTCTCATCGACCTCCGGTCAGCCGGCTACAACCACTCCCGGTCCCCAGTCGCCCATGGTCCCATATCGCCCTAGACTTTGTTACCGGACTGCCTCCATCAAAGGGTAACACCACCATACTCACCATAGTAGACCGTTTCTCCAAGGCGGTCCACTTCGTGGCATTACCTAAACTCCCTTCAGCTCTGGAGACGGCCAACCTCCTGACCCACCAAGTGTTCCGTCTCCACCGAATCCCGCTGGATACGTCTCAGACCAGGGCCCCCAGTTCATATCACAGGTTTGGAGATCTTTTGGCCAAGCTCTGGGAGCAACCATCAGCCTTTCCTTCGGCTTCCACCCGCAGTCAAACGGTCAGACGGAGAGGGCAAACCAGGACCTTGAAGCAGCCCTTCGCTGCGTAGCTGCCACCAATCCATCTTCTTGGAGTTCTCAACTCCCCTGGCTGGAATATGCACACAATTCCCTCACCTGCACTGCTTCTGGCCTCTCCCATTTGAGTCCTCGCTAGGATACCAACCACCCCTGTTTCCATCCCAGGAAAGTGAACTTGCAGTTCCGTCCATATGGCACCACCTTCACCATTGCCAGAGGATCTGGAAAGAGACCCGAGCAGCTCTTCTTCGGTCGACCGAGAGGAATCATCAAATCGCAGACCGACACCGGATACCAGCACCCACTCACGAACCAGATCAGAGTGTTGGGTTACCCTCCAAAAATATCCCGTTAAGGACCAAATTCAAGAATCTGTCTCCCCGCTACATTGGTCCGTTTATCATTGACCGCATCATTAATCCCTCTGCCGTCAAACTCAAATTACCCCGCTCCATGAGAGTTCACTCCACATTCCATGTTTCACAGCTTAAACCAGTCTCTTCCAGCACTCTGTGCCCTCCTTCCGACTCCCCTCCACCCGTCCGGGTCATTGATGACCATCCTGCCTACTCCGTCAGGCAACTCATGGACGTGTGCCCACATGGACGTGGGTACCAATACCTGGTAGACTGGGAGGGATATGGTCCGGAGGAGTGGTCCTAGGTTCCACACTCCCGCATCCTCAACCCACAGATGGTGTGGGAGTTCCACCGGTCTCATCCGGATAAACCTGGAGGGGCACCAGGAGGCTCCCGTTAAGGGGGGGTACTGTTGTAGTCAGCCACCCTATCCTCCCCATCCCTGTGTGTCTTTTGGTGCTCTCCTCTCCTTGTGTTTCTTGTGTGTCCCCGGCTCGTCTTTAGATATGTGTATGTGTGTGTCTTCTGGTCTGGCTCCATGGTTCCCCGCCTGCTGCTGATCACTGGCACACCTGTCTTCTATCAACCCATCAGTCTCTACAGTTTAAAAACCAGGCTCTCCCACTACACCAATGCCAGATCGTCCCCATACATTGATTATTCTGTGCCTGTGATCACAGTTCCTGTTCCACCTTCACCTTGCCTGTCTCCGACAGTTCCACTTTGCCTGTCTCCTACCACTCCACCACGGAGCCAGACCCCCTGCATCTTACCTGCTCCGTGATCTGGGTTCCGCTGACGGTCAGTCTCCACACACCGCCACCACCTCACCCCCACGGCCAGCCCAGGTCTACACGGTATCACCTACATCCTCCAAACCCACGCGGCATCTAGACCAAATCAGACGGGTGACCGCTGCTTCAGGCTCCAAGTCGGAACCATTGCTACTCTCCCAGGGTTATCAAGTTCAACGCCGAAGGCTTAGCTCTGAACAATTACACTCCTTCCCACTATTCCTGCTAACATCGAAATAAATTGTAAATTGGTTGTAAAGACTACTAGTGTGTTCTGCATTTGTGGGTTTGAAGATCGTACATATGACAAATACGTGTTTCAGCTATAAAGCCGAAAAAATAAAAATAAAAAACAGATGAAAATCAAGAATGTAGCTGGCGGAGTTTGAAGGAGCTACAGGCCTCAGCATCTGCACGTGCAACCGCTGCCATAGTCAAAATCTTCCGATCCAGTCGATTTGAACAATTTTAGCTTTTAAATTGAATCCATCCAGATATCATTTAATGATGTTTCAGCAATAAAGTCGAAAAAAAGATTAAAACAAAATCCAATCCTGAGTTTAACCATTCAATTGGCATAAAGCATCTGTACTGTTGAGGGATTGCCATGAAAGCATGATCTAACATAAATGGAGGAGTATCTTACTGTTATTCAGTCAAAGACACTATAGCATTACATTTTCAAACAAATAACATTGTCTTGTACTCCATGACGCAAAATCTTTGCGTCAGCACTCATATTCCTAAAAGCTTTTATGTAGTCAGCTTGAGCAACAAGATAGGCAACAAAAAACACCCCGCCTCTTTACATTGAGAGCACCCTTCCTGGTCACAGTTGACTTACGGACTTTGCAGAGCTTCAGTCATACACACAATGATGAACTTCACCTTGATAACAGCTTTGATTCTCTGCAGCCTCAGTAAGTACTGCCATTGAATAACTTCAACTTCTTTGCCAACTTTGATGAATTCTCTAAACCAGCAGAACAAAAATGAGTTACTTATTATTACATTAACTATGAGGTATTTTTTCTCTATATGTTACTTTGAAAAAAGTCTCTTGTCGTCTGCTGTTTGTTTCAGGCTGGATCTCTGTCTCAGCTTCTGAGTCTCAGACTGTGAATGTCCAGCCTGGTGAAGAAGCCACGCTGCTGTGCTCTAAGACGTCCAAATCTGACTCTGTGGCATTATGGTTCAAAGTGGTCAACAGAACCAAGGCCAACTCCATTTCTACTATGATCAGATCTGCCAGCAGTCCTCACTACTTTGATGGATTTCAAAATGGAAAATTTGAAATGGGATCCAACACCTCCACTGTCTCTCTTAAAATTAAGAGAGTGGATTTTTCTGACTCTGGGCTGTATTTCTGTGGATTTAACATAGAGGGACGGACAATTTTAATTGGGATACATTTAAATGTTGAAGGTAAGATTATTATAAAATCCTGTGGTATCCATTCTTCTGTTATGTCTTTCTGTGTTTGCTAATTTAATGATTGCCCTATAAGAACATGTGTGGCTATTTAATCATTGTCATAACAAAGGAGTGTGACACATTTCGAGTAAAATCAAGATTAAATGTATCTTCATTTTGTTAAAAGGCAGCGATGAATCTCATGACGACGTTGACAGAAAGTCTAAAACTAACATTCTCTTTAAGATTTCTTTCATTGTACATTTTCACTTCTAGTCGTCTTAAGATAAAAACAGTATGGCTAACTTAACTTTTGTCAGTTTAATGTTAGAAGTTCTCAAACCAGTAAAGGGAAAATAGAGTCTAATTATATTATCTTTCTTTTAGCAGAGTGTGACAGAATAACAATGTTGATGAGTGTGATCCTGGGTGGTCTGACTGTTTTCCTCGTAATGGTCGTCGTTGGTCTGGTTGTTAAAAACAGGAAACTTCAGACAGGTACTTTTTTTAAAGCTACTCTTTCTATGTTGCGTTTGGTTTATTGTTTTTTTACTTGTTGAAAGAGTACAAATTTTCATGTTCGTCACCTGATTCTACGTATTGTCTCTGTCATTCAGCTGCCAGTGAAGAACAGAATCCACAACAGCGTGAGGTGAACCAAGTGTTATAATTTACTTTTATTTGTTTTATAATTTAAAATTATATCCAGTCATTATTTGTTTTTTTTCTCTAAATATCAGCTGGGTAATATAAGTGACTGTAAATATTCTTTTTAACAGAATCTGGGCTCTGATGAGCTGAACTACGCAGCAGTGAATTTCTGTCCAAAAGGAAGAAGAAGAGAAGTGGAGCCGAATGTTGTGTATTCTGCTACTAGATAGGCTCAGGAGGCAACAAGGAATGCTGTTCAGAATGGGACTGATGCTTTATCATATTAATCTGCAGTTGTGCGTTTGTGTGTTTGGTGGACAGGAGGACTTATCATCACTTTGTCAAAAATCAGACAAAAAAAGTGCAGTCTTCTTTTTAGTGCTGTTTTTTAATTATTATCCCTTTTAATTAGAGTATATCAAAACAGACAGTGCATATTTTAAATGCTGACTTAATAGACTGGTTTTCTATACTGGTATGGAGAAGAAAAATACAGCTGCCATCCAGTTTTACACCCTGGTTGTGTTTTTTTAATGAACTGTGTGTTAAGAAAACTGTACTGTATTAGCCTAAAGATAAGTCTCGACCACAGGAAGACTGGCCTTCAGCTGGGTTTTGTTTTCTCCAGTGTGTTTCTTTCACAATTTAGCCACAAACAGCCACAAAACACACCAAATAAAACTATTATAGTTAATATGATTTGTTTTTATCTTACATTTGATAGTAACAGACTTGCGTAGCACTTGAAGACACCATGCTGCAGCACAGATCCTAACGAAGCTGTTAGGAGCCATTTATCTGGGAAATTATTCTTTCCTGCCACACATACACCAGGACAATGTTTGCAGTTTAAATTACATTCCTTGCTTATGGTCTCCTATATTATATTGTGTTGGTAAATAAATCAGCAAATTGAGTGCATGTGCATAATAGGCCGTGTCTGTTATGTCAGAAAGTAAATATAAAGAGTGTCAACATGTTACAGTGTCCTTAAATTTTGATCATTTCAGTACAGATGTCCCAAGTCCCAGTTCCCATCACAGACTGCCACAGATCAGGTGTGAGCCCCCCACATCCAATCACATGAAGACAACAAGATTAGAGAAGTGGCCAAATCAGTCTCTTATCTTTCTGAAAATGTCTCATATCAGATGACTCATTTAGACTTATTAGGAGAAAATGCTGTGATGTCTCATCATTAATTGCCTATTAAACACAGGTGTGTTCACTCCTTTACTTTTACCTGATGAAGACCGTCTGTGGTTGAAACGTTATATCAGTCATGTCCACATGAAATAAAAGTAATTTGGCGTTGGGGTACGCCTAGCACTTATTACATATACATATTACATATTTTATATCTTTATGGCTTAGATTCTAATGTGTGTAAAGGACATCGATAACAAATTATAACAGATAACAGATTGTATTTATCATTGATCAGAATTTTAGAGTCTGCCTTCCTCTCATTAAAATTATTTCACTGTGGCATTTATGGACGAGCTGTTTCAGCTTCCATCAAATAACAGAGTCAGGTCTGTCCATTTAACTATTAGTCAGCGCTTAAGCCACTAGAGATAAAGTACTGTACAGAGAGTCTAACTTAATAATATCTCCTGTAGAAAATCCTCATGGAAAAACAAGCCCAAGTGTGATACTGGCTGCTGTGACTGACACTGGTATGGCTGCCAACGTCAGCAAACTTCAGGCAGGTCCTTGTTGTAAGCTGTTTTATATTTTGTTTTATTAAGTTATCTTAATATGATCAAAAAAATCCAAAGCTTCTTGTTTGGAAAATTGCATGAACTGCAATGTTTCGGTTAACTGACCAGATATACTGTTTCTGTCTTTTAGCTGATAATGAATCAGAATCCACAACAGAGAGAGGTGAATCTAATTCTGACATGGAATTAAGATTAAGGTTAAATTAAGGTCAAATTTTATACTTGTATGTTTTATGGTTTAAAAGCTGCTGGAATCACTTCGGGTAATTTATATTTTATTTCTTCTCACCGACTCAGCTGTGTAAGATGTTACTGTCAATACTTTTGTTTAGAGAATCTGGACTCTGATGACCTGAAGGACGCAGCACTGACTTTGTATTCAACAGCAATAAGAAGCAGGAGGCCTGCATCAGAGAGGGAAGTGGAAGCTCATGTTATTTATGCTGCCAGCAGGAAGAAACTGGAACTGCAACTCTGAGTGTGACTGATGATTTATCATATTAAACTGCTGCAACTCAGCAGAAGGACATTTTAATAAAGTTCCTATATTCATGGTCAGTTTGCATTTTCTTTGTTTGTCTAAGAGGAACAAGGACATATTTGATGTTTCATGAGGAGGAGCCACAAAGGGCACTGATGGCAGACCATTTGACTCGTCCTGTGAGTAAGTTTGACAGTCAGGGGGAGGGAGGCGTGAGTGAGATACACATCACTTCACAGGAAGAGGCAGCACAGTGCGGTCTGAGCACAACTGACATGAAAGTCACGAGGCCTTTAAAGACAAAGCTTTGTAGCAAAGTAAAAAAAAGAAACAGTGAAAACTGGCCTACTTGAGTTAGACTAAATAATATCAGACTCTTTATTTATACAGATTGGAAAAAAATGTCAATTAAAAAAAAACATTTTCCATTTTCACCTTCGTAGAAGCCGTGTTGTACATTGTTTATGTTGTTATGGAGTCACGACTGAATTCGATGCCAACGTGAGAGTTTTTGTCTCAGATCTATAACATTTGGAACAGGCAAACTATGGCAAATGTTGTCTAGCCTGCATTAGACTTTACCTTAAAGGATCTCTACAATTGATACCATTACTTTCACTGCAGAAGAGGTGGGTCCTCCTCTTTACATCAACAGGTGCATACAGCAGCAGTTCATTCTTGCTCCAGCAAATATCCAGTATAGTAAGGTATCAGATGGGAGGAATTTAGGTCAATCTGTCTAAAGTCTAATTTTGTGAAAAAGATTCAATATTAAGGTAAATATATTATTGTATTGCTAGTGGTAGTACTAGTTTTGATTCTCACATGGTTCTTTCTCTCCTGCTCTCAGTCTCTGTCTTATTTATATTTGTTTGTCGTTGATCGTGATCTAAAGATAAGAAAAACAAAAACCCATTTGTGGTTTGATGGAGGAGGAGCCAGCAAAGGACACTGATGACTGTCAAATGTCCTTATAGGGAGAGTGTGAAAGCAGGGAGGAGTGAGCGACGTACACATCACTTGTTTGGCGGGAAGAGAAAGCACAGTGTGGTGTGAGCACAACTGAGCTGAAGACTGAGGCCTGTTAGATCAAAGCTCTGTGAGAACAAAGTCAAATCCTTGTTAAATAAAACCTGATATGAAGTGGAGAATACTGGCTTAATTTCCTCTGTAACATTGACGAAGTGATGGGCCTCTACATTAGAGAGAGTCTACAGGGAGGGAGGAGAAAGTGACGTACACATTATATGTTTAGAATAAAACATTCACTAATGTAGAAAATGTTTCCGCAAGACATTTTTTTCTCTATTTGACTGGATACTGACTTTTATTAAGTTTATAATTGTCTGACATAGTGAATGTGTATATGAATGGTTTTCAGTTGTCTATTCTCAGTCTTAGGCTCAATTTTCAACCAAGATACCTACTGTACATCTCGACTCCGCACTGCATCATGTGAATGCAACCCTTGTCTGTCCATGTCTATTCTTCTATGTTTACACCATGTGAGCTGCAGTGAGTACTAAAATACCAAACAGGCAGGCAAAGTAGATCTCAGGTTCAGCCAAACTGGCATATCGCTGCTTGTGCTGCCACATAAATAGAACACTATGTGTGAGTGGAATAGTAGCTTATTGTGTGGTCAGTGACTGACAAGATAAACACAGAAAAACCTCACTTCCTCTTTAAACCTCCTTCAGTGATTTTAAGCTCCATTGCAGTACGACGATCATACCCACAATGATGAGCTTAACTATGATAACAGCTTTACTTCTCTGCATGGCTAACTTGTGTTTAGTTTCATAACCACAAGCAAAACTGAATCTAGTTGCTGCTACAGTTGTTTAGGGGCATTGTTATCTGTTTGTTGCATTATCAGCTGAAAACTAAATCTATCTGCTGTTTATTTCAGGCTGGATCTCTGTCTCAGTTTCTGAGTCTCAGACTGTGGAGGTCCAGTCTGGTGAGGAAGTCACACTGCTCCAACTTTTCCAGGTCTCCCATTCAGATAATCTGGTTCACACTGGCCAACAGAAATCAGCCCCGATGTATTTCCTCCATGTACAATTCTATTGAGTCCGCTGATGGAATAAGGTCATTTATCCATATTATTATCAGCCAGATCTCAAGCCAGTAAAGGATAATAAGTAAAGTAGTTTCCTCAACAATATGCACAAAATAAGCCATTTCTTTATTGTTCAAAAGAAAAGCAGAGAGTCTAATCTAATCATCTTTCTTGTAGAAGAGCCTGGTGAAATAATAAACCTGATGAGTGTGATCCTGAGCGGTGTGACTGTTGTTCTCACTAAGGTCATGACTGTCAAAATGAGGCAACGTCAGACAGGTACTGTTTGAGTGCTGTCCTCTATTTTATTTATGTTGCTTTTGCACATCATCGAATCCATTTTTTTAAGATTTACTTTTATATGTTCTATAGTGGACAAGCTAGTCAAATCACGTCAACTCATGACTAGACAATCACTGTATCATTTATGGTAAACTCATATATGTGAATTTTCCATCCAAAAACAAGAAAGAAGTGGAAACTCAACCTAATTAAGTCTGCAACTAGAAAGACTCAGAGGGCAACTTAAAATGTAGCCCTGATCGAGGACCGTCACACCACATACTGTATCACATTTCTGAATGGCCATCTCACAAAAGTCATTCAGGGGCTCCGAAAATGTCTTACAGCAGGACTGTTAGAAATACAAACTCACTGGATGGTAGGGTTAGGCAGATCATTTTAGCGAGTGGGAAAAAATTAATGCAGACAATCATAGAAAAGGTTTCAATCGTAGTCATCTGGAAACTGTTTTCAGAATCAAGACGTTTCGGCTCCCATCCGGAAGTCATTCTCAATTGTGAAAAATGGTCTGAGATCTCAGAAATTTCAGCTAATCTGTATTACTTAAGCAGAAACCCTGGGTTTCTGCTGTTAGAGTAAACTACATTGCTCTGTTTTTGTGTGGGCATCTTGTCCTTAGGCTGAACGCCTGGCCTTTCTTGATTGTTCTACACTCAGAGGAGAGGATGGAAAGCTCCAGATAGAAGTGTACAGGAAACCAACGCATACGGATCAATACTTGCTGTTTGACTCACACTATCCATTACAGCACAAGCTGGGTGTGATCACTACAACATAGAGCCCAAGAAGTGCCCACCGGCTCAGAGGGTAAGAAGAAAGAGGAAATGCATGTTCAGAATGCTCTCTCAGCTTGTGGGTATCCTACTTGGGCTCTCAACAAAGTTAAAAGAGCCAAAAAACAGGATAAAAGGGAAACAGAACCAAGAAGGAACGGTGTCTCCATCCCTTATGTATCTGGACTGTCTGAAAAACTACAAAGGATCTTTAGACAGCACAATGTTCCTGTTTTCTTTAAACCAGGCAACACTTTAAGACAGAAAATCGTTCATCCTAAGGACAAGATGCCCACACAAAAACAGAGCAATGTAGTTCACTCTATTCAATGCAGCGAGGAAAACTGCAAAGAACGGTACATAGGTGAGACTAAACAGCCACTTCATAAAAGACTTTATCAGCACAGACAACGCGCTAACTCCAGATTGCAGAGCGCCGTGCATTTGCATCTAAAAGCTACAAACCACACATTTGAAGACAGTGAGGTGAAGATTCTAAGTAGAGAGAAGAGTTGGTTTGAAAGAGGAGTCAAGGAAGCCATTTTTGTGAAAAAAGAAAACCCCTCTTTGAACAGAAAAGGTGGTCTGAGATTCAACCTGCCAACGATCTATCACAGTGTATTATCACCATGGTCAAGCCAATCATATGCTAATCAGGTACGTAACATTGATGAGGGAGGTGCAGCCAGAAAACAATAGGCCTGATTAGTGATTACTGGGCCATCATGGAAACAAAAGAAGGGCAGTTTCAGGTGAAACTAGGCAGGTTAAACCCTGCCCTTAGGAAGACTCCTTCCTGAGGGCAGGGCTTAAGTAACACATATCAGCAGAAATTTCTCAGACCATTTTTCACAATTGAGAATGACTTCCGGATGGGAGCCGAAACATCTTGATTCTGAAAACAGTCCAGATGACTACAATTGAAACCTTTTCTACGATGGAACATTCCTGGACGAATGAGGGACTCCACCGTCTTATAATGCAGACAATCTGCTATGACTGTGAATGATTTCTGCCCAGAAGATATATAAATGAGACCATCTTTTTAAATCAGTTTTATTACTGCAATGTAGCCTCTGGCCATCAGAGGCAGCATTGAGTGCAGAGCTGCTGAGCAGCACTGCAGTTGGAGAGTGAGGAAGAAATCCAGCTTTTAGTACGTACTGCAGCTGCTCTTACGAAGTACGTACTGTTGCATGCAGTATGCATACACCTGGGACAGACTACTTCGTCATAACATTGCGCCTTGAACTTTGACCCTCTTGCTCATACATCCGTCGCAGGCTACATTACTTAACGTTACCATGGAGATACAACAAAACGCCATTCACCGAGCTCGTCAGAAACAACTATGCTGTTGTTATTTTGTAATGTATGTAGTTCTAACTTAGAAGTAAAAACTAAATGCATACATCCATTGTAGATTCTAACATGCAGTATTATATTCACAACAGTAAACTTACATATGCAGTTCTCTGTCATTGTTATTTTCATAGGTATGTCCTTTTGTTGTTATTGGTTATCTTTATGATTATTTTGATATATTATATTATATATTATATTTTGTTTCTTATTCCTATTCCTGTTATTACTGTCATTTGCCTGGTCACCAGTAGGGATGTTATCCCCTTTCACACATTGCACTCTGTTGCTGGCAGATGGTTTTTTGTTGTTGAATGTATTTTCATGCAGAGATGCAGCTGCTGGCACTATGTTCTTTCTACACGTGAAGCAGCCTTACATTTAACTTAATTTTATTTGTAGTGTAACATACTTGCCAATTCTGTTGTGTAACCCTGTACATTTCTGCAAAACTTCATGATATGTGACAGTTTATAATCAGATCATTGCAGTCCTAATATGTAGTGTCTTTGTATCTCAAACTGTGAATAAACCATGTATTAAATTAAGTGTAGCTGCTCTAGCACCACCCCAACAATGTTGGCAGGACTGAGTGTAGCTATGAAATATAAAACAGCTAACAGGCAGAATAGGATTTTTACAGGAAGTTAAACAAGGCTTTTGCATAACATTAGTTCCCTTTATTTGTCATCGCGCTGTCATCTGTCTGCTCTCTCTCTCTCGGCAGCTCAGTCAATGAGGTATTTTCTGCTGCGCAGAGGTTTGTGGGAGAGAATAGTCAGAAAAGCATGCTGGCTAGCATACTGCAAAAAGCGACCGGATTGCAGTATGACATCCTGGTGTTTTTGGCATACTGCTTTTGACATACTATGTATTGGGACATATTAAATCTTTTTCTGGCATACTATATAGTATGGTAGTATGGGTATTGGAACGGACAGATGGTTTGTATAGACTTTAATTTCAGGGATCTTACTCTGTCAACGTAGATTGTGTTTTTTCTTATGTTAAACCCACTAATTTTAGATTTCCCTGCCAATCTTCTTTCTCAGCAGAAACAATGTGATTTTGTAATAATGTAATGTATGCAATTATATATGTAATCAGGTATTTATGCAAAATTTTGGTTTTATTGCTTGTTTATTTTTTCATCTCTTGGCAAAATCTTCCTATCACCTTGCCATTTGGACATAGATGTCTAGATTGAAAAAGAGGAGGAGTGAGTGAGGTACACATCACTTGTTTGGCAGGAGGAGACAGCAGTGGTGTCATCTGAAAATTATGATGCTTCCAAGGTCAGAAATCTAAAAAGAAAATGTAAAATCTGGCTTAACTTTGGTCATGAATAAAATAAAATACAATCTTCAGCTAAATTTGCATCTGATGGAATGTAAACAGCAGATAGAGAAAGTGATGATAATACGGTTTCCATCTTTACGTAAAAAGTTTGACATTTGTGAGACAGTGTCCGTCCAATTTGCCTGCGTTTGAGCACCAAGCATTATCGATGTAAACACAGAGTCCTCCTCCCTTCATCTTGCCAGCTCGTCAGCTCGGAACATGGTCCCCCCGTCGAGTGCTCGATCAAGAATGTTGATGGAGCAGGTCTCTGTAAAGATGTGGGCACAACAGTCTCTGATTCCCATTGCTTGGCCAGTCTGAGTCCCATTTCGTCCAGACCAGATATTAGCCAGGAGCAGCATTAAGTCCAAGCTGGGCCAGCATGGCTCCTATCCCTGCTGTCTTTCCTCTCCTCCTGGGCGATCACAGCAGCCGCCGTGGTGCCTGCCTGGTTTGGTTGATCTGGCTCAAGGTCTGCTGCTCTTTAATCCAAACCCCAGCTTCCTTTTCCGATGACAAAGATGATGTATTGTTGTCAGGTAATACGTGTTTCAGCAATAAAGCCAAAAAAAATAAAAATAAAAAACAGATGAAAAACAAGAATGTAGCTAGCGGAGTTTGAAGGAGCTACAGGCCGCAGCATCTGCACACGCAGCCGTTGCCATCAAAATCTTCTGATCCAGTCGATTTAAACAATTTTGGCTTTTAAATCAAATCCAACCAGACATCATTATTGATGTTTCGGCAATAAAGATTAAAACAAAAAATGTAACGAAATCAGTTAATGAAGCCATTTCTGAGTTTAACCATTCACTTGGCATAAAGCATCTGTACTGTTGAGAGATTGCCATGAATGGGCTTAAAGCATGAATCTAACATAGATTCAGAGAGGCCTGGTTGTGGGTGTCAGAAGACTATAAAGATGTATTTTGACAATTTTAAAAAGGTGCACAGTGAATGAACCCTTTAACAACTTGTGTCAGGAGCTGGGCCTTAGAGGATGATTGTAGGATATGTGTAATTGATGGGCAATAACAAATAATCACCAGTCCACAGAACAAGTCACCAATTTCAGAATACACTGATCTGATTTGTCTCAGTATTGCCTGTATGGGGTATAACAGCGGATGTCTTCACAGGGTACCTCTTGTGGCCAGTTAAGTCATCTGCAGTGGATCGACACGACACCGTGATATCAGAGTATACCTTAACATCATAGCATTTCAACAATGTCGTGGTCACTGTAATAGTGCAAGAATCATCCTCAAATGTTTCCAGGAACATGCAGGTCACCACATTCCCCTGATATCAGTATCCAAACAGCATTCATAGAGAGCAGCATCCACTAAGAAAGCATGACAATGGGACACTACAGGTTCCTTGTTAAATCACAGCACAATGTGTGGCAGCTAGTTTCAGGGCCACAGGTGGACTATTCTTCCAATATTTCATCCTGGCTTACCTACAGCACACATTCGCATCAGTAGGACATATCGAAATACTGTCAGGCATTAACATGTTAACGTTTATCTCAAATGGAGTATCTTGCTGTTATTCAGTCAAAGACTCTACAGCATTACATTTTCAGAAAAATAACTTTGTCTTGTCTCCATGTGGCTAAATGTTTACGTCAGCACTCATATTCCTGAAAGCTTTTATGTAGTCAGTTTGAGGAACAAGATAAGCAACAAAAAACACCCCGCCTCTCTGCATTGAGAGCACCCTTCCTGGGGCAGACTTCAGTGCAGTGCAAGTCGAGGTGTACAGTCAGTATCCTGGTTGAAAACTGAGCCTAAACACTGAACGCAGTTTAAATAGAAATTTATCTCTTCTTATTAACTTCTGGTAAGACAGCCACAAAGCCTATATCAAAAATACAGGAAGGGGTAAGGAACTTAACTGCAGATAGAACCAGGTCTTTAGAGACATTCCCATATTCCCAATTTCCCTAGCATTCCCTTTTCAATTTGATCACATTTTAGAAAACTTCTCCTTGTATGCTGATTTGCTATCATTTTAATTTGCTGTTGATGCTTTTTGTTGTAATGCATACTTTCCTCCATGTTGATAAATTCAGGATAGTTTACAGTGCAACAAAAGAGTCATGCCATACTCTGTTCCCATGAGTTTTTCTGTCAAGGTACAGCCGTACCATTCCTAGTGTTTTTGTCTGTCCCCTGTTGGTCCTCCTCCTGTGTGTATGTGTGTGTGTGTGTGTATGCTGTGGGGTGAGGCCTCCGAGGAACTGCCAATCAGCAGCTGACACACCTGCTACCCATCTACTGCTGCTCACCTGTTCTCCATCCACAATCACACCTGACAGTATGTCTGCCCGCCTCTTCTTACCAGGTTTTGCCAGATTGTCCGTTTACCTCAGTGATGTACTTCCTCGGCTCTTGATTACCCTGTTAAGATAGTACCTGCATGTTATCAGAACGCCTGATTAATCTGTTTGACTCCCTGTGCCCAGGTTTGCTCGTGTCACCTGCCTCCGTGTTGCCTAGCAGCTTTCCAGGAGGACCTCACCATAGCTCTCACCTGCCTTGCCTTGGACAGCGTTTCCTGCCTCAGCCTGCCTGCTCTCCTTGGCCTCGTGTCAGCCCGCTGTCTGCCTCCAGTCTACCGGCTTCCAACATTACCTCGATACTCCTGGTTCCTCATTGTGTTTCTTCTAAATAAACGGAACCTACTACTGCACTTCCACTGTCCTAGTCGTGCTTTTAACATGACTTGACAAAAGCCTGTGACAAAAAATGCCGTTTGCATTGCACACTAAATTCAAATAAATATTGTAAAAAGGATGATGATGATTTTTACTTTTGGAAATTTGCACCTCTGTAGCTTCCATTGTACTGTGTATCAGTCAATTGTGCTCAGACCGCACTGTGCTGCCTCTTCCTGTGAAGTGATGTGTATCTCACTCACTCCTCCCTCCCCCTGACTGTCGAACTTACTTACAGGACGAGTCAAATGGTCTGCCATCAGTGTCCTTTGTGGCTCCTCCTCATCAAACATGATGTTATTCCTCTTAGATGAAGGTCGGAGGCAGACAAAATAAGAAAGACAGAGACTTTGGCTGAGAGAGACACAGAAAAAACACAAAGAAAATGCAAACTGACCATGAATATAGGAACTTTATTAAAATGTCCTTCTGCTGAGTTGCAGCAGTTTAATATGATAAATCATCAGTTACACTCAGAGTTGCAGTTCCAGTTTCTTCCTGCTGGCAGCATAAATAACATGAGCTTCCACGTCCCTCTCTGATGCAGGCCTCCTGCTTCTTATTGCTGTTGAATACAAAGTCAGTGCTGCGTCCTTCAGATCATCAGAGTCCAGATTCTCTAAACAAAAGTATTTACATTCACATCTTACACAGCTGAGTCTGATAAATTACAATGCAAATTAGAATCTAAGACATAAAGATATAAAATAGCGCAGAAGTTCAAATATAGGAATTAAATGTAATATGTAATAAGTGTTGTGCGTACCCCGACGCCGACCCCTGTGCGACTGGCCTCAAAGCCTGCGCCGAGCCGCCTTAAAGGTGCCGTTTGACGTCCTGATGAAGAGAGACAGAAAAGTAGAGACCAAATGATGCACATGAAAAAAAGACAAACTACTTTTATTTCATTTTACCATGACTGATATAAAGTTTCAACCACAGACGGTCTTCATCAGGTAAAAGTAAAGGAGTGAACATACCTGTGTTTAATAGGCAAATAATGATGAGACGTCACAGCATTTTCTCCTAATAAGTCCAAATGAGTCATCTGATATGAGACATTTTCAGAAAGATAAGAGACTGATTTGGCCATTTCTCTAATCTTATTGTCTTGTGATTGGATGTGGGGGGCTCACACCTGATCTGTGGCGGTCTGTGATGGGAACTGGGACTTGGGACATTTATAATGAAATGATCAAAGTTTAAGGACACTGTAACATGTTGACACTCTTTATATTTCCTTTCTGACATAACAGACACGGCCTATTATGCACATGCACTCAATTTGCTGATTTATTTACCAACTCCTAATATAATATAGGAGACCATAAGCAAGGAATGTAATTTATAGTTCAAACATTGACCTGGTGGTATGTGTGGCAGGAGGGAATAATTTCCCAGATAAATGGGTCCTAACAGCTTCGTTAGGATCTGTGCTTCAGCATGGTGTCTTCAAGTGCTACACAAGTCTGTTACTATCAAATGTAAGATAAAAACAAATCATATTAACTATAATAGTTTTATTTGGTGTGTTTTGTGGCTGTTTGTGGCTAAATTGTGAAAGAAACACACTGGAGAAAACAAAACCCAGCTGAAGGCCAGTCTTCCTGTGGTTGAGACTTGTCTTTAGGCTGATTCAGTTTTCTTACCGCACATACATATTCATTTCAAAAAACACAACCAGGGGCTAGAACTGGATGTCTGCTCTATCATTGTATTTTTCTTCCCCATACCAGTATAGACACACAGTCAGCATTTAAAAAATCCACTTTCTGTTCTGATGTACTCTAATTATGTCTTTAAAAGAGGGATAATAATTAAAACTCAGCATTTGGAAGAAGACTGCACGTTATTTTTTACGTTATTTTTAAGTCCTCCTGTCCACCACACACACAAAAGCACAACTGCAGATTAATATGATAAAGGATCAGTTCCATTCTGAACAGCATTCCTTGTTGCCTCCTGAGCCTATCTAGTAGCAGAATACACAACATTCGGCTCCACTTCTCTTCTTCTTCCTTTTGGACAGAAATTCACTGCTGCGTAGTTCAGCTCATCAGTGCCCAGATTCTGTTAAAAAGAATATTTACAGTCACTTATATTACCCAGCTGATATTTAGAGAAAAACTAAGCAATGACTGGATATAATTTTAAATTATAAAACAAATAAAAGTAAATTATAACACTTGGTTCACCTCACGCTGTTGTGGTTTCTGTTCTTCACTGGCAGCTGAATGACAGAGACAATACGTCGAATCAGGTGACAAACATGAACATTTGTATTCTTTCAACAAGTGAAAAACAATAAACCAAGCACAACATAGAAAGAGTAGCTTTAAAAAAAGTACCTGTCTGAAGTTTCCTGTTTTTAACAACCAGACCAACGATGACCATTAAGAGGAAAACAGTCAGACCGCCCAGGATCACACTCATCAACATTGTTATTCTGTCACACTCTGCTAAAAGAAAGATAATAGAATTAGACTCTATTTTCCCTTTACTGGCTTGAGAACTGCTAACATTAAACTGACAAAAGTTAAGTTAGCCATACTCTTTTTATCTTAAGACGACTAGAAGTGAAACTGTACAATGAAAGAAATCTTAAAGAGAATCTTACTTTTAGACTTTCTGTCAACGTCTTCATGAGATTCATCACTGCCTTTTAACAAAATTAAGATACATTTAATCTTGATTTTACTTTGAAAAAATTGTGTCACACTCCTTTGTCATGACAATGATTAAATAGCCACATAACAGAAGAATTGATAGCACAGGATTTTATAATAATCTTACCTTCAACATTTAAATGTATCACACTTAAAATTGTCCATCCCTCTGCGTTAAATCCACAGAAATACAGCCCAGAGTCAGAAAAATTCACTCTCTTAATTTTAAGAGAGACAGTGGAGGTGTTGGATCCCATTTCAAATATTCCATTTTTAAATCCATCCAAGTATAAAGGTTTGCTGGCAGATCTGGTCATAGTGGAAATGGAGCTGGCCTTGGTTCTGTTGACCACTCTGAACCATAATGCCAAAGATTCAGATTCAGACGTCTTAGAGCACAGCAGCGTGGCTTCTGCACCAGGCTGGACATTCACAGTCTGAGACTCAGAAGCTGAGACAGAGATCCAGCCTGAAACAAACAGCAGACCACAAGAGACTTTTTTCAAAGTAACATAAAGAGAAACAATTTCTCATAATTAATGTAATAATAAGTAACTCATTTTAGTTCTGCTGGGTTAGAGAATTCAACAAAATTGGCAAAGAAGTTGACGAGAGTTATTCAGTGGCAGTACTTACTGAGGCTGCAGAGAATCAAAGCTGTTATCAAGGTGAAGTTCATCATTGTGTGTATGACTGAAGCTCTGCAAAGTCCATAAGTCAACTGTGACCAGGAAGGGTGCTCTCAATGTAAAGAGGCGGGGTGTTTTTTTTGTTTTGTTCCTCTGCTTGCCCCTAAAACGGACCACGTGTTTGTTGAAGTAGAAGTTTATGTCAAGGAGTATGAGATAGTCATTCTTCAGGTTATTTGATAAAATATAATCTTGGTATTGTAGAAAAGGTTTCAGTCGTAGTCATCTGGACACTGTTTTCAGAATCAAGACGTTTCGGCAATTGTAAAAATGGTCTGAGAACTCAGAAATTTATGCTACTCTGTGTTGCTTAGGCCCTGCCCTCAGGGAGGAGTCTTCCTGAGTGTCTGCTGTTTACGCTGCCGTTTGCAGTGTAATAAAATCATCTGGCACCTGGATGGAAGTCCTCTTTCAATGTGTGTGTAACACGCTTCATTGAGTGTAAATCATTTTGACTTACTGAGTGCTACATTAACAGTAAAATTTATTTGAAAATCAGTTTGTTGTAAGCTGACCTCATGGGGTATTAATCAAACAATTATCCCCTGAGTGTTGCTTGCATGCTTACTAATTCCTTTTGCTAAATACAACATTTGGCCACCATTTCTATGTAGTATAAGACACACAAAAGTCATAATGGCTTCCACTAAGGATCAGCAGAAATGTTTATTAAAACAATCAATTGCTGACAGAATGGAAATACCGGTTGGATTGCACTGATTGCAGTCACACAAAAAAAAAAAAAAAAGCCATATGCAAAACTGGAAATGGCCAATACAGCCTGGTGGCAAATGATGGACAGCCTTAATAAATGGTGCTGGAGCTATTTAAAAACTAAATTACAGACCCTTTTTAGCCATCATAAAAAATATGTGTGCGCATGTTGGCAATGGAAGAGGCATTCTGCCCCAGCCTGGTTTACATAAACAGTTGTCGGTCAGATGTAGACTAAAAATCTAATGTAGCTAAAGCTTGATATCCAGTGTTAGTTGGTATTAGCTTTGTCTAGTAAACAATGAGGTGTGTGTAGGTGTGTGTGTGTGTGTGTTTTATTTTCAGGTGAGGGATCAATGGACTTGAGTAGTCCTGATTTTGTGCCTTCTCTGTTTGTATACAAAACAAAGCCAGAAACCCCAGGCAAAGATGGATAGGTACGGACAATTAGAACAAGAATGCAGCATAGATCATTGTCCTGGTATGAATATATTGTGTCTTACAGTTAGCTAATTTATTGTGAACTTGTGTCTGCCTTGGTTGCTACATATGCTAACTGTTCACTTTTCTATATTAAAGCTGAAGAGGATATCCCAGTCCCAATTTGAGAATACGATGATGTTACCCTGAAACACAGTCAACTTCAGGATGAATAAGTCAAACCACGTGTTGAAAATTGAAAGCTAAAAGAGCTGCACAACTCTACATTTTCCTACGCCACTGTTAAGTGAAGTGTACTGGTGCCAATTTTTAAGAACAAGGGAGATGTGCAGAGCTGTGGCAACTACAGAGGAATAAAGCTGATGAGCCATACAATGAACTTGTGGGAAAGAGTAGTGGAAGCTAGGCTAAGGGCAGAGGTGAGCATTTGTGAGCAGCAATATGGTTTCATGCCTAGAAAGAGTACAACAGATGCAGTATTTGCTTTGAGTATGCTGACGGAGAAGTACAGAGAAGGTCACAGGGAGTTGCATTGTGTCTTCGTAGATTCAGAGAAAGCGCATGACAGGGTGCCGAGAGAGGAGCTGTGGTATTGTATGAGGAAGTCTGGAGTGGCAGAGAAGTATGTTAGAGTGGTGCAGGACATGTATGAGAGCTGTAAGACCGTGGTGAGGTGTGCTGTAGGTGTGACAGAGGAGTTCAAGGTGGAGGTGGGTCTGCATCAAGGATCGGCTCTGAGCCCCTTCTTGTTTGCTCTGGTGATGGACAGGCTGACAGATGAGGTTAGACAGGAATCTCCATGGACTATGATGTTTGCGGATGACATTGTGATTTGTAGTGAGAGCAGGGAGCAGGTGGAGGAAAATCTAGAGAGATGGAGGTCTGCTCTGGAAAACAGAGGACTGAATCTTAGCCGCAGTAAGACAGAATACATGTGTGTCAATGAGAGGGACCCAGGTGGAACGGTGAGGTTACAAGGAGCAGAGGTGAAGAAGGTGCAGGACTTTAAGTACTTAGAGTCAACGGTTCAGAGCAATGGAGACTGTGGAAAAGAGGTGAAGAGGCGAGTGCAAGCAGGTTGGAACAGGTGGAGAAAAGTGTCAGGTGTGTTGTGTGATAAGAGTATCAGCAAGAATGAAAGGAAAGGTGAAAGGTGTTCAAGACGGTGGTGAGACCAGCGATGTTGTACAGCTTAGAGACAGTGGCACTGAAGAAAAGACAAGAGGCAGAGCTGGAGGCAGCAGAGCTTAAGATGTTGAGGTTCTCTTTGGGAGTGACGAGGATGGACAGGATCAGGAATGAGTACATCAGAGGGACAGCTCAAGTTAGATGTTTCGGAGATAAAGTCAGAGAGGCCAGATTGAGGTGGTTTGGACATGTTTAGAGGAGAGACTGTGAATATATTGGTAGAAGGATGCTGAGGTTGGAGCTGCCAGGCAGGAGGTCTAGAGGAAGACCAGAGAGGAGATTTATGGATGTAGTGAGAGAGGACATGAAGTTAATTGGTGTGAGTGAAGAGGATGCAGAGGACAGGTTTAGATGGAGGCACATGATTCGCTGTGGCGACCCCTGAAAGGGAACAGCCGAAAGGAAAAGAAGAAGATACTGGATATTAAATAAATATTAAATAATATTTGGAATTGATATTTATGTATAAATATATTTGATTAACAAACGTTTCTGATACGATTCCCTTAAATTTGTTCTGTAAAGGATTGTGATAAAGATATTTACTGAGCAGGACATTTCACAGTTGAAAAATAAACTTGTAAGTGCTATCTAATGGGTGGGTGTGTGTGTGTGTGTGTATATATATATATAAAAATAAAAAAATTGTTAAAACTGAATTCACCTCACTTTGCTCTGGATTCTGTTCTTCTTCATCAGCTAAGTGACAGAAACAAAATATCTGGTCAGTTTATTGATCATTGTCTTTGGAGTTTGGCATTTTCCCAGCATATTGACACAACTGTAAGAGAATTTCCAGTGGGAACAAAACCAAATATAAGTTAGACAGTAGCTCTGAAAATTACCTGTCTGAAGTTTCCTGTTTTTATCAACCAGCCCAATGATGACCATTACAAGGAAAACAGTCAGACCGCCCAGGATCACACTCGTCAGCTTTTCTATTCCGTCAGACTCTTCTACAAGAAAGATCATTAGGTTAGACTCTGTTTTGAATTTAGCTGAACTGTTAGTTTAGCTGAGTTTAGCCGAGTTGCCCTACATGTCAGCCCCATCACTCTCATCACATCTCTCCCCCAGTTTCATGTCTGTGGTCCTGTGTGTGTTTGTGTTTCGGGGCTATGTGTGTAAAATTATGCAACAGTGAAGAAACTGAGCAAAAGTTCTTCTTTTTGCTTGAAGCCCTTTAGCTTAATCGACATCTTTCTTTTTTTGTATTCTTATTAATATTGATGTACTGTATCCTGGAAGACTATCTGTGGTCTAAGCACTGCCAGTCATGTTCTCTTGAAATAAAGACTTGGGAGCAAGCCATGTCGGCATATCAGGAGTCTTTTAAGATGCACAAAGTAAATGCTCTCATATCTGGTTGTGCAAGTGTGAGTTTGTACCTTTCCACAAGTCTGAAAGCAGATATTGACGCATCTTGTGAAGTTCATTTAGTCTGTTTGTGTAAAGTGATGAGTGGAGTAGTGAATCAGTGTCAGAAGGGGTTGATATACTGTATACTGGCAACGTTTTAAGTAGCATCATTCTTGAGCTTTCAAACCTGTTAGGTCTTTGCTGTGTGTGGTTATGGCTGAAAATCAGTCTTCTTGTGGTTGAGATTTTACTGTTGCTATTTGTTGCCTGCTGTTTAGTGTCTACACAAAAAATCTGTAGAAATATAGCCACTCATTGTATTTTTTATCCTTCATGACGAAGGCTAGGCTAGTGTTTACTCTTTTTAGACTTTAAAATTTCTGACTATAGAAGCGTCGTCATTTTCACCTCAGTTGTGCTCAGACACCACTGCTCTCTTCCTGCCAAACAAGCGATGTGTACCTCACTCACTCCTCCTCTATTTCAATCTAGACAGTCGTCTGTGTCCAAAGGGCAAGCTGATTTTGCCAAGAGAACGGAAAAATAAAGAAGCAAC
The DNA here is from genome assembly GCF_020085105.1 of Siniperca chuatsi. Taxonomy (NCBI): domain Eukaryota; kingdom Metazoa; phylum Chordata; class Actinopteri; order Centrarchiformes; family Sinipercidae; genus Siniperca; species Siniperca chuatsi. Next base: position 6,335,875 of record NC_058063.1, on the reverse strand, counting down.
AAAACTCATCATTTAAAAAAAAGTTGAAAATTTTCCATAAATATTGGAACATTATACAAAACACAATCTATGCTGACAGAGAAAGCTCCCTGACATTAAAGTCTAAACACAGGCCTAAACTGAAAGTTGCTGGTAAAATGACACATTCTGTTTACAAAATGCTCTAACACTGGCAAAACATTAAAAACTTGCAATGAAAGCAAATTTGTCCATCCAAAAAAAGCTTGTGTTGAAATGTATTCTTTCAATCTATCATTACACAATTTGACAACAAAATACAAAATACAGCTATCAATATGAACTGGTTCAACCTTAATCTGTGCTACATGTCTGTGCCATTTTCTCAAGATTTGGATGAGAAGATTAGACTTGATGCTTTGATATATATTTTATATATCCTTGGACTGCTTTTGGAAAATTACCAAGATTATGTTTTATCAAATGAGCTGAAGTATGAATACTCCTTGACTTAAACTTTTACTTCAACAAACATTTATGTGGTCCGTTTTAGGGGCAAGAAGAGAAACAAAACAAAAAAAAACACCCCGCCTCTTTACATTGAGAGCACCCTTCCTGGTCACAGTTGACTTACGGACTTTGCAGAGCTTCAGTCATACACACAATGATGAACTTCACCTTGATAACAGCTTTGATTCTCTGCAGCCTCAGTAAGTACTGCCACTGAATAACTCTCACCAACTTCTTTGGCAACTTTCTCTAAACCAGCAGAACTAAAATGAGTTACTTATCATTACATTAATTATGAGGTATTGTTTCTCTTTATGTTACTTTGAAAAAAGTCTCTTGTTGTCTGCTGTTTGTTTCAGGCTGGATCTCTGTCTCAGCTTCTGAGTCTCAGACTGTGAATGTCCAGCCTGGTGAAGAAGTCACACTGCTGTGCTCTAAGACGTCTGAATCTGACTCTTTGGCATTATGGTTCAGAGTGGTCAACAGAACCAAGGCCAGCTCTATTTCCACTATGATGACCTCTACCAGCGAACCTTTATACTTTGAAGGATTAAAAAATGGAAAATTTGAAATGGGATCCAACACCTCCACTGTCTCTCTTAAAATTAAGAGAGTGGATTTTTCTGACTCTGGGCTGTATTTCTGTGGATTTTACACAGCGGGACGGACAATTTTAAGTGGGATACATTTAAATGTTGAAGGTAAGATTATTATAAAATCCTGTGGTATCAATTCTTCTGTTATGTCTTTCTGTGTTTGCTAATTTAATAATTCCCTTATAAGAACATGTGTGGCTATTTAATCATTGTCATAACAAAGCAGCGTGACACTCTCTTTAAGATTTCGTTTGTTTCACATCTAGTCGTCTTAAGATAAAAACAGTATGGCTAACTTAACTTCTGTCAGTTTAATGTTAGCAGTTCTTAAGCCAGCAAAGGGAAAATAGAGTCTAATTATTTTTCTTTCTTTTAGCAGAGTGTGACAGAATAACAATGTTGATGAGTGTGATCCTGGGTGGTCTGACTGTTTTACTCGTAATGGTCGTCATTGGTCTGGTTGTTAAAAACAGGAAACTTCAGACAGGTACTTTTTTTAAAGCTACTCTTTCTATGTTGCGTTTGTTTTTTGTTTTTTCACTTGTTGAAAGAATACAAATTTTCATGTTTGTCACCTGATTCGACGTATTGTCTCTGTCATTCAGCTGCCAGTGAAGAACAAAATCCACAACAGCGTGAGGTGAACCAAGTGTTATAATTTACTTTTGTTTGTTTATAATTTAAAAATATATCCAGTCATTACTTAGTTTTTCTCTAAATATCAGCTGGGTAAGATAAGTGACTGTAAATATTCTTTTTAACAGAATCTAGGCTCTGATGAGCTGAACTACGCAGCAGTGAATTTCTGTCCAAAAGGAAGAAGAAGAGAAGTGGAGCCGAATGTTGTGTATTCTGCTACTAGATAGGCTCAGGAGGCAACAAGGAATGCTGTTCAGAATGGAACTGATGCTTTATCATATTAATCTGCATTTGTGCTTTTGTGTGTGTGGAGGACAGCAGGACTTTTCGTCAGTTTGTCACACAAAGGACAACGAAAATGTGCAGTCTTCTTCCTTATGCCGAGTTTTAATTCTTATCCCTCTCATCCGTAATTAGAGTACATCACTACAGACAGCAGATATTTTAAATGCTGACTTAAAGGTGGGGTAGGTGATTCTTTAGAAATCCAATACCATGACAAATACCATGATATAGAGCCAACAATGACACAGCAAGTAATGTAACTAACATTAGCTAGGTTGTGGGTTAGTAAACTGTGCTACAGTTGCTGCTGAGATGCTAACAGCCAGAGAGGATGAGACAGTTTCCCAGAGCCAGCACAGCAGCTCCAGACAGCGATACTCACAACTCTGCTGCTACTATAGCTAACATCACAACAGCAGCATAGCTTGGCAAACTAGAAAGTAAGCTGAATGTCTGTGAGCAAGTCATTTAACGTTACCTGACACACAAATCATGGCTGGAATAGTGTTGTATACTTGAATAGTTTATTTCCCATTTACAGAGGCAGGACTGTTTACAAATTTGAATTTGTACAAAAAGATGTGTATTGGATTAGAATCGCTTACCCCAATTTTAATACACTGTTTGTTTATAAATAAGCCAATCCAGTTTTTTAATGACCATGTAAGAAATCTACTGTCTACTGTGGTAAGAAAACTGTTAATATAAAATAAATGAAATAAAATAAAACAATGTATACAGTTATTTATATACACATATACATAGCCTACACGTATACACCCAGGAAATAATTCTGTAGCGCATTTCTATAATTTGTGTCTGATGGAATGTAAACAGCAGATAGAGATGGTGATGATAAAATGGTTTCTATCTTCACATAAAAAGTTTGACATTTGTGAGACAGTGTCCGTCCAGTTTGCATTTGTTTGAGCACCAAGCATCATCAATGTAATCACAGAGTCCTCCTCCCTTCATCTTGCCGGAGTCTTGCGCTCTGTCAGCTCGGAACATGGTCCCCCCGTCGAGTGCTTGATCCGGGATGTTGATGGAGCAGGTCTCTGTAAAGATGTGGGCACAACAGTCTCTGATTCCTGTTGCCTGGCCAGTCTGAGTCCCATTTCGTCCAGACCGGACATTAGCCAGGAGCGGCATTAAGTCCAAGCTGGGCCAGCATGGCTCCTATCCCTGCTGTCTTTCCTCTCCTCCGCCGGCGTGGTGCCTGCCTGGTCCGGTTGATCTGGCTCAAGGTCCGCTACTCTTCAATCCAAACTCCGGCTTCCTTTTCCGATGACAACAGTGATATATTACTGTCATAGGTAATACGTGTTTCAGCAATGAAGCCAAAAAAAAAAAAATTAAAAAACAGTTGAAAATAATAAATAAATAGCTAGCGGAGTTTGAAGGAGCTACAGGCCGCAGTTAATGAAGCCATTTCTGAGTTTAACCATTCACTTGGCATAAAGCATCTGTACTGTTGAGAGATTGCCATGAATGGGCTTAAAGCATGATCTAACATGAATTCAGACCTGGTTGTGGGTGTCAGGTGGGTGGATTCACCAAAAAGTTGCAATTTGACAATTTTAAAAAAGTACACAGTGAATGAACACTTTAACAACATGTGTCAGGAGCTGGGCCTTGGAGGATGATTGTAGGATATGTGTAATGGATGGGCAATAACAAATAATCACCAATCCACAATACAATTCCACAGAACAACAATAAATACCTCAATAACATTTGGGGTGAAGTCACCAATTTCAGAATACACAACTTGTCTCAGTATTGCCTGTATAGGGTATAACAGCGGATGTCTTCACAGGGTACCTCTTGTGACCACTTAAGTCATCTGCAGTGGATCCGTTTACTATCATATATTTTAATATGTTAAATTTGTTCGAGTCATGCCAAGGCATGATTTAGTTTTCTCACAAACTCAGCTATTTGACGTGTGTAACTGGGTGGACTCTTTACAGAATCTGGACTCTGATGACCTGAAAGATGCAGCACTGAGTTTGTATTCAACATCAATAAGAAGCATGAGGCCTGCATCAGAGAGAGAAGTGGAAACTCATGTTATTTATGCTGCCAGCAGAAAGACTCAGAGTGGTTCAGAGTGGAACTGATGCTTTTGTCATATTAATCCACTGATGTGTTCTTTTGTGGGTGGAGGGAGGAGTTACCATTTTCTTATTGAAAAAAATGTCAAATAATTAAAATTACTAAACATATGACAAATGTTTTTCTCTCTCATGTCTCTCTCACTCTCTGTCTTCCTAATTTTATCTGACTTTGGTTACTGTCCAAATAGACAATAGATAGATGGAGGTCTGCAGCAGTGGAGGAGTGAGTTTCACATCACTTGTTAGACAGGAAGAGACAGCACAGTGTGGTCTGAGCACAGCTGATGTGAGAATCATGAGGCCTGTTAGATCGAAGCTCTGTAAGAATAAAGTCTGAAATGAAGCAGTGAATACTGGCTGACCTTCTTCTGTCAAGTCGACAAAGTGATCAGGTTCTACATTTGTGCAGATGTTTTGGAAAATAAATATTTTAACTGTGATGTCAATGTGTTACATGTCTGAATAAAAAACACAACCTATTTTAAAAAGAATGGTAGTCGTATTTATGAATATAAATATTTATGACACCCACATGCTGGTTGTTGCACTTTGCACTGTGGTGAGAAACAGCACTGTCTGTATCAGGGAGATATCTGTATCTGTATCTTTACACCGCTGACAGACTCACACGCTGTTTTATCTTCACATAGTGTTTAAGCATCTATCAACCTTGTGAAAAGACGCCTGAAGTAGAGTGACACTTTTCAGCCTCATGTGAAACTGTTCACTCCACAGGCTGTACATGTTTAAGACATGACAGATCACAGCAAAACTCAAAATGGTTCCTTTCTCATCTCCGCACAGCTGACCAATGACAGCATAAAGTGGGTGTGACTTTCGGATCGTCCGTTTCAGAAAGCTACAGAAATGGTCGGACATTGATCCCCCATTCAGACGTCAGAAAGGTGGGGGTAGCAGTTCTGACAGAGTATTCTGGCCCCTTCACACATCACATCCATTGTATTTAATGAGTAGGAACATAAATGAGACACTACAGCAAGCAGCCAGCACACACATTGTAGCAATTCACAACACCTCGCCCAGTGACCACACACAGTACTATCCTCACAGTAATGCTCTCAGCTTCACATGCACACACATAATTATACCAACAGCTAAGATGACACGACATGCAAGTTTGGATTAACCCAAAGACGTATTTCTTCTCTTTTGGCAGTCTCTCTCCACTTAAATTTCAGTAATGTGTATAGGCCAGAGCCAGAGCCAGACTGGCAGCCATTGGACGTCATGTAAGCAGCTATTCTGGAAATCACCATAACATCCAGATGATCAGCATGCTTCCTCTAGAACCAGCAAGGCTCAGCTCAGTGATCCTGCTGTGAGTATGTATGGATATGTTATGGAAACACAGATCTTCACACTCACACACTAAAGCATGTAGTAGGATAAATATTATATTAGATAAAATATTGGTAAAAGTGAAAAGTAAATAACTTATTTCTTCTGTCACAGATTCAGCTGTCATGGATACCAATGACCAGGGCAGAACAAACACATGACCAGCATCTGTATTGTAAATTATTCAAGTCTGCAACTGTAAAACAGGAAGTTCTTCACTTACAAAAAGTAAGAATATTAAACCCCATACAGGCAAGTCTGAGACAAATTGTGTATTCTGAAATTGGTGACTTCACCCCAAATGTTACTGAGGTATTTATTGTTGTTCTGTGGATTGGTGATTATTTGTTATTGCCCATCCATTATACATATCCTACAATCATCCTCCATGGCCCAGCACTCACATAACACATGTTGTTAAAGGGATCATTCACTTTGTATTGTTTAAGCTTGCCAAAATGCAACTTTATAGTCTTATTGGTGAATCCACCCACCTGACATCCACAACCAGGCCTCACTGAATTTATGTTAGATCATGCTTTAAGCCCATTCATGGCAATCTCTCAACAGTACAGATGCTCCTTTTTGTTTCTGTTCTTGACCATGTTGTTTATACATTACAGTAAGACTACTAGAAGACAAAAACATTGAGTGCTTACACGTTCTTCATGTTGCTGTAATCTAATTTCTGCTGGAAGCATCTTGCGAAGAAGGGCGCCTATCGCTGACAAGGAAGTTGTGGTGGCAATGGGGACCCCAGAGGCCCCTGGGCACATGTCCAGCGGGTCGAAGGTGTCCACTCTTTGCTGCCTCTCAGCCTGAGGAAGGTGAGCACAGTTTGGGCAAGCAGCTTGGGGAGTGAGGGCTAGGCCTGCATCCATCTGCCATACTGGACATATGCAGACACCACTGAAAGAAGACATTCCTATGTAGTCAACAGATGCTGTATGTAGCGTAGCTGAAGAGAAATGGGAGCTGATTGTCTGGTCTCAGCTCAACTAAACTAAAAGTCTTAAGTGCTGCGTGAGCGAGAGATGAACCTACTAACGATAGAAGGCGAAGCGTATACGAAATACAACTGTATAATAATAGTGCACAAAAATTATGTATATGAATTCCTGTAGCCTTAATTATGGAAGTGCAACTGACTAACTCTTTAAACTGAAGACACTTTGCTGCTTTTTTACTATTTTGAAGCAGTTTTTATGCGTAGTAATAAAACAAAGATATGTTACTGGCATAAACAGTAAACAGAAAAAATTGAAACAAAACGGTTAGAGAATTTGTGTTCTGTTGTGAATGTGGAGATTGGCCTGGGCTGACATTAAATTCCCAGCCTGAATTATAATCCCATTCCGGCCCTGGGTCGACATCATTTTAGTCATTTTAGCCCCCAGGAGGCGGGGGCAAGAGGCGGGGGCAAGAGGCTGCTGCGATCCAGTGGTGACAAGGGATGGCTGCTGCTGCGATCCAAACGGGGAAAGAGGCGGCTGCGATCCAACAGAGAGTCCAGGGGGCTGTTGCGATCCAACAGAGAGTCCAGGAACTGGAGACCGCTGGGCTGCCGACTGGGGACCAGGCCGGACTGGTGAAGATGAACATCGGTGGGAGCCATGCTTCATCCTGGGGGGTTTCCCAGAAGGCGCCAAGACAGCAACGGGCTGAGGTGCCACCTGGTTAGTAGGCTGAGATGCCGACTGGAGACTAGCACGCAGGAGGTAGGCCTGCAGGGATATCTGCTGGAAACTGGCAGGCCGGGGTGCAGGCTGATGACTGGCAGGACCACCAAAAGCCAGGCGAGTGCCCAGGTGTGGGTTCAGAACTGGGACCGGCAGATTGCAGACTAACGTAACCGAGCCTGACTGACAGAGGACTAGTAGGCTGGCAGCTAGCATGTTGGTCTCCAGCAGCACGGGAGTAAGGCTGGTCGCTAGTGGGCCAGGAATCCAGATAGGGCAGCAAACTTTGCCTCACACTGGAGATTGCCGCAAGGTTCTCTACCATAACCGGAAGAGTCGAAAGCCAGGGGCTGGATAATTGTCTTCTCCATTAAGGAGTAAACAAAAAGTCTGCATTTAGTGTCCACAGAGTATGTAATGGATAGGTGTAATCTATCCAGAATGGAGAACACCTCCTTCAACTCTCCCTGAGTTTGGCTGAGGTCTACTTTGCCTGCCTGTTTGGTATTTTAGTACATGATGCAAACATATAAGAATAGATATGAACAGATAAGAGTTGCATTCACATGATCCAGTGCAAGTCGAGGTGTACAGCAGGTATCCTGGTTGAAAATTGAGCCTAAAACTGAGAATAGACAACTGAGAACCAAGTCTTTTTCCAGGGCAACGCCACTCGTTATGTTGTGGACCAAACTCTACACTGAACGCAGTTTATATTGAAATTTTTCTTCTTATTAATTTCTGGTAAGTCAGCCACAATCCTTATATCAAAAACACAGGAAGGGGTAAGGAACTCAACTGCAGATAGAATCAGGTCTTTAGTGACATACCCAAATTTCCCTAGTGTTCCCTTTTCAATTTGACAGTCATCAGTGTCCTTTGCTGGGTCCTCCAAGATCAAGCCACAATCGAGTTTATGTTTTTCATCTTTAGATTACGATCATCAACAAACAATATAAATGAGACGTAGACTGAGAGCAAGAGAGAAAGAACCATGTGAGAATCAAAACTAAACACTAAAAGAGGATAACCTTAATTATGAATCTTTTTCACAAAATTAGATTTCAGACAAACTGATCTTAATTCCTCCCAGCTGATACCCTACGCTTACTATACTGGATATTTGCTGGAGCAAGAATGAACTGCTGTTGTTGTGTGCACCTGTTGACAAATGAAAGGAGGACCCACCTCTTATCCATACAGGCATTTGTATTTCTCTCGCCTTTGAGTGAAAGTAATGGCATCAATTGTAGGGATACTTTAAGCTGAAGTCTAATGCAGGCTACATGACCATTGGCACAATCTGCGTGATCCAATCATTCTGGCATCTGGCAAATCTCTCCAACTGAAATATTCTCGTAATCACTACCTAAATCTGAGATCACATGTTGATGTTTGTGCACCCCCACAACATGACTTGACAAAAGCCTGAGACAAAAAATGCCTTGTAGTGTAAACAATACAGCAGTTCTGCCCACACTAAATTCAAATAAATGGTATTGTAAAGAGGAAGATGATGATTTTTATTATTGCACCTCTGTAGCTTCCATTATACTGTGTATCAGTCAGTTGTGCTCAGACCGCACTGTGTTGCCTCTTCCTGTGAAGTGATGTGTATCTCACTCACTCCTCCCTCCCCCTGACTGTCAAACTTACTCACAGGACGAGTCAAATGGTCTGCCATCAGTGTCCTTTGTGGCTCCTCCTCATCAAACATGATGTTGTTCCTCTCAGATGAAGATCGGAGGCAGACAAAATAAGAAAGACAGAGACTTTGGCTGAGAGAGAGACAGAAAAAACACAAAGAAAATGCAAACTGACCATGAATATAGAAACTATATTAAAATGTCCTTCTGCTGAGTTGCAGCAGTTTAATATGATAAATCATCAGTTACACTCAGAGTTGCAGTTCCAGTTTCTTCCTGCTGGCAGCATAAATAACATGAGCTTCCACTTCCCTCTCTGATGCAGGCCTCCTGCTTCTTATTGCTGTTGAATACAAAGTCAGTGCTGCGTCCTTCAGATCATCAGAGTCCAGATTCTCTAAACAAAAGTATTTACAGTCACATCTTACACAGCTGAGTCTGATAAATTACAATGCAAATTAGAATCTAAGACATAAAGATATAAAATAGCACAGAAGTTCAAATATAGGAATAACATGTAATATGTAATAAGTGTTGTGCGTACCCCGACGCCGACCCCTGTGCAACTGGCCTCAAAGCCTGCGCCGTTTGACACGTCCTGATGAAGAGAGACAGAAAAGTAGAGACCAAATGATGCACATGAAAAAAAGACAAACTACTTTTATTTCATGTGGACATGACTGATATAACGTTTCAACCACAGACGGTCTTCATCAGGTAAAAGTAAAGGAGTGAACACACCTGTGTTTAATAGGCAATTAATGATGAGACGTCACAGCATTTTCTCCTAATAAGTCCAAATGAGTCATCTGATATGAGACATTTTCAGAAAGATAAGAGACTGATTTGGCCATTTCTCTAATTTTATTGTCTTCATGTGATTGGATGTGGGGGGCTCACACCTGATCTGTGGCAGTCTGTGATGGGAACTGGGACTTGGGACATTTATGCTGAAATGATGAAAGTTTAAGGACACTGTAACATGTTGACACTCTTTATATTTACTTGGTGAAAAAGTGTCCATCAACGATCTGTTGTGCAAAAGTTGATCTCTGTCATATTGTATGATAAAGATCACATGGGCGGCACGCATGTTGTGAAAAAGACAACAATAAATAACAAAATAAAACAAGAAAAACTCAGTTGATGGCACCATGTTTCCACATCTCATCTACCAGCACAACTCCAATGTGAGAGATGCACGACAAAATACACTCCAAAATTCAGCCAAGGGTCGTGTGAGGCTTCAGCATTCAGAATTAGCCAGATCAAGTGGGTAAGTTATAGTCAATTTAATAAGAAATTCCTTCTTTGTGTTACTTTGTGTTACTATCCCTCAACTGTGGATCAGCAAGGAAACACAGTGGTTTGGAGGGCTTTAAGCCAACATGAAGGAAAGGTGTGGTGAGACTGTTTCCTCAACTGCTGTTTCCAAATTCAGGAATGAGCTTTGAACCTCAGCTAACATTTGGTGTTTTACAGCCACAAGCTAAAGTTGTATTTCTGTTTATTGTATTGTGATACAGAGATTGTACATTTTTATAATTGACTTTTTTCAAACTAGCTGGTGAGTGTAAGGCTCAAGAAACACTGAAAGAAAATAACATTCACTGACTGCAGAGTTTTCTTGCCTGCAGTGGGCAACATCAGCATTACCACATCTTGTCATGCACTGATCGCGGTTTTAGAGGTGATCATTGTTTTGTCTTCTCAGAAGGTAAACTCTTTTCATCTTTTTTACCTTCGATCTCTGTGAGAACAGTGCAGTCACATTGCAGCACTCCCTCACCCCATCTGAATGCTAGAAGTTGCAACTGTCCTTTAAAATACAGGTGTTGTTCCTGAGAGAAAAATTTCCCAGATAAATGGCTCCAGTTTCGTTAGGATCTGTGCTGCAGCATGGTGTCTTCAAGTGCTACGCAAGTCTGTCAGCAACACGGTTTAAAACTGGCTGCTTTATCTTTCTATTTTTCTTCCCCATACCAGTATAGACACACAGTCTATTAAGTCAGCATTTAAAATATCCACTTTCTGTATTGATGTACTCTAATTACGTCTTTAAAATAGGGATAATAATTAAAACTCAGCACTAGAAAGAAGACTCTTTTTTTTTGACAAAGTAATGATAAGTCCTCCTGTCCACCACACACACAAAAGCACAACTGCAGATTAATATGATAAAGCATCAGTTCCACTCTGAACAGCATTCCTTGTTGCCTCCTGAGCCTATCTAGTAGCAGAATACACAACATTCGGCTCCACTTCTCTTCTTCTTCCTTTTGGACAGAAATTCACTGCTGCGTAGTTCAGCTCATCAGAGCCCAGATTCTGTTAAAAAGAATATTTACAGTCACTTATCTTTTACCAGCTGAATTGTAGAGAAAAACTAAGTAATGACTGGATATAATTTTAAATTGTAAAACAAGAAAAAGTAAATTATAGCACTTGGTTCACCTCACGCTGTTGTGGATTCTGTTCTTCACTGGCAGCTGAATGACAGAGACAATACATCGAATCAGGTGACAAACATGAAAATTTGTATTTTTTCAACAAGTGAAAAAACAATAAACCAAACGCAACATAGAAAGAGTAGCTTTAATAAAAGTACCTGTCTGAAGTTTCCTGTTTTTAACAACCAGACCAACGACAACCATTACGAGGAAAACAGTCAGACCGCCCAGGATCACACTCATCAACATTGTTATTCTGTCACACTCTGCTAAAAGAAAGATAATATAATTAGACTCTATTTTCCCTTTACTGGTTTGAGAACTGCTAACATTAAACTGACAAAAGTTAAGTTAGCCATACTGTTTTCATCTTAAGACGACTAGAAGTGAAACTGCACAATGAAAGAAATCTTAAAGAGAATCTTACTTTTAGACTTTCCGTCAACGTCTTCTTGAGATTCTTCACTGCCTTTTAACAAAATGAAGATACATTTAATCTTGATTTTACTTTGAAAAAATAGTGTCACACTCCTTTGTTATGACAATGATTAAATAGCCACACATGTTCTTATAGGGCAATTATTAAATTAGCAAACACAGAAAGACATAAACAGAAGAATTGACACCACAGGATTTTATAATAATCTTACCTTCAACATTTAAATGTATCACACTTAAAACTGTCCGTCCCGCTGTGTTAAATCCACAGAAATACAGCCCAGAGTCAGAAAAATTCACTCTCTTAATTTTAAGAGAGACAGTGGAGGTGTTGGATCCCATTTCAAATTTTCCATTTTGAAATCCATCAAAGTAGTGACGTTCGCTGGCAGAGCTGGTCATAGTGGAAATGGAGCTGGCCTTGGTTCTGTTGACCACTCTGAACCATAATGCCACAGAGTCAGATTCGGACATCTTAGAGCACAGCAGCGAGGCTTCTTCACCAGGCTGGACATTCACAGTCTGAGACTCAGAAGCTGAGTCAGAGATCCAGCCTGAAACAAACAGCAGACGACAAGAGACTTTTTTCAAAATAACACAAAGAGAAACAATACCTCATAATTAATGTAATGATAAGTAACTCATTTTAGTTCTGCTGGTTTAGAAAATTCAACATAGTTGACAAAGAAGTTGACGAGAGTTATTCAGTGGCAGTACTTACTGAGGCTGCAGAGAATCAAAGCTGTTATCAAGGTGAAGTTCATCATTGTGTGTATGACTGAAGCTCTGCAAAGTCCGTAAGTCAACTCTGACCAGGAAGGCTGCTCTCAATGTAAAGAGGCGGGGTGTTTTTTTTGTTTTGTTCCTCTTCTTGCCCCTAAAACGGACCACATAAAAGTAAAAGTTTAAGTCCAGAAGAATGAGATAGTCTTTCTTCAGGTTATTTGATAAAATATAATCTTGGTAATTTTACACAAGCTGTGCTAAGGTGAAAAAGGTGACGCTTCTAAAGTCAGAAATTTGTAAATCTAAAAAGATAAATTAAACACTTGCCTAGCCTTCATCATGAAGGATAAAAAATACAATGTGTGGCTATATTTCTACAGATTTTTTTTGTGTAGACACTAACCAGCAGGCAACAAATAGCAACAGTAAAATCTTAACCACAAGAAGACCGATTTTCAGCCATAACCACACACAGCAAAGACCTAGCAGAAAGATCAAGAACGATGCTACTTAAAAAAGTTGCCAGTATATATCAACCCCTTCTGACACTGATTCACTACTCCACTCATCAACTTACACAAACAGACTAACTGACCTTCACAAGATGCATCAATATCTGCTTTCAGAGTTGTGGGAAGGTACAAACTCTGCGCTGGATTTGAACCGGCCACCCTCCGGTTCCCAAGCCAAGTCCAAACAATATGGTCAAGAAAACAAATAGCAGGAAAAAGGACATTGAGTATATTGTGTTGAAAATCTTCTTTTTTAACCATCAGTTACTGAAGCCATTTCTGAGTTTAACCATTCACTTGGTATAAAGCATCTGTACTGTTGAGAGATTGCCATGAATGGGCTTAAAGCGTGATCTAACATGAATTCATAGAGACCTGGTTGTGGGTGTCAGGTGGGTGGATTCACCAAGAAGACTATAAAGTTGCAATTTGACAATTTTAAAAAAGTACACAGTGAATGAACACTTTAACAACTTGTGTCAGCAGCTGGGCCTTGGAGGATGATTGTAGGATATGTGTAATGGATGGGCAATAGCAAATAATCACCAATCCACAGAACAACAATAAATACCTCAATAACATTTGGGGTGATGTCACCAAATTCAGAATACACAATTTGTCTCAGTCTTGCCTGTATGGGGTCTAACAGCGGATGTCTTCACAGGGTACCTCTTGTGGCCACTTAAGTCATCTGCAGTGGATCGACACCATGATATCAGAGTATACCTTTACATCATAGTGGGCCAGGTTTATCCATCCATGGCCATCATGAGATGTTTTGAATGTGAATGTGGAGATTGGCCTGGGCTGACATTAAATTCCCAGCCTGAATTATAATCCCAGTCCGGCCCTGGGTCGGCATCATTTTAGTCTCTGTGCATTCAGTGGAGAGAGACTGCCAAAAGAGAAGGAATACGTCTTTGGGTTAATCCAAACTTGCATGTCGTGTCATCTTAGCTGGCTAGCTAAATGTTGGTATGATTGTGTGCGTGTGTGTGTGTGAAGCCGAGAGCATTACTGTGAGGATAGTACTGTGTGTGGTCACTGGGCGAGGTGTTGTGAATTGCTACAATGTGTGTGCTGGCTGCTTGTTAAACTGTAGTGTCTCATTTCTATTCCCACTCATTAAATACGATGGATGTGATGTGTGAAGGGGCCAGTATACTCCGTCAGAACTGCTACTCTGATGGTCGAATAGCTTCATAAACCCCCTCCCCCCACACCTTTCAGATGTCTGAATGGGGGATCAATGTCCGACCATTTCTGTAACTTTCTGAAACGGATGATCCGACAGTCACACCCACTTTACGCTGTGATTGGTCAGCTGTGCGGATGTGAGAGAGAAGCCAGGGTTTGAACTTCTCTCTCCAGCTCACTTTTTTCATTCTTGACACAGCTATTTCTGTCACTTTTCATGTGAACAACCGAGTGCAGCACTATGAATGTCTTCCAGGAGAGACTGTCTGAAAATGTGCTGCTTTATCCCGATATTTAAAGATATGGCATCTCCCCTTCTCTATGGCAACCTGCTTTTCAGACATTTCTTTCTTTTTTTTAATAGTTACCACAGTAATGTTTTTCTTTTTTTAAATTAATTAGAAGTAACAAGTAACTGACATTTTTCAAGTAACATGCAGGCAGCAGGCAAGACTGAGTGCATATCACAGTGGAGATGGATGGGAGCTGCACCTGCTGTAGTTTTGCTGTGATCTGTCATGTCTTAAACATGTACAGCCTGTGGAGGGAACGGTTTCATATGAGGCTGAAAAGTGTCACTCTACTTCAGGCATCTTTTCACAAAGATACATAAAACACTATGTGAAGATAAAACAGCGTGTGTGTCTGTCAGAGGTGTAAAGATACAGATACAGATATCTCCCTGATACAGACAGTGCTGTTTCTCACCACAGTGCAAAGTGCAACAACTGGCATGTCATGAATATTTATATTCATAAATACAACTTCCAATCATTTAAAAAAAGATTGAATTTTTATTCAGACATGTAACAGATTGACGTCAAAGTTAAAATATCCAGTTTCCAAAACATCTTCATAAATGTAGAACCTGATCACTTTGTCGACTTGACAGAAGAAGGTCAGCCAGTATTCACTGCTTCATTTCAGACTTTATTCTTACAGAGCTTCGATCTAACAGGCCTCATGATTCTCACATCAGCTGTGCTCAGACCACACTGTGCTGTCTCTTCCTGTCAAACAAGTGATGTGAAACTCAATCACTCCTCCACTGCTGCAGACCTCCATCTATCTATTGTCTATATGGACAGTAACCACAGTCAGATAAAATTAGGAAGACAGAGAGTGAGAGAGACATGAGAGTAAAGGCACATATGTTTAGTAATTGGATTATTTTACAATTTTTTCAGTAAGAAAATGGTAACTCCTCCCTCCACCCACAAAAGAACACAGCAGTGGATTAATATGATAAAAGCATCAGTTCCACTCTGAACCACTCTGAGTCTTTCTGCTGGCAGCATAAATAACACGAGTTTCCACTTCTCTCTCTGATGCAGGCCTCCTGTTTTTTATTGATGTTGAATACAAACTCAGTGCTGCATCTTTCAGGTCATCAGAGTCCAGATTCTGTAAAGAGTCCACCCAGTTACACACGTCAAATAGCTGAGTTTGTGAGAAAAACTAAATCATGACTTGACATGACTCGACCAAATTTAACGTATTAAAACATGATGATGATAGTAAACGATGAAACTTAATTCACCTCACGCTGTTGTGGTTTCTGTTCTTCACTGGCAGCTGAATGACAGAGACAATACGTCGAATCAGGTGACAAACATGAAAATTTGAATTTTTTTTAACATATTCACAAAACATGAAAACATAGAAAGAGTAGCTTTAAAAAAAGTACCTGTCTGAAGTTTCCTGATTTCGACAACCAGACCAACTACGACCATTACGAGGAAAACAGTCAGACCGCCCAGGATCACACTCATCAGCTTTGCTATTCCGTCAGACTCTGCTAAAAGAAAGATAAACTTTACTGGCTTGAGAACTGCTAACATTAAACTGACAAAAGTTAAGTTAGTCATACTGTTTTCATCTTAAGACGACTAGAAGTGAAGAAATCTTAAAGAAAATCTTACTTTTAGACTGTCTGTCAACGTCTTCTTGAGATTCTTCACTGCCTTTTAACAAAATGAAGATACATTTAATCTTGATTTTACTTTGAAAAAATTGTGTCACACTCCTTTGTTATGACAATGATTAAATAGCCACACATGTTCTTATAGGGCAATCATTAAATTAGCAAACACAGAAAGACATAACAGAAGAACTGACACCACAGGATTTTATAATAATCTTACCTTCAACATTTAAATGTATCACACTTAAAACTGTCCGTCCCGCTGTGTTAAATCCGCAGAAATACAGCCCAGAGTCAGAAAAATTCACTCTCTTAATTTTAAGAGAGACAGCGGAGGTGTTGGATCCCATTTCAAATTTTCCATTTTTAAATCCATCCAAGTATAAAGGTTTGCTCTTAGATCTGATCATAGTGGAAATGGAGCTGGCCTTGGTTCTGTTGACCACTCTGAACCATAATGCCAAAGAGTCAGATTCGGGCGTCTTAGAGCACAGCAGCATGGCTTCTTCACCAGGCTGGACATTCACAGTCTGAGACTCAGAAGCTGAGACAGAGATCCAGCCTGAAACAAACAGCAGACGACAAGAGACTTTTTTCAAAGTAACATAAAGAGAAACAATACCTCATAATTAATGTAATGATAAGTAACTCATTTTAGTTCTGCTGGTTTAGAGAAAGTTGCCAAAGAAGTTGATGAGAGTAATACAATGGCAGTACTTACTGAGGCTGCAGAGAATCAAAGCTGTTATCAAGGTGAAGTTCATCATTGTGTGTATGACTGAAGCTCTGCAAAGTCCGTAAGTCAACTCTGACCAGGAAGGCTGCTCTCAATGTAAAGAGGCGGGGTGTTTTTTTTTTTGTTTTGTTTTTTTTCTCTTCTTGCCCCTAAAACGGACCACATACATGTTTGTTGAAGTAGAAGTTTATGTCAAGGAGTTTGAGACAGTCATTCTTCATGTTATTTGATCAAATCTAATCTTGGTAATTTTCCAAAAGCAGTCCAAGGATATAGAAAAGATATATCAGTGCATCTAATACAAGCATCAAGTTTAATCTTCTCATCCAAAAGAAAGTCAGGATATTTCATGCTTAAAGAAAGTGTATGGACTGACTGATTGAGTAACAGCAAGCTGCAGAAGTTGAGGTCATACTCATGTTAATGTTAAGACACAGCAAAGTGCTTCATGTCTAGTTGTACATCAAATACAGTTGGAAACAAGTGCTTCCAAACAGGCCCAAGGAGAAACAACATAAAGGCAACTGCAATCTTAAATCATCTGATGCATGAAACATGAATATTTTGTTATAGTCGCTCCATCCTATGCTTCTAGTGCATTTTTGTTAACGTGAGTGCATCTGAAACTTTGATAAATATTGTTCCTTTTTGCAAGTGATGATCTGAAAATCGGGTATTTCAAAGGTGGTCCTAAGATCATTTGGATCCCACCTCAGAGGTGGATGTGACGTAGATTGACAAATAGCCTAGGGCTCACTTCTCCAAGATATTGTTACCCAAGATGTTCGTTACATTAAACTCTTAAATTGAATGTGCCCGTCAAATGTGAAAGTGTTTTAGTTCTAACAGAACCAACATTAGCCCAGTCTGAAAGTCAGGAGAGCAGCAAACAAGACTGTCCTTTCACTGTGTTTGCAGTGTAATAAAATCATCTGGCACCTGGATGGAAGTCCTCATTCAATGTATGTGTAACACACTTCATTGAGTGTAAATCATTTTGACTTACTGAGTGCTACATTAACAGTAAAACTTATTTGAAAATCAGTGTGTTGTAAGCCGACCTCATCGGGTATCAATCCAACAATTATTACGAATTCCTTTTGCTAAATACAACATTTGGCCACCATTTCTGTGTAGTAGAAGACACACAAAAGTGATAAGGGCTTCCACTAAGGATCAGCAGAAACGTTTATTAAAACAATCAATTGCTTACAGAATGGAAACACCTGATAAATTGCACTGATTGCAGTCACACCAAAAATAACCCAATCAATTAAGAAAGCCATATGCAAAATAGAACATGGCCAATACAGCCTGGTGGCAAAGGATGGACAGCCTTAATAAATGGTGCTGGAGCTATTTGATAACTAAACTCCAGACCCTTTTCAGCCAACGTCATAAAAAATATGCGTGCATATGTTGGCAATGGAAGAGGATCAATGGAGTTAGCAAGCTTTTTAACATTGAATTAAAACCAGCATCAAAATGTCTGTTTGTTGCATGTTCGGTTGTCAGAATCGATATTCCAACAGTGTACTCAAGTTCTACAGAATTCCGACGGATCATCCTGTTAAACCTGTTGACTACCACTGGACCAAGGACACAATCACAAATGCTGGCGTTTGTAGTGCCCATTTTTTATCATGTAAGGTTATTGATCTAATCTTTTATTTCACTGGAAAGTCTGGTTTACATAAACAATTGTCGGTCAGATGTAAACTAATAATCTAATGTTTAAGTTTGATAAGCAGTGTTAGCTGGTATTAGCTTTGTCGAGTGTGTGTGTGTTTTATTTTCAGGCGAGGCATCAATGGACTCAATATTAACTTTAGTGACCTCCGATTGGTGTAATCAGGAGTCGTTACCACCAAAGTGAATAACAATCTTACTGTATTTACGTTTATCCTTAGCCAGCAGTTTTAAATATTATAATATATAATATATAAGATTCAACATCGCCCGCTCTGGCCCCAGGAATACATTTGACTATGGTCGCTGGTGTCGCTAACTTCACGTTTCTCAAAATGGAGCTGCCAATACTCAGAGTTGGTTTCTCAGCAGGTGTGCCACTGAGTGGGGAGAACTTGTTAGAAACTATCATAGATAGTTAGTCACTATAATAAGGAATCAAACTAATGATTGATTCCTTCCTAGATGATTCATCTAGTGATGAGCTAGAGCAGCAAATATACGCTACTAGTAACACACAAGCACCGGTGACCGGAAATGAGACAATATACTTATCACAGCATGTCAGCACATATTAGTTCTCATAGCATCATAGCTTACAAAAATAACAACAAGCGTATAAAGAATTTGCCAAAAACTTATTCTTAAGGACCACCTATTGGTTGTGTTGATGAAATTAAGGCTGGGCTTAAGGTATACTGACTTAGCATATAGACATTTAAGGTATCAAACAGCACTATATCGAATATTTGTCAGAGTAGGATGCCTGCTATGGCCATGATCCTCAAGCCATTCATTAAATGGCCAAGTAAGGCAGCCATACTTAAGAATATGCCCAAAATAAAGCAGAACTTTAAAAGATGCCGGAGCATAGGCTAATAGATTTTGCAGAAATTTTCATAGCTAGACCCAGTAATCTGACTGCCAGGACCCAGACATGGTCAAATTATGAACACAACAACACCATTACATATTTGATCGGCATCACTCCAGCTGGGGCGATTTAATTTCCCTTTCATACAAACAAATCACTAAAGAGTCAGGTTTCTTAGAACTTTTGGAGCCTAAAGATGAGATTTTAGCAGATAGGGGATTTCTAATCAGAGACAATCTTGCAGTTTATGATGCCACCTGTCGTATAATTTCATAAAAGGAAAAAAGCATCTCTCTACACAGGAAGTGGACTCATCTAGACAACTTTCATGTATTAGGAGCCATGTGGAACGAATCATTGGACGGTGGACGAACCTTAAGATTTTGCAAACAGTTATTCCAGTGTCACAGGTTAACATACTAGATGATGTTGTGACTGTGTGTGGTACCCTCCCAAATCTCTGTAAGAGTGTTGTTCCCACTGAATTGAATGAATTGAGTCATTTCACAAACAACATTGCATTGTGAATTGTCAAAACGTGTACCATTGCTTAGCAAGGAATATTTCGTTGTCTCTGTGTATGAGTTATGATATAGTGAATTACATTTTTAAAACATGTACTTATTTAGGATTTCATTTTCATCATCATTAGCTGCCCCTGATGTGTATAATGGTCCTTTCCCCCCAGATGATCTCAACAGTTTAGAGTGCAATATCACTTTTGTTTGTAGTTAACAAAGAGTTTCATTCTCATTCCAAAACGAGATATGTAACATTTGAGAAATATGACTCTTTGTACAAAAAATATATAGGTGCCATTAAAGTAAATCATATTATGGAAGAGTAGCATTTTAAGTTTTTTTTTTAAGCTACTGTATATTAAGCCTTTTGCTTAAGGTAATTTAGGTATTTCCCCCCACCAAAAATCTGTCATAGAAATATTCCTTGATAATTGTAGGTAGCAAAATATCTCGTATATAATAATATAACATAACGTATATGGCATTATGGAATGAAACTTTAGATGTCTTGTTGCAAGTGCATTTACATACGGACAGCAGTCAATAACAAGAAACACAACATAAAATGTAAGGTACAGGTCATTATGTTTCCAACATTGTCAATGAAGGAAATTCATCTTTGACATTCCCTACAGAACCATGTTGCTGGCTTCCTCTTGACCTGTACACAGCTGTAGTGAAAGTGGTTGTTGCATTTAACACAGTTATCATTTTGCAAACATCTGGCCTGTCACAGTATTTGCAGGCCCCCTGTGTCGTCAATGCAGGGTCATATCTTCTTCTCAGTAGTTCAGGCAACACACTTGAGATAAAGAACTCTTGTGCTTTTGGCAAAGCTTCCGGCAGAAACTCTTGATTTCTCAGGATATGTTGCACAATGAACTCCTCCTTCGTCCACAACACAAAGTGACAGTAGTTAATGTCACACACAAACATGTGGAGTTGAATTTGATAGTAGTATGGGTGTAAATGCTTCTTGCCTTCTGTACTTCCCTGAAGGACACTTTATCTCTACAACCCCTTTGCCACAGCACGTACATCTTGCTATCCCATCTGGAGATGATCCAAGGAGTGATGGCGAGAGAGAAAAGTGGCTGATGGTATGCCGCTCTGTTCCACCGGCACATACCGTTTCCTACCGGCAGGTGCCGCTTAACAATGGTAAGCCACTGTCACACCAGTACCCTGATGCATATGCAAATGCGATGCCAATGAGATAGTTTTTCAACAAGCACTGCCGGTTTTTTTTCTTTCTTTATTGACAATGTTAGCACAACATAGGGCTTTAAATAAAGGAATGTTTTCATGTTTCTGCCGTTGTTCTGTTGTTGTGATAAGTGCGATATGCTTTTGAAAGGACAGTAAAGTACTATCATCTCTACTGATGTACTCAAAAGCTCATATTGGAGCTAGCCCTAGCTAACATGGCTATTGTTAGCCTTGCCACCGTAGCCAGCCTGACAAATCGATAACGGAAATTTAGAACCGACCAACCAAATAATACTTAGGGTGAAATACTACTTGTTGTTGCTATGTTTAATTTATTAGTGGAAAACAATCACAAATTACATCATACAATGCTCCACATCGGGGAGCATTTACTAGACATACATATGGCATATTATTTATTATTCACCATAAACACGTTGACAGAGTTACGTCATCGTACATAAGCTGATTTCTACCCGCATTGATATGATTGGCACAGTCCTCGGGTATGTTCTCACTATGATCTATCTTCAGATAGTCTGAAATGACAATATGTGTGCGCATTGATTACACCATATAGCCTAGTTTTACTGTAAATTACAACATTGGTGTGAATCTACAGAGGCAGGTTCCTGCAGCTGGAAAGAGTGACTGCTCCTTCTGAGAGGGCATGCATGTTTCTTTTACCCTAGTGAAAGGGGGTGGAAGGCACTGCAACTGAAGTGAATAGCCCAGAGGTAGTGTGAATTTTATCAATATGGATAGTTGCACAACTGATGCTATTCTTGAAAAAAGGCTTGCACGGGGTGTGTAGCTAGTTGTGGTTAAACAGCTTTATGGCAGCAAAGTGGCTTCTGAAAATCTCCTGCCAAGCTTTGAGACCTTCCTCAAGATACAGATACCTCACTGACAAGTACAATTGGTAGGTGGATGTCACATACTGTATATATATTTGTACTTATAAATACCTTTTGTCATCAGTTTTTTTAAATACTTCGTTTTTAATTCATGTTGCCACTTCTCACTTCCCCCAGGCCCAGGCATTTCTGAGGAACTTTCCAGACCTGCCATTCTCCACCTGTCCACCAGTCCTTCAGTGTATATCTCCAGCTCACCAGCCCTTTCTCATTGCTGGTTTATCACGTTGTGCATTTGTGTTGCAGTCATCTATACCTGTTCCATTTTTTTCCCTTTACCTGATTTTCTGCCTGATATCTGCTACCTGTGTTTTATAACCTGTTGCCTGTTTATGATCAGTTTGCCTGCCTTGCCACTCTGGATTTTTCGACTTGTTTGGACTGCCTTGTCGTGCCCGACTGTAAGCCTGTTAATTTGAACATTGTTTAAGTCCTTTTCTACGACCTGTTCTGCTGCAGTATCTGCATTTAGATCCTCAATCTTAATGACTCGTAAACACATCCGTGACATATATAGCATTAATTTCACACGTTATGATATCACAGTTTAAATATTCAGTCTGGATGTTGATGTACTGTGTGGTTTTCCAAAGCTTCAGCTCTAAAGGCTTTGAATTTTTTTAGCGTTCACTGCTACCTTTCACATTTTAGAAACATTTGATCTAACAGGCCTCATGATTTTCACCTGAGTTGTGCTCAGACCACACTGTGCTGTCTCTTCCTGTCAAACTGGTTATGTTTACCTCATTCACTCACTCCACTGCTCTCTAGATCTCCATCTAACTCTCACTTTAAGACTGGACACTCCTCCATGCCCTTACTGGCTCATCCAACATCAAACAGCAGTCATGGATCTTAATTACAAAATTAAATGTTTTGGCAAGAGTGGTTATTGCTCTCACCAACAAGCCATACAAAAGCCCAAACCATATTAATATAATACATCAGTTTCAGTTGCCTCCTGAGTCTATCTGGTGGCAGCATAAGTAACATTTGGCTCCAGCTCTCTTCTTTTTGCATTTGGTCGAAATGTCACTGCTGCGTAGTTCAGGTCATCAGAGCCCACATGCTGTGAAAAGAGTATTTACAGTCTTAGTGTGGTGAGTTGACACGATTTTAATTATTGTGATGAAGATATTTACTGAGCAGGACATTTCACAATTGTAAAATAAACGTGTTAGTTCTCTCCAATGGAAAAAGTAGACAAGGTTTCAAACAAGTACCTCAAACATAATTTTGGCTTTTCTTGACTGCAATTGCTTGTTAATTATCGGCCCATGTATACGCAATGCAAATATGTATATATATATATATATATATATATATATATATATATATATATATGCATATATACAAATACGCCAATATTTCAGGGACAAACTACAGAAATATTGGCTGATACACTATTCCAACTGTATTTCGGTCAGGCTCTATCAAACAATATACATGGTAAAACTGAATTCACCTCACTTTGCTCTGGATTCTGTTCACAGCTAAGACACAAAATATCTGGCCAGTTCATCATGTGGCTCATCGCTGCCTTTTGATCAAATGAAGATAAATTTAGTCTTGATTTTTAAATTGGCAGATTTACGTAAAAATTATAAAACGCAATGATGTTGTTTTAAGACAAATATCAAAATATTTTTTTGCAATATGAGCAGAAAAAAGACTTAACCTAATAATGGGAATCAAAAGACAGAAAAGACTTTACAATGCTCTTAACTTTAATGTTTAAATGTATTACACTGAAAATTGGACGTGCATTTGTGTAAAATCCACAGAAACACAGTCCAGAGTCAGATAAATCCACTTGTTTGATTTTGAGAAAGAGAGTAGAGGCGTTAGATCTCATTTCAAATTCTCTGTTTTCATATCCATCAGAGGGTGAAGCATTGCTGTTAGACGTGATCATGACAGAGATACAGCTGATGTTGGTTCTCTGGACAAGTCTGAACCAGAATGTTACAGTGTCATATTTGGAAATGTTGGAGCACAGCAGTGTGACTTCTTCAACAGACTGGACCTCCACAGTCTGAGACTCAGAAACTGAGACAGAGATCCAGCCTGAAACAAACAGCAGACCACAAGAGACTTACTTGTTGTAAAGTAACATGGTGGCAAACAATATCTCTTAATAAAAGTTAGCAAGTGAGTAATAAGTCAATAAGATTTACAGCGGCTTAAACATACAATAATAAACTTAGCAATGAAGTTGAGAATAATTCAATGGCAGTACTTACTGAGGCTGCAGAGAATGAAAGCTGTTATCAAGGTAAAGTTCATCATTATGCGTGTGACTGAAGCTCTGCAATGTCCGTAACTGAAGTCTGCCCCAGGAAGGGTGCTCTCAATGCAGAGAGGCGGGGTGTTTTTTGTTGCTTATCTTGTTCCTCAAACTGACTACATAAAAGCTTTCAGGAATATGAGTGCTGGCGCAAACATTTAGCCTCATGAAGTACGAGACAAAGTTATTTTTCTGAAAATGTAATGCTGTAGAGTCTTTGACTGAATAAGAGCAAGATACTCCATTTGAGATAAACGTTAACATGTTAATGCCTGACAGTATTTTGATATTTCCTACTGATGGGAATGTGTGCTATAGGTAAGCCAGGAGGAAATATTGGAAGCAGAGTCCACCTGTGGCCCTGAAACTAGCTGCCACACATTGTGCTGTGATTTAACAAGGAACCTGTGGTGTCCCATTGTCATGCTTTCTTAGTGGATGCTGCTCTCTACGAATGCTGTTTGGATACTGATATCAGGGGAATGTGGTGACCTGAATGTTCCTGGAAACATTTGTGGATGATTCTTGCACTATTACAGTGACCACGACATTGTTGAAAGTAGCCTGCTTCTTTGGGGTCCATGATGGCCATGGATGGATAAACCTGACCCACTATGATGTTAAGGTATACTCTGATATCAAGGTGTCAATCCACTGCAGATGACTTAAGTGGCCACAAGAGGTACCCTGTGAAGACATCCGCTGTTATACCCCATACAGGCAAGACTGAGACAAGTTGTGTATTCTGAAATTGGTGACTTCACCCCAAATGTTATTGAGGTATTTATTGTTGTTCTGTGGATTGGTGATTATTTGTTATTGCCCATCCATTACACATATCCTACAATCATCCTCCAAGGCCCAGCTGCTGACACACGTTGTTAAAGTGTTCATTCACTGTGTACCTTTTTGAAATTGTCAAAATGCAACTTTATAGTCTTCTTGGTGAATCCACCCACCTGACACTCACAACCAGGTCTCTATGAATTCATGTTAGATCATGCTTTAAGCCCATTCATGGCAATCTCTCAACAGTACAGATGCTCAATGCCAAGTGAATGGTTAAACTCAGAAATGGCTTCAGTAACTGATGGTTAAAACAAAGATATTCACCACAATATCCTAAATGTTCTTTTTCCTGCTTTTTGTTTTCTTGACCATATTGTTTGGACTTGGCTTGGGAACCGGCGGGTGGCAGGTTCAAATCCAGCGTGGAGTTTATACCTTTCCACAAGTCTGAAAGCAGATATTGATGCATCTTGTGAAAGTCAATTAGTCTGTTTGTGTAAGTTGATGAGTGGAGTAGTGAAACAGTGTCAGAAGGGGTTGATATATACTGGCTTTGCTGTGTGTGGTCATGGCTGAAAATCAGTCTTCTTGTGGTTGAGATTTTACTGTTGCTATTTGTTGCCTGCTGTTTAGTGTCTACACAGATAATCAGTAGAAATATAGCCACACATTGTATTTTTATCCTTCATGACCAAGGGTAGAGTGGTGTTTACTTTTTCTTTTTAGAGTTACAAATCTCCTTCTCCAGCGATCCCCTTCTCACTAGACTATGTTATCTGTGGTCATGTACAAAACATCAGATACAATGACATAGACTCAGAGTTTTGTGTCTTGAAATCGGAAATCCTCCCTAGCCAAAGGCAAGCACACAAGGCCACTATGTATACGGCTTGGGTTGTAATTAACAAGCCAGAAAACGACGTACTAACAGTGAATTGTACCTGCATGGCAGGGTAAGTATTATTTTGCGTTGCTGGTTTTCTAGCTAGCATAGTTCAAAGCTTGATGGTATAGTTGTTATGCAAATATGAATTCTGCTTCTGTTTACTGTAATCTTTACTGTAATTACTTTCCAGAGGACAGAGAAAGTAGCAGTTACTTCTGGAGTGTGCATGTGGAAAGACATAAGCAGGAAAGAAGTCAAGCCATCTCCAATGAGGGAAATCAGCTTCTACAAACCAAAGAGGTTAGGCAGGCAGCTTCAAAAACTGCTAGGAAGAACAGTGTCACACCCAGAGGTATGTAATAGTTGACAGAGCCTAAGTCATGGATCTTAATACATAAGTTTCCTTTTTCCATAGTGCAGTTAATTAATTTTCAAAAATTCTCCTAAGTCTTTTAACACCATAATCTAGGCTGAAAAAGAATGAGTTTCAATGTAATACAGAGATGACAATCATAAAGACCTATAAACACAATTTGAGTAATGTCAGTATCATATGAGTTTTTGTTAGCATGTCTGTGCATTTACTGTCAGATTACTGATTCTGGAAATTCCGAGCCTCACCTTGGATCATTGCCAGATGGGATAGCAAGATGTACCTGCTGTGGCAAAGGGGTGGTAGAGATAAAGTGTCCCTACAAGTACTATGATAGCCTTCAGGGAAGTACAGAAGACAAGCAGTTTTGTCTGGACAAGTCATTTATATTGAAGCATTCACACTCATACTATCAAATTCAACTCCACATATTTGTGTGTGACGTTAACTACTGTGACTTTGTTGTGGACAAAGGAGGAGTTCTTTGTGCAACATATCCTAAGAAATCTAAGAAGAGTTTCTGCAGGACACTTTGCCAAAAGATTTCTTTATCTAAAGTGTGTTGCCTGAACTACTGAGAAGATGTGACCCTACCTTGAAGACACAGAGGGCCTGCAAATACTGTGACAGATCAAAAGGAAGCCAGCAACATGGTTATGTAGGGAATTTCAGCTAATGTTGGAATTATCACCCATGAAATCTTAAGTAAGTACATGCTTTAAAAATGAAATTCACTATATCATAATCCATACACGGGTACAATAAAATATTCCTTGCTAAGCAGGAAAATGCATTACCTCATTTGAATCATATGGGGGGGGGGGTGTCCAGAAACAATGGTACATGTTTTGACAATTCACAATACAATGTTGTTTGTGAAATGACTCAATTCACTCAAGGATCCTAACACAAGAAAGTTGTCTGGGTGAGTCAACTTCCTGTGTAGAGAGTTGCTTTTTTCCTTTTGCTTAATGATAGGACAGGTGGCACCATAAGCTGCAAGCTCGTCTCTGATTAAAAATCCTCTATCTGCTAAAATCTCATCTTTAGGCTCCAAGAGTTCTAAGAATCCTGACTCTTTAGTGATTTGTTTGTTTCTGTCCACCCCACCCAGGAGACAGAAATAAAATCGCTCAAGCTGTAGTGATGCCAATCAAATATTTAACAGTGTTGTTGTGTTGTGTTTATAATTTGACCAATTAATCCTGGCCATAGCAGGTATTCAGCTCTGACAAATATTTGATATAGTGCTGTTTGATCTATATGCTATGTCAGTATTACCCAGCCTCAATTTCATCAACACAGCCAATAGGTGGTCCTTTGGAGTAAGTTTCTGGCTAATTCTTTCTACGCTGCCTGTTATTTTTGTAAGCAGCCATTCAAAGTTCATGTAAGTAAGTCCAGTGAAAAAAATCAATTGTCCAATGTTGCACTTAACAGTGGCGTAGGAAAACATAGAGTTTTGCAGGTAATCTTTTAGCTTTTAATTTTCAGCCCGTAGTTTGTCAAACTTGTGCTGCAGGTTGGCTTATTCATCCTGAAGTTGACTGTGTCTCTGGGTAAGATCATCGTATTCTCTCATTGGGACTGGGATATCCTCTTGATCTTTAATATAGAAAAGTGAACAGTTAGCATATGTAGCAACCAAAGCAGATGCAAGTTCACAATAAATTAGCTAATTGTAAGACAAAATATATTCTTACCAGGACAATGATCCATGCTGCATTCTTGTTCTGGAGTTTCAGAAGGAGCAAGTTTACTTGGTGGGGTGTTTACCATGTCATCTCTCCTCCTTTTCCTATGGTACTATAAAAAAGTACAAATAAAAGTAATGTACAATTAGACTGATCAGTATCTCAAAGCCAGCAGCTGCAAACACTAAAACATATTTAATATCATGGCAATGCAAGAGTGAAAAACTAATTTAAAAACGACTAAGAGGGGGCAGGCCTAATTGTTCGTACCTACCCATCTTTGCCTGGGGTTTCTGGCTTTGTTTTGTATACAAACACAGAAGGCACAAAATCAGGACTACTTGAGTCCATTAATGCCTCACCTGAAAATAAAACACACACACACACACCTCATTGTTTACTATCCAAATCTAACACCAGCTAACACTGGTTATCAAACTTTAGCTACATTAGATTATTAGTCTACATCTGACTGACAATTGTTTATGTAAACCAGACTTTCCAGTGCAAAAGTAGTATGACCTCAGCTACTGCAGTTTGCTGTTATTCAGTCAGTCCAGACACTTTCTTTAAGCATGAAATATGCTCACTTTCTCAAGAATTGTTTTGGATGAGAAGAGTAGACTTGATGCTTTGATAGCTCTTTTCTATATCCTTAAACTGCTTTAGGAAAATTACCATGATTAGATTTGATCAAATAACCTGAAGAATGACTATGTCATACTCCATGACATAAACGTCTACTTCAAACATTTATCTGGTCCGTTTTAGGAGCAAGAAGAGGAACTAAACAAAACAAAAAAACACCCCGCCTCTTTACATTGAGAGCACCCTTCCTGGTCAGAGTTGACTTACGGACTTTGCAGAGCTTCAGTCATACACACAATGATGAACTTCACCTTGATAACAGCTTTGATTCTCTGCAGCCTCAGTAAGTACTGCCATTGAATAACTCCCACCAACTTTCTCTAAACCAGCAGAACTAAAATGAGTTACTTATTATTACATTAATTATGAGGTATTGTTTCTCTTTGTGTTATTTTGAAAAAAGTCTCCTGTCGTCTGCTGTTTGTTTCAGGCTGGATCTCTGTCTCAGCTTCTGAGTCTCAGACTGTGAATGTCCAGCCTGGTGAAGAAGCCACGCTGCTGTGCTCTAAGACGCCCGAATCTGACTCTTTGGCATTATGGTTCAGAGTGGTCAACAGAACCAAGGCCAACTCCATTTCCACTATGATCACCTCTACCAGCAGTCCTGTCTACTTTGATGGATTTCAAAATGGAAAATTTGAAATGGGATCCAACACCTCCGCTGTCTCTCTTAAAATTAAGAGAGTGGATTTTTCTGACTCTGGGCTGTATTTCTGCGGATTTTACACAGCGGGACGGACAATTTTAAGTGGGATAAATTTAAATGTTGAAGGTAAGATTATTATAAAATCCTGTGGTGTCAATTCTTCTGCCATGTCTTTCTGCATTTGCTAATTGAATAATTGCCCTATAAAAACACGTGGCTATTTAATCATTGTCATAACAAAGGAGTGTGACACAATTTTTTTCAAAGTAAAATCAAGATTAAATTTATTTTAATTTTGTTAAAAGGCAGTGATGAATCTCATGAAGACATTGACAGAAAGTCTAAAAGTAAGATTCTCTTTAAGATTACTTTCATTGTACAGTTTCGCTTCTAGTCGTCTTAAGATAAAAACAGTATGGCTAACTTAACTTTTGTCAGTTTAATGTTAGAAGTTCTCAAGCCTGTAAAGGGAAAATAGAGTCTAATTATTTTATCTTTCTTTTAACAGAGTCTGATAGAATACCAATGTTGATGAGTGTGATCCTGGGCGGTCTGACTGTTTTACTTGTAATGGTCATCGTTGGTCTGGTTGCAAAAATCAGGAAACTTCAGAAAGGTACTTAGACAAAGCTGCTGTTTCTATCTTGTTTTTTTTTTTTTGTTTACTATCACATGTTTTAAGACTTTAAATGTGATATAATCATGCCAAGTCATGATTTAGTTTTTCTCACAAACTCAGCTATTTGACGTGTGTAACTGTGTGGACTCTTTACAGAATCTGGACTCTGATGACCTGAAAGATGCAGCACTGAGTTTGTATTCAACATCAATAAGAAACAGGAGGCCTGCATCAGAGAGAGAAGTGGAAACTCATGTTATTTATGCTGCCAGCAGAAAGACTCAGAGTGGTTCAGAGTGGAACTGATGCTTTTGTCATATTAATCCAGTGTCTTGATATTTTGTGGGGAGGGAGGAGTTACCATTTTCTTACTGAAAAAAATGGATATTTTAACTGTGATGTCAATCTGTTACATGTCTGAATAAAAAGTACAATTTTTTTTTAAAAGATTGATAGTTGTATTTATGAATATAAATATTTAAGACACCCACATGCCGGCTGTTGCACTTTGCACTGTGGTGAGAAACAGCACTGTCTGTATCAGGGAGATATCTGTATCTGTATCTTTACACCTCTGACAGACGCACATGCTATTTTATCTTCACACAGTGTTTAAGCATCTATCAACAGGCATCTTTTCACGCCTCATATGAAACCTCCACAGGGTGTACATGTTTAAGACATGACAGATCACAGCAAAACTACAGCAGGTGCAGCTCCCATCCATCTCCACTGTGATATGCACTCAGTCTTCTCAATGCAGCTGCATTGATTATTTATTATTATTATTATTTATTTAATAAAAGAAGCACGTTACTGTAGTAACTACTTAACAATAGAAAGAAATGAGTTACATTACTTGTTACATTTATATCTGCTTTCCAACAACTCTACAGTTGCCACTTGTAGATGTTCTGGCTACACTGAAAGGATGTGTGAAAAGCTGGCTGTCATAGAGAAGGGGAGACGCCATATTGTTTAAATATGGGGATAAAGCAGCACATTTTCAGACAGTCTCTCCTGGAAGACATTCATAGTGCTGCACACGGTTGTTCACATGAAAAGTAACTGAAATAGCTGTGTCAAGAATGAAAAAAGAGAGCTGGAGAGAGATGTTCAAACCCTGGCTCCTCTCTCACCTCTGCACAGCTGACCAATCACAGCGTAAAGTGGGTGTGACTGTCGGATCATCCATTTCGGAAAGTTACAGAAATGGGCGGATATTGATCCCCCATTCAGATGTCAGAAAGGTGTGGGGGGAGGGGGTTTATGAAGCTATTCGACCATCAGAGTAGCAGTTCTGACGGAGTATACTGGCCCCTTCACACATCACATCCATCGTATTTAATGAGTAGGAATAGAAATGAGACACTTTGGTTTAACAAGCAGCCAGCACACACATTGTAGCAATTCACAACACCTCGCCCAGTGACCACACACAGTACTATCCTCACAGCAATGCTCTCAGCTTCACACACACACACACACACAATCATACCAACATTTAGCTAGCCAGCTAAGAAGACACGACATGCAAGTTTGGATTAACCCAAAGACATATTCCTTCTCTTTTGGCAGTCTCTCTCCACTGAATGCACAGAGACTAAAATGATGTCGACCCAGGGCCGGACTGGGATTATAATTCAGGCTGGGAATTTAATGTCAGCCCAGGCCAATCTCCACATTCACATTCACACCAGAACACATATCCTCTAACTGTTTTGTTTATATTTTTTCTGTTTACTGTTTATGCCAGTAACATCTTTATGTTTTATTACTACACATACAAACTGCTTCAAAAAACATTCAAAATAGTAAAATACAGCCAAGAGTCTGCCCTTCCATTATTAAGGCTACAGGCATTAAAATTCATATATATAATTTTTCTGCACTATTGGAGTGTTTGTTTTGCACCTGGCATTTCCTGACTGCACTTGTGTTGATCATCATGAAGCTCTGGAGCTCTGAGTAACTGGAGGTACTTCCACCTGACAGAATATAGCATACAGGTAGAGGGAACAGAGTATACAGGTCTTTATTAGCAATATTATTTCATGCATACGTATCTCCTGCATTCCTACAGAGCATGATTAAGTGTTGATGCCAGTTATTTGTTTTTTAAAATATTCAATCAATTCAGGAAGGATAGTTGTGATATTATGATGTGCTGAGGACATTTTTTTTTTTTTGCTGCACTTTCCTCCAGTGTTTTTCTCATTTCAGTGCACTCCTCTAAGCTACACGTTTTCTCTTTCTCTCGTTCTTT
The DNA here is from genome assembly GCF_020085105.1 of Siniperca chuatsi. Classification (NCBI taxonomy): domain Eukaryota; kingdom Metazoa; phylum Chordata; class Actinopteri; order Centrarchiformes; family Sinipercidae; genus Siniperca; species Siniperca chuatsi. The sequence continues at coordinate 6,303,682 of NC_058063.1, read as the reverse complement.
CCATTTTTTCTCCACCCTGCTCAGCCTCACAAACTGACTGAACTAAATGAACGTTGCGTACATGTTTACATGCAAGCGATGACAGTCACAGATCATACCATCAGGTTCAAAGCAGGCGGGGGGGGGGCCTCTAAGGCTGTCGCTACTGGGTTCATCCCTGCCTCACGCAGCACTGAAGACTTTTAGTCCACGCCCACGTACTACCTTGGTCTAAGTTGAGCTTAGACCAGACAATCGGCTCCCATTTGTCTTCAGCTACGCTACAGACAACAACTGTTGACTGTAGCATAAGAAGAACGTCTTCCTCCAGTGGTGTCTGCATATGTCCAGCGTGCCAGAAGGGCTACATCATGGATTCCGACCTTTTCGCCCGTTTTGAGTCGTGCCTGGGACCGGAGCATGCCGGCCTGGCTCTCACTCCCCAAGCTGCATGCCCAAATTGTGCTCGCCTTCCTCAGGCTGAGAGGCAGCAAAGAGGAAAAGGCAAAAACCAAAATGATGGACAATGACCGGACATGGCATAATCGATGATGAAACCGGCCGCTCAACCTGATGTCCTGTCCCCTGAACAGGCTGCAGAGATTAATAAAGCTTCCAGCTCCATTCTGACCCTGTGTGCTTCCATCGCTGTTTCTTCTGCCCAGATCGCAGCCTGGCAGACGATGATTCACCACAATTTGCACCTCTCTTCCATCACTGACACAGTGAAGAAGGAGCTTTTGGGTGGCATCACATTACTGTACTGTACCCAACTCTGGTTATAACATTCAGCAAGAGCATTGTTGCATTTGTTCCCTGTCAGCTGTGAACTGAACTTTGTCTGACTCAATACTAAGAAAACCACAGAGTCTGCCTGTCCTTTGAATTTCAGTAATGTGTATAGGCCAGAGGCAGAGCCAGACTGGCAGCCATTGGAAGTCATGTTCCTCTAGAACCAGCCAGGCTCAGCTCAGTGATCCACTGCTGTGAGTACGTATGGACATATTATGGAAACACAGATCTTTACACTCACACACTAAAGCATGTAATGAGATAAACAACTATTATATTAGATAATTACAATATTTTTAAAAGAGAAAAGTAAATAACTGAATTCATCTGTCACAGATTAAGCTGTCATGGATACAAACGACCAGGGCAGAACAAACACATGACCAGCATCTGTATTGTCAACTACTCAAGTCTGGAACTGTAGATAACAAAGAGAAAACAGGAAGTTCCCCACTTACAAAATGTGAGAACATTAAAGGACTAGTGTGTAGGATTTAGTGGCATCTACCGATGAAATTGCAGTTTGCAACCATTTGAATACTGCTCGCCTCACCTTCCAAGCATATAGGAGAAACTATGGTGGCCATGAAACTCACAAAATAACGCAAAAGGCCCTATTTAGACACTGTTTGGTTTGTCTGTTCTGGGCTACTGTAGAAACATGGCGGTTCAACTTGGCAGCCTCGTCCCACTCCCTCTGTGGATATAAAGGTCTTATTCTAAGATAATGAAAACACAACAATTCTTATTTTCACGTAATTATACACTAATGAAAACATACTTATGAATATTATCACCATATTCTGCAAATAGAGCCCCCTGAATCTTACACACTGCTCCTTTACGCTTCTGATAAAGACGCATTAAGAAAAGTGGCTGTGATAAAACGCAAATGCATCTTTAATTAATCAGATGATTTAAAATTCCACTTGTATTTATGTTGTTTCTATCTGGGCCTGTTTGTTTCCCAGTGTATTTGATGTGCAACTACACATAAAGTACTTTAAATATGTAAACTATTATCTCTAATTCTGTAGTTTGCACAAGAACTCTTTTAAGCATTATGTTTCCTGACATCTCTCAGCTGTCTGCTACAGTCATTTTTATGGTCGAGATTGACTAAGGTTATGTGAATCTTATTTTTTATAAAAGGATTAGATGGGACCGTCCAACATAAATGCCTCGATGTATTTGATGGACATATATTTAATTTGGTTTGAACATTACTTTGGAAACTTAATATGAAAAACCCTCAAGAATAACTTTGTCTGACATCTCTTGAGGCGATCATTTGGCGTCAAAACTGACAGCAAGTATGAGGTAAACTGAACAGCAGGATAACATGAAAAGAGAGCCCGCCTCTTAAGTTGAGAGCACCCTTCCTGGAGCACAGTTTAATTACAGACAATGCAGAGCTGCAATCGTACGCACTATGATGAACTTCACCTCGATAACAACTTTAATTATCTGCAGCATCAGTAAGTACTGCCAATACATTTCGCTCAACTTCATTGCTGCTAGAATTCAGACATATTTTCTTATGATTAAATTTATTGAGATGTATTGTTTACCTTCCTATAACAAGTAAATCTCTTGTGGTCTGCTGTTTGTTTCAGGCTGGATCTCTGTCTCAGCTTCTGAGTCTCAGACTGTGAATGTCCAGCCTGGTGAAGAAGCCTCGCTGCTGTGCTCTAAGACGTCTGAATCTGACTCTGTGACATTATGGTTCAGAGTGGTCAACAGAACCAAGGCCAGCTCCATTTCCACTATGATCACCTCTACCAGCAGTCCTGTCTACTTTGAAGGATTTCAAAATGGAAAATTTGAAATGGGATCCAACACCTCCACTGTCTCTCTTAAAATTAAGACAGTGAATTTTTCTGACTCTGGTCTGTATTTCTGCGGATTTAACACAGCGAAACGGACAATTTTAAGTGTGATACATTTAAATGTTAAAGGTAAGATTATTATAACATCCTGTGGTATCAATTCTCATATCATGTCTTTCTGTGTTTGCTAATTTAATAATTGCCCTATAAGAACATGTGTGGCTATTTAATCATTGTCATAACAAATTTTTCAAAGTGAAATCAAGATTAAATGTATCTTCGTTTTGTTAAAAGGCAGTGATGAATCTCATGAAGACGTTGACAGAAAGTCTAAAAGTAAGATTCTCTTTAAGATTACTTTCATTGTCCAGTTTCACTTCTAGTCGTCTTAAGATAAAAACAGTATGGCTAAGTTAACTTTTGTCAGTTTAATGTTAGCAGTTTTCAAGCCAGTAAAGGGTAATAGAGCCAAATTATTTTATCTTTCTTTTAGCAGAGTGTGACAGAATAACAATGTTGATGAGTGTGATCCTGGGCGGTCTGACTGTTTTCCTCGTAATGGTCGTCGTTGGTCTGGTTGTTAAAAACAGGAAACTTCAGACAGGTACTTTTTTTAAAGCTACTCTTTCTATGTTGTGTTTGGTTTATTGTTTTTTCACTTGTTGAAAGAATACAAATTTTCATGTTTGTCACCTGATTCGACGTATTGTCTCTGTCATTCAGCTGCCAGTGAAGAACAGAATCCACAACAGCGTGAGGTGAACCAAGTGTTATAATTTACTTTTATTTGTTTTATAATTTAAAATTATATCCAGTCATTACTTAGTTTTTCTCTAAATATCAGCGGGGTAGAGCGGCTAAAGCTCCTGCCTCCCAATAAGGAGATCGTGGGTTCGTGGGATCGATTCCCGGACCAGACCAACATCACACAATCTCTCTGGGTGGAGTCTGCATGTCCTCCCCGTGTTACCGTGGGTTCTTTCCGGGTTCTCCGGCTTCCTCCCACCGTCCAAAGACATGCATGTGTAGGTTAATTGATAACTCTAAATTGCCCGTATTGAATGAATGTGAGAGTGAATGGTTGTCTGTCCTTGTCTGTGTCTGTGTTAGCCCTGCGACGAGTTGGCCACTGTCCAGGGTGTACCCTGCCTAAGGCCCAAAGTCACTGGGATAGGCTCCAGTCACCCGCGACCCCTAACGGGACCAAGCGGTAGAAAATGGATGGATGGATGGATCAGCGGGGTAATATAAGTGACTGTAAATATTCTTTTTAACAGAATCTGGGCTCTGATGAGCTGAACTACGCAGCAGTGAATTTCTGTCCAAAAGGAAGAAGAAGAGAAGTGGAGCCGAATGTTGTGTATTCTGCTACTAGATAGGCTCAGGAGGCAACAAGGAATGCTGTTCAGAATGGAACTGATGCTTTATCATATTAATCTGCATTTGTGCTTTTGTGTGTGTGGTGGACAGGAGGACTTATCGTCAGTTTGTCACAAAAAAGACAAAGAAAATGTGCAGTCTTCTTCCTAGTGCTGAGTTTTAATTCTTATCCCTCTTTCAAAGACGTAATTATACTACATCAAAACAGACAGTAGATATTTTAAATGCTGACTTAAAGGTGGGGTATGCGATTCTGGATAAATCCAATACCATAACAAATACCATGATATAGAGCGAACAACGACACAGCAAGTAATGTAACTAACATTAGCTAGGTTGTGGGTTAGCAAACTGTGCTACAGTTGCTGCTGAGATGCTAACAGCCAGAGAGGACGAGGCGGTTTCCCAGAGCCAGCACAGCAGCTCCAGACAGCGATACTCACAACTCTGCTGCTACTATAGCTAACATCACAACAGCAGCATAGCTTGGCAAACTAGAAAGTAAGCTGAATGTCTGTGAGCAAGTCATTTAACGTTACCTGACACACAAATCATGGCTGGAATAGTGTTGTATACTTGAATAGTTTATTTCCAATTTACAGAGCCAGGACTGTTTACAAACACGAGACTTTTCTTCTCAGCGCACACACTGAACGGACAGCTAGCGTACCATGAGGAGATGAATTTGACAAAAAGATGTGTATTGGATTAGAATTGCATACCCAGCCTTTAATACACTGTGTGTTTATACTACCAGCCAATCCAGTTTTACACCACGGTTGTGTTTTTTTAAAATGAACATGTAAGAAATCTACTGTCTACTGTGGTAAGAAAACTGTTAACATAAAATAAATAAAATAAAACAATATATAAAGTTATTTATATACACATATACATAGCCTACACGTATACACCCAGGAAATAATTCTGCAGCGCATTTTTATAATTTGCATCTGATGGAATGTAAACAGCAGATAGAGATAGTGATGATAAAATGGTTTTCATCTTCACATAAAAAAATGTACATTTGTGAGACAGTGTCCGTCCAGTTTGCATTTGTTTGAGCACCAAGCATCATCAATGTAATCACAGAGTCCTCCTCCCTTCATCTTGCCGGAGTCTTGCGCTCTGTCAGCTCGGAACATAGTCCGCCCGTCGAGTGCTTGATCCGGGATGTTGATGGAGCAGGTCTCTGTAAAGATGTGGGCACAACAGTCTCTGATTCCCGTTGCTTGGCCAGCCTGAGTCAAATTTTGTCCAGACCGGACATTAGCCAGGAGCGGCATTAAGTCCAAGCTGGGCCAGCATGGCTCCTATCCCTGCTGTCTTTCCTCTCCTCCGCCGCCGTGGTGCCTGCCTGGTCCGGTTGATCTGGCTCAAGGTCTGCTGCTTTTTAATCCAAACCCTGGCTTCCTTTTCCGATGACAACAATGATATATTACTGTCATAGGTAATACGTGTTTCAACAATATAACCGATGCATGATGAAAATCAAGAATGTAGCTAGCAGAGTTTGAAGGAGCTACAGGCCGCAGCATCTGCACGCGCAGCCCGTTGCCATAGTCAAAATCTTCTGATTGAGTTGATTTGAACAATTCTGGCTTTTAAATCAAATCAACCAGACGTCATTTAATGATGTTTCAGCAATAAAGTTGAAAAAAATAACAGATTAAAACAAAAATGTAGCGAAATCAGTTAATGAAGCCATTTCTGAGTTTAATCATTCACTTGGCATAAAGCATCTGTACTGTTGAGAGATTGCCATGAATGGGCTTAAAGCATGATCTAACATAAATTCAGAGAGGCCTGGTTGTGGGTGTCAGGTGGGTGGATTCACCAAGAAGACTATAAAGTTGCATTTTGACAATTTTAAAAAAGTACACAGTGAATGAACACTTTAACAACATGTGTCAGGAGCTGGGCCTTGGAGGATGATTGTAGGATATGTGTAATGGATGGGCAATAACAAATAATCACCAATCCACAGAACAACAATAAATACCTCAATAACATTTGGGGTGAAGTCACCAATTTCAGAATACACAATTTGTCTCAGTATTGCCTGTATGGGGTATAACAGCGGATGTCTTCACAGGGTACCTCTTGTGGCCACTTAAGTCATCTGCAGTGGATCGACACCGTGATATCAGAGTATACCTTAACATCATAGTGGGCCAGGTTTATCCATCCATGGCCATCATGGCCCCCAAAGAAGCAGGCTACTTTCAACAATGTCGTGGTCACTGTAATAGTGCAAGAATCATCCACAAATGTTTCCAGGAACATTCAGGTCACCACATTCCCCTGATATCAGCATCCAAACAGCATTCGTAGAGAGCAGCATCCACTAAGAAAGCATGACAATGGGACACCACAGGTTCCTTGTTAAATCACAGCACAATGTGTGGCAGCTAGTTTCAGGGCCACAGGTGGACTTTGCTTCCAATATTTCCTCCTGGCTTACCTATAGCACACATTCCCATCAGTAGGAAATATCGAAATACTGTCAGGCATTAACATGTTAACGTTTATCTCAAATGGAGTATCTTGCTGTTATTCAGTCAAAGACTCTACAGCATTACATTTTCAGAAAAATAACTTTGTCTCGTACTTCATGAGGCTAAATGTTTACGTCAGCACTCATATTCCTGAAAGCTTTTATGTAGTCAGTTTGAGGAACAAGATAAGCAACAAAAAACACCCCGCCTCTCTGCATTGAGAGCACCCTTCCTGGGGCAGACTTCAGTTACGGACATTGCAGAGCTTCAGTCACACGCATAATGATGAACTTTACCTTGATAACAGCTTTCATTCTCTGCAGCCTCAGTAAGTACTGCCATTGAATTATTCTCAACTTCATTGCTAAGTTTATTATTGTATGTTTAAGCCGCTGTAAAACTTATTTATTTATTACTCACTTACTAACTTTTATTGAGAGATATTGTTTACCGCCATGTTACTTTACAACAAGTAAGTCTCTTGTGGTCTGCTGTTTGTTTCAGGCTGGATCTCTGTCTCAGCTTCTGAGTCTCAGACTGTGGAGGTCCAGTCTGGTGAAGAAGTCACACTGCTGTGCTCCAACATTTCCAAATATGACACTGTAACATTCTGGTTCAGACTTGTCCAGAGAACCAAGATCAGCTGTATCTCTGTTATGGTCAGGTTTAACAGCAATGCTTCAGCCTGTGATGGATATCAAAATGGAAAATTTGAAATGAGATCTAACATCTCTACTCTCTTTCTCAAAATCAAACAAGTGGATTTATCTGACTCTGGACTGTATTTCTGTGGATTTTATGCAAATGCTCGTCCAATTTTCAGTGTAATACATTTAAACATTAAAGGTAAGAGGATTGTAAAGTATTTTCTGTCTTTTGATTCCCATTATTTTTCTGCGTAAATTGCAAAAAAGATTTTGATATTTGTCTTAAAACAATATATATGCGTTTTATCATTTTGATGTAAATCTGTAAATTTAAAAATCAAGACTAAATTTATCTTCATTTGATCAAAAGGCAGCGATGAGCCACATGATGACGTGGACAGCAAGTGTAAAAGTAAGATTTTCACAAAGATTTTTTTCATTGTGCAGATTATTAAATGTTTGAAGGTAAAACAGTTTTGCTAAGTTCAGTTTGGTCCATTTTAATTGTAGCCAGGTCTCAAGTCTCTAAAGGAAAAACAGAGTCTAATATAATGATCTTTCTTGTAGAAGAGTCTGATGGAATAGCAAAGCTGAAGAGTGTGATCCTGGGCGGTCTGACTGCTTTCCTTGTAATGGTCATCATTGGTCTGGTTGTTGGAATCAGGAAACTTCAGACAGGTACTTATTGAAAACTGCTGTTTGTATCTTGCATTTGGTTCGTAAGTTGGGGGTCATATCTTCTCTAAAGTTGTGTCAATATGTTGTAAAAATACAAAATGTCATGTTTGTCACCTGATTCGATGTATTGTCTCTGTCATTCAGCTGCCAACAAAGAACAGAATCCACAACAGCGTGAGGTGAATCAGGTTTACTATTATTTGTTTTAATACTTTAAAAGGTGGTATAATCATGTCAAGTTGTGATTTAGTTTTCTCACAAACTCAGCTATTTGACGTGTGTAACTGTGTGGACTCTTTACAGAATCTGGACTCTGATGACCTGAAAGATGCAGCACTGAGTTTGTATTCAACATCAATAAGAAACAGGAGGCCTGCATCAGAGAGAGAAGTGGAAACTCATGTTATTTATGCTGCCAGCAGAAAGACTCAGAGTGGTTCAGAGTGGAACTGATGCTTTTATCATATTAATCCACTGTTGTGTTCTTTTGTGGGTGGAGGGAGGAGTTACCATTTTCTAACTGAAAAAAAGACATATAATCAAAATTACTTAATATGTGATCTTTTTCCAAATGTTTTTCTCTCTCATGTCTCTCTCACTCTCTGTCTTCCTAATTTTATCCGACTGTGGTTCCTGTCCAAATAGACAATAGATAGATGGAGGTCTGCAGCAGTGGAGGAGTGAGTTTCACATCACTTGTTAGACAGGAAGAGACAGCACAGTGTGGTCTGAGCACAGCTGATGTGAGAATCATGAGGCCTGTTAGATCGAAGCTCTGTAAGAATAAAGTCTGAAATGAAGCAGTGAATACTGACTGACCTTCTTCTGTCAAGTCGACAAAGTGATCAGGTTCTACATTTGTACAGATGTTTTGGAAACTGGATATTTTAACTGTGATGTCAATGTATTACATGTCTGAATAAAAAATACCATTTATTTTAAAAAGAATGGTAGTTGTATTTATGAATATAAATATTTATGACACCCACGTGCTGGTTGTTGCACTTTGCACTGTGGTAAGAAACAGCACTGTCTGTATCAGGGAGGTATCTGTATCTGTATCTTTACACCTCTGACAGACACACACGCTGTTTTATCTTCACATAGTGTTTAAGCATCTATCAAGCTCGTGAAAAGACGCCTGAAGTAGAGTGACACTTTTCACGCCTCACCGTTCCCTCCACAGGCTGTACATGTTTAAGACATGACAGATCACAGCAAAACTACAGCAGGTGCAGCTCCCATCCATCTCCACTGTGATATGCACTCAGTCTTCTCAATGCAGCTGCCTGCATGTTACTTGAAAAATGTCAATTACTTGTTTCTTCTAATGTATTTAATAAAATAAGCATGTTACTGTAGTAACAACTCAACAATGGAAAGAAATGAGTTACATTACTTGTTACATTAATATCTGCTTTCCAACAACACTACAGTTGCCACGTATAGATGTTCTGGCTACACTGAAAGGATGTGTGAAAAGCTGGCTGTCATAGAGAAGGGGAGACGCCATATTGTTTAAATATGGGGATAAAGCAGCACATTTTCAGACAGTCTCTCCTGGAAGACATTCATAGTGCTGCACTCGGTTGTTCACATGAATAGTGACAGAAATAGCTGTGTCAAGAATGAAAAAAGAGAGCTGGAGAGAGATGTTCAAAACCTAGCTCCTCTCTCACCTCTCACCTCTCACCAATCACAGCGTAAAGTGGGTGTGACTGTCGGATCATCCATTTCGAAAAGTTACAGAAATGGTCGGATATTGATCCCCCATTCAGATGTCAGAAAGGTGTGGGGGGAGGGGGTTTATGAAGCTATTCGACCATCCGAGCAGCAGTTCTGACGGAGTATACTGGCCCCTTCACACATCACATCCATCGTATTTAATGAGTAGGAATAGAAATGAGACACTTTGGTTTAACAAGCAGCCAGCACATACATTGTAGCAATTTACAACACCTAGCCCAGTGATATCAGAATCAAGACGTTTCGGCTCCCGTCCGGAAGTCATTCTCAACTGTGAAAAATGGACCGGGAACTCAGAAATGTAAGCTACTCTGTGTTACTTAAGCCCTGCCCTCAGGAAGGAGCCTACCTGAGTATCTGTTGATTACTCTTCCTAGTTTCACCTGAAACTGACCTTCTTTGTTTCCATGATGATGGCCCAGTAATCAGTAATCAGGCCTATTGTTTTCTGGCTGCACCTACCTGATCACTGTTAAGTACCTGATTAGCATATGATTGGCGTGACCAAGGTGCTAATACGCTGTGGTAAACTTTGGGCAGATTGAATCTCAGACCACCATTTCTGTTCAAAGAGGGGTTTTCTTTTTTCACAAAAATGGCTTCTTTGACACCCTTTTCAAACCAACTCTTCTCTCTACTTAGAATCTTCACCTCACTGTCTTCAAATGTGTGGTTTGTAGCTTTTAGATGCAAATGCACGGCGCTCTGCAATCCTGAGTTAGCGCGTCGTCTGTGCTGATAAAGTCTTTTGTGAAGTGGCTGTTTACTCTCACCTATGTATGTATGTAAGTGGCCACAAGAGGTACCCTGTGAAGATATCCGCTGTTATACCCCATACAGGCAAGACTGACACAAATTGTGTATTCTGAAATTGGTGAATACTGAGGTATTTATTGTTGTTCTGTGGATTGGTGAGCAAAGATGCGCCAATCAAGGGTAAAACGTGGATTTGTTATTGCCCATCCATTACACATATCCTACAATCATCCTCCAAGACCCAGCTCCTACATAACACATGTTGTTAAAGTGTTCATTCACTGTGTACTTAAAATTGTCAAAATCCAACTTTATAGTCTTCTTGGTGAATCCACCCACCTGACACCCACAACCCAGGCCTCTCTGAATTTATGTTAGATCATGCTTTAAGCCCATTCATGGCAATCTCTCAACAGTACAGATGCTTTATGCCAAGTTAATGATAAAACTCAGAAATGGCTTCAGTAACTGATGGTTAAAAAAAGATTTTCACCACAATATCCTAAATGTCCTCTTTCCTGCTGTTTGTTTTCTTGACCATATTGTTTGGACTTGGCTTGGGAACCGGACGGGGGCCGGTTCAAATCCAGCGTGGAGTTTATACCTTTCCACAAGTCTGAAAGCAGATATTGACGCATCTTGTGAAGGTCAATTAGTCTGTTTGTGTAAGTTGATGAGTGGAGTAGTGAAACAGTGTTAGAAGGGGTTGATATATACTGGCAACTTTTTTAAGTAGCATCATTCTTGATCTTTCTGCTAGGTCTTTGCTGTGTGTGGTCATGGCTGAAAATCAGTCTTCTTGTGGTTGAGACTTTACTGTTGCCGCTTATAGTTATTCCGGCCAGTGTTCCGGATTAACTGGTGCTGAATTAACTGGTGATATTCCAGAGCATGGGGCAGTTGTGTCGTAGGTGTGGCCTTTTGAGGACGCTGTGTTGACTAACCAGGAAATAAACACTGAGTCAATATCACATTAATTTGTTGTTGATTTTTTAAACATTGCAATAGAAACACTTTGCTGGAACATTACATTTGGTCTCGACAACAATACTTGAAAATACTAGCCGTCTTCATTACCAAAATGTCATTTGTTGTCTGGCCACATAACGATCCCTGCTGGAGTCGAACCACTAAATGCTGCAATGTTCCTCTACCATGATCACCACTGATGCCTTTTGAAGTACAACACAGAGATATCGAGGAAAGTGGGGAGACAGGAAACCACGCATCCCACAGCTAATATTATGACATTCACATTAGTAAATGCTTAAACCAGAATGCATCTAAAGTGAGCCAACCGTAGTATTATATATTGTAGCCATACAATAAAATGCTAAACATCATAATTTAGCTTTACGATGTATACTGGCTGCCTGATCCACCAAAATCAAACAATTAAAAGATTAGGCAACAGTGTTTTTTTGAATAGAAAAGACTTCTGACGAGTGTAAGGAATTTACATATTTTTATAAACACTGGCCAAATTCAAGTTCAAATATGCAATGCAAACTCGATACATAGTAGGTAGACTTACATTACTATGACACAAGGAAGGACAACAATAATGATGAGTAATATTATTTTTATTTTATTTCAAACATCTCTTGCAAGAAAAGTCCCCCTCCGTGGAGGGGCGGCCAACACATACTGTGTGGTAGCACAGGCCGCATGTGGTGCACTCAGTCTGAAAGGGAAAACGAAAAAAAAGACCTTTGAATATTGTCAAACATTTGCACAAGTTCAAGTCACTCATCCAGAGTAGGATGAAGCAGTTTAAACATCTTAGGAACTTGTATAGCAATGTGTGTCAGATTCTGGGTTTAGCTCTGTGTGGAGTCAGTGTGTCCTTATGTTCCTTCAGCTGCACCAGTGTCCTCCAAAAGTGCAAAATACATGCAAGTTAGGTGACTTAAACTAAACACATACAATAATAGCTGTGTGACTGTGAGTGTTCACCCAGTGATGTTGAGGTAACCTATCCAAGGTGCATCTCTGTCTTCCAGCCGAATGTTGGTGAGTTTAATTAAATCTTCTTAATTAAGAAGACACAGCTCAGAAAGGTCATCTGGAAAAAATAAATAAATAAATAACAGACATTAATGTAGTCCAAGGCCAATACAGACCAGTATACCTGATTACTGCAAACCTGATTCTTTCAGCTGTGACGGCCCCTCCACTTGGGCACTAGGTGTCCCTGTTTCCTTGTGGTTTCCTGTTTTGTAGATGCAGATGAGCTACACCAGGGCCCAGTGTGCTCTGCCTTTAAATACCTCCCTCATCCTGCAGTTGCTCTCTTCTTTTTGCTCTCATTATCTGGGGAGATCCTCTCTCCCATGGCAGGCATGGCGGCAACATGGTTTTTTGGTTTTGTTTTCCACATCCACACATGCTCTGCATTACTGATTCCTACACGTTTCAGTGTTTGATGTATAGTTTGTAAATGAATTGCTTTTTTTAGATTAGGGGAGAGTTTAATTTGATTCTGGTTAGGCAGTTAGAGGGATGGGGCTGCAGTGAGTTTGAGCTCCGGCTGCTAGCGGGTTGGCCTGTGATCTTGTTTTTTGCACAAAAGTTCTGGGGGTGCGTATTCAGTCAGGTGAGGTTAATCCTCTGGTCTTGCTACTGTTAAGGAATTTTTAAGAGCTCCGTCGGAGGAGTTACTGGAACTTTGTTCACAGGAGCTATTAGTAAAAATCGCCAAGCATTTTAAGTTGGATGTCAGGGATAAGCGGTTGAAAGAGAACATGAAAAATATTCTAAAAGAATCTGTTGGAAGTGGGTGTTCTCCGGTCTAAATTGCATGCTGTTGGTGCTGTATGGGACATGGTTGATACTACCTCTAGTGAAGCTGGGTTAACTTTTGAGCATCACAAAGAATTACTGTTGTTGCAGATGGAAATGACAAGACTTGAGCTGGAAGAGCGCAGGTTAAGTTTGATTAATGTTGGTGGCATGGGGCAGGTCTGGTATTTTTTTCTCCAGAGTCCTCACGTTCTTTAGATTTTTTCCAGTAATCTGCGGTTGGTTCCTCCATTTTGTGAGCCTGACCTGGATACATTTTTCTTACATTTTGAGCGAGTAGCTGAGAGTAGAGTTTGATCTGATGCTGAGCGCACGTTACTGTTGCAATGTGTTTTGACAGGAAAAGCTCAGCTCAAGTGTGGCTGAAAGCAGAGTTTATGTGTCGGTCAAAGCAGCGGTGTTAAAAGCTTATGAGTTGTTGAGAGGTTTAGATCTTGGGAGAAGTCTGCTAGACAGACACACATGGAGTTTGCCAGGGAGTTAATCACTCAATTTCAGTGGTGTACTTCACTGGGGGTTCATACTTATGATGCTTTGTGTGACTTGATCATTCTGGAACAGTTTAAAAATTCTGTTCCCGGTCACATTGATACATAAATGAGCATAAGGTGAGGACAGCGGCAGAGGCTGCTCCTCTGGCAGATGAGTATTTGTTGACGCACTGTGGTGACCTTGAGGGCTCAGGATGATAATTTTTAAAGGGGCAGTAATTTTCTCCCAGAAGGTAAAGGGATTCGGTCCTCGCCGTGGTAAGCCACAAAGGGCCACACAGAGTCAGCTGCAGTTTGACCTGAGCAAAGTATGTAATTATTGCAGAGGACATTGGAAATCCTGTGCTAAGTCCAGTGCTAAAGGTGGGGTTGGTGGTGTGCATGTCAAGCCTGTCATACTTGCTGTTCCTGTCAGAAAGGTCAGTCCAGTCATTTCTCAATGTGTCGGTTCTCCCTGTGTTATTTCTCCCTGTGAGAAGATGGAACCTGGAGTCGATTACGTCCTGGAGCAGTCTGATTTCTCAGCTTTTGTGTCTAATGGCCATGTGTCACTGGTGAGGAGTGATGTGAGGGTACCTGTAAAAATCCTGAGAGATACTGGAGCCTTTAATTCATTCATTGTGAGTTCTGTGCTGCCGTTTTCTCAGGTATCTGATACTGATTACATTCTGATGCGGGGAATGGGTTTGAATGTGTTGCCTTTTCCAGTGCATAAATTGGAGCTTAACTGTGGTTTGGCCAATAAAGGGGCATGGATGTCATTCTGGGGAATGACTTGGCAGGTAGCCGTGTGTGGGCTGATGGTCCACCTTCTCCTGTAGTAACATCTTCTCCCTCTGTTACAGAGATAACAGATGAGTGTGCATTGTTAACCTGGTGTTTTCACGTGCTGTGTGCTGTGGGGAAGAGGAACCTGAAGTTGAGTGGAATAGCACAGGGGAGAGTGAGGCTTCTCTTTGCCATGTTAATCTGTTGAAACCCTACTATACTCGTGGGGCCCAGTTTTGTGCAACGGGGGAGTATGCTACAGCAGACGGTTAAACCGTTACTGTGGGAAGGCACTTGTCTGATGATTTACCTGTGCCTGAGGATGATGTGGTGGTTTTACCTGATGAGAGCCTATTGCGCAGCCACTCAATTTCAGTATTGCTGTGTAGCATGGGGAGTCCTTGCACCAAACAAGGTCAGACAACTGGCTGAGGTGAGTGCTGGGCTTTTTATGCTGGCTGTGATTAGGAGCTGATGGGGAGCAGGTGTGCGTCATTGGCAGACGGCAGAACCTGGCATATCCGTGACAGTATAGAGTATATCACTCCCTAGCGATTTTAGTTTCTACACCTGTGATCGATGGTAGATACAGATGTTGTATCACAAGTTAATCTGACTAACTAATCTAACTCCACGCTGTGTTCGAGCTGGGTGTAAACATGCGCTCCAGACTGTTTCACTTAGGCAAGTACAAACACATTAAAAATGATCATGACACAAATATGAGCCCGGCAACAAGAACATTTGGATGTTAACGATTTGTTTTTGGTGAGTCTAAATGATGATTGGTAAAAAATGCAGCTGGTATTTCTGCTGTACACATCTGCCTCACACTCGGAAATATCGCCAGTTAATTCACTACAAGTTAAACTGGAACACTGGCTACACTGAAAGGAGAAGTGAAAAGCTGGCCATCAGAGAGAAGGGGAGACGCCATATTGTTTAAATATGGGGATAAAGCATGCATGTATAATAAGAACTAGATACGGTGCCGCCACTTAGCCTTGCTTTCAATTTTTTCCAGTGGTCACCCATGGTATTGCAACATAAAAACTTAAAAAATCATTCAAAATAGTAATAAACAGCCAAGAGTCTTCAGTTTCAAGAGTTAGTCAGTTGCACCTCCATAATTACACCATAAGTATTAAAAAACTTATTTTAAAATTTAATTGATCTTGCTGTTATTCAGTCAAAAACTCTACAGCATTACATTTTCAGAAAAATAACATTGTCTCGTACTCCAAGAGGCTAAATGTTTACGTCAGCACTCATATTCCTGAAAGCTTTTATGTAGTCAGTTTGAGCAACAAGATAAGCAACAAAAAACACCCCGCCTCTCTGCATTGAGAGCACCCTTCCTGGGGCAGACTCAATTACGGACATTGCAGAGCTTCAATCACACGCACAATGATGAACTTTACCTTGATAACAGCTTTCATTCTCTGCAGCCTCAGTAAGTACTGCCATAGAATTACTCTCAACTTCATTGCTAAGTTTATTATTGTATGTTTAACCCGCCGTATAACTTATTTACTTATTACTCACTTGCTAACTTTTATTAAGAGATATTGTTTACCGCCATGTTACTTTACAACAAGTAAGTCTCTTGTGGTCTGCTGTTTGTTTCAGGCTGGATCTCTGTCTCAGTTTCTGAGTCTCAGACTGTGGAGGTTCAGTCTGGTGAAGAAGTCACACTGCTGTGCTCCAACATTTCCAAATATGACACTGTAACATTCTGGTTCAGACTTGTCCAGAGAACCAAGATCAGCTGTATCTCTGTCATGATCAGGTCTAACAGCAATGCTTCAGCCTGTGATGGATATAAAAATGGTAAATTTGAAATGAGATCTAACACCTCTACTCTCTTTCTCAAAATCAAACAAGTGGATTTATCTGACGCTGGACTGTATTTCTGTGGATTTTATGCTGATGCACGTCCAATTTTCAGTGTAATACATTTAAACATTAGAGGTAAGAGCATTGTAAAGTCTTTTTTTGTCTTTTGATTCCCATTACCCGTTTTTTTTCTGCATATATTGCAAAAAACATTTTGATAATTGACTTAAAACAACATCATGTATGCAACAAAATGGCTTTACATCATTTTGATGTAAATCTGCTAATTTAAAATCAAGACTAAATTTATCTTCATTTGATCAAAAGGCAGCGATGAGCCACATGATGACGTGGACAGCAAGTGTAAAAGTAAGATTTTCACAAAGATTTCTTTCATTGTGCAGATTATCAAATGTTTGAAGGTAAAACAGTTTAGCTAAATTCGTCCATTTTATTTTTAGCCAGGGCTCAAGTCTCTAAAGGAAAAACAGAGTCTAATATAATGATCTTTCTTGTAGAAGAGTCTGACGGAATAGCAAAGCTGACGAGTGTGATCCTGGGCGGTCTGACTGTTTTCCTCGTAATGGTCATCATTGGTCTGGTTGTTAAAAACAGGAAACTTCAGACAGGTACTTTTCAGAGCTACTGCCTAACTTATATTTGGTTTTGTTACTAGTGGAAATTCCCTTAAAGTTGTGTCAGTGTGCTGGAAAAATGCCAAATTACTGGTTTACCAAAGACCAAATGATCAATGAACTGACCAGATATTTTGTTTCTGTCACTTAGCTGATGAAGAAGAACAGAATCCAGAGCAAAGTGAGGTGAATTCAGTTTTAACGTTTACTTATATGTATATTGTTTGATAGAGCCTGACCGAAAAACAGACGGAATATTTTATCAGCTAATATTACTGTAGTATATAGTAAAGTACTAGTGTAGTAAATATTGGTGTATTTATATGTATTCATATATACGTACATATTTGTCTTGCATATATGGTCTGACAAGTAACAAGCAATTGCAGTCAAGAAAACCCTAAATTATTTTTGAGGTACTTTTTGGAAACTGTGTCTACGTTGTCCATTAGAGAGCACTAACAAGTTTATTTTTCAACTGTGAAATGTCCTGCTCAGTAAATATCTTGTCACAATCCTTTACAGAACAAATTTAAAGGAGGGGTATCAGAAACATGTGTTAATCAAATATATTTATACATAAATATCAATACCAAATATTATTTAATATTTATTTAATATCCAGTATCTGTCGTGCTATACTGTGGGAATTAAAATCATGTCAAGTCACCACATTAAGACTGTAAACACTCTTTTCACAGAATGTGGGCTCTGATGACCTGAACTACGCAGCAGTGACATTTCGACCAAAAGCAAAAAGAAGAGAGCTGGAGCCAAATGTTACTTATGCTGCCACCAGATAGACTCAGGAGGCAACTAGAACTGATGATATTAATATGCTTTGGGCTTTTGTATGGCTTGTTGGTGAGAGCAATAACCACTCGTGCAAAAACATTTGATTTTGTAATAAAGATCCAATGTTCATTCATTTGCAAGTGTCTTCATATTGCAGAACTATAATCAGCATTTCCTTTCTCTCAGTCTATTGAGCACACACACATGACTGGTGTTTGATGTAGGACGAGCCAGTAAGGGCATGGAGGAGTGTCCAGATTGTCTTAAAGTGAGAGTTAGATGGAGGTCTGCAGCAGTGGAGTGATTGAGGTAGACATCACTAGTTTGACAGGAACAGACAGCTCAGTGTACAACTGTAGTATAAATCATGAGGCCTGTTAGATCAAAGGTTTCTAAAAAATAAAATGTGAAAGGTAGCAGTGAATACAGTGAAAATGCAAAGCCTCTAGAGCTGAAGCTTTGCAAAACCACACAGTACATCAACATCCAAACTGAATATTTAAACTGTGATATTATAACGTGTGTGAAATTATATGCGTCACAGATGTGTGTACAAGGCAATAGGATTGGGGACCCAAATCCAGACACTGCAGCAGAACAGGTTATAGAAAAAGGGCTTTATCAGAATCAGAATCAGAAATACTTTATTGATCCCCGTAGGGAAACTCTTTGTTACAGCAGCTCGTCTTTACGTCAGTGCACACAGGAGAAAGTACTAGAAAACGATATGATACACTATAAACACTATAAAAAAGGTCAGAAATAAATTAAGTATCATGTCGGTATAAGTATAAGATAAACTAAGTGTCGAGTACCAAGTGGGTTTACTGGTTGATGGTGAAGTACAGTATAAAATACAATGTCACTAATTATGTAATAAATAATATTAATAAGCGGAGGTGCATGTACTGTCGAAGAGTAATTGAGGTATATAGTATCAGTAGCAATAAATAAGAAAAAACTAACAAGGGAAAACTAATATTGCACGGAAGTAGTACTCAGAATATTGCACAATTATTATTAATTATGGCGGAGATGTAATGCTCAATGTCCAGTTTAGTGACCTACGGTCATACAGACTAACCCTTAGAGGGAGGAGTTAAATAGTTTGATGGCCACAGGCAGGAATGACTTCCTGTGGCGCTCTGTGGTGCTTTTTGGTGGGATGAGTCTTCCGCTGAAGGTGCTCCTTTGCTTGACCAGCACGTCATGGAGCGGGTGGGAGACACTGTCCAAGATGGCATGTAGTTTGGCCAGCATCCTCCTCTCTGACACCACCGCCAGAGAGTCCAGCTCCACCCCCACAATGTCACTAGCCTTGCGGATCAGTTTATTGAGTCTGTTGGCGTCCGCTACCTTTAGCCTGCTGCCCCAGCATGCAACAGCATACAGGATAGCACCGGCCACCACAGACTCATAGAACATCCTCAGCATGGTCCGGCAGATGTTGAAGGACCTCAGCCTCCTCAGAAAATAGGGGCGGCTCTGGCCCTTCCTGTAAACAGCCTGAGTGTTCTTGGTCCAGTCCAGTTTGTTATCTAAGTGTACTCCCAGGTACTTGTAGTCCTCCACAATGTCCACACTGACCCCCTGGATGGAAACCGGGGTCACTGGTGCCTTGGCCAGTGACCCCTAACCAATGTTCAAATTAACAGGCTTACAGTCAGGCACGAAAAGGCCGAGCCAGAAAAATCCAGAGGGGCAAGGCAGGCAAACGGATCATAAACAGGCAACAGGTTATAAAACACAGGCAGCAGATATCAGGCAGAAAATCAGGAAAAGGAAAAAATGGAACAGGTATAGATGAAGTCTGAGCACATCTGGTGGACAGGTGGAGAATAGCAGATCCCGCGCATGCCCTCCCAGAAGGAGCAGTCACTCTGTCCAGCTGCAGGACGTCATTCAAAAGGGAGCCATTGCTCTGATCTCAGCAAAGGACAAAGAAGAGGGCTACTCTGGATATTTCCTGGTGAGACACGAGACCCATCCTGGATCTTTGCCTGTGGAATGCTTGTATAGCTCGCATTTCATTTAAATGCCCACTTTAAAGGAACGATTGAAGCTCATTCAGCCAGGCAACTTGTCAGGCAACACTATCTGAAAGATGCTTACTTTCACTAGTCAGTGGCATTCAGACACAGGGAATTTCAACATTTTGCATTCCATGGTTTCGGCTTCTCCCTGCCTTTTCAAAGTGTGTGGACAAGGCACTGGAACCATTGAGACCAGGAGATGAGAATCTTCTTCAATGTGTTCTCGTCATCGTCATGGTCTGGTCTGGTCCAGGAAGTAAGCCATGCAGAACATAGTACAATCAGTGATGACGATGATGTTTTTTTTACTGTGATTATTAAATGCATGTGTATAATGATATACTGAATGCTTGATTTAAGTATGACATATAAACACATACTGTATGACCAGCCCATCACTGTACATGCCACTATGGTGACAAACAGCACTTCCAGTATCACTGAGGTATCTGAAACTTAAACCTTAAACTCACACCACTACTTTATCTTCATATCACACCAGCTTTTTCCAAACTTAAAAAAGATGTCTAAAGCAGCCCAACACTTGTGCAGCTTTACTAAATAGTAATAAAACCTCACAATATATGTGTACATTTAAAACATTTCAATAACCTGTAATGTACAGACCATAGACTGTATACAGGGAGCCACTGGATGTCAGGGAAGCAACAGCAACAGTGCTTAGCCTGCTGTGAATATGTACAGTATTAATTATAATTTCAACACTGACCTTTACATTCTACACCCACACTAGAGGATGCCATACTGAGAAAAAAACAATAAATGATCCAAGTCAACTGTCTGTAGACAAAAAAAAAATATTGAAAGTTCAAGTGCACTAAAAGCAAAGGATGGAGTGACTATAACAAAATATTCATGTTTCATGCATCAGATGATTTAAGATTGCAGTTGCCTTTATGTTGTTTCTCCCTGGGCCTGTTTGGAAGCACTTGTTTCCAACTGTATCTGATGTACAACTAGACATGAAGCACTTTGCTGTGTCTTAACATAAACATGAGTAGACGGTGTAGTCCCTCATTCGTCCAGGAGTGTTCCATTGTAGAAAAGGTTTCAGTCGTAGTCATCTGGACAATGTTTTCAAATTCAAGACGTTTCAGCTCCCATCCAGAAGTCATTCTCAATTGTGAAAATGGTTTGAGAACTCAGACATTTAAGCTACTCTGTGTTGCTTAAGACCTGCACTCGGGGAGGAGTCTTCCTGAGTGTCTGCTGATTACCCTGCCTAGTTTCACCTGAAACTGACCTTCTTTGTTTCCATGATGGCCCAGTAATCAGGCCTATTGTTTTCTGGCTGCACCTCCCTCACCACTGTTAAGTACCTGATTAGCATATGGTTGGCTTGACCAAGGTCTTATTACACTGTGGTAAACGTTGGGCAGATTGAATCTCAGACCACCATTTCTGTTCAAAGAGGGGTTTTCTTTTTTCTTTGACTCCTCTTTCAAACCAACTCTTCTCTCTATTTAGAATCTTCACCTCACTGTCTTCAAATGTGTGGTTTGTAGCTTTTAGATGCAAATGCACGGCGCTCTGCAATCCGGAGTTAGCGTATCGTCTGTGCTGATAAAGTCTTTTGTGAAGTGGCTGTTTAGTCTCACCTATGTACCGTTCTTTGCAGTTTTCCTCACTGCATTGAATTGAATAAACTATATTGAATGTAATGAACAATGTAGTTTAATTTAGTTTAATAACAATAATTAAATAAACAAAGTAATTAAATTGACATTTTAAAATCTATTTACAGAATGGAATAGTAATAGTTTTGTAATGGGACTGTGCTATGGACAAAGACGTTAAGTGTATGAAATATATGAAGGTGACAAGAGCAAATATTAAATGTGACATGTACATAAATAATTAAATGATGTGGAGGTGGAGGTTGAATGCAATGCACAATATAAAGTCCAGTTTGATGATATATATGAACGTGACAAGTGCAAGGATTAAATGAGGGATGTGAAAGGTAAAGTCCAGTTTGATCACACTGTCTTCTTCCGTCCATATGGCCATGGTACAAGATTTGATGCCACATGGGATATAAGCCTTAGAAAATATGTTCCACTATAATCATGAAAACTGAGGAATAGTGTCACATCCCTCACAAAGTGTTAAAGACAGAATCTATAGCAAAATGCAGTAAAGCTGTTCTGGATTTTTTTCAATGGCCCAGCACTATGCAAGGACTCCTGTAGGCCTGTGCTATTTAAAGTTTCCCACTTTGCATAGAGCCAAATGGCATACAGAAACAAACAGCCACTGTTAATATCACTTACTTATTTCAAATGAAATCCTCTCAGCATCTTTCAAAATGACTTCTAATTGGGCCCTTCCATAAAAGGATGACTTCTTGAGGGTAAGGCCAGTGGGCAGTCCAGCAACCTTTATGGGTATGTTTTGATTCACGAGGGACTCTGAAAGACATGGGCACACACATGCATGCACCTGTTACACAACTTTACACAATTTGACAATTTGGTACTGGGTGTTGCTGCTGAGGAGCTGTCAGCAAATGTGACAACAACTATTCATTTCATAAAACGGTATTATGTATCTTTGCACTATTGTGTGGATTTTCATATAACCAATATCACCTTTGAAAGTGCAAAGTCGTTCACTGTGTGTGTTGAATCAAGAAGTCATTGGCTCCTTTGCTGCTCAGTTCATACACCTCTAAGCTGGACTTCTGGCCAGATGACAAAATGGCCGTTCCCACACCCAAAGCCTCAAGCTTTGACACCTTCACAAAATTTAGACGACCACAAAAATAGTAAATAATGGATTCTAAACAAAAAAGACAAAACCCACATTTTAAAAAATCCAACATACACTGAAGACACAACTCACAACAGGGCTAGTCAATCTCTGTAAAAACAGACTTGTCACAGGTGAAAATATTGTGAGAAGTGCTGAGGGGGATTACATTAACTATGCATTAGTTGTGTTTACATGGATATGCATATCTGACTACTAATGGTCTAAACTACTAAGGCTTTGAGGGCCGAGGGCTCAGAAGACGCTTTAAAAGACCTTTTGTAGTTTCCAATCCAGTTCTAAAAGAGAGAAAACAAAAAAATGAAATGGTATTACACCAATTAAACTGAATTTTTACAAAAAAAACTTCCATTCCATTTTGTAATTTGTTCCATCAGTACAGCAAAATTATGTATTTATTTGACATGTTGATTGCTAGATTTAAGGTTTACTTTAGTGCTGCACTATGACACAGGTTTCCAAACCAGTAGCTGATGCAGCTCTTGATATTAATGGTGAACCAACACATGTCATGCCTGTTACGGACAGAACCACCAGAGGCAATGGTAAGGAGACTGAGAGAGTTTATTGCAACACAGAAGTAATACGGAGTGATATGATACTGTCCTTGATCTTACTACTGGCGGAATAGTGTGGGCACTGGAGCGACAGACACAGAGGACTGGAGATACACAGGAGCTCAGGAGACTGGAGACAGACGGGAGCCAGGAATCGGAGCGACACACTCAGGAGACTGGAGACAGACAGGAGCCGGGGTTCAGGGTTCCAAGTGGTAGTTATCCAAACGTGACTTCGTGGGGGGAGTCCGTGGGGTATCCAAAGGTAGGTAGCGTAACTCTGTCCTTCCTATGAACGAGACCGGACACTGACTGAGGTGAGGAGCTGGGTTATATAGGGAGTAGAGTGGCTGATTATGTGCAGGTGTGCGATGGGTGACAGGTGCTGGGAATTAATACTCAGGTGAGGAGGTGAGATGTGGCTGTGAAGTGGTGGAGAGAACATGACAGACTGTGACAATGCCCTCCTTAAAAAAGGATTTCAAAGTTTCCTTCTGCTCCTCACAAATCTCTGTTCTCTCTTGTTGAGTAACAAACAAAGAAAAAGCTAGTCAGCAATGAATCAGTAATAAAAAAAGACAGGGTTGAGGGTAAGTGTGGATTTTGCACACCATACCTTATTTCTCACACACATTAGCCTAATGCTTATAGATTAGCAACTGTAACGCTTCCCTCTCTGAGCCATCTTCAACCTGAAACATAACACATAACACAACAAACATAACAAGAGAAACTTGCCCAAGACATATTTGAGAAAGGGCCCACTCTCTCTATGCTGTTTGGCCCAAACTGATTGTTCAACATAGACATAGTGCATGGTAAGTAATACAATGAACTTGACACAGTCCTGGGACTGACAGGGACACAACTGGGAGTCCGGTAAAGAGATATTAGGCAGGAGAGCAGGCAGACCTGTGGCTTTGGGTTTTATTTTTCAAGTTCAAGGTTGAAGACAGCAATGAATGTTCATGTTAGCCTACGTCATTGCTCACTTACAAAAATACAACAGAGCCACCACAGCCCTGATATCACCATATAGCTACACAAGCTATAGCTTTCTAATAATTTGGCAGTGTTCATCTTATGCATTAATATAAATGTAACTGTTAGCGTCTATCTTACACGCACAGGTGACAGGTGTGCTAGTAGAGGAGCAGCCCAATTAAACTTTCACCCTAAGGTTCCTAATGCGGGATCAAATGCAGTCAAGATTTGTTCAAACCCGCGGAACCTCCAAAGATACCAAACATATCAGGCTGAATTACATGGAAATGCGTATAAAATTTTGCTCAAGACATTGGTGCAGCCATAAAAAAGGTATCTTGGGTTTGAATATTTTACTCAATATAAGTATATATAGCTTCAATGAAGCGTGTGAACAAGCAGATACAAAATATATGCTGAAACATTGTTTAGTGATTTCAACAGGCTAACTTTGAAAGCTAATAGGAAAATTTAAGGGAAATCCAGGGTGCAAAATGGTTTTATTACTTAACTAACATTAGTGATTAATAACATCAACCTAACATCACTGAAAACCACAAAGCAGACACGTAAAAAACGCTAATTAGTAATGCTAACCGCTTAGCTACGATACAAACTAACCTTTTTGCAGTAACTTCAAGCTCGTAATGTTACCGCAAAAGATCGGTAAAGTTTGTCATATCTAGCAAAATGCAAGTACAACAATTATGTCATTATGTATCCAAATCTTCAGGATCAGAAATCTTTGGATCAGCTTTGAAATACACAATTTTCAGATCATCACTTGCAAAAAGGGAGAATTTTTATCAATATTTTTTAAGTTTCTGATGCACTCCCGTTAACAAAAGTGCACTAAGAGCAAAGGATGGAGCGGCTATAACAAAATATTCATGTTTTATGCATCAGATGATTTAAGATTGCAGTTGCCTTTATGTTGTTTCTCCCTGGGCCTGTTTGGAAGCACTTGTTTCCAACTGTATCTGATGTACAACTGGACATGAAGCACTTTGCTGTGTCTTAACATTAACATGAGTATGACCTCAACTTGTGCAGCTTGCTGTTATTCAGTCAGTCAGTCCAGACACTTTCTTTAAGCATGAAATATCCTGACTTGAGAAGATTAGACTTGATGCTTCCAGTAGATGCTTTGATATATCTTTTCTATATTCTTGGACTGCTTTTGGAAAATTACCAAGATTATATTTTATCAAATAACCTGAATAATGAATACTCCTTGACATAAACTTTTAGATCAACAAACATGTATGTGGTCCGTTTTAGGGGCAAGAAGAGAAACCAAAAAAAAAAAAAAACACCCCGCCTCTTTACATTGAGAGCAGCCTTCCTGGTCAGAGTTGACTTACGGACTTTGCAGAGCTTCAGTCATACACACAATGATGAACTTCACCTTGATAACAGCTTTCATTCTCTGCAGCCTCAGTAAGTACTGCCATTGTATTACTCTCAACTTCAAACTTATTCACTTATTATTCACTTGCTAACTTTTATTAAGAGATATTGTTTACCACCATGTTACTTTATAACAAGTAAGTCTCTTGTGGTCTGCTGTTTGTTTCAGGCTGGATCTCTGTCTCAGTTTCTGAGTCTCAGACTGTGGAGGTCCAGTCTGGTGAAGAAGTCACACTGCTGTGCTCCAACATTTCCAAATATGACGCTGTAACATTCTGGTTCAGACTTGTCCAGAGAACCAACATCAGCTGTATCTCTGTTATGTACAAGTCTAACAGCAATGCTGAATTCTGTGATGGATATGAAAACAGAGAATTTGAAATGAGATCTAACATCTCTACCCTCTTTCTCAAAATCAAACAAGTGGATTTATCTGACGCTGGACTGTATTTCTGTGGATTTTATGCTCATGGACGTCCAACTTTCAGTGTAATACATTTAAACATTAGAGGTAAGAGGATTGTAAAGTCTTTTCTGTCTCTTGATTCCCATTATTTGGTTATGTTTTTTCTGCTTATATTGCAAAAAATATTTTAATAATTGTCTTAAAACATCATCATGTATGCAACAAAATGGCTTCACATATTTTGATGTAAATCTGCAAATTTAAAATCAAGACTAAATTTATCTTCGTTCCATTAAAAGGCAGCGATGAGCCACATGATGACGTCGACAGCAAGTGTAAAAGTAAGATATTCATAAAGATGTCTTTCATTGTGCAGATTATCAAATGTTTGAAGGTAAAACAGTTTAGCTAAATTCATCCATTTTAATTTTAACCAGGTCTCAAGTCTCTAAAGGAAAAACAGAGTCTAACTTAATGATCTTTCTTATAGAAGAGTCTGACGGAAAAGAAAAGCTGACGAGTGTGATCCTGGGCGGTCTGACTGTTTTCCTTGTAATGGTCATCATTGGTCTGGTTGCTAAAATCAGGAAACTTCAGACAGGTACTTTTCTATCTTGCATTTGGTTTGTACGTTGGGGGGGTTCACATCTTCTCTAAAGTTGTGTCAGTATGGTTTGTTGGTTGATTCGACGTATTGTCTTTGTCATTCAGCTGTCAGTGAAGAACAGAATCCACAACAGCGTGAGGTGAATTAAGTTTCATCGTTTACTATCATATGTTTTAATATGTTAAATTTGGTCAAGTCATGAGTTAGTTTTTCTCACAAACTCAGCTATTTGACGTGTGTAACTGTGTGGACTCTTTCCAGAATCTGGACTCTGATGACCTGAAAGATGCAGCACTGAGTTTCTATTCAACAACAATAAGAAACAGGAGGCCTGCATCACAGAGAGAAGTGGAAACTCATGTTATTTATGCTGCCAGCAGAAAGACTCAGAGTGGTTCAGAGTGGAACTGATGCTTTTATCATATTAATCCACTGCTGTGTACTTTTGTGGGTGGAGGGAGGAGTTACCATTTTCTTACTGAAAAAAAAAAGACATATAATCAAAATTTCTTTCTTTTTCCAAATGCTTTTACTCTCATGTCTCTCTCACTCTCTGTCTTCCTAATTTTATCCGACTGTGGTTCCTGTCCAAATAGACAATAGATAGATGGAGGTCTGCAGCAGTGGAGGAGTGAGTGAGTTTCACATCACTTGTTAGACAGGAAGAGACAGCAGTGTGGTCTGAGCACAGCTGATGTGAGAATCATGAGGCCTGTTAGATCGAAGCTCTGTAAGAATAAAGTCTGAAATGAAGCAGTGAATACTGACTGACCTTCTTCTGTCAAGTGGACAAAGTGATCAGGTTCTACATTTGTACAGATGTTTTGGAAACTGGATATTTTAACTGTGATGCCAATGTGTTACATGTCTGAATAAAAAATTAAAACTTTTTTCAAATGATTGGTAGTTGTATTTATGAATATAAATATTCATGACACCCTACAAACAGCACTGTCTGTATCAGGGAGTTATCTGTATCTGTATCTTTACACCTCTGACAGATGCACACACTATTTTAACTTCACATAGTGTTTAAGCATCTATCAAGCTCGTGAAAAGATGCCTGAAGCAGAGTGACACTTTTCAGCCTCATGTGAAACCGTTCACTCCACAGGCTGTAAATGTTTAAGACATGACAGATCACAGCAAAACTACAGCAGGTGCAGCTCCCATCCATCTCCACTGTGATATGCACTCAGTCTTCTCAATGCAGCTGCCTGCATGTTACTTGAAAAATGTCAGTTACTTGTTACTTCTAATTCATTAAAAAAAAGAAGCACATTACTGTAGTAACTATTCAACAATAGAAAGAAATGAGTTACATTACATTAATATCTGCTTTCCAACTCTACAGTTGCCACTTATAGATGTTCTGGCTACACTGAAAGAAATGTATGAAAAGCTGGCTGCCATAGAGAAGGGGAGACGCCATATTGTTTAAATGGAAGACATTCATAGTGCTGCACTTGGTTGTTCACATGAAAAGTAACAAAATAGCTGTGTCAAGAATGAAAAAAGTGAGCTGGAGCGAGAAGCTCTAACCCTGGCTGCTTTCTCACCTCCACACAGCTGACCAATCACAGCGTAAGGTGGGTGTGATTGTCGGATCGTCCGTTTCTGATGATAAAGAGTAATATTATGCAAGTTTGGATTAACCCAAAGACGTATTCCTTCTCTTTTGGCAGTCTCTCTCCACTGAATGCACAGAGACTAAAATGATGCCGACCCAGGGCCGGACTGGGATTATAATTCAGGCTGGGAATTTAATGTCAGTCCAGGCCAATCTCCACATTCACATTCACAACATCTCATGATGGCCATGGATGGATAAACCTGGCCCACTATGATGTTAAGCTATACTCTGATATCATGGTGTCGATCCACTGCAGATGACTTACGTGGCCACAAGAGGTACCCTGTGAAGACATCCGGTCCTGGTTTGGCCCGGTTTAGAGTTGCGTAGTGCATTAGGCTCTGCTGGTTGTAGATACCCGCGACAATAAACACCTGAAGATTAGGGGGGAGTTTAATTTGATTCTGGTGAGGCAGTTATAGGGATGGGGCTGCAGTGATTTTTTTATTTTTTATTTTGGCTGTGGATGGGTTGTTTGAGCTCCGACTGCTAGCGGGTTGGCCTGTGATCTCGTTTTTTTGCACAAAAGTTCTAGGGGTGCGTATTCAGTCAGGTGAGGTTAATCCTGATCTTGAATGTGTATTTCACCTAATTATTTTGAAGATACCAACTCACCCACTTGAGAATGTCATTCTCCATGCCAGGCCAATAGTAATGGAGTATGATGGCACTGTAGGTTTTCTCCAGTCCACAGTACCCACCAAAATGACTGCAGTAAAACTCTGCAAAGACGGAGTTGGCCTCTTCTGCAGTGGACACAACTTTGGCCAGGTGCTCCGACTTGTTCTGTTTGCGCCTGCAGATGGAGTACAGGTCTCCATCTGGTGTTTAAATGTAATA
Organism: Siniperca chuatsi; assembly: GCF_020085105.1. Lineage (NCBI taxonomy): Eukaryota > Metazoa > Chordata > Actinopteri > Centrarchiformes > Sinipercidae > Siniperca > Siniperca chuatsi. The sequence continues at coordinate 6,274,787 of NC_058063.1, read as the reverse complement.
TTAGATTTATTGAGAGTTTAACCATAGCAGATGATCGGTAGATAGACGCTCCCACGTCGTGCTGTGATCCAACCAGAATAGGAGGTGGTTGCGATCCAGCATCGGCTAGGGATTGGTACTACTGCGATCCAGCAAGGAAAAGAGGCTACTGCGAACCAGCAGGGAGTCCAGGGAGCGGCAATCCAGCTGGGAAAGGAGGCGACTGCGATCCAGCAGGGAGTCCGGGAGCAGGATGCTGCTATGAACCGGCAGGGAGTCCAGGGAGCTGCTGCGATCCAGCCGGGAAAGGAGGCATCTGCGATCCAGCAGGGAGTCTGGGACCAAGGGGCTGCTGCGGTCTGGCAGAGAGTCCGAGAGCAAGGAGCTGCTGCCATCCAGCAAGGAGCGATGTCTGCTGCCAGGGGGTGCTGTCTGCTGCCATCCAACAGGGGGTGCTGTCTGCTGCCATCCAACAGTGAGTGCCGGCTGCTGAAATCCAGCAGGGAGTGCTGGCTGCTGCGATCCAGCAGGGAGTGATGGCTGCTGCGATCCAACAGGGAGCAATGATTGCCATGGCACTTGGACTGGAGATGGCAGTGGAGCTGGCGAACCGCTGGGCGGAGAAGCCGGCGAGCAGCCGTACAGGCCAGCTGGGCGGCGGTACAAGCGAGCGGCTGGGAGGCAGTGCAGGCGAGCGGCTAGGCAGCTGGTTAGTAGGCTGAAGACTGGCAGATCGGGGTGTCGGCTGATGATTGGCAGACCGGAGAGCAATCTGGTGACTGCGTGGACCACCTCGAGCCACACGGGTGGCCCGGTATGGATTTTGCCCTGTGGACTGCTTTTCTGGCGCCAATTCATAGCGCCATAGGACGCCATTACTATCCACCACTGAATCAAAGAAGGGCGCCGGTCTGGCCCTTGGCATGGCGTAACGGGAGGTGACAGAGTGACTGAGGGAGTGCTGGTATCAGTCCTTCGGTATAGGTCTGACCTTCTGTTACGGACAGAGAGGCAAGAGACACCGATATGGAAACAGGGGGTTCTTTATTAGCTTTTAGTAGGTGGAGACAGGTGTGCCAGTATGGAGATGGGGAGGTCCGCTGGAGGGAAGACTTGCTGAAGAAGGGGATCACTGGAGAAGGGAGATCGCTGGAGAAGGGACACAGGGAATATGCTGTGTAGGATGGGGAGTCCTTGTACCAAACGAGGTCGGACAACTGGCTGAGGTGAGTGCTGGGCTTTTTAAGGTGGCTGTGATTAGGAGCTGATGGGGAGCAGGAGTATGATAGGGAGCAGGTGTGCTTCATTGGCAGACGGCAGAGCCTGGCATATCCATGACAGTATAGAGTATATCACTCCCTAGCAATTTTAGTTTCTACACCTGTGATTGATGGTAGATACAGATGTTATATCACAAGTTAATCTGACTAACTAATCTAACTCCACGCTGCGTTCGAGCTGGGTGTAAACATGCGCTCCAGACTGTTTCACTTATAGGCTGTATGAAAGTATAAACTGTTCTCAAATCAACTTGACATCAGATTAATAATGATATATGATACAAATATGAGACTGACAACAAGACAATTTTTAAAAATAGAGTCGATTGGAATATAAAACATGATCGATGGTAAAATGCTGTATCACAAGTTAATCCGGGCGCACCGCACGCTGCCACAGCCAACAGCAATCTCCACACTGCGTTTGAGTTGGGCGTCAACAAATACCTCAGACAGTTTCACTTAGGCTGTAGGAAAGTACAAACACATTAAAAATGATCATGACACAAATATGAGCCCGGCAACAAAAACATTTGGATGTTAAGGATTTGTTTTTGGTGAGTCTAAATGATGATTGGTAAAAAATGCAGATGGTATTTCTGCTGTACACATCTGCCTCACGCTCGGAAATATCACCAGTTAATTCACTACAAGTTAAGCCGGAACTCTGGCTACACTGAAAGGAGAAGTGAAAAGCTGGCCATCAGAGAGAGGGGGAGACGCCATATCATTTAAATACGGGGATAAAGTATGCATGTATAATAAGAACTAGATACGGTGCCGCCACTTAGCCTTGCTTTCAATTTTTTCCAGTGGTCACCCATGGTATTGCAACCCCTATGGCCCAAAAAGAATTTTCCCCATAGGCCACCATTATAAAAGAGACATCTGGAAAAGTGTTGACAGGACATCTCAAACTGCAAACAAGGTCAATTATTTCTATTATGAATTTTTGGATCCATGGAGGTTTTATATTTGTAAAACTTTCCTTGAGCCGAGAAAAGCGATTTAAACATCCATGACGTCATCGTAATGTAGTCTTTGGACAGAGCAAGAACTCGCCGGCAGTGCCAGCCGGAGAAACACCACCACACATATTCAGTGGGCCGCATATTCCCAAAGTAAACCAGGAAGCTAGAAACTTTTTTGGCGTATGTGCCAGACATGAATAGGAATTGAAATAAACAGACGGCATCTTCTCATCATCTCCATGAGGCTAAATGTTTACGTTAGCACTCATATTCCTGAAAGCTTTTATGTAGTCAGTTTAACGAACAAGATAAGTAACAAAAAACACCCCGCCTCTCTGCATTGAGAGCACCCTTCCTGGGGCAGACTCAATTACGGACTTTGCAGAGCTTCAGTCACACGCACAATGATGAACTTTACCTTGATAACAGCTTTCATTCTCTGCAGCCTCAGTAAGTACTGCCATAGAATTACTCTCAACTTCATTGCTAAGTTTATTATTGTATGTTTAAGCCAATGTAAAACTTATTTGCTTATTAATCACTTTTATTAAGAGATGTTTACCGCCATGTTACTTTATAACAAGTAAGTCTCTTGTCATCTGCTGTTTATTTCAGGCTGGATCTCTGTCTCAGCTTCTGAGTCTCAGACCGTGGAGGTCCAGCCTGGTGAAGAAGTCACACTGCTGTGCTCCAACATTTCCAAATATGACGCTGTAACATTCTGGTTCAGACTTGTCCAGAGAACCAACATCAGCTGTATCTCTGTTATGGTCAGGTCTAACAGCAATGCTTCATTCTGTGATGGATATCAAAATGGAAAATTTGAAATGAGATCTAACACCTCTACTCTCTTTCTCAAAATCAAACAAGTGGATTTATCTGACGCTGGACTGTATTTCTGTGGATTTTATTCTCATGGACGTCCAACTTTCAGTGTAATACATTTAAACATTAGAGGTAAGAGGATTGTAAAGTCTTTTTTTGACTTTTGAATCCCATTACCCAGTCTTTTTCTGTGTATATTGCAGAAAATATTTTGATAATTGTCTTAAAACAACATAATGTATACAACAAAGTGGCTTTTATAATTTTGATGTAAATCTGTAAATTTAAAATCAAGACTAAATTTATCTTAATTTTATCAAAAGGCAGCGATGAGCCACATGATGATGTGGACAGCAAGTGTCAAAGTAAGATTTTCACAAAGATTTCTTTCATTGTGCAGATTATCAAATGTTTGAAGGTAAAACAGTTCAGCTAAATTCAGTTTCGTCCATTTTAATTTTAGCCAGGTCTCAAGTCTCAAAAGGAAAAACAGAGTCTAATATAATGATCTTTCTTGTAGAAGAGTCTGACGGAATAGCAAAGCTGATGAGTGTGATCCTGGGCGGTCTGACTGTTTTCCTCGTAATGGTCATCATTGGTCTGGTTGTTAAAAACAGGAAACTTCAGACAGGTACTTTTCAGAGCTACTGTCTAACTTATATTTGGTTTTGTTACTAGTGGAAATATCCTTAGTTGTGTCAGTGTGCTGGAAAAATGCCAAACTCCTGGTTTACCAAAGACCAAATGATCAATGAACTGACCAGATATTTTGTTTCTGTCACTTAGCTGATGAAGAAGAACAGAATCCAGAGCAAAGTGAGGTGAATTCAGTTTTAACATTTACTTATATGTATATTGTTTGATAGAATCTGACCGCAAAACAGCCGGAATATTGTATGAGCTAATATTACTGTAGCTTGTCCCTGAAATATTGGTTTATTTGTATGTAATCACATATATGTATATATTTGTGTTCCATATATATGGGCTGAAAATTAACAAGCAATTGCAGTCAAGAAAACCCAAAATTATTTTTGAGGTACTTTGGAAACTGTGTCTACGTTGTCCATTAGAGAGCACTACCAAGTTTATTTTTCAACTGTGAAATGTCCTGCTCAGTAAATATCTTGTCACAATCCTTTACAGAACAAATTTAAAGGAGGGGTATCAGAAACATTTGTTAATCAAATATATTTAAACATAAATACCAAATATTATTTAATATCCAATATCTGTCAGGCTATACTGTGGGAATTAAAATCATGTCAAGTCACCGCATTAAGACTGTAAATACTCTTTTTACAGAATGTGGGCTATGATGACCTGAACTACACAGCAGTGACATCAAAAACTCTCTATGCTGTTTGGCCCAAACTGATTGTTCAACATAGACATAGTGCATGGTAAGTAATACAATGAACTTGACACAGTCCTGGGACTGACAGGGACACAACTGGGAATTGGAGCTGTAAAGGAAGACGACAAAAGTCCGGTAAAGAGATATTAGGCAGGAGAGCAGGCAGACCTGTGACTTTGGGTTTTATTTTTCAAGTTCAAGGTTGAAGACAGCAATGAATGTTCATGTTAGCCTACGTCATTGCTCACTTACAAAAATACAACAGAGCCACCACAGCCCTGATATCACCATATAGCTACACAAGCTATAGCTTTCTAATAATTTGGCAGTGTTCATCTTATGCATTAATATAAATGTAACTGTTAGCGTTATCTATCTTACACGCACAGGTGACAGGTGTGCTAGTAGAGGAGCAGCCCAATTAAACTTTCACCCTAAGGTTCCTAATGCGGGATCAAATGCAGTCAAGATTTGTTCAAACCCGCGGAACCTCCAAAGATACCAAACATATCAGGCTGAATTACATGGAAATGCGTATAAAATTATGCTCAAGACATTGGTGCAGCCATAAAAAAGGTATCTTGGGTTTGAATATTTTACTCAATATAAGTATATATAGCTTCAATGAAGCGTGTGAACAAGCAGATACAAAATATATGCTGAAACATTGTTTAGTGATTTCGACAGGCTAACTTTGAAAGCTAATAGGAAAATTTAAGGGAAATCCAGGGTGCAAAATGGTTTTATTACTTAACTAACATTAGTGATTACTAAGTTTACCGAGCCATGACAAAAGCTAATATTTTTGTAATAACATCAACCTAACATCACTGAAAACCACAAAGCAGACACGTAAAAAACGCTAATTAGTAATGCTAACCACTTAGCTACGATACAAACTAACCTTTTTGCAGTAACTTCAAGCTCGTAATGTTACCGCAAAAGATCGGTAAAGCATGTCATATCTAGCAAAATGCAAGTACAACAATTATGTCATTATGTATCCAAATCTTCAGGATCAGAAATCTTTGGATCAGCTTTGAAATACACAATTTTCAGATCATCACTTGCAAAAAGGGAGAATTTTTATCAATATTTTTTAAGTTTCTGATGCACTCCCATTAACAAAAGTGCACTAAGAGCAAAGGATGGAGTGGCTTTAACAAAATGTTCATGTTTCATGCATCAGATGATTTAAGATTGCAGTTGCCTTTATGTTGTTTCTCCCTGGGCCTGTTTGGAAGCACTTGTTTCCAACTGTATCTGATGTACAACTAGACATGAAGCACTTTGCTGTGTCTTAACATTAACATGAGTATGACCTCAGCTTGTGCAGCTTGCTGTTATTCAGTCAGTCAGTCCAGACACTTTCTTTAAGCATGAAATATCCTGACTTGAGAAGATTAGACTTGATGCTTCCAGTAGATGCTTTGATATATATTTTCTATATGCTTATGGACTGCTTTTGGAAAATTACCAAGATTATATATTTTATCAAATAACCTGAATAATGAATACTCCTTGACATAAACTTTTACTTCAACAAACATGTATGTGGTCCGTTTTAGGGGCAAGAAGAGAAACCAAAAAAAAAAAAAAAAACACCCGCCTCTTTACATTGAGAGCAGCCTTCCTGGTCAGAGTTGACTTACGGACTTTGCAGAGCTTCAGTCATACACACAATGATGAACTTCACCTTGATAACAGCTTTCATTCTCTGCAGCCTCAGTAAGTACTGCCATTGTATTACTCTCAACTTCAAACTTATTGACTTATTACTCACTTGCTAACTTTTATTAAGAGATATTGTTTACCACCATGTTACTTTATAACAAGTAAGTCTCTTGTGGTCTGCTGTTTGTTTCAGGCTGGATCTCTGTCTCAGTTTCTGAGTCTCAGACTGTGGAGGTCCAGTCTGGTGAAGAAGTCACACTGCTGTGCTCCAACATTTCCAAATATGACGCTGTAACATTCTGGTTCAGACTTGTCCAGAGAACCAACATCAGCTGTATCTCTGTTATGTACAAGTCTAACAGCAATGCTGAATTCTGTGATGGATATGAAAACAGAGAATTTGAAATGAGATCTAACATCTCTACCCTCTTTCTCAAAATCAAACAAGTGGATTTATCTGACGCTGGACTGTATTTCTGTGGATTTTATGCTCATGGACGTCCAACTTTCAGTGTAATACATTTAAACATTAGAGGTAAGAGCATTGTAAAGTCTTTTCTGTCTCTTGATTCCCATTATTTGGTTATGTTTTTTCTGCTTATATTGCAAAAAAGATTTTAATAATTGTCTTAAAACATCAGCATGTATGCAACAAAATGGCTTCACATAATTTTGATGTAAATCTGCAAATTTAAAATCAAGACTAAATTTATCTTAATTTTATCAAAAGGCAGCGATGAGCCACATGATGATGTGGACAGCAAGTGTCAAAGTAAGATTTTCACAAATATTTCTTTCATTGTGCAGATTATCAAATGTTTGAAGGTAAAACAGTTCAGCTAAATTCAGTTTCGTCCATTTTAATTTTAGCCAGGTCTCAAGTCTCAAAAGGAAAAACAGAGTCTAATATAATGATCTTTCTTGTAGAAGAGTCTGACGGAAAAGAAAAGCTGACTAGTGTGATCCTGGGCGGTCTGACTGTTTTACTTGTAATGGTCATCATTGGTCTGGTTGTTAAAAAGAGGAAACTTAAGACAGGTACTTTTCAGAGCTACTGCCTAACTTATATTTGGTTTTGTTGCCACTGGAAATTCTCTTACAACTGCATCAATATGCTAGAATGCCAAATGCCAAACTCCTGGTTTACCAAAGACCAAATGATCAATGAACTGACCAGATATTTTGTTTCTGTCATTTAGCTGATGAAGAAGAACAGAATCCAGAGCAAAGTGAGGTGAATTCAGTTTTAACACTTACTTATATGTATATTGTTTGATAGAGCCTGACCGAAAAAAACACAGAATATTGTATCAGCTAATATTACTGTAGCTTGTCCCTGAAATATTGGCGTATTTCTATATATCAATACATATGTGTACATATTTGTATTGCGTATACATGGGCCGATAAGTAACAAGCAATTGCAGTCAAGAAAAGCCAAAATGATTTTTGAGGTACTTTGGAAACCGTGTCTACTTTGTCCATTAGAGAGCACTAACAAGTTTATTTTTCAACTGTGAAATGTCCTGCTCAGTTAATATCTTTATCACAATCCTTTACATAATAAATTTAAGGGAGACATATCAGAAACGTTTGTTAATCGAATGTATTTATATATAAATATTGGCCAAATTTCAATATTAATTAATATTTATTTAATATCCAGTATCTGTTGGGCTATACTGTGGGAATTGAAATCATGTCGAATCTTTTCACAGAGCGTGGGCTCTGATGACCTGAACTACGCAGCAGTGGCATTTCGACCAAAAGCAAAAAGAAGAGAGCTGGAGCCAAATGTTACTTATGCTGCCACCAGATAGACTCAGGAGGCAACTGGAACTGATGATATTAATATGCTTTGGGCTTTAGTATGGCTTGCTGGTGAGAGCAATAGCAACTCATGCAAAAACATTAAATTTTGTAATAAAGATCCAATGTTTGTTCATTTGCAAGTGTCTTCATACTGCAGAGCTATAATCAGCATTTCCGTTCTCTCAGTCTATTGAGCAAACACACATGACTGGTGTTTGATGTAGGACGAGCCAGTAAGGGCATGGAGGAGTGTCCAGATTGTCTTAAAGTGAGAGTTAGATGGAGGTCTGCAGCAGTGGAGTGAGTAATTGAGGTACACATCACCAGTTTGACAGGAAGAGACAGCACAGTGTGGTCTGAGCGCAGTTGAATTGAAAGTCATGAGGCCTGTTAGATCAAAGGTTTCTAAAAATAAAATGTGAGAGTAAGTAGTAAATATAATGGAAAAATATAAAGTCTTTAGAGCTGCATAGAAGCTTTGGAAAACCACACAGGCACAACAAGGCAGTCCAAACAAGCCAAGAAATCCAGAGGTGCAAGGCAGGCAAACAGGTCATAAACAGGCAAGCAGTAAAAAAAAAAAAAAAAAACTCAGGCAGCAGCTATCAGGCGGAAAAATAGGTTACAGGTGACTGCAACACAAATGCACAACATGATAAATCAGCAAAGGTGGAGAGAAACACTTGTTGGGCCTCACCTTACCACATGTGAGGGACAAAAGACAGGCCTACCTGGAAAGGCCAAAGCCTTCACTAAGCGGCCTGACTGAGAAACAAAGAACAGACAATAGGAAGGCACCAAGTCGACACAGCTGTTAATTCACACCTGAATGTGAAATTGACATGGGAACTTTGAACCCAACACAAGATCTCGCTTGAATCTAAACAACGGACTCCTATTGGACGAGACGCACGAGACAGCGCGTAAAATCTCAGCACACAGCTACACAGCTATGACGACACCAACTCTATAAAGCGCTCGACACTGCCCGTTGCCATTCCACAGTAACTCGTTTACGAAGGGAGGAACATCACGTCTCTCTCTATGGTAACTGCTGTTGCCACAAGAAGATGCTTTTCACGTGAATTTTCATTTTAATTTAAGGTCTTAACTCGCTGGACGAGAAACATTATTATAGCTATTTTGTGTTTGCTGAACACTTTTTGGATCCTGATCTTTCCCCCCCCCCAGTTTTGTCTGTGAAAGACAAAACTGGAACTGACAAGCAGGCAGGGAAAAGAGGGGCAGACTGAGCAAAATAACAATTGACATACACAGTATGTGACACCCACCTACCAATTGTGCTTGTCACTGAGGTATCTGTATCTTGAGGGAGGTCTCAAAGCTTGGCAGGAGATTTTCAGAAGCCACTTTGCTGCCATAAAGCTGTTTAACCACAACTAGCTGCACACCCCGTGTGAGCCTTTTTTCAAGAATGGCATCAGTTGTGCAACTATCCATAGTGATAAAATGCACATGACGGCTGGGCTCCTCACTTCAGTTGCAGCGCCTTCCACCACCTTTCACTAGGGTAAAAGAAACGTGCATGCCCTCTCAGAAGCAGCAGTCACTCTGTCCAGCTGCATGATGTGTTAGGTTTACATGATCTAAGGAACCTAAAAGCAGGACACAGCGAGAGGGACAACTGGATCGTTAGTTCAGACAGTCTTTAATTTAAATACTATAGAAGATCACTTGTAGATGAATGCACCTCCAGAGCGGGCGAGGCAGGTGTAGTCAGCTGGAGCCGGTGGGAGAACTTTCCGATGCGGGCCGTGGGGGAACCAGCAGGGCTCAGAGGGTGGAGGCGGTGACGAGAGTGTTGAGATCACCGGCAGGGAATAAATCTGGAGCAGAGACAGACAAGGTCAAACAGGAGCAACTGGAACCTTAACTGGGCCAGGCTTTAGGCCGTAGCAAAGGTAACACAACAGTGTGCTGGTTGAATGGTGGAGCCGGGTAGATATACTGTGAGGCTTGAGTGGGTGATGAACATCAGGTGTGCCGGTGATCAGCAGCAGGAGGAAAAAACCAGAGCGCACCTCCCAGGCCAGTTCACACACACATACACACACCAAGAGACAAACAGAGGACTGACAAGGAACACAGGGAGGGGAGAGCTACAATAGAGCACACAAGGATATGAGGAGAGATGTGGCTAAAATATGACAGGACGTCATTTAAAAGGGAGCCATTTCTCTGATCCCAGCAAAGGACAGAGAAGAGGGCCGACTCTGGATATTTCCTGGATTGTGGATCTTTTGCCTGTAGAATGCTTGTATAGCCTGCATTTCATTTATATGCTCACTTTAAAAGGGGCGATTCAAGCTGGTTCAGCCAGGCAACTTGTACACTGGCTCCATGAACTCTATTTTCTTATGGATACACCTTTAAATGAATCATGCAAGTTATACAGGTTATGCTGTGTTTGTATGAGTTCCACTCCTCATGAAAGCATATAGTTCTGCAATTCAAGGCACAATACAAATACCACCTGGAATTTTTTTTTTTTTTTTTAAATAGTAGAATAGTAATTGTAGTGTTAATATGAATAAATCTGTAATAATAGGAATGACAGCTATAGGAAAAATAATGTCAGTATTACTAACAGAGCCAATAACAAAAGCTGTAGTAGCAGTTGTCAAGCAGGAACACAGGGACAGCAGGTGGCCCACAACCACAGATCCAGACTCTGCAGCTCCAGAGGTAGAAATACCTGCTGAAAGCGACAGAAGGAGAGAGGAGAGAAACGAGAAAGCACAAAACTGCGGGAGAGAGAAGATGTCGAGTTAGTAACATGCAGTAATGGGATAATAATGCATACAGATGGAGAGGGAGAGAAGGAGAGAGGAAAGAGGTGCATCATGGGAAGTCTCCAGGCAGTCTAGGCCTATAGCAGCATAACTAAGGGATGGTTCAGGTCTCACCCGAGCCAGCCCTAACTATAAGCTTTATCAAAGAGGAAAGTCTTAAGCCTACTCTTAAATGTGGAGATGGTGTCTACCTCTCGAACCCAAACTGGGACCTGATTCCACAGGAGAGGAGCTTGATAGCTGAAGGCTCCGGCTCCAATTCTACTTTTGGAGACTCTAAGAACCACAAGTAACCCTGCATCCTGGGAGCGCAGTGTTCTAGACGGATAACAAGGTATTATCAGCTCTTTAAGATACGATGGTGCCATTTCAATAACCTGTAATCTACAGACCATAGACTGTATACAGGGAGCCACTGGATGTCATGGAAGCAACAGCAACAGTGCTTAGCCTGCTGTGAATATGTACAGTATTAATTACAATTTCAACACCGACCTTTACATTCTACACCCACACTAGAGGATGCCATACTGAGAAAAAAAACAATAAATGATCCAAGTCAACTGTCTGTAGACAAAAAGACATTTAAATCAAAGGATGGAGCGGCTTTAACAAAATATTCATGTTTCATGCATCAGATGATTTAAGATTGCAGTTACCTTTATGTTGTTTCCCCCTGGGCCTGTTTGGAAGCACTTGTTTCCAACTGTATCTGATGTACAACTAGACATGAAGCACTTTGCTGTGTCTTAACATTAACATGAGTATGACCTCAACTTGTGCAGCTTGCTGTTATTCAGTCAGTCAGTCCAGACACTTTCTTTAAAACCCTCCAGGCCACGGAGCGCCCGTTCTATATGTCATTTTAAAATCATTCCCAGTGTATCAAAACACGGAAATAAAGCCCCGAGCTCTGTATTGTAGATACTTTAAGTATTCGTCAATAACCGAAACCGGAAATAAACATCATAACGTTGAGAGCTCTGATTTTTTTGCGGATTTCCACCGAGTTTCCACTTGTAGGCTGAAAAGCTAAACTAAGCGTCCCCGTCTCTTTAATCTTATGGATGCCGTATGATTGTGCTGTGAGAGAGATCCTAACCCACAGTGCATTGTGGAGAAAAGCGACACAGACATTGTGAGTTCAAGTTTGTTGCTCAAAATCACATCACATAATCACCGTCAACAGCGGGACCTACGCAGCTCTCCCTCCCGGAGACGGACGCTGTTTCCGGGGCCCAGTGGTCCGAAGAGTCGGTAGGGAGGACTGACCGGGTCGCGGCGACTTTTCCACATATACATTCGGCGATTTGTTCTTATATAAGTTGCCAAAGACGCTACCTACTACCACATGTCTGTTGTTTGTTCTTAACATTGCTGCGTGGGACATTTCTCTTTAATTCTGAAAGCCTCCCGTTATCCAGGGAAGCATCAGACTCTGAATGTTGACTCACAAAGCAAACGGAGAGAAATGTTGAGGATCACATATTCATTATAAAGTTGAGCTGAAGTGACTTTCTCTTCTTTTAGGTGGACTGAGATGCATTTCTCATTGAATGGTTTGATTGTTTGGCATAATTATCTAATCATTTCATGTAGGCCTTCTCCTCAGTAAAAATAGGGGGTGGTTATATGCTATATATGCTATAAAAGTCTGTGAGGAAGATACATTGAGAACTTAAAGGAAATTGCTCTTTATAAATTTTAGTGCTATTTGTTGTTTTGTCTGGTGTTTTTTTTGTGTTATGTGTTAAATCAATCTCGTAGTCTAAACAGCTACACAGGCCACATATTTGGTATAGATTAAAGAGGAAGTTGTGTTTTTCAAAATGAGCACAACTTGCGACTGTCATTTTCTTTTTCGTTTTTGAGATAGAGCTGTTTGTTTGGGTTGAGTAGGAAAATCCTCATTTAAGTGAGGGTTCTCAGTGAACGGCAGCAACATTCTCGAGTTCCACTGGGGTCTACAGGGTTAAGCATGAAATATCCTGACATTCACAGGATTTGTTTGGATGAGACTTGATGCTTTTATTAAATGCTTTGATATATCTCTTCTATATCCTTGGACTGCTTTTGGAACATTACCAAGATTAGATTTTATCAAATAACCTGAAGTATGAATACTCCTTGACATAAACTTTTACATTTGTGTGGTCCGTTTTAGGGGCAAGAAGAGAAACAAAACGGAAAAAAACATTGAGAGCAACCTTCCTGGTCACAGTTGACTTACAGACTTTGCAGAGCTTCAGTCATACACACAATGATGAACTTCACCTTGATAACAGCTTTGATTCTCTGCAGCATCAGTAAGTACTGCCACTGAATAACTCTCATCAACTTCTTTGCAAACTTTGTTGAATTCTCTAAACCAGCAGAACTAAAATGAGTTACTTATCATTACATTAATTATGAGGTATTGTTTCTCTTTATGTTACTTTGAAAAAAGTCTCTTGTCGTCTGCTGTTTGTTTCAGGCTGGATCTCTGTCTCAGCTTCTGAGTCTCAGACTGTGAATGTCCAGCCTGGTGAAGAAGCCACGCTGCTGTGCTCTAAGACGCCCGAATCTGACTCTTTGGCATTATGGTTCAGAGTGGTCAACAGAACCAAGGCCAGCTCCATTTCCACTATGATCAGCTCTACCAGCAGTCCTGTCTACTTTGATGGATTTCAAAATGGAAAATTTGAAATGGGATCCAACACCTCCGCTGTCTCTCTTAAAATTAAGACAGTGGATTTTTCTGACTCTGGGCTGTATTTCTGCGGATTTTACACAGCAGGACGGTCAATTTTAAGTGTGATACATTTAAATGTTGAAGGTAAGATTATTATAAAATCCTGTGGTGTCAATTCTTCTGTTTATGTTTTTCTGTGTTTGCTAGTTTAATAATTGCCCTATAAGAACATATGTGGCTATTTAATCATTGTCATGACAAAGGAGTGTGACACTATTTTTTCCAAGTAAAATCAAGATTAAATGTATCTTAATTTTGTTAAAAGGCAGTGATGAATCTCAGGAAGACGTTGACACAAAGTCTAAATGTAAGATTCTCTTTAAGATTACTTTCATTGTACACTTTTTAAGCCAGTGAAGCGAAAATAGAGTGTAATTATTTTATCTTTCTTTTAGCAGAGTGTGACAGAATAACAATGTTGATGAGTGTGATCCTGGGCGGTCTGACTGTTTTCCTCGTAATGGTCGTCGTTGGTCTGGTTGTTAAAAACAGGAAACTTCAGACAGGTACTTTAATTAAAGCTACTCTTTCTATGTTGTGTTTGGTTTATTGTTTTGTCACTTCCCTAAAGTTGTGTGAATATGTTCAAAGACTACAAATGTTCATGTTTGTCACCTGATTCGACGTATTGTCTCTGTCATTCAGCTGCCAGTGAAGAACAGAATCCACAACAGCGTGAGGTGAACCAAGTGTTATAATTTACTTTTATTTGTTTCATCATTTAAAATTACATCTTACCCTTATTATTTAGTTTTTCTCAAAATATCAGAATCTGGGCTCTGATTACCTGAACTACGCAGCAGTGAATTTTGAAGTGGAGCCGAATGTTGTGTATTCTGCTACTAGATAGGCTCAGGAGGCAACAAGGAATGCTGTTCAGAATGGAACTGATGCTTTATCATATTAATCTGCAGTTGTGCTTTTGTGTGTGTGGTGGACAGGAAGACTTATCATCACTTTGCCAAAAATACGACAAAAAAAGTGCAGTCTTCTTCCTAGTGCTGAGTTTTAATTATTATCCCTCTTTTAAAGACATAATTAGAGTACATCAATACAGAAAGTGGATATTTTAAATGCTGACTTAATAGACTGTGTGTCTATACTGGAATGGGGAAGAAAAATACCGCAGCCATCCAGTTCTAGCCCCTGGTTGTGTTTTTTGAAAAGAACATGTATGTGTGGTAAGAAAACTGAATCAGCCTAAAGACAAGTCTGACCACAGGAAGACTGGCCTTCCGCTGGGTTTTGTTTTCACCAGTGTGTTTCTTTCACAATTTAGCCACAAAACACACCAAATAAAACTATTATTGTTAATATGACTTGTTTTTATCTTACATTTGATAGTGACAGACTTGTGTAGCACTTGAAGACACCATGCTGCAGCACAGATCCTAACGAAGCTGTTAGGACCCATTTATCTGGGAAATTATTCTCTCAGGAACAATACTTGTATTTCAAAGGACAGTTGCAACTTCTAGCATTCAGATGGGGTGAGGGAGTGCTGCAATGTGACTGCACTGTTCTCAAAGAGAGCGAAGTAAAAAAGATGAAAAGAGTTTACCTTCTGAGACGACAAAACAATGATCACCTCTAAAACCGCGATCAGTGCATGACAAGATGTGGTAATGCTGATGTTGCCCACTGCAGGCAAGAAAACTCTGCAGTCAGTGAATGTTATTTTCTTTCAGTGTTTCTTGAGCCTTACACTCACCAGTTAGTTTGAAAAAAGTCAATTATAAAAATGTACAATCTCTGTATCACAATACAATAAACAGAATTACAACTTTAGCTTGTGGCTGTAAAACACCAAATGTTAGCTGAGGTTCAAAGCTCATTCCTGAATTTGGAAACAGCAGTTGAGGAAACAGTCTCACCACACCTTTCCTTCATGTTGGCTTAAAGCCCTCCAAACCACTGTGTTTCCTTGCTGATCCACAGTTGAGGGATAGTAACACAAAGTAACACAAAGAAGGAATTTCTTATTAAATTGACTATAACTTACCCACTTGATCTGGCTAATTCTGAATGCTGACGCCTCACACGACCTTTGGCTGAATTTTGGAGTGTATTTTGTCGCGCATCTCTCACATTGGAGTTGTGCTGGTAGATGAGATGTGGAAACATGGTGCCATCAACTGAGTTTTTCTTGTGTTATTTTGTTATTTATTGTTGTCTTTTTCACAACATGCGTGCCACCCATGTGAACCTTATCATACAATATGACAGAGATCAACTTTTGCACATCAGATCGTTGGTGGACACTTTTTCACCACGATCAACCAACAATAAGGAATATCCATGGCGTCGGTTACCTGTTGGCGCACCTGGAAAACAGAATGAAGGAAACAAGGGTCGCAGGCCGGGTCCTGGTCAGGCTGAGGTAACGTGCATACCGGCCTCCTCTACTGAGTATTCTTTTAGCAAATGTCCAGTCTCTGGATAATAAGCTGGATGAACTTATAAGCAGGATGGCTTTTCATTTATACTACATAACTGCACAACCTGTTAACAGTTTATACATATTACCATTACTGTACACCTGTCTACCATAATATTATATTTTATTCCTATATTTTAACTTCTGTGCAATTGTATATCTATGTATTGGATTTTAAGTTGCTCTGTTAGACACTGGCAAAGTAAGGACTGTGATGTAATGCTGTAAAAATAACATCAATAACAGATTGTATTTATCATTAGTCTGAATTTTAGAGTCTGCTTTCCTCTCATTAAAATTATTTCACTGTGGCATTTATGGATGAGCTGTTTCAGCTTTCATCAAATAACAGAGTCAGGTCTGTCCATTTAGCTATTAGTCAGCGCTTAAGCCACTAGAGATAAAGTACTGTACAGAGAGTCTAACTTAATAATATCTCCTGTAGAAAATCCTCATGGAAAAACAAGCCCATATGATACTGGGTTGCTGTGACTGACACTGGTATGGCTGCCAACGTCAGCAAACTTCAGGCAGGTCCTTGTTGTAAGCTGTTTTATATTTTGTTTTATTAAGTTATCTTAATATGATCAAAAAATCCAAAGCTTCTTGTTTGGAAAATTTCATGAACTGCAATGTTTCAGTTAACTGACCAGATATACTGTTTCTGTCTTTTAGCTGATAATGAATCAGAATCCACAACAGAGAGAGGTGAATCCAATTCTGACATGGAATTAAGATTAAGGTTAAATTAAGGTCAAATTTTATTCTTTTAGGTTTTATGGTTTAAAAGCTGCTGGAATCACTTCGGGTAATTTATATTTTATTTCTTCTCACCGACTCAGCTGTGTAAGATGTGACTGTAAATACTTTTGTTTAGAGAATCTGGACTCTGATGACCTGAAGGACGCAGCACTGACTTTGTATTCAACAGCAATAAGAAGCAGGAGGCCTGCATCAGAGAGGGAAGTGGAAGCTCATGTTATTTATGCTGCCAGCAGGAAGAAACTGGAACTGCAACTCTGAGTGTGACTGATGATTTATCATATTAAACTGCTGCAACTCAGCAGAAGGACATTTTAATAAAGTTCCTATATTCATGGTCAGTTTGCATTTTCTTTGTTTGACTAAGAGGAACAAGGACATATTTGATGTTTCATGAGGAGGAGCCACAAAGGACACTGATGGCAGACCATTTGACTCGTCCTGTGAGTAAGTTTGACAGTCAGGGGGAGGGAGGAGTGAGTGAGATACACATCACTTCACAGGAAGAGGTAGCACAGTGCGGTCTGAGCACAACTGACATGAAAGTCACGAGGCCTTTAAAGACAAAGCTTTGTAGCAAAGTAAAAAAAAGAAACGATGGAGTAAACCAGCACCCTGTGGTGACATTGTCTGTATGAGTGAAAAATAAAGTCTCCACCAATAAGATTTCAGACTTGACCACAAATATCAAATGACTTGCTGTTTTCAAAAACCAAGAGTGATGTTACTTTGAAAAAGATATCAGTCAATCTCAACTTTACACAAACTTATTTAACTACTTTACCTTCACAAGCTACATCAACATCTGCCTTCAAACTTCAAGAAAGTTCTATTCCAGAATACACATCTGCATTAACATACTCAGCCATAGTTTCAGGTCACACTCTCATCTATCAAGTTTCTAATGATGGTCAGTGAATTCATTTCACTATAGCACAAGCATGACGGCTGAAAAAAGTAACTGGTATCCTGAACATACCAGCAACTGTTTTCTCTCTCCTGGCTTAATGTATAACAATATGATCAAAAACACAAACAGCATGTAAAAGGAGAGAGTTAAGACAAAAAACAAACATCCCTGTATCCTCCATCTCTTGTCTCCAGACGACACTAGGGCCCATTTTCACCTTCTTCGAAGCCATGTTGAACATTGTTTATGTTGTTATGGAGTCACCACTGAATTCCATGCCAACATGAGAGTTTTTGTCTCAGATCTAAAAAATTGGAACAGGCAAATTGTGGCAAAGGTCATGTAGCCTGCATTAGACTTTACCTCAAAGGATCTCTACAATTGATACCATTACTTTCAGTCTAAGACGAGAGAAATACAAATGCCTGTTTGCAGAAGAGGCGAGTCCTCCTTTTATTTCTCAACAGGTGCACACATAAACAGCAGTTCATTCTTGCTCCAGCAAATATCCAGTATAGTAAGTGTAGAGTATCAGATGGGAGGAATTAAGACCAATCTGTCTAAAATCTAATTTTGTGAAAAAGATTCAACATTAAGGTAAATATATTATTTTATTGCTTGTGGTAGTGCTAGTTTTGATTCTCACATGGTTCTTTCTCTCCTGCTCTCAGTCTCCGTCTTATTTATATTGTTTGTCGTTGATCGTAATCTAAAGATAAGAAAAACTAAAACCCGTTTGTGGTTTGATGGAGGAGGAGCCAGCAAAGGACACTGATGACTGTCAAATGTCCTTATAGGGAGAGTGTGAAAGCAGGGAGGAGTGAGCGACGTACACATCACTTGTTTGGCGGGAAGAGAAAGCACAGTGTGGTGTGAGCACAACTGAGCTGAAGATCGAGGCCTGTTAGATCAAAGCTCTGTGAGAATAAAGTCAAATCCTTTATAAATAAAACCTGATATGAAGCGGAGAACACTGGCTTAATTGCCTCTGTAACGTTGACGAAGTGATGGGCCTCTACATTAGGGAGAGTCTACAGGGAGGGAGGAGAAAGTGACGTACACATCACTAGTTTAGAAACATTCACTAATGTAGAAAATGCCCCCCCCCCATCATTTTCCACTGTGGTGAAAGTCAGTCAAACCAAAAGCCACAGGAGGACTCGCCTTCAGCTCTCTGCAATGAAACCACAGGCAACAAAAGCTCTACTACTTTCACACAAAAGTTTTTACACAAAAGCTTTACTAATTTCTCTTAAAATGTGAAAATATACAAAAAAAAAAATTGTATATGTAGAAATGCAATTTGTTAGAATCCCGTCAGCTGTAAATCTATCTCTTCTCAAACCATTACCTTCTTTACAGACCACACTAACCAGTTTCCTCACACTCACAGCCTTTCACCTTTATACATCAACACCCTGCTTGCAGAAAACAGGCCTTGTGCAGCTTCGTACTTGTACAGCCAGATGACAGTGTCTTCCTCTGTAAACTGAATTATTATTATTTACTGAGTTGGTTACAGGAGCAGACAGCAGCGTGTAACTGGTTTGTAGTGATGTGGTATTCAGTAGCAGTCTAATAACTACTTGTGATCAGATTTGAAATACTGTGTTTTGTATTTTCCACGTGAAACCGTTATCATGCCACACGTGGCTGCCCAGGCAGATGGCTCTAGATGCTTTCTAGTGATCCAGCTAGTGATTTAATTATAAACTGAGGTCCATTCAAAACAGTTGGTCCACAACATAACGAGTGGCGTTGCCCCAGAAAAAGACTTGGTTCTCAGTTGTCTATTCTCAGTCTTAGGCCCAATTTTCAACCAAGATACTTACTATACACCTCGACTTGCACTGGATCATGTGAATGCAACCCTTATCTGTTCATGTCTATTCTTATATGTTTGCACCATGTGAGCTGCAGTGAGTACTAAAATACCAAACAGGCAGGCAAAGTAGATCTCAGGTTCAGCCAACCTGGCATATCGCTGCTTGTGCTGCCACATAAATAGAACACTATGTGTGAGTGGAATAGTAGCTTATTGTGTGGTCAGTGACTGACAAGATAAACACAGAAAAACCTCACTTCCTCTTTAAACCTCCTTGAGTGATTTTAAACTCCATTGCAGTACGACGATCATACACACAATGATGAGCTTTACTATAATAACAGCTTTACTTCTCTGCAGCCAAGTACTAGCATTGACTTATTTGTAAAATGTGCTTCATGGCTAACTTGTGTTTAGTTTCATAACCACAAGCAAAACTGAATCTAGTTGCTGCTACAGTTGTTTAGGGGCATTGTTATCTGTTTGTTGCATTATCAGCTGAGAACTAAATCTCTCTGCTGTTTATTTCAGGCTGGATCTCTGTCTCAGTTTCTGAGTCTCAGACTGTGGAGGTCCAGTCTGGTCAGCAAGTCACACTGCTGTGCTCCAACTTTTCCAGTTCTCCCACTCAGATAATCTGGTTCACACTGGCCAACAGAAATCAGTCCTGATGTATTTCCTCCATGTACAATTCTAATGAGTCCGCTTCATTCTGCAATGGAGTTAAAAATGGCAAATTTGAAATGACATCCAACATCTCCACTGTCTCCATAAAAATCAATCATGTGGATTTTTCGGACTCTGGGTTGTATTTTTGTGGATTTTACATAAACAGATACCCAGTAATTGTCAGAGCAACTTATTTAAAAGTTCAAGGTGAGAATGTTGTCAAGTGTCATTTAGCTGCTAACACAAAGGATAACATATGTGTTATTTCAACATGATTAAAATATGATGGAATATTGTCAAAATATGATTTTTTCATCATCATCTGTAAAGGCAGTGGTGAACCTCATGACGACTTGGAAGGAGGCTAAAACGTTCTCTCTGCGTCTCATTAAGATTTATTATACAGATTAGAATTTGTCAATTGATGGTCATTTATCCACCTTATTATTAGCCAGATCTCAAGCCAGTAAAGGATAATAAATAGTTTCCTCAAAAATATGCACAAAATAAGCCATTTGTTTATTGTTCAAAAGAAAAGCAGAGAGTCTAATCTAATCATCTTTCTTGTAGAGGAGCCTGGTGAAATAATAAACCTGATGAGTGTGATTCTGAGCGGTGTGACTGTTGTTCTCACTAAGGTCATCATTGTCAAAATGAGGCAACTTCAGACAGGTACTGTTTGAGTGCTGCCCTCTATTTTATTTATGTTGCTTTTGCACATCATCTTGTCAATATCCTGTTGTCAGTATCACGGTTAAATCAAAAACTTCCTGCTTAGTAATCAAAATGTATTAACAGGGGCGCCCCGGCAGCTCAAAGCTGAGTCTTTACTGCAGCAGCATGGGTTCGATTCCAACCTCCTGCCCTTTACTGCAGCTGTCTCTATCAAATGAAGGCAAAAATGCCCGAAAAAATAATTGAGAAAAAAAAAGTATTAATGGCAGCTTTTATGAATAAGTACCAGATCAGACTGTCACTTAACTGCTAATGAAGAAGAAAATCCACAATGATAACATGTCAATCCATTTTTAAGATTTACTTTTATATGTTCTATAGTGTACAAGCTAGTTAAATCACTTCAGCTCATGATTAGTCAATTGTTATATGTAAATATGGTAAGCTCATATATTTAATATAATTACCTCACTCTAATTTGCAGAATCTGGACTCTGAAAGATGCAGCATTGATTTTCCATCAAACAACAAGAAAGCAGTGGAAACTCAGCCTTGTTAATTCTGCAACTAGAAAGACTCAGAGGCCAACTTAAAATGTAGCCCTGATCCAGGACCGTTGCACCACATACTGTATCAAATGTCTGAAAGGCCATTTCACAAATCCCATACATTTCAGTCATTCAGGGGGCTCCAAAAATGTCTTACAGCAGGACTGTTAGAAATACAAACTTACTGGATGGTAGGGTTAGGCAGATCTTTTTAACGAGTGGGAAAAAATTACCGCAGACAGTCTAGTGTGCTCATTCTCAGTCAGTGCTATAACTGAGCAGCACTGCAGTTGATAAGTGAAGAATAAATCCAGAACTACCTTTGTTTTTACATGGTTTGTACTTTAATTTCTCCTCTCTACCTTTGTCACTTTCAGCAGGTATTTCTACCTCCAGAGCTGCAGAGTCTGGATCTATATTGGGGGCCACTTGCAGTCCCCGTGTTCCTGCTAGACAACTGCTACTACAGTTGTTGTTATTGGCTCTGTTACTATTATTGTCATTATTATTCCTATGACTGTCATTCCTATTATTATTAACTTATAAATATAAATATTACCACTACCATTATATTATTTTAAAATTTCTAGGTGGTATTTGCATTGTGCCCCCCTCCCTTTCCCCACCCTCTTTTCTCTCACACTCAAAACCTCTCTCTCTCTCTAAACCTCTGTCTAACTCTCTCTCTAAACCTCTCTCTCTCTCTCTTTCAAAATCTCTCTCTCTCTCTCTCTCTCTCTCTCTCTCAAAACCTCTCTCTTTCTCGAAACCTAACAAGGCAGAGGCAGATGGCCGCCCACCTTTGAGTCTGGTTCTATCCAAGGTTTCTGCCTGTTAAAAGGACGTTTTTCCTTGCCACTGTCGCCAAGTGCTTGCTCATGGTGGGAATTGTTGGGTCTCTATAAATAATTTTATAACGAGTACAGTCTAGACCTGCTCTATAGGAAATGTGCAATAAGATAACTTCTGTTATGAATTGGTGCTATATGAATAAAGTTGAATTGAATTGAATATCTGTATCATTAATAAGGTCTCAACCAGGAGAAGCTCTCTGCATCATGACCACACACAACACAGGCCTTCATGTTCAAGAATAATAAACTTTATAAAGTGAAGATATTTTTGTATTTGTATTTGTAGAAATGTGATTGTTGAGCATCTTGTTAGTGGAAACTCAATCTCTAACTGTGTCAGAGCTCACCTCATCACGGGTCACACTTACAGACTGAATAATCACACAAACTCACATCACTGCTTTCTTGTGAAAAGATGCCCGCTGCAAGGTGACACTTGCACAGTCTCATATCAAAGCATTTGCTCTGCTAAAAGCTGCACATTTTTAAGACATTACAGATCACAGCAAAACCACAGCAGGTGAAGTTCCCATCCATCGCCACTGTGAGATGCATTTGAACCTACTAAGCCTTGCAAACATTGATCCAATAACTATCATTGGCCAAGTAAGGTTTAAATTGATATTATTGACACAATCATTTAATCAACTTCTATTGTGTGTATATTATGGTCAAGCAAACATAATGCCAATGTGCACTTTTTTGAGCTACTGTAGCGGGTTTGCAATAACATTAGTTATGAATTGGCGCCATATAATTAAAATGGAATTGAATTGAATTAGCATCACTGCACAAGTTAATTTAATTTATCCTTATTTAGATCATTTGTAGCAGTTTATAAAATACCAAACGAAATGCAGATTTTTAAAGGCATTCTTAGGAAAACTGTGGGAATTACAATTAAAATATATTCAAAAATGTTTTACAATACTACGACTGACGTTACTTCAGTCCAGCACAATGTCATATTTTTAAGGTTCAGGTTAACAAAAGATATAAATATTTTTCCTCATTACATGAGAATAAGATTTTAATTTGAAATTTACTGGCTTTGATGTATATTTAGAGATTTGCTGAAGCATGAGATCAAATCCCATGGATGAACAAATAACTGTGTGTTGAATTGCAAAACATAACATGAACACAAAAAACAAATTTATGTCTTAAAGTTTTATAATAGGACTCGTAAAAACCATAGTTCCTTCTGGTTTCGTCACAACTCTTGATCGAGGTATATAAAACTGTAGGTCACAATAGTCTGTGTCATGCTACATTACCAGTTATGCTTCTCTCACTCATGAAACTTGGCTAACCAGGGGTTAAGTAGACTGCAAAAACAACCACAAATTGTATGACAATATAACCACAGCTGATTTTTCTGATTTTGCCTGTGGTAACTGGACATGATATGTATATATATATATATATATATATTTACACATGATAAGACACTCTGAAGGGTCCTGATGTGGAAAATATCATGATCAGCAGACAACCTCAACCATATTGTTAGTAAAATATCAGGACACTGTTTGTGTTTTATCACTTACATATCTACGGCTCAACATAATACAGACAGTCGGGTTAAACCTCTATGGAGTGATGTGTCAACAGCTACTCCAATGAATGCATAAGCGTTCAGTTAAAATGTCTGCTGGATATGTGTGTAATAACACACTACTGTATGAGGTATCCTGATATAGCAAAAGAACAGTTGATGAAAGCAAAGAACATCAAAGACTACACTGTCTTATACTGTATAGACTTATACAGACTGATGCATATTTTGTAGACTTCTAAACAACTGCTAAAACAGTATCTAGATGATCTAAAGTGTTATCAAAGATAATAATGTCCTTTCTCCTTGGAGCTATTAACTTGCAACTATTTTCCTGAAAGCTTTTGTTTTGTCAGTCTGAGCAGCTGGATGAACAAAAGAACACTCCGCCTCTTTACGTTGAGACCACTCTTACTGGAGCACAGTTCAGTTACAAACATTGCAGTGGTGCAGTCATACTGTATGCACAATGATGGACTTTACCTTGATAACAGCTTTACTCTGTACCTTCAGTAAGTACACCTACCAATTTCTGCTCAATACAATAATCGCTAGCTTTCCTCTAGAACAGTAATCTGCCAGAGCTGAAATTTGCAGACTATTCATTGATAACATCATTTACATGCATTGTTTGGTTCCTGTTGAATTACAAGTTCAGGGAATATATTTCACGTTGTTTGTTTCAGGTTGGATCTCCGTCTCAGTTTCTGAGTTTCACACTGTGGAGGTCCAGTCTGGTGAAGAAGTCACACTGATGTGTTCCAACTTTACCAAGTTTACCTCTCACATCCTCTGGTTCAGACTGGCCAACAGACCCAACGCCAGCTGCATCTCCTCTATGTCCACCTCTGATGCCAATGCTTCATTCTGTGATGGATATCAAAATGGCAAATTTAATATGACATCCAACACCACTACCCTCTTTCTCAAGATCAAACAAGTGGATTTAACTGACTCTGGACTGTATTTCTGTGGATTTTACTCAGCTGGAAACTCAGTCATTGTCAGTGCGACATATCTAAAGGTTCAAGGTAAGATTGTTTAAAGTCTTGACTGTATTTTGATTGGAAAGAAACACATATGTGCCCTTTTCAGTCACTGTTGAAATAAGGACTGATCTCAACCCACAGGAGGTAGAATACTTTACAAAAGTTGAATTTCATTTGGAATAACAAAGCTATCAAAATTTCTTTAAAAGGCAGCGATGAGCCACATGATTACGTCGACAGCAAGTGTGAAAGCAAGATTCTCCTAAAGATTTCATTCATTGTGCAAAATTCACTTTGGTCCATTTAAATTTTACCCAGGTCTCAAGTCTCTAAAGGGAAAACGGAGTCTAACTTAATGATCTTTCTCGTAGAAACGTTTGATGGAATAACAAATCTGACGAGTGTGATCCTGGGTGCTCTGATTATTTTCTTCATTATAGTCATCATCTGTCTGCTTGTCAAAATCAGGAAGCTTCATACAGGTACTTACATGGTTGTATTAAAGTTACAAATACAAACGTTTGCAAATGCAGAACTTCCTGTTTGCCAAAAAGCATTAGCAGCAATATTTTTTGAACAATTAACTGACCAGATACTGTTTCTGTCATTTAGCTCATAAAGAGGGACAGAATCCACCACACAGTGAGGTAACCTGAGATCAAGATTGATCAAAGTCTATTTTTATACGTTGTCTGGTTCAAGTCATTTGTCATTTAATGATTTTATGTTTTCTCACAAACTCAGCCATGTGAGATGAGTGACTATATATAGTTTTATTTGCAGAACCTGGTCTCTGATGCCCTGAACTATGCAGCGCTGAGTTTCCACCCAAAAGCAAAAAGCAGCAGAAGGCCTGCATCAGAGAAGCAGCTGGAGTCAAATGTTGTGTATGCTGCCACCAGATAGACTCAGGAAACATCTGGAACAGCAGCTCAGAGTGGAACTGATGCGTTATCATATTGAACTGCTACTAAAGGAGGACTTACCATCACTGTCAAAAAATTCTAATTTTGTAATAAAGATTCTGTATTCATGCAAATTATGCTATCTCTGCTACAATTTTAATTCTACTTTCCAGCCAAAGTCTCTTTCTTACTTGTTTTGTTTGTTTTAGATCTTCATCTGAGAGCAAAAGAGTATGTTTGGTGTTTGATGGAGGAGGAGCTAGTAAGGACATTGATGACTGTTCAGAGTCTCTTATAGTGAGAGTTAGATGGAGGTCTGCAGCAGTGGAGGAGTGAGCGAGGTACACATCCCATTTTAACAGGAAGAGACAGTGTGGTCTGAGCACGTGGTGAAAATCATGAGGCCTGTTAACTCCAAGCTCTGTGAGAATAAAGTCTGAAATGAAGCAATGAATACTGGCTGACTTTTTTCTGTCAGGAAGACAAAATGATCAGCGTCTCTACATTTGTAGAAAAGCCTTTGAAAAGCGCACAGTCCATCAATATAGCAACTAGATATTTTAATTGTGATGTCAAAGTAAGTGTGTGTAATGACACGGTAAATCTCTGAAGAAAAAATTTATTTTTAGTTCAGAATTTGCCCATTTCATCCCCATCTGCCTATTGTTGCCTATCTTCCCACTGTGGTGACAAACAGCACTGTCTGTATCAGTGAGGTATCTATATCTCCACACCATCTCCACATTTAAGAGTAAGCTTAAGACTTTCCTCTTTGATAAAGCTTATAGTTCAGGCTGGCTTGGGTGAGTCCTGAACCATCCCTTAGTTATGCTGCTATAGGCCTAGACTGCCGGGAGACTTCCCATGATGCACCTCTTTCCTCTCTCCTCATCTCCCTCTCTGTCTGTATGCATTTTTATCCCATTACTTCATGTTACTAACTCGACATCTTCTCTCTTCCGTAGTTTTGTGCTTTCTCGTTTCTCTCCTTTCTACCTTTGTCACTTTCAGCAGGTTTTTCTTTCTCCAGAGCTGCAGAGTCTGGATCTGTATTTGTGGGCCACTTGCTGTCCCCGTGTTCCTGCTAGACAACTGCTAGTACAGTTGTTATTGGCTCTGTTACTATTATTGTCATTATTAGTCCTATGACTGTCATTTCTATTATTATTAACTTATTTATATTACAGTTTTTTCTAATTGCTTGAGCACATTTTTTGTTACTATTGGCTATTTTTGCAAAACTCTGCACGTAAATAAGAAAACCCTTCACCAAATCAGCAAAACATTTTAGCTCTTTTGCAAAAGCTAATAAACCTTGCTTAACTCTTCAAACCTTCGTAAAAATGGTATTTTCGTATCAAACAGTTAACACAAGCCATCACATTAATAAGCACACAATGCGCCAACTACACACTGATGGTATGAATAAAAAACACATCTGGCTTTTGCTTTCTCTGTGCACAAGCTATGTCAGTTTGAGGTCATACTTTTGTCATAGTTCTGTAAACATACAGGGATCCAAACTTCAAGTACTGGTGTTTATTTCCACATATCAAAACAAAACAACAAGTGTTTTTTCCAAGACAAAACACAAAATAGTAATTTCACTGAGAAAAAAATAAAATAAATCAGTTCGTCTCTCTGGGTCCGGCCACAAAATTTCGTCTACATCACATGCAATGTCCTCTAGTCCAAGGAACCGGGGAAAATATCTTCTGGAATGGCGTATCCAGGCCTGACATGATGCCTGGTCAATATCCCCACATGCCTCCTCCATTGCCTGTAAAAGGGCTATGCATTGATGGGGATGACGGTCATAGACCTTCCAGCGCCAGGCAGAGAAGAACTCTTCAATTGGATTCAAGAATGGAGAGTATGGGGGGAGGTTGAGTACAGTGAAGAGCGGGTGATCTGTAAACCAGTTGCGGACCAAAGCAGCCCTATGGAAACTAACATTGTCCCATATGATGACATATCTGGTCTGCTCTGGTCTCTGAACATTAGTGAGCATGTCATGTAAGGTGTCCAGGAATGTAATAATGTGTGCAGTGTTATATGGGCCTAGGGTTGCATGATGGTGAACAACACCATTTTGACTAATAGCTGCACACAAAGTTATGTTACCACCACGTTGTCCTGGGACATTGATTATGGCACGGTGTCCAATAATGTTCCTGCCACGTCTCCTTGTTTTAGTGAGGTTAAAACCTGCCTCATCCACAAAAAGCTGCTCATGACCCATGGCATCTCCTTCTAGTTCCATCACTCTCTGGACAAGACAAAACAAATGCAGCACAGCAGGCTCATGCACAGTACTACAGTATGCACTTCCAGATTCAGTACCAATGATACTATAGCTTACCTGCACATAATCATATCGCTGTTGTTTTACACGTTCACTGTTTCTTTCAAAATGGACTCTGTAGATTTGTTTCATTCGGATTCTGTTGCGGGCAAGTACACAACTTAATACAGAAATGCTCACATTGTGTATGTTTTGGAAGGTGGTGTCATCCTCAATTATGCGCTGCTGAATTTCTCGTAGCCTCATGGAATTATTTGCAATCACCATATTGACTATATGGGTCTCTTGTTCTGCAGTGAACATTCTTCCTCTGCCCCCAGCATCTGGACGTCTTGCAATTCTGTAAAGTAACAATTTCAGTATTTTTACATGTATGGTATTGTTGTGTTTCACATTAGAGTATGGCAGTGCTACAAAACTTAGTGCAAAGTGACTGTACTAACCGATTTTCATTTCGAAATGTCCTTATGATGCTTGCTACAGTGTAGCGGCTCAAGTTAGGCTGAACCCGTTGGCCAGCTTCCCTCAGGGTCATTCCATGGTTGATTACATGGTCCACTATTGTAGCTCTCATGTCATCAGTAATTCTATTTCTTACTCTTCTTACCCTTCCTCTTCCCTCTCCTCGTCCTCCTCTTGCTCTTCCTTGTCCTCTTCCTCTAACTTCACCTCCTTGTCCTGGTCGTCCTCTCCCTCTCGCTTCTTCACCTTCGTGTCCTCTTCCTCCTCCTCTTCCTCCTACTTCTTCACCTCCGCGTCCTCCACCTCCTCTTCCTCCTACTTCTTCACCTCCGCGTCCTCCACCTCCTCTTCCTCCTACTTCTTCACCTCCAAGTCCTCTTCCTCGGCCTCCTCTAATTCTCACTCTTCTCACTCTTCCTGCTCCCTCCATGGTACTCCACATGGACAGCTTACCTGTGGCTTATTTATATTGCTTAGGCTGATCGCAAAGTGAACTAATTATCTAAAACAGTTTTCACATGTGACAGTGTGCCAGACAGTTGGCAAAATAGTGTAAATAATAGCCATACATGTGTATAGTTTTGCTAGGAGTGTGTTAATCATTTGGAAATTGAGTGTAAAGCAGTGAGTTGTGTTTACAGTTCCGCAAAAAGAGTGCTGTACAGTGGAATGTACCTACAGTTTTGCTAAGTGGGTGTTACAAAATTGCAAACTGAGTGCAAAGCAGTGTTTGTGCTTTTAGTTTTGCAAACTCAGTTAGTGGTTTTGCTATAAGTATTAATAGTTTTAGAAGTTGTGCTATAAGAATCAGGGTTAGGGTTTAAGAATTCAGAAAAAACTGTAAAAAGACGTTTTTCCTTGCCACTGTTGCCAATTGCTTGCTCATGGTGGAATTGTTGGGTCTCTATAAATAATATTATAGAGTACGGTCTAGACCTGCTCTATAGGAAATGTACAATGAGATAACTTCTGTTATGAACTGGCGCTATATAAATAAAATTGAATTGAATTGGATATCTGTATCATTAATAAGGTCTCAACCAGGAGAAGCTCTCTGCATCATGACCACACACAACAAAGGCCTTCATGTTCAAGAATAAAATGACTTTATAAAGTGAAGATATTTTTGTATTTGTATTTGTAGAAATGTGATTGTTGAGCATCTTGTTAGTGGAAACTCAATCTCTAACTGTGTCAGAGCTCACCTCATCACGGGTCACACTTACAGACTGAATAATCACACAAACTCACATCACTGCTTTCTTGTGAAAAGATGCCCGCTGCAAGGTGACACTCGCACAGTCTCATATCAAAGCATTTACTCTGCTAAAGGCTGCACATTTTTAAGACATTACAGATCACAGCAAAACCACAGCAGGTGAAGGTCCCATCCATCGCCACTGTGAGATGCATTTGAACCTACTAAGCCTTGCAAACATTAATCCAATAACTATCATTGGCCAGGTAAGATTTAAATTGCTATTATTGATACAATCATTTAATCAACTTCTACTGAGTGTATATTATAGTCAAGCAAACATCATGCCAATGTGCACTTTTTTGAGCTACTGTAGCAGGTTTGCAATAACTTTAGTTATGAATTGGCGCTATATAATTAAAATGGAATTGAATTGAATTAGCATCACTGCACAAGTTCATTTAATTTATCCTTATTTAGATCATTTGTAGCAGTTTATAAAATACCAAACGAAATGCACATTTTCAAAGGCATTCTTAGGAAAACTCTGGGAATTACAATTAAAATATATTCAAAAATGTTTTCCAATACTACGACTGAAGTTACTACAGTACAGCACAATGTCATATAATTTTTAAGGTTCAGGTTAACAAAAGATAGAAATATTTTTCCTCGTTAAATAAGAATAAGATTTTAATTTGAAATTTACTGGCTTTGATATATTTTTTAGAGATTTGCTGGAGCATGAGATCAAATCACATGGATGAACAAATAACTTTGTGTTGAATTGCAAACTTCTCATAACATGAACACAAAAAACACAAATTTATGAACAGTGAGCAGGAGTCTCTTAAAGTTTTATAATAGGACTCGTAAAAACCATAGTTACTTCTGGTTTCGTCACAACTCTTGATCGAGGTATATAAAACTGTAGGTCACAATAGTCTGTGTCATGCTACATTACCAGTTATGCATCTCTCACTCATGAAACTTGGCTAACCAGGGGTTAAGTAGACTGCAAAAAACAAAAAACAACCACAAATTGTATGACAATATAACCACAGCTTCTGATTTTGCCTGTGGTAACTGGACATGATATGTGTATATATGCATGATAAGACACTCTGAAGGGTCCTGATGTGGAAAATATCGTGATCAGAAGACAACCTCAACCATATTGTTAGTAAAATATCAGGACACTGTGTTGTGTTTTATCACTTACATATCTACGGCTCAACATAATACAGACTCTATGGAGTGATGTGTCAACAGCTACTCCAATGAATGCATAAGCGTTCAGTTAAAATGTCTGCTGGATATGTGTGTAATAACACACTACTGTATGAGGTATCCTGATATAGCATAAAAACAGTTGATGAAAGCAAAGAACATGAAATACTACACTGTCTTATACTGTATAGACAAATACAGACTGATGCATATTTTGTAGACTTCTAAACAACTGCTAAAACAGTATCTAGATGATCTAAAGTGTTATCAAAGATAATAATGTCCTTTCTCCTTGGAGCTATTAACTTGCAACTATTTTCCTGAAAGCTTTTGTTTTGTCAGTCTGAGCAGCTGGATGAACAAAAGAACACTCCGCCTCTTTACGTTGAGACCACTCTTACTGGAGCACAGTTCAGTTACAAACATTGCAGTGGTGCAGTCATACTGTATGCACAATGATGGACTTTACCTTGATAACAGCTTTACTCTGTACCTTCAGTAAGTACACCTACCAATTTCTGCTCAATCCAATAATCGCTAGCTTTCCTCTAGAACAGTAATCTGCCAGAGCTGAAATTTGCAGACTATTCATTGATAACATCATTTACATGCATTGTTTGGTTCCTGTTGAATTACAAGTTCAGGGAATACATTTCACGTTGTTTGTTTCAGGTTGGATCTCCGTCTCAGTTTCTGAGTTTCACACTGTGGAGGTCCAGTCTGGTGAATAAGTCACACTGATGTGTTCCAACTTTACCAAGTTTACCTCTCACATCCTCTGGTTCAGACTGGCCAACAGACCCAACGTCAGCTGCATCTCCTCTATGCCCAGCTCTCATGCCAATGCTTCATTCTGTGATGGATATCAAAATGGCAAATTTAATATGACATCCAACACCACTACCCTCTTTCTCAAGATCAAACAAGTGGATTTAACTGACTCTGGACTGTATTTCTGTGGATTTAACTCAGATGGAAACTCAGTCATTGTCAGTGCGACATATCTAAAGGTTCAAGGTAAGATTGTTTAAAGTCTTGACTGTATTTTGATTGGAAAGAAACACATATGTGCCCTTTTCAGTCACTGTTGAAATAAGGACTGATCTCAACCCACAGGAGGTAGAATACTTTACAAAAGTTGAATTTCATTTGGAATAACAAAGCTATCAAAATTTCTTTAAAAGGCAGCGATGAGCCACATGATGACGTCGACAGCAAGTGTGAAAGCAACATTCTCCTAAAGATTTCATTCATTGTGCAAAATTCACTTTGGTCCATTTAAATTTTACCCAGGTCTCAAGTCTCTAAAGGGAAAACGGAGTCTAACTTAATGATCTTTCTCGTAGAAACGTTTGTTGGAATAACAAAGCTAGCAAGTGTGATCCTGGGTGCTCTGATTATTTTCTTCGTTATAATCGCCATCTGTCCTCTTGTCAAAATCAGGAAACTTCATACAGGTATTTACATGTTTGTATTTAAGTTACAAATACAAACGTTTGCAAATGCAGAACTTCCTGTTTGCCAAAAAGCATTAGCAGCAATATTTTTTGAACAATTAACTGACCAGATACTGTTTCTGTCATTTAGCTCATAAAGAGGGACAGAATCCACCACACAGTGAGGTAACCTGAGATCAAGATTGATCAAAGTCTATTTTTATACGTTGTCTGGTTCAAGTCATTTGTCATTTAATGATTTTATGTTTTCTCACAAACTCAGCCATAGACTGGCCAACAGACCCAACATCAGCTGCATCTCCTCTATGTCCAGCTCTCATGCCAATGTTTCATTCTGTGATGGATATCAAAATGGCAAATTTAATATGACATCCAACACCACTACCCTCTTTCTCAAGATCAAACAAGTGGATTTAACTGACTCTGGACTGTATTTCTGTGGATTTTACTCAGCTGGAAACTCAGTCATTGTCAGTGCGACATATCTAAAGGTTCAAGGTAAGATTGTTTAAAGTCTTGACTGTATTTTGACTGGAAAGAAACACATATGTGCCCTTTTCAGTCACTGTTGAAATAAGGACTGATCTCAACCCACAGGAGGTAGAAAACTTTACAAAAGTTTAATTTAATTTGGAATAACAAAGCTATCAAAATTTCATTAAAAGGCAGCGATGAGCCACATGATGACGTGGACAGCAAGTGTGAAAGTAAGATTCTCCTAAAGATTTCTTTCATTGTGCAAAATTCACTTTGGTCCATTTAAATTTTACCCAGGTTTCAAGTCTCTAAAGGAAAAACGGAGTCTAACTTAATGATCTTTCTCGTAGAAACGTTTGATGGAATAACAAATCTGACGAGTGTGATCCTGGGTGCTCTGATTATTTTCTTCGTTATAATCGTCATCGGTCTGCTTGTCAAAATCAGTAAGCTTCATACAGGTACTTACATGTTTGTATTAAAGTTACAAATACAAACGATTGCAAATGCAGAACTTCCTGTTTGTCAAAAAGCATTAGCAGCAATATTTTTTGAACAATTAACTGACCAGATACTGTTTCTGTCATTTAGCTCATAAAGAGAGACAGAATCCACCACACAGTGAGGTAACCTGAGATTAAGATTGATCAAAGTCTATTTTTATACGTTGTCTGGTTCAAGTCATTTGTCATTTAATGATTTTATGTTTTCTCACAAACTCAGCCATGTGAGATGAGTGACTATATATAGTTTTATTTGCAGAACCTGGTCTCTGATACCCTGAACTATGCAGCGCTGAGTTTCCACCCAAAAGCAAAAAGCAGCAGAAGGCCTGCATCAGAGAAGCAGCTGGAGCCAAATGTTGTGTATGCTGCCACCAGAAAGACTCAGGAAACATCTGGAACAGCAGCTCAGAGTGGAACTGATGCGTTATCATGTTGAACTGCTACTAAAGGAGGACTTACAATCATTGTCTTAAAAATTCTCATTTTGTAATAAAGATTCTGTATTCATGCAAATTGTGCTATCTCTGCTACAATTTTAATTCTACTTTCCAGCCAAAGTCTCTTTCTTACTTGTGTTGGTGTTTTAGATCTTCATCTGACAGCAAAAGAGTATGTTTGGTGTTTGATGGAAGAGGAGACAGTAAGGACATTGATGACTGTTCAGAGTCTCTTATAGTGAGAGTTAGATGGAGGTCTGCAGCAGTGGAGGAGTGAGCGAGGTACACATCCCATTTTAACAGGAAGAGACAGTGTGGTCTGAGCACGTGGTGAAAATCATGAGGCCTGTTAACTCCAAGCTCTGTGAGAATAAAGTCTGAAATGAAGCAATGAATACTGGCTGACTTTTTTCTGTCAGGAAGACAAAATGATCAGCGTCTCTACATTTGTAGAAAAGCCTTTGAAAAGCGCACAGTCCATCAATATAGCAACTGGATATTTTAATTGTGATGTCAAAGTAAGTGTGTGTAATGACACGGTAAATCTCTGAAGGAAAAATACATTTTTAGTTCAGAATTTGCCCATTTTACCCCCATCTGCCTATTGTTGCCTATCTTCTCACTGTGGTGACAAACAGCACTGTCTGTATCAGTGAGGTATCTATATCTCCACACCATCTCCACATTTAAGAGTAAGCTTAAGACTTTCCTCTTTGATAAAGTTTATAGTCAGGGCTGGCTTGGGTGAGTCCTGAACCATCCCTTAGTTATGCTGCTATAGGCCTAGACTGCCGGGAGACTTCCCATGATGCACCTCTTTCCTCTCTTCTCTCTCTCTCCGTTTGTATGCATTTTTATCCCATTACTTCATGTTACTCGACATCTTCCCTCTCCCATAGTTTTCTGCTTTCACGTTTCTCTCCTCTCTCCTTCTGTCGCTTTCAGCAGGTATTTCTACCTCCAGAGCTGCAGAGTCTGGATCTGTGATTGTGGGCCACCTGCTGTCCCTGTTTCCTGCTCAACAACTGCTACTACAGTTGTTGTTATTGGCTCTGTTACTATTATTGTCATTATTATTCCTATTACTGTCATTCCTGTTATTATGAACTTATTAATATTAATATTACCACTACCATTACAGTATTACTATTTTAAAATTCTAGGAGGTATTTGCATTGTGCCCCCCCTCCTCTCCCCACCCCCTTCTCTCTCTCTCTCTCTCTCTCTCTCTCTCTCTCTCTCTCTCTCTCTCTGTCTCTCTCTCAAAACCTCTCTCTCTCTCTAAACCTCTCTCTCTCTCCCTTTCAAAAGCTCTTTCTCTTTCACTCTCTCTCTCTCTCTCTCTCTCTCTCTCTCTCTCTCTCTCTCTCTCTCTCTCTCTCTCTCTCTCTCAAAACCTAACACGGCAGCAGCAGATGGCCGCCCTCCATTGAGTCTGGTTCTGCCTGAAATTTCTGCCTGTTAAATGGAAGTTTTTCCTTGCCACTGTCGCCAAGTGGTTGCTCATGGTGGGATTTGTTGGGTCGCTGTAAAAATAATATCATAAAGAGTACGGTCTAGACCTGCTCTATAGGAAATGTGCAATGAGATAACTTCTGTTATGAATTGGCGCTATATAAATAAAATTGAATTAAATATCTGTATCATTAATAAGGTCTCAACCAGGAGAAGCTCTCTGCATCATAACCACACACAACAAAGGCTGTTCATGTTCAAGAATAAAATGACTTTATAAAGTGAAGATATTTTTGTATTTGTAGAAATGTGATTGTTGAACATCTTGTTAGTGGTAAATCTGTCTCAAACTGTGTCACTGCTTCCCTCATCACAGACTCAATACTCGCACAAACTCACATCACTGCTTTCTTGTGAAAAGATGCCCGCTGCAAGGTGACACTCGCACAGTCTCATATTGAAGCATTTGCTCTGCTAAAGGCTGCACATTTTTTAGACATTACAGATCACAGCAAAACCACAGCAGGTGAAGTTCCATCCATCTCCACTGTGAGATGCATTTGAACCTACTAAGCCTTGCAAACATTAATCCTATAACTATCATTGGCCAGGTAAGATTTAAACTGCTATTATTGATACAATCATTTAATCAACTTCTACTGAGTGTATATTATAGTCAAGCAAACATCATGCCAATGTGCACTTTTTTGAGCTACTGTAGCAGGTTTGCAATAACATTTGTTATGAATTGGCGCTATATAATTAAAATTGAATTGAACTGAATTAGCATCACTGCACAAGTTCATTTAATTTATCCTTATTTAGATCATTTGTAGCAGTTTATAAAATACCAAACGAAATGCAGATTTTCAAAGGCATTCTTAGGTAAACTGTGGGAATTACAATTCGAATATGATCAAAAATGTTTTCCAATACTATGACTGAAGTTACTACAGTACAGCACAATGTCATATCATTTTTAAGGTTCAGGTTAACAATAGATATAAATATTGTTCCTCGTTAAATAAGAATAAGATTTTAATTTGAAATTTACTGGCTTTGATATATTTTTAGAGATTTGCTGGAGCATGACATCAAATCACATGGATGAACAAATAACTGTGTGTTTAATTTTAGGACTCGTAAAAAAACATAGTTCCTTCTGGTTTCGTCACAACTCTTGATCGAGGTATATAAAACTGTAGGTCACAATAGACTGTGTCATGCTACGTTATCAGTTATGCATCTCTCACTCATAAAACTTGGCTAACCAGGGGTTAAGTAGACTGAAAAAAACAAAAAACAACCACAAATTGTATGACAATATAACCACAGCTTCTGACTTTGCCTGTGGTAACTAGACATGATATATATATATCTACGGCTCAACATAATACACACAGTCGGGTTAAACCTCTATGGAGTGATGTGTCAACAGCTACTCCAATGAATGCATAAGCGTTCAGTTAAAATGTCTGCTGGATATGTGTGTAATAACACACTACTGTATGAGGTATCCTGATATAGCATAAAAACAGCTGAAGAAAGCAAAGAACATCAAAGACTACACTGCCTTATACTGTATAGACTTCTATAGACTGATGCATATTTTGTAGACTTCTAAACAACTGCTAAAACAGTATCTAGATGATCTAAAGTGTTCTCAAAGATAATAATATCCATTCTCCTTGGAGCTATTAACTTGCAACTATTTTCCTGAAAGCTTTTATATTGTCAGTCTGAGCAGCTGGATGAACGAAAAAACTCTCCGCCTCTTTACGTTGAGACCACTCTTACTGGAGCACAGTTCAGTTACAAACATTGCAGTGGTGCAGTCATACTGTACGCACAATGATGAACTTTACCTTGATAACAGCTTTACTCTGTACCTTCAGTAAGTACACCTACCGATTTCTGCTCAATACTTTAATCACTAGCTTTCCTTCAGTACAGTAATCTGCCAGAGCTGAAATTTGTAGACTATTCATTGATAACATCATTTACATGCATTGTTTGGTTCCTGTGGAATTACAAGTTTAGGGAATATATTTCACGTTGTTTGTTTCAGGTTGGATCTCCGTCTCAGTTTCTGAGTTTCACACTGTGGAGGTCCAGTCTGGTGAAGAAGTCACACTGATGTGTTCCAACTTTACCAGTTCACCTTCTCACATCCTCTGGTTCAGACTGTCCAACAGACCCAACGTCAGCTGCATCTCCTCTATGGTCAGCTCTGATGCCAATGCTTCATTCTGTGATGGATATCAAAATGGCAAATTTAATATGACATCCAACACCACTACCCTCTTTCTCAAGATCAAACAAGTGGATTTATCTGACTCTGGACTGTATTTCTGTGGATTTAACTCAGATGGAAACTCAGTCATTGTCAGTGCGACATATCTAAAGGTTCAAGGTAAGATTGTTTAAAGTCTTGACTGTATTTTGATTGGAAAGAAACACATATTTGCCCTTTTCAGTTACTGTCAAAATAAGGACTTATCTCAACCCACAGGAGGTAGAATACTTTACAAAAGTTGAATTTCATTTGGAATAACAAAGCTATCAAAATTTCATTAAAAGGCAGCGATGAGCCACATGATGACGTGGACAGCAAATGTGAAAGCAACATTCTCCTAAAGATTTCATTCATTGTGCAAAATTCAGTTTGGTCCATTTAAATTTTACCCAGGTCTCAAGTCTCTAAAGGGAAAACGGAGTCTAACTTAATGATCTTTCTCGTAGAAACGTTTGATGGAATAACAAATCTGACGAGTGTGATCCTGGGTGCTCTGATTATTTTCTTCATTATAGTCATCATCGGTCTGCTTGTCAAAATCAGGAAGCTTCATACAGGTACTTACATGTTTGTATTAAAGTTACAAATACAAACGTTTGCAAATGCAGAACTTCCTGTTTGTCAAAAAGCATTAACTGCAATATTTTTTGAACAATTAACTGACCAGATACTGTTTCTGTCATTTAGCTCCTAAAGAGGGACAGAATCCACCACACAGTGAGGTAACCTGAGATTAAGATTGATCAAAGTCTATTTTTATACGTTGTCTGGTTCAAGTCATTTGTCATTTAATGATTTTATGTTTTCTCACAAACTCAGCCATGTGAGATGAGTGACTATATATAGTTTTATTTGCAGAACCTGGTCTCTGATGCCCTGAACTATGCAGCGCTGAGTTTCCACCCAAAAGCAAAAAGCAGCAGAAGGCCTGCATCAGAGAAGCAGCTGGAGTCAAATGTTGTGTATGCTGCCACCAGATAGACTCAGGAAACATCTGGAACAGCAGCTCAGAGTGGAACTGATGCGTTATCATATTGAACTGCTACTAAAGGAGGACTTACCATCATTGTCGAAAAAATTCTCATTTTGTAATAAAGATTCTGTATTCATGCAAACTGTGCTATCTCTGCTACAATTTTAATTCTACTCTCCAGCCAAAGTCTCTTTCTTACTTGTTTTGTTTGTCTTCAATTTGTCTTAGATAGAGAGCAAGAGAATATCATTGGTGTTTAATGAATCAACAACAAGGCCTTCATGTTTCCAAAGATTGATACCAAGAAATCTTTGTTTTCCCAATGGGAAGATATAGAAGGTTGAATGTTATCGGTAAACAGTATGCTGTGACAAGAACAGACTTTTCAGTGACAGCTTCCGTGGAGTGTTTAAACTTTTGAAAGTAAACGTGACAAGTAGCGCAGTTTTTGATGGAAATCAGGGCGAGGAGCTGAGCCTGAGTCTGACATCACGCTAACTATTGATCATTCGGTTATCCCTCTGTCAGCAGATGGACTCAGGAAGAAAGCAAAACTGATGCTTTATCATAATAATCTGCCAGTGTGATTTTTGTTTATAAGTGATGGGTAGGAGGAATTAAGATCACCTATGTGAGGTTTAAAAAAAGGTAATATTGCAATAAATGCTATGTATTCATGCAAAATTGGAAACATTTGAGATAATTAGAGTACATTTTCTCTTTCGTTTGATGGAGGAGTTGAAATAAGGACATTGATGACTGAGGGTTTATAGTGAGTTAGATGGAGGTCTGCAGCAGTGGAGGAGAGAGTGAGTTTCACATCACTTGTTTGACAGGAAGAGAGAGCACAATGTGGGCAGAGCACAGCTGATGTGAGAATCATGAGGTGAGGCGAAATAAAATGTGAAATCAAGCAATGAACAATTGTGTACTGTCTTCTGTCAAGTTGACACAATAAGAACCATTTCAACAGAATCATCTGAAAAACAAAATGAATCAATGTGGAAACTGAATACGTTAACTGTAATATCATATCGTGTGTGTGTGTGTGAAGGTATGCTAAATGTCTGAATTAAAAATGAAACGTATTTAAAAAATTATTCATTGTTGCATTTGTAAAAACAAATACATATGACCCTTACCTGCACATAGTTGCACTGCAGTAACAAATAGCACTATTGATCTCAGTGAGATATCTGTATCTGTATCATGACTGAGATCTCAACTACAGGAAGCTCGGCCTTCAGCTCTCTGCATCATAACCACACACAACAAAGGTCTTCATGTTCCCACCGAACTGAAATTACTTCAGGAAGACATTTTTAATGTGAATTTACAATATATGCTATATTGTATTGGTAAAGATCAGTGAGCATGCATGTGGAGGTAAATCACAGGCAACACCTTAACACCTCAGACTCACACCACCAGTTCACCTCCACACGGTGCATCAGTGTCTTTCAAACTTGTGAAAAGATGCCTGAAGCAGTGTGACATTTGCTCAGCCTCATAGGACGGCTTCAGGCTGCACGCTTTTAAGACATGACAGACCACAGCAAAGCTACAACAGGAGCAGGTCACATCCGTCTCTGCTGTCATGTGTACTCAGTCTTTGCTGTGCAAGTTGTTTGCAGCAACATGATGGATCTTAATCAGAGATACACATTTCAAATAAAAATCTTGATTTACACACAGCTTTATTTTTCCTTGACTGCCCATCTGTAGATCTGGGTTTTGAACCTAAACAGTATGTCCTTGTCTGCAGCACTGAAAGTTGTTAGATGTCTTGGAGCTGCATTTCTGGAAAGCTCCAGAACATAAAGACAATTGGAATTCATGCATGCAAGGTAAGCTTGAAGATTTCGTGGTCTCAAGCCACTATAGGCAGAGTCTAATTTAATAACCGTTGTGTAGAGTCTGGAATAGCAAAGCTGATGAGTGTGATCCTGGGCGGTCTGTTTATTTTCCACATGGTGGTCGTCATTGCGGGCGACTTAGTGGTAGAGCGGGTCGTCCACCAATCGAAAGGGTGGCGGTTCGATCCCAGCTTCCGTCAGCCCACATGTCGAAGTGTACTTGGGCAAGACACTGAACCCCAAATTGTGCCTTCTGTGTGTGAATGGGGTGAATGTGATATGTAGTTAAAGCGCTTTGAGTAGTTGGAAAAAGACTAGAAAGGCGCTATATAAGTATAACAGGTACTTATTGAGAGCTACTGTGTCTATTTTGTATTTGCTTTATTGTTGTTCACAGCGTCTTTAAAGTTGTGTCTTTATGATGGAACGTTTTTGGACTTGTGCAATTTAATATCACGCTAAGTCTTTTCTTTTCTTTTTCTGTCACTCTTTTTTTTACCCAAAAACAAACAGCCATGTAGCACAGATTGTGCTAAATGTCGAGTATCCTGCCACCAGAGAGACTCAGGACACAACTGGAACTGCAACTCTGAGTGGAAATTAGCTTAATCTGTATTATCAGCAGCAAAATGTACTTAGAGTATCAACAATAAAAGTATTCATTGTCACCTAGAATTCCCAATGTGGTACAGCACTGTCTGTGTCAGTGAGGTACCTGTATCTGTATCATGAGTGAAGTCTTCAAGACAAAAAAGGCGCTCATGTTCCAGTTTTAATATATTTATAACATGTTCAGGAGCGTAAACGGCGAGAACATCGCGAAAAATGGATGTTAATTTTGATGCCCATGATTTGACATTATACATGCACGATCATGACCTTTGGACCTTTTGTTAAGGGTTCGGGTTACTTTTTACCGAACAAGAACACAATGACAAAAAGGAAATCTGGGAAGCTGGAATTTCACAACGTTCTTAAAAGGAAGAGAGCAGGTAACATATGGTGGTTAAGCAGCACTTCCAAAGTACTTGAATAGTGTAGCTCTTGATCAGGATTTTGATAGTATCTGGAATAACATTAAGAATATGACTGAGTGGAATTCACAATATGACGGGCCTCTTCGTGAGCTCATCCCCATCCCGAGATGTGAAATGGGCTTAACTTTGTGTTGTACTGTAAACTTCATAAGTCACCCCTTAAGGCTTTGATTTTGTGTGCTAATAACAAGATACAGAATATATTGAAAAATGCCCCGCCTCTTCAGACCCTCTGACATGACCTCAGTGTTGTAGTGCGTCATTTCAGTGGCACGATCATACGCACAATGAGGAACTTCTCTTTGACTACAGCTGTAATTCTCTGCAGCTTCAGTAAGTAGCCTACTGCCATGGAATTACTCCACAGCACTGACATTGCTTGCTATTAATAAAATCATATAAAGATGTTGATTACATGATCAATATTTCTGTTGTTTGTTTCAGGCTGGATCTCTGTCTCAGTTTCTGAGTCTCAGGCTGTGGAGGTCCAGTCTGGTGAAGAAGTCACGCTGCTGTGCTCCAACTTTTCAAGTTCTCCCACTCAGATAATCTGGTTCAGAGTGGTCAAGCGATCCAAGCCCCATTGTATCGCCTTTATGTTCAAGCCTCATAACCCTGCTATGTTCTGTGATGGATATCAAAATGGAACATTTGAAATGAGATCTAACATCTCTACTATCTTTCTCAAAATCAAGCAAGTGGATTTATCTGACTCTGGACTGTATTTCTGTGGATTTTACATAAACAAAAGCCCGGTTATTGTCGATGCAACATATTTAGACGTCCAAGGTAAGATTTTTGTAAAGTTTGCTCTGTCTTTTGATTGATGGCCTAATTGTCTGCTTGTCAAAATAAGGATTTTGATGGAATACTATCACCTTAATATTTAATTTAGGTAAACCTCGCGATGTAGAACTAAGTTTGAGATTTTAGATTTATCAGACAAATTTTAAATTCTTCCTGCCTCACATTAAAATTTCTGTCAGGCATTTTTGTCCATTTAAATATTAATCAGATCTCAAGCAACTAGAGGTAAAATGTACAGAATCTAACCGAACAATCTTTCTTGTAGAAGTGTTGGATGGAATAACCAAGCTGAGTGTGATCCTGGGCGGTCTGATTATTTTCCTCTTTATGGTCATCATTTGTCTTGCTGTTAAAATCAAAAAGCTTCAGAAAGGTAATTGTACTTAGTTTTACTGTATTTACACATCCTTTTTTGAGCCTATATGATCCACAACTTCCTACTGGACAAAATGCAACAGCAACATTGTTCAATACAGTGCTAGTCAATTGACCAAACATGTTTTTTTCTGTCATTAGGTCATGCTGAAGAACAGAATCTACAACGGACAGAGGTGAAGTTTGTTAAGTTTCATATTTAAATGTTTGTATTTCAGCAGGTGCTACAGTCATTTGTCAGTCAATGATATTGTCTTCTTATTGTCAGCTATGTGAGATGAGTGACTGAAAATAGTTTTATTCACAGAGTCTGGGCTCAGAACTGAACTATGCAACAGTGACTTTTCGTCCAAAAACAAAATGAAACCACAGGCCTGCATCAGAATGAGAAGGAGAGCCAAATGCTATTTATTCAGCCACCAGACAGACCGAGGAAGCACCTGGGACTGCAGCTTAAAGTGGATCTTGAGTTTTATTTTTAACACACTGGTATGTTTTAGTGTGGTTGGTTGGTGTACATCACTTTAAACCATTACCATAGTATCATAGTTACTATCATGTTGTCAAAAAGACCAGCTTGGTGACAAAGATTCATGCAAAATATATAATATTTCTTTATTTTTCCTGTGTGTCATACTTTTGACTGCCTTACATGTCAATCTGAGGAGAGGAAGAACATGAGTGGTGTTTGATAGAGGAGGTTCCAGTAAAATCACTGACGACTGTATAGATTCTCTTATAGTGAGAGTTCGATGGAGGTCTGCAGCAGTGCAGTTTCAAGTTTAGCTGTCATGTCAACCATAAAAAATGCAGCTGAATGAAATACCATTTCTCTCAGGCCCAGGGTATGAAAACTAGCTAGACATCAGCAACACCTCACTTGTTTGACAGGAAGAGACACCACAGTGTGGTTTGAACACAACTGAGGTGCAAATCATGAGGCCTGTTAAGAGTTAAAGCTCCGTAAGAGAATAATTAAAAAAGAACAGTGGTTGATGTCAAGCAGACAAAAAGATCAGCCTCTACATATGTATACATAGAAGCTTTAAAAAAAAAAAAAAACAGTACATCA
This sequence comes from Siniperca chuatsi, assembly GCF_020085105.1. Lineage (NCBI taxonomy): Eukaryota > Metazoa > Chordata > Actinopteri > Centrarchiformes > Sinipercidae > Siniperca > Siniperca chuatsi. The sequence goes on along the minus strand of NC_058063.1, from coordinate 6,231,270 downwards.
CTAAAGTAACAGCATGGGTGAGGAATCTGTAACACGAGAGAGGCCTCAAACTCTAAAACTCGTGAAAAGATGCTGCACAGCCTCATATGAAACCGTTCCCTCCACAGACTGGACATGTTTGGGACATGACAGATCACAGCAGGTGCAGCTCCCATCCATCTCCACTGTGATGTGTACTAAATGCAACTGTGTTTGCAGCTACCTGGAGGATCCCAATCACACACAGATCACACACACAGATAAAATGTCAAGCTTTATTTAAGCATGGCTTCAGATTTGCCAGACTGCCCGGCAACATATCTATGTTTTAAAGCTACTTATCAGTCACTGGCCTGATAGGAAAATGTAACCTATTGTAAGCAACTTATCAAGCTTACATTATGAAGCAAAGATGATGTCAATATGCAGTTTTTTGACATGGTAAGAAATATGTTTACTATTATCTGCAGTGTTAACTTTCACAATGTAAGTAACACCCACAATTTACCTCAAATTGTGTAATACTCTGTATACTGCTGGCACTGATGTTCATTTTGATGTTTTGTCGACATCTTCGCCCCTCTTGATTAGGGTGAGGGTTACTTTTTCATACAAAACAAGATGGCAACATAAACAAACTAGGCAGCTGGAACTTCGGCAAGTTTTGTTTTTAACAAGAGAAAACGAGAAATAATAAATAAACCAGCATTGATAGTTGCTTTGCTGTTTTGGCGGACGGTTTTTGTTGACGCAATCACCGACAACGGAACAGCGCGGTGACACTTGATGAAATTGGACACAACCGCAAAAACAACATGGAAAGCCTAGTACATGCTGTATCTGGATATCCCTGCCTTTATGACCATGAGTGGAAAAAAACATCGATCATGATACATGTGTTGGAATAGGTTGGAAAATGGTGTGTTACATTACCATCATCAACATCACAAGTATAAACCATAATTACCGTAAAAGTTAAAAATTCTTAATTTTGTCTTTGTCCATTAAAGAATTTAGAACAACTGAAGTTTAAGAATAACTTTGTAGTGTAGCGCTTGTGTGATCAGTGTAAACAACAAGATAAGCATCAAACACAGCCCACCTCTTTAAACGCCCTTCCAATGTTATAAAAAGCCATTGCAGTGACAGCTTTACTTCTTACTACTTTTACTTCTGTCTCAGGTTCTGAGTCAAAATTAAACAAGTGGATTTATCTGCCTCTGGACTGTATTTCTGTGGATTTTATGTAAGCAGAAACTCAGTTATTATCAGCACAACTTATTTAAATGTTCAAGATAGGATTGTTGTTAAGTCTTGTCTGTCTTTTATTGGAAAGAAACATATGTGGTCTAATTGGTTATTGTTAAAATAAGGATTCTGTTGAATATGTGTCTAAATAACATCAACAACATTAGAGGAATTTTATCGTCATCATTTTGGAAGGCGCTGGTGTACCTCATGAGAACATGCACCCTAAATTATAGGTCCTCGCTGCCTCTTGTTAAAATATCTGTCATTGTGCAGGTAGCTGTTCGTAAATTGTTGGAAGCTGAAACAGCTCATCCACAGAGGCAGTTCTGTCTATTTAAATGTTTGCTAGATCTATAGAAAGTTTTTCAATTTCCGTGTAGAAGAGCCTGGTGGAATACCAAGCCTGACCAGTGTGATCCGGGGGGCTCTGACTGTTTTCCTCATTATGGTCATCATTGGTCTGGTTGTCAAAATCAAGAAACTTCAGACAGGTACTTCATGAGCGCTGTCTTGTATTCAATTGGAGCTTTGGCTTCTTCTGGGTTTTGTACAAGGTGTGAACCCATAAACCTCCTTGCTGTGAGGCGAAAGTGCCAACCCCTGTTAACCACTTATGTATGGTCTAAGGTTTGAAAGATCACATGAATCACTTTAACTCAGGATTATTTATTTATTATAGAGTTCCGATTATTTTAGCGTTTCTGACATCATCTGACTGTTGTTTCTGAAGCCCTGTACGTAAGAGTTGTCTGACTCTTATTTACAGAATGTGGACTCTGATGACCTGAAGGACGCAGCACTGACTTTGTATTCAACAGCAATAAGAAACCGCAGGCCTGCATCAGAGAGAGAAGTGGAAACTCATGTTATTTACGCTGCCAGCAGGAAGACTTAGGAAGCAACTGTAACTGCAGATCAGAGTAAAACTGATGCCTTATTATATTAATGTGTTGAAGGGATTTTGTGTGGCTCAAGTTACCATACCTTTGTAAAAATACATACTGAAATAAAAAGCTTATATTCATGCAAATGTTTGGTAGTGCTGTGTTTTAATTCTCACCTGCTCCATCATCTCACCCTCTCTCTCTCTCTCTCTGCCAAAGTCTATCTTTTCAATGATGTCTAAAAAAATATGATTGGTGTTTGATGGAGGAGGGGCCTGTGAAGACACTGATGACTGTCCAGAGTCTCTTATAGTTAAAGTTAGATGGAGGTCTGCAGCAGTGGAGGAGTGAGTGAGCTACACATCACTTGTTTGACAGCAAGAGACAGCACAGTGTGGGCTGAGGACAGCCTGAGGTGAACATCATGAGGCCTGAAGCAGTGAATACAGGCTGACTTTCTTCTGTCAAGAAAAGGAAATCAGCCTCTACGTTGTACAGATGTTTTTGAAAATTATAGACTTCACATTATAGAAACTGGATTTGTTATTAACAGCTGACATCACAGCCTGGCAGCCTATATTTGAGTGCTAAATGTCCAGCTGAAAAATGCAAAGGACACAGCAGCTACTCAGGCCCTCAGTGTCTTTGGATTATGTCCTCCACCTGCCCGTCCTGGCACTTTCCACTGTAACAAACAGTCCTGTCTGTATCAGCCTAAAATAAAGTCTCACCACAGGAAGACTGGCCTTCAGCTGCATGCTATTTTCTCCAGTGTGTAACTTTCACAATGTAAGAAACAGTCATCCGAAACAAATAATAATAAAAACCTGTACTTTTTGGCTTTATCTCACTCTTGATAGACTGTGTTGATGACAGAACTGATGTAACACTTACTCGTAACCTAAAAAGGTTTGAGCTCATCTTGACAGCCATGATTTGTAATTCTATATGCCAAAGACAGACATGATCTTTATTCCTCTTGTGAGGCCACATGTGGCCTCTGTTGAGAGCAAGGGGGGCCCTTCACTATAGACCTTTTTCACAGAGGACAATTTGACCTGTCACAGTAGGGAGAGCACGGGTGTAAATAATAAAATGAATGATGGCTGAATTCCATTTAGCTGCTTCAGTTTCAGGCTCCTGCCGTTGTGCATGCTGGCTCACTGGGACACTGAGAACAGAGCCATCATTGATGTTATTAGTAACACCTGTGCTTTTCCTACTATGTTAAAAATGTCTGCTGTGGAGAAGGCCTCTTGTACTATTAAAAGCCAATACCCTCAAAAAGAAGTGTTGTTTGGACAAAATGAGACGTGAGTGTGGATCACCCAACATTAATTCTAATGTTAGGTGTCCTATCAGTTGTAGTATGAAGACATTATTTAAGCTCAGGGTTAAGAAAAGCTTAAAATAGCTTCGTTATTATATGAGAAGAGTACAGTTAACTTTTAAATATTAACACTGATATATTTTTTTAAGGACTTTTGGTGGAACATTAGGTTTCATTTTCAAATAACATGCTGAAGAATACCTTTGTGTTGTACTGTGAACTTCATAAATGACTCTTTGAGGTTCTGAAGGGGCTTTTGCACTTCTTGTTCGGAAGTACTTTATGTGGCCAGTTTGAACTAAGAGATGAACATGTACAACACTCCGCCTATTTCCAACAAAACCCTCTGTACAAGAGCTCAATGATATGAAGGGTCATTGCAGCGAGACGATCACGCACAATGATGAACTCTACCTTGCTTTCAGCCTTACTTCTCTGCAGCCTCAGTAAGTACTGGTATTGGATTATTAAACGCCTACTGCAATGTGATTATTATATTAATTGAGATGTATTGTTGTTGCTTTATCAGCTGAGGAGTTACTCTGTTGTTGTCTCTGCTGTTTGTTTCAGGCTGGATCTCTGTCTCAGTTTCTGAGTCTCAGACTGTGGAGGTCCAGTCTGGCGAAGAGGTCACACTGCTGTGCTCCAACATTTCCAGAAGTTCAACTCACACATTCTGGTCCAGACTCGTTAACAGAGCCAAGATCAGCTGTATCGCTTCTGCATACGGGTCTAACATGAATGCTTCATTCTGTGATGGCTTTCAAAATGGAAACTTTGAAATGAGATCCAACATCTCCACAGTTTTTCTTAAAATCAAACAAGTGGATTTATCTGACTCTGGGATGTATTTCTGTGGATTTTACATTGATGGACACACAGTGATTAATGTAATACATTTAAATGTTCACGGTAAGGCTGATGTCTTGTCTTTATTTTGGTGTCCATTTCAATACACTGAAATTTCAGTCGCATAACTGATTTATGAAAATAAAATCAACATAAAATGAATCTCATATTTCATTAAAGGCAATGACGAATCTCACGATGTCGTCACTGTTGAGTGTGAAGGTAGGATTGTCCTAAATATTGCTTTCATTTAACAGATTGTTGATGTAAAATGTAAAAGTTGTTGATGGATTCAGTTTTGTTCATTTTAATGTTTCATTTAATCATCTTTCTTGTAGAAGAGTTTGACGGAATAGCAAAGCTGATGAGTGTGATCCTGGGCGGTCTGACTGTTTTCCTCATAATGCTCATCATTTGTCTGATTGTTAAAAGCAGGAAGCTTCAGACAGGTACTTTTACTAGCTACTGAATCTATGTTTGGCTTTGTTCGCTCATCCTCTTTAAAGTTGTGCCAATGTGACGGAATAATCCCAAACCTCCTTTGTGCCAAAATGCAATTAACTGTGACATTTATGGACAATAATATGGAATTGTTGAACTGACATTTGACATTTGTCTCTGTCATATATGTAGCTCATAATGAAGAGCACAATCCACAAAACCAGAATCTGGGCTCAGATGACCTGAACTATGCTGCGCCCAGTTTCCATCCGAAAACAAAAAGAAACCGCAGGCCTGCATCAGAGAGAGAAGTGGAAACTCATGTTATTTACGCTGCCAGCAGGAAGACTTAGGAAGCAACTGTAACTGCAGATCAGAGTAAAACTGATGCCTTATTATATTAATGTGTTGAAGGGATTTTGTGTGGCTCAAGTTACCATACCTTTGTAAAAATACATACTGAAATAAAAAGCTTATATTCATGCAAATGTTTGGTAGTGCTGTGTTTTAATTCTCACCTGCTCCATCATCTCACCCTCTCTCTCTCTCTCTCTCTCTCTCTCTCTCTCTCTCTCTCTCTCTCTCTCTCTCTCTCTCTCTCTGCCAAAGTCTATCTTTTCAATGATGTCTAAAAAAATATGATTGGTGTTTGATGGAGGAGGGGCCTGTGAAGACACTGATGACTGTCCAGAGTCTCTTACAGTTAAAGTTAGATGGAGGTCTGCAGCAGTGGAGGAGTGAGTGAGCTACACATCACTTGTTTGACAGCAAGAGACAGCACAGTGTGGGCTGAGGACAGCCTGAGGTGAAAATCATGAGGCCTGAAGCAGTGAATACAGGCTGACTTTCTTCTGTCAAGAAAAGGAAATCAGCCTCTACGTTGTACAGATGTTTTTGAAAATTATAGACTTCACATTATAGAAACTGGATTTGTTATTAACAGCTGACATCACAGCCTGGCAGCCTATATTTGAGTGCTAAATGTCCAGCTGAAAAATGCAAAGGACACAGCAGCTACTCAGGCCCTCAGTGTCTTTGGATTATGTCCTCCACCTGCCCGTCCTGGCACTTTCCACTGTAACAAACAGTCCTGTCTGTATCAGCCTAAAATAAAGTCTCACCACAGGAAGACTGGCCTTCAGCTGCATGCTATTTTCTCCAGTGTGTAACTTTCACAATGTAAGAAACAGTCATCAGCAACAAATAATAATAAAAACCTGTACTTTTTGGCTTTATCTCACTCTTGATAGACTGTGTTGATGACAGAACTGATGTAACACTTACTCGTAACCTAAAAAGGTTTGAGCTCATCTTGACAGCCATGATTTGTAATTCTGTATGCCAAAGACAGACATGATCTTTATTCCTCTTGTGAGACCACATGTGGCCTCTGTTGAGAGCAAGGGGGGCCACTATGGACCTTTTTCACAGAGGACATTTTGACCTGTCACAGTAGGGAGCGCACGGGTGTAAATAATAAAATGAATGATGGCTGAATTCCATTTAGCCGCTTCAGTTTCAGGCTCCTGCCGTTGTGCATGCTGGCTCACTGGGACACTGAGAACAGAGCCATCATTGATGTCATTAGCAACACCTGTGCTTTTCCTACTATGTTAAAATGTCTGCTGTGGCGAAGGCCTCTTGTACAATTAAAAGCCAATACCCTCAAAAAGAAGTGTTGTTTGGACAAAATGAGACGTGAGTGTGGATCACCCAACATTAATTCTAATGTTAGGCGTCCTATCAGTTGTAGTATGAAGACATTATTTAAGCTCAGGGTTAAGAAAAGCTTAAAATAGCTTCCTTATTAGATGAGAAGAGTACAGTTAACTTTTAAATATTAACACTGATATATTTTTTTAAGGACTTTGGGTGGAACATTAGGTTTCATTTTCAAATAACATGCTGAAGAATACCTTTGTGTTGTACTGTGAACTTCATAAATGACTCTTTGAGGTTCTGAAGAGGCTTTTGCACTTCTTGTTCGGAAGTACTTTATGTGGCCAGTTTGAACTAAGAGATGAACATGTACAACACTCCGCCTATTTCCAACAAAACCCTCTGTACAAGAGCTCAGTGATATGAAGGGTCATTGCAGCGAGACGATCACGCACAATGATGAACTCTACCTTGCTTTCAGCCTTACTTCTCTGCAGCCTCAGTAAGTACTGGTATTGGATTATTAAATGCCTACTGCAATGTGATTATTATATTAATTGAGATGTATTGTTGTTGCTTTATCAGCTGAGGAGTTACTCTGTTGTTGTCTCTGCTGTTTGTTTCAGGCTGGATCTCTGTCTCAGTTTCTGAGTCTCAGACTGTGGAGGTCCAGCCTGGTGAAGAGGTCACACTGCTGTGCTCCATTTCCAGAAGTTCAACTCACACATTCTGGTCCAGACTCGTTAACAGAGCCAAGATCAGCTGTATCGCTTCTGCATACGGGTCTAACATGAATGCTTCATTCTGTGATGGCTTTCAAAATGGAAACTTTGAAATGAGATCCAACATCTCCACAGTTTTTCTTAAAATCAAACAAGTGGATTTATCTGACTCTGGGATGTATTTCTGTGGATTTTACATTGATGGACACACAGTGATTAATGTAATACATTTAAATGTTCACGGTAAGGCTGATGTCTTGTCTTTATTTTGGTGTCCATTTCAATACACTGAAATTTCAGTCGCATAACTGATTTATGAAAATAAAATCAACATAAAATGAATCTCATATTTCATTAAAGGCAATGACGAATCTCACGATGTCGTCAATGTTGAGTGTGAAGGTAGGATTGTCCTAAATATTTCTTTCATTTAACAGATTGTTGATGTAAAATGTAAAAGTTGTTGATGGATTCAGTTTTGTTCATTTTAATGTTTCATTTAATCATCTTTCTTGTAGAAGAGTTTGACGGAATAGCAAAGCTGATGAGTGTGATCCTGGGCGGTCTGACTGTTTTCCTCGTAATGCTCATCATTGGTCTGATTGTTAAAAGCAGGAAGCTTCAGACAGGTACTTTTACTAGCTACTGAATCTATGTTTGGCTTTGTTCGCTCATCCTCTTTAAAGTTGTGCCAATGTGACGGAATAATCCCAAACCTCCTTTGTGCCAAAATGCAATTAACTGTGACATTTATGGACATTAATATGGAATTGTTGAACTGACATTTGACATTTGTCTCTGTCATATATGTAGCTCATAATGAAGAGCACAATCCACAAAACCAGAATCTGGGCTCAGATGACCTGAACTATGCTGCGCCCAGTTTCCATCCAAAAACAAAAAGAAACCGCAGGCCTGCATCAGAGAGTGAGCTGGAGCCAAACGTGGTGTACGCTGCCACCAGATAGACTCAGGAAACAACTGGAACTGCAGCTCAGAGTTGAACTGCTTTAGTGTGTTGGAGGAGTTCCCATCACTTGTTACCATATGTGTTGCCATCACCAAAAATCTATTTTTTTAATAAACATATATGCATGTCAAATTTGAAATCTTTTTGGCTAGGCTGAGTTTTAAGTCTCATCTATCTCTTTATTTTCTTCTGTCTGTCAGACAAAATCTAGCTTATTTTGTAAGCCTTGTCTGTCTGAGAACAAAAGAATATGATTGGTGTTTGATAAAGGAAAAGCCAGTAAGTACATTGATGGATGTCCAGATTCTCATATACTGAGTTTTAGATGGAGGTCTGCAGTGGAAGAGTGAGTGGGGTACACATTATTCTCTGACAGGAAGCACAGTGTGGTCTGAGCACAATGCTGCTGATATGTGCTTGCATGCATTAGTGGGCATGCATAGTGAAGGTGTTGATGCCCTACTTGTTATTTTCCATTGTGGTGATGAACGGTGCTGTCAGTAACAGCTAAATTTAAAGATTCAACTACAGAGAGACGAGCCTTCAGCTCTCTGCATTATAACTACACACAATAAAGACTAATTGACTTTTTTTAGTAAAACCCTTAAAAATATTCTTTAATTTTCTTTTTTTTAATCAGATCCAATCCCTTAATTTATCGTTAAAGTGTGTTGAAATAGAACTTTACATTTTTACCATGCATTCCATGATGTTTAGTTTGAAAACGTGACAGATTATTAGCTATCATATTCCCAATGTTGAGAGTTGTTGACAAGTGGCATAATGGGGACAATTTAGGGCAGGAAAACATCTTCACTGACATTTGTATGTCACATTGTTTCTATCTATAAGGTGAGTCAGATGATTACATGCTGCATAAAATTATTAAAAAACGAAAACAGATACTTAACAATTAAAGCAATATAACAAGCAAAGCAATGCATAATAGTACACACCATAAAACAGCAACTGAAAACTACAAGTGAAGACACCTTAATTACTCAATAGACTGACATCTTTTTTAGTTGAATATTGTTAATTTATCACATTTTGCCCCAACCACCTTTTAAAACTGTTGTGGTTAAACCAGTAAAGAAACTGTACCTTGATCCAGGATCTCTCAATAACTATAGACCAGTCCTTAACCTTCCATTCTTTTCAGTGTTTCTCAGTAACTTCCAGCTCACATAAGTAACAGCAATCTATTTTAACCTTTTCAGTCTGCCTTTAGGGCCTGTCATTCCACTGAAACTGCACTGAATAAAGTGGTAAATTACATTTTGCTTACCACTGATTCAAATTCCACTTTGGTACTTCTAATACTGGTCCTCAGTGCGGCTTTTGATACCACCAGCATACTGGCATACTCCTAGATTTTCTTGAAAACTACTTTGGCGTCTCTGGCTTGGTTCTCGCATGGTTAAAATCTTATCTTTTTGGAAGAACAATGTGTTTCTTATAATAACATTACATCATAATTTTCTGATGTGAAATATGGTGTACCTCAGGACACTGTTCTTGGCCCTCTGCTTTTCTCTTTATATATTTCATCTTTTGGCCAAAATATACGCAGTTTTGGAATTAATTTCCACTGCTACCTACGCTGATGATACTCAGCTATATGTGCCTGCAAAGGCAGATGATGATGCTCAAATTAGAAATCTAGAGGCCTGTTTATGTGTTGTGAAATCCTGGATGTCACGTAATTTGCTGCACCTAAATTCTGATAAAACTGAGATGCTGGTCATTGGCAGCCAAGAATCTTGGTGTTATACTTGATCCTACGCTCTCTTTTGATCAGTACATTAAAGAAATTACCAAGATCGCCTTTTTCCACCTACACAACATAGCTAAAATTTGGTATTTTCTGTTTTGGCTGATGCAGAGATCCTAATTCATGCCTTTGTTTCATCTAAATTGGATTACTGTAACGTTTAGTTGTCTGGCCTACCACGCACTACTACTAAAAGTCTTCAAATGGTTCAGAATGCTGCAGCTAAGATCTTAACTAAAACCAGAAAAACAATTCAAGATGGTCTGCCTGCAGTGTTCCTCTGTAGGGTCGTTTCCAGTGCAGGCTCCGCTCTCAGGGCAGCTCCACTGTCAGGACAGGAAATGCACGCAAAAAATACAAAATAAAATCCTGTAGACATTTCTGGTAGAAGCAATTTTGTCATTGATTTACATTTAATCAATCAGTCAACATTGTAACGTGAAAACTATTAATTTCTTAAATGTAACATATGTATTGATTTTGCCTATTCTGTCTACGTAGCATGTAACATGGGTATCTATGCCAGTGTAGCAACATATATCAATTCAATAATTCAACAAGTCACAGTGTCTTATTTACACTCGCTATTGATTTATTCTGTCAAAATAGAACAAACTCCGTCCATATAGCCTAGAGACATCAATTCCCAGAAAAACATAAAGCTTGTTAATTGAACAATTGGAGCTTAAGCATTTCTTCCCGTCTTTCTCAAAACACAAACACACACTTTTCATTGATAATTTCCCTTTGAAAAATAATACTACAGCATTTTAGAAAAGTGTCAGGTATGTGTTGTGTGATAAAAGAGTATCAGCAAGAATGAAAGGAAAGGTGAAAGGTGTTCAAGACGGTGGTGAGACCAGCGATGTTATACAGCTTAGAGACAGTGGCACTGAAGAAAAGACAAGAGGCAGAGCTGGAGGTAGCAGAGCTTAAGATGTTGAGGTTCTCTTTGGGAGTGACGAAGATGGACAGGATCAGGAATGAGTACATCAGAGGGACAGCTCATGTTAGACGTTTCGGAGATAAAGTCAGAGAGGCCAGATTGAGGTGGTTTGGACATGTTCAGAGGAGAGACTGTGAATATATTGGTAGAAGGATGCTGAGGTTGGAGCTGCCAGGCAGGAGGTCTAGAGGAAGACCAGAGAGGAGATTTATGGATGTAGTGAGAGAGGACATGAAGTTAATTGGTGTGTGTGAAGAGGATGCAGAGGACAGGGTTAGATGGAGGCACATGATTCGCTGTGGCGACCCCTGAAAGGGAACAGCCGAAAGGAAAAGAAGAATTTTACTGCAATCAGCTGAATTTAATATAAACTAGAATTACCAACCCTGTATGCCTCTGCCAACCAGTCAAGTTGTCATAATCTATGTTATGAATACTTTAAAGGAATTGAATAAAGAGGTATAAAGTGTATTTTTTGGCTAAATGGAAGTTATCACTATACTTATGATACATATGTATGATTCCAGTGAATATACATAGATTGATGAAGGATTATCATAGATGTATTGGCTAAACAGGTACACATGTACTTGATTACTATGTAAAGTTGGATTCTTATAGAGTATAGCGACACAAAATGTGGTGCTTTTGTTTTCATCTGGCATTTTTAGATGCAAAGCCTCTCTATGAGTTGTAGGTAAAACTCACTCACTCACAAGATCACGATTATCTAGGCGCGCGATAAGTTGTTTGTCTGTTTGTTACAAGTGATTCCGAAGGTGCTCGAAATTCAGAATGAGGCAGGAAGTGAAAGGCAGAATGGACAAGATGGAGGAAAGCCCCGTACTGTGCTAGTTACTGTTTACTCATTGTGTCATCCCAGTCAACATGTGTGTGACATCTGGAATCGCCCAATTAATTCTTAAATTATGGCTAAAAACCTCTTTAGAGGTCACAGTGACCTTTGACCTTTGAGTCAAAAGTGTCACCTATTCAGTGTCTGACCAACTGTGAAATATGGTCACAATCTCCCCTTCTGTTCCTGAGTTATGGTGCTGAATAATGGCCAAAAAAGTTTTGTTTTTCAGGACATTATGATGAACAGTGAAGTTGACCTTTGACCTTTTGGATAAAATATGTCATCACTTCATTGTTGTATTCCTTTAAACATCTGTGTGAAATGTTGTCATAATTACCACATACATTCTTGAGTTATGGCCAAAATATGTTTGTCAAGGTCATTTTGAGGTCACAGTGACCTTGACCTTTGATTAAAAAGTGTCACCAATTCATTTTCTGACCAACTGTGAAATATGATCATCAATTCTTGAGTTATGGCTAAAAACGTATTTTGAGGTCACAGTGACCTTGACCTTTGACTTTTGACCACCAAATTCTAATCAGTTCATCCTTGTGTCCAAGTGGACGTTTGTGCCAAATTTGAAGAAAATCCTTCCAGGCGTTCCTGAGAGGCGTTCAAGAGAATGGGACGGACGTCAGGTCACAGTGACCTTGACCTTTGACCACCAAATTCTAATCAGTTCATCCTTGAGTCCAAGAGATATCACGTTCACGAGAAAGGGACGGACAGACGGACAGCCCGAAAACATAATGCCTCCGGCCACGGCTATCGCCAGCGCAGAGGCATAAATACTGACAACTGTGGGTATTTGATATGACACAAGAAGCTGATGCGTCGACTGTAAACCTGAAGATCTTTAGAAGAGATGTAGTAGGCCAATACAAATTTTAATCTATGCAAGCAATATCGGCACACATGGAGGGCACAGGCGCAGTTTGCATTGGTTTAGGGGACTCACAGAACCCCCTAGTGGGTTTTTTTTTTTTTTTTATTAAACAAAATGTATTGAGTTAAACCTCAGATAATATAAACTACTACTCAAGTTTCACTTTCAGTTTCTAGCGGAGATAATTCATCAGCACACCGCTGAAGAGAGGAAAACAAAGCTCATTAGGAACGCCTGTGTGGACACTCAGCGAGTGAGAGGAAGAGAGAAGAAAGGAGGATTCAGCTCGCGCTTATGAAATGAATCATAAATATTGATTACAGAAGTGTTGGTTTTGGTAGGCCTATTGATGTTGGAAACGCCTGTTTAATTTAAGTTCATGTCATATTAAATGATTGACTGACTGGTAATAATGTTTAGCAGCATACCTACATATCAGTCTGGCTTAATTTATGGTAGTACTTTGTCGCTGTTATGAGTTGACTTACCTTGGTTATGAGTGATGTGTATATTATTACAGACAGAGAGAATTAAAGTACAATAAATAGGTACAGTAAATAAGAAAATGTTTATTTTAAAGAGCAGATGTCTTTGTTTGAAAGTAATGGCATTTGTGTACATTTTTCCTTTGTTTTCTTAAAAGGTTATCAACCTGACTAAACTCTAGTAAGTGCTCATATTACTTTTACTAAAAGCAAAACTGGACTGTAACAAAGTAAACTAAGTGAAGCGGACTGAAAATAAAAGAAGAAAAGAAGAGTGAGTTGTCCTGTGCATCGGTTTTCAAGTTTGGGTAAGCGCTGCACAAAACCTTGTATAACTTGACATGCACTTTGGGATAATATTGACCTCGCACCTATGATGGAGGGCAGGAATAATTAGTTAAAACCTTATCTATTTTCATAAAATAGTTAGCCTTTTATTTATGTTGTAAGCCCCAACAACTTATTATGTAAAATATTTATCATGTTATATACACTATTCTGTTGTGTGCTATTACGGTAGATGGTTCCACCTAACTCCTTAAAACTATACTTTGATGCTACATTACTCACTATCATTTAACTTTTAGACTGTACCGCACTACTGGCTTAAAACTACAGTAGGTAACTTTTATAAAAACTAACTTTTTTGGCATATTTGCTGAAACTGTCACTATATCCTAACAGTAGATAGCAGATAATCTGTGAAATAAATCAGGTTCCTCTGGCTCCTCCTAGTGCTCCTAATGCCATTTGCAAGAATCCACCGTGCCCGAAAGAAAACAACCAATCAGAGTCAGGAGTCGTCTCTAACGGGCTGTCAATCACTGCTCGTGCACACGCTACACCGCCCTCTCCCCGGCACACTCAAGCTCAATATCTTCAGCGCACTGCATCAAGAGAAGCTTTGCAAACACAGAAACGACAAGCAGCAATGAAAACACTGCCCATTCCTCCTTTGCCTACAACGACGTTTAGTACAAAACACTTGTGTGAACACGTCCTGGTTCCACACGGAGCTTCGGACTCATTACGTTAGATGCCAAGTCGCTCGTATCGACGAGAGGCAAAGAGGCATGATGGCAAACAGCGGTGAATAACTTCTGAGGGGGGGGCAGTGGTGTGTGTGGTGTAACGTTAGCTACTAGCCGCGCGGCTTTCGCTGGCACAAAGTTGAACGTCTCCAATTTTTTTTTTCCTGTTATTAGAGGTCAGCGTGGCAGTCCAATAATACGGCGCACCCCTCCCGTAGAAATCTCCGCTGTTTCTTGCCCCTTACCGCCGAAGCAAAGTGCTGCTGAGGCAGTCGAAGAGGTCTGGACCTTCCTCTCACGCCGCTGCGTTGCAGCTGCCTCTGAAGCCTGGGGCGCGCTGTCCTGGGAGCGACTCGATGCGAGCAAATGCGTCGGTGCCTCGGAGAGGTTGTTAAATTCCGCTAATTTAATAAAAGTGCCGCGGGGTGTCGGAGAAGACGCTGGAGAGGGACCGGGGTCTTAGCGAGACTCAGGCAGTGCAGAGAGACCTCTGAGGAACGAGGCTTCACAGGGCAACCGGCTCCTTCTGCTCTGCTGTGGGTCTCGAGGGAGGGGCTTAGCGGAGTGATACGAGCAGCAGGGAGGGACGCGGAAGGTTTTCTATTGTATAAGTTTATGCATATTGCTTGACTTTTTCATTTTAGTTTCCTTTGTGTATTTTTATTTTCTATTCTTATTCTTACCCATCATTCATTTCATATTATTAAGTGCTTCATTAAAAAAAACAAAGCAAAAAAAAAAACACACAAACGGACAAAATGATCAAATAAAGGCCCTTTGTTCAGCAAACAGCATATCACAACAATAGTAGTGCGCTACTGCTTGTATTCAATGTCATTAGTTCGGCATTCACGGTACACCAAATACCCTTGGCTATCTGTAATTTCTTAACAACACTTCCACATGTCTTCAATGTTGTAAAATACAAACTTGAATTCCCTCTCATATTCGTCCTGGTCCTCACTTGATTCCTCAACCCAGAGCTCTATACAGCTATGCAGCTCTATTTATGTTTTAGGATCTATATTTTGTCATCATAAATGTACTATGATTTTCTGTTATGAATCTATTGTCTACACACAACATCTATTACATGTCTCTCCGCCCTGGGAGAGGGATCCCTCCTCTGTTGCTCTTCCTGAGGATTCTTCCATTTTTTCCCTGTTAAAAGTGGTTTTTAAGGGGAGTTTTTCCTCATTCGACTCGAGGGTCTGAGGGCAGAGGGTGTTATACGCGGTACAGATTGTAAAGCCCCTTGAGGCAAATGATATTGAGCTATATCAATAAAACTGACTTGACCACACAATATCTTGTCCAAACAACTCTACATCAGCACTCTATAAACTCTGTGTGAAACAGCTTGTGGAGGGTCATTGTGTTAATAACACCATGCGACATCAATGCTCTTGTCAAGCCAGAAGAAAGTTTTGTGTTGTGAGCATATTCCCCCTGCTGGCCTTGAGTGGTATCCCTAGATTAACAAAAGCAAAACTGAAACCACTTGGAATCTGAATGAATGTTGGCATAATGTTTTAAAAAAAAAAGGTTTTAATATTTTAAAATGTATTTACATCAAAGTAGAAATCTAATTTCTATAAAAGGATGGCTTCAGACATAACAAATCAATCAATCAATAATATTTGTTTCTTGTATATGTACAAACATATATAAAGATGGCTATGTGTCAAACCTCAGTTCTTTCACGGTACTGACGAAAATGTGTTCTTTTGTTGAGGAATCCTGTGGAACCTATGGAAAAAATTAAACAGACGTCCCACAAGATTATATTTTTTCATCTTGTGTGCACAATAGATTCAATAAATACATTTTCAGGACTTTTGGGGTCCACAGAAAACTGTCAAGAAAAAAGATGGCATTTATTCAAGAAAGAGTACAAATTTAAAGTATTTATTTAGCTGTAAACTCCAATTTGTTGATCTGTGATAGAAACGATTTTACCAATTTTAGACTATTTTATTCAGGCAAGTTCTTGTATAGCTGCTTGCAGGGGCGTCATAGTTGGGGGAAAGTGAGTAGGGGATCTCTGCAGACCGGAGACTTTGAATGGGAGGGGTAACTGTCAATTAGAGGCTTACAATACTCTGCCATTCAAAAACTAATTCCACCAATAAGCCGCCTGAACCAGTTGTCAATCACTTTTTAATTCGACTAATCGTCTTTCTCGTAGTGAGAAGGGGGAGGTTCGACACAAAGAAGCAAACTTACCTCGTTTCTCAGTGTTTAGATGCAAAGTTTTCAGCTCTAGTCAAAGGATCAACAGACAGCAACGTTTTTAATCAACATTTAAAGTGAATAACAGAATATAGCAACTTTCACCACTGCTCATTTTAGAAATCGCACGTCGTGAACTTATTGGCTCACAGAACTAGCGGCCTCAGGAGGGAGGACTGCAGTTGGACCCTTCTCCGCCTACCGAGCACGATCCTGGGAAAATGAAGGCTCGCTAGCTAAGATCCATTCTCCATTTGATAATCTAATCAAAGAACATGTTTTCTTGCGTTGGTCCTTCTAAAATGAGCAGTGGTGAAAGTTACTATATTCTATTTTAATCAAAAGTGGGAGTGAACCAGTGGAGTCCCACTTTCTAGGAATCTAGCTTGGAGCGTATTTGCATCGTATAAACATAAATTAATCAGCATCACAGCTACATATGACATTATATCTATCAACATTACCTAAGAAAAGCTTACATGGCCCTCAGTTTCAGACACAGCCACTGAGAGTGGAGCAGCAGCAGGTCAGACAGGTACCGAGGGAGATATTTTTTTGTCCTAGTATGGCAAAGGCATGACCCGCCCTACTCTGCCTCTGATTGGCTGATATTCTTACCCTAACCCTAACCAGTCTCACTCCTCTTGCCTAAACCTAACCAACCCAACCGACGAAGGCAAAGAAAATGTGGCGTACCGAGGACATGAGACAGGGTGAGCTCGTGAAGTGGCTACTGAAAGTAATTACAAGCAATCATTTGACGTTGAGGTGTTCAGCCCCATTCCCAGTAAGCTAGCATGACTTGTTTGCTATCAACAGATTCATTGCAATCTCAAGATTCATATATACCTAGCTTAAAAACTGAGCCCACAACGGCCTTCAAAAGACAGTACATTTTAAATGCCAGATGATCCACCATCATTTTCAGAGGCCAAGTAAACCAAGAGCTGAGGAGAATAATTCCAATTTGAAGATCATGGTGATCAATGAGGCAGAGTCTAATTAAAATATAACCTATGGTTCTGTTTTTCACTTTTAGATGTTTAAATTATGTTAGAAATAGGCCTATTTTTATTTGGCCTATCCAAACAAGACAATTTAATTTAAAAGATATATATCAGCTTACCTTGTTTTTTTCAATGTTACTGTTACTGGTGCATTCTGGTCAGAGTTATGAAAACAAAATTTTATCTTCAAAAAAATCATCAGAGACTGCTTATGTATACGGCCCAGAATTTTGAGAGACATAACTATTTTGCTAAGTGAAACCAAAGGTTTTGTGGAAAACATATTTATATAATTCAAAGGTGTCGAACAGAGTATTTTTTTTGGTTTCGGTTTTGGTTCAGGTATCACACCCATACTAATATTGAACATTTATAAACTATACCCGGTCCTAATTATAACTGTAGATAGTTCAGTGACTGCTCCTTGTGCCTCTGTTTCAGGGTGAGTAAATGTTAGATTTATGCAGTATTATGTTGTAGTCTGGGCTAGAACTGGGGAAAACCAATTTTGCTGTTTGCAGTGTTTAAAAAGGGAAAGCCGATCCAGTGTCATCCACCCTTCAGGGGCTCTTGTCATTTCTCTATTTTTTTGCCTCCTCGTCTCCTCGTTCCTCCGTCCTCCTGCCTGTGACCCGGAAATCGATCTTAGCGCGCCATCTTGAAGGACACCTCGAGGAGCAAGGAGACAGGAGGCAATTTAAAAACCGTCGTGTGGCACAGCTGCATCATCTGTCCATTGTTATAGAGCTAGAGATAGAGCCCTGAAGATTCATGCATTTAGAGTTCATAGCAGTGTGGATTGCTTCCCACTTGGAGCAGAAATAAAGAAGAAGGGAGTAGTAAGCGCCGTGCCATTGACGGTAGAGGCCGAGTCATTTCGGGAGGTCAAAGATGTGTGTGAGGCAAGAAGGCTGACAAGATTCAGAAAAGGGGAGAAAGAGGAGAGTGACTGGGTGTGTTTGACGTTTGAGGGGGAGTTGCCGGAAAGAGTGTACCTAGATTATGTGTGTTACAGGGTGAGGCCGTATGAGTGAGCGCCTCTCAGGTGTTTCTGCTGTCAGGAATATGGACATGTTGCTGCAGTATGTAGAGGAGGCAGAAGATGTGGGAGATGTGGGAAGGATGACTGTAATGTGGAGAAGTGCAAAGTGCCTGCGCTGCGAAGGAAATCACCATATGGGATCAGAACAGTGTCCAAAAAGAATTAAGGAAGTAAAAATGAATAAGATCAGAGCAGAAAAGGGATTGTCATACGCTGAAGCTGCTAAGTGAAATGCTGGCAGTGCAAAAGGAAAAGGAGCAGAAAGGAAATGGAAATGATCAGAGCATCAGTGTGGACAAGAAGCGATTTCTGGCATTTATTGCCGTGGTTATAAATTGCGCGGCTGTAATAAAGGGGACGTCGGAAAGGATTAAGATGGTGCTGGACGCAGCAAGAAGATTCTTGGACATTGTGGACACATCTGGAGAGGATCTGGATGTTACACTGAGGGAAGGAGCTGCACCAACTCAGACAACGGGGTCTGGGTTATAGAATGGACTATGGCATGGGGGCACTTTGGGTGGACACTGTAAATAGTTTACACTGTGAAGCTGTTACAATCCAGTAGGTGGCGGTAATGCACAATTATGGATGCCAACCGCCATAAAACGCAACAGAAGAAGAAGAAGAAGAAGCAGAAGAAGAATATGATAGTAACGTTATATAGCTTTATATATTTTATGTGAAGCACTACAAATGTTGGTATGAAACGTATTATACAAATAAAGTGACATATCGTATATTATATATATGATTTAGGGATATACAGTATATTATATATGTGATTGAGTTATATAGGCTACAGTATATTATATAGAAACACAATGACAAAGTAAAATTGATCTCAAATGCAGCCCACAGCCCCAGCTGCAACTGTCGTCACAGGACTGTGCTGTTGGAATATTTGCACACAACATAATGGGCATTAGACTATATAACAACATGAAATACAGAAAATTAGTGTTTGTGAATACAACAGGATCACTCGTAGAGTCCTGCTCCTGCCATGGTTTGTATATTCCAGTGTGTCACCCCTCTTGTGTACAACACGTGCCAAAAAGCCTTCCGCAAAGGATACACCGGCGTATCCTCGATCATAGCTCCTCGAGGTGTCCTTCAAGATGGCGCGCTGAGATCCATTTACGGGTCACAGGCAGGAGGCGCAAAATAGAGACATGAAAAGAGCCTACAGCTGGAATATACAAACCATGGCGGGAGCAGGATGATCAAATACGCGATCAAACTTCCTGCCCCTCACCGTTTGTGTAGTTGTTGTTGCTGTTCTAACCGCATTCCTTAATGACATTTCACCTTGATATTATGTTTTTATCAGCTACACCCAATTTAACTGCTACTGTACAATCATGACGTTTACAAGTGCAAACAGCTGCTAACATCACATTATACCAACAAGAACATTCTCTTCTCAGCACTAATTTGCAGTATTTCATGTTGTCATATAGTCTATTGCCCATTATGTTGTCTGCAAATGTCATTCCAACAGTACAGTCCTGTGAGGACAGTTGCAGCTGGGGCTGTGGGCTGCATTTGAGATCAAATTTACTTAGTGTGTTTGTGTGTAGTCCATAAATCACACGAATATTGTATATCCCTCAGTCATATATATAATCTACTGTATATCACCTGCCTCGAGTCTCTTCCTCGCCGCCTCTGCTCGCTATCGAGGAGCTACAAAGTGAGAATGAGAAAAGTCTACTGTAATGCTGCCTTCAGGTTCATATATTTCTGCAGGTCTGTTTCCATGTGCAAGGCCTGTATTTTCTGAATAACTGAAATTAGTTCACATACAACAATATTCTGAATTGTGAATACACTGTCATGCTGAACGTCTGCTTAAATATTTCTCATCCAAATATTAAGTTCGACTTGCAGTTGCAAAGTGGCAACAATGATGCTATTTCAGAAACTACACCTACACAGTTTTCACAGCAGTACATTAGTTAACAGGGAGTCCGTGTTGTTTTAAATATTTTATTCATGCAGGTCAGATTCCAAAAGGGCAATACAATGCAAAGTACTGTGAATTTCTCACGTCCATCAAAATCCTTTTGTGTAAAATCAGTTACTATAGCAATTTCATTGTATTAATTAACTTATTTTACAAGTCTTTAAAAATCTGGTGTCTGCAAGACCAAGTGCAGAATTTACTGATGTTTTCTTCAAGTCCATTCAGTCAGAATCTTCTCTTGTCAAGCTTAACCAAACTATGCTATGCTGAATGATTCTCTTCATTTCCAATAATCAAAAACATTTTACCTGAAGCTAACTACGGTCTAGTCAGTATTCCATTTGCTGGCAGTGCCCGAAAAAGGACTGTGAACTATGTACATGGCTTTGAATTATTTCCCAGCAAACACTGGAGACAAAGAGTAGCAGATTTACAGCTGAATGGATAGTTGTATGTGTACAGTGAATAAACACTTGACTAGCTAACACTGCAGGACCTGTAAATAATCAAAAGTTTATGCCACTGTCACAAACCTCTGTTGTAACTACTAATATTGACCTATAAAAAAGTTAAATGTGAGCATTACTTTCTACTTCAGTAGTCCTTAAAATCCTTGACTTACCTGTTGACTCTGAAGGTCTCCAGCAGCCTCTGATGTCATCTCCCCCAAGATTCAAGGTTAACTAGTCTCAGCTATGAAATCTCAGCTGGTGGAGTATGGCTGGATTGTGTTACACCCCTTCTTCACTTAAATACTCAATTTTGGCACTGAAGGGGACAAGCTAGAAGGTACGCTGATGAGAGATTAAAGCTGTGGCACTTCAGACAAGACCAGAGGGGAGATATTTCTTTAATCAGCGTGACGATTTTAACAAGCTTGTTATACGTGATTTCATCATTAATAAACGGATAATCATTAAATATAGGAGCTGATGGGTTTTTTTTGGTTTGTTTGTTTGTTTGTTTGTTTTTTAAATATCCTAGTAGAGTATTCTAATCAATTCAAGCGGTTACACTAATGAGGCGTTTTAGCGCTGGGCATAATTTTGAGCACATCTGTGAACAACATTACACAAATCCGTTTATTAAAAACAAGTTTCGACAATGGACAGGTACATGTGAACGTTTTGCGGTAACTGTCCTATTAACAGTTACTTTCTATATTTGTCAAACCCCTACGTCTTAGTTTAAATTTTCACAGTAACGCCACATGTACGTTTGGTTTTTCGATGGAAAAGATTAACATGATGGAACCAACGTGTAGATTAGATTTAATACCAAACATGATTCAGTTCAGTTAATCTACAGTCACAAGTATCGCCTAGAAACTGCTGCTGAAATCATTCAGCTTTCCAAGGTCACACACAACATCAGAACACTAATTATTCAAAACGTAAAAGTACAAATTAAAAAAACCAAAAAAACGCCTAACTCAGACGTCAAGCATTAAAAATACTACAGCACAATAACAAACTAAAACAATCAGGGGAAAAAATACGAGTGTAAAACCTGTCCCAAAAATAATAACAAAAACAGACGTGGACGTCGGCAATTTAGTTCCTCCTGTGAGCATCGCAGGGGAACGTAACGCGCTCAGCCGCAGACAGGAAGAGGATAGTGTCACGTGCTTCAGGAGCCGGCGAGCGGCGACGCAGTCGGACGATCCTGAAAAAGAGCAAATGACACAAATGAACTGTCTGCAACTGATGATACAAAGAACGTTGCTCCATCTTAATTATCTACATGTTGACTTTTGTTTTTTTTTCGAGTTCTGTATCTCGGGTCCCGTTCTTCAGTCACAGAGATCCCAGACTGAACAGTCTGTCTTTGTCGGATTATGTCGTATAATGCCACATTGAAAAACTGATATTAGCTGAAATCCAAATTAGTGCACAGATGTGCATTACCAACGAATTTACAACTTGTCGTACACATGCTGTTTCAAACCTTGTTTTCCCCCACAAGATCTAGAGCGTGCAGGACAAATCAAAAGCTGCCTCTGCCTTTACAGGGACGAATGGAAATTTTAGAAAAGATAAGAACACCAGTCTATCTCAGACCTATTCTCACCTTCACATGCCAGGGCCTTGCTTAATAAGCGTAGCGTGCAGGCGGTGGCGGAGGCAGGCGGTCTGCGTAGGGGTCCCTGGCGCGAGGAACTCCGTATGCCGGGACCCGGGAAACCGGAGAGAGTCGGGAGCGTTCGTAGGAGTAGCCATTACTGGCGGGGGGCATTGGCGTGCTAGGCGCTCTCCTGAGGGGGCTGCGATCTCGGGCATAGTACGAGGACGGAGGAGGTGGAAGGGGCCGACGCTCATATGGGTCAAGCGACGAGGTCATAAGACGGTCTCGGACGACGGCAGAGGGGGGAGGGGGAGGAGGAGGGGCGCCAGCCCGTTGGTCCTCATAGGAGGCGATGCCATACGGCCGGGCTCTGTACTTCTCATAGTAATCTACCACGCCGTATCTGTCCCTCTCACCCTCATAGGGACGGTCAGAGTAAACAGCTCGTCTAGGGGGAGGGGGTGGCAGAGGAGGGGCGGGGTAACCTGGGGGTATATGGCTGAGGCGGCCTCTCAGGTAGCTGGGTGGGGGAGGCTCGTGCCTCTCTCCTGGATAGCGAGGGGGCCAATAGCCACCCCTGTCTGGAGGAGGAGGGGGGTAGTCATCCCGTTCGTCATGTCTGGGACGGCTCTTAGAAATCTGGACATGGATGCGTTTGCCTAAATACAAAAAAAATTAAAAGTACAGATGAAGAAAAGACAAATTAAATAATTAGGTTTAAAATATGACAACATGTTACAACTACTTCTTTACTTGTTTAACATAATGTCCTTCCTTACCTTGAAATTCAGTGTTGTCCAGTCCCTTGATGGCATCCATAGCCTCGTCAGAGTTGGACATGTGTACAAAAGCAAAGTTCTTGACAACAGCACACTCTGTGACTGTGCCGTACTCTTCAAAGAGAGCACGGAGCTCGTCATCAGATCCCTTTTCTACATTCGCGACATGCAGTTTGACTGAGCCCTGGTTCTTCCCGTGGCTGGCCTCCACGTTGATTGGCGTGCCGTGAAGCTTGTAGAGGTGCAGATTCTTAATGGCTTTGGTGGCTGCCTTGCGGTCATCCATGTGGACGAAAGCGTAGTTCTTGATGATGGCACATTCTGTGACTGTGCCGTACTCGGTAAAGAGTGCCTTGATTTCATCCTGGTCTGCCTCTCGGGGCAGATTTCCCACAAAAATCTTCACCATTGTTTAAGATCTGTTTTAGAGCAAATAAGAGAATAAAAGGAATACGTGGGGACGTGGAGGGAATAAACGTTTAAATAACGATTATCTGACAGTATAACGTTAGTCCCAGGTGCGAATTAAACGGGCCCGTTCATTGCAAAATGGCTGGCGTCGGTTTAACTAACGCAGCAAGTCAACTAGCCTTAATTTACTATTTTTTTTGCCTAAGTCAACGTACTTATTTTAACATTAAAACGATTATATCAAATTTGTTGTTATAACGCTACAGTATTGATTTTCTAAACATAATTCCAGGTCTTTGTTTAGCAAATTTGCTAGTGCTAACTATTAGCTACAGTTAGCTTGCTAGTCAAGCCACGCTATCACACAAAGCGTCGAGCTGGCGAACACTCAGAGGTTAGGCGATATTTCAGGAATTTAAAACACTGTTAATTGCAAATGTCACGACCCTGGCGTGTAAATTTTCGGTTACCTTTTTACCAGACGGCCTCTGCAAAGAATTCAAACCCTTTTCGAGAGCTTTCCTTTGCCGACTTCCGTTTGGGTTTTGTCTGCCTTTTTTTTCCTTTTTCTTCGTCTACGTTTTTCCCGGGTCACAACCACACTGCCCCGCACAGTCCAGGAGGGTGTAGTATCCATCATAGTTTTATGGATTATATCAACAAACGTTTAGCTGCTTTATGTCTACATAAACGATCATTTTACATATGTTCTACCTTGTGCTAGCTGTATATCATATAGTCTTTTCCCAAATTCTGTATGAAACTAAAACATGAGCCCACAGGACCAAGTTTGGTAATAACTCACAAATTAAATTTTTGTATTTATTAACGTCACTTTTCACTGCTTGATTCATAGAGTTACCAAAGGAATGCAAGTTGGTAACGACTTCTCATCGTAACTAAGCGCCCAGGGTTAATTTGTAACAGTTTGATTTTACAGCAGGGCTTTGTTTCCCGCTATGGTGGTTAATATTGCTGGGTCAATAATAAAAGTAACAAAATGCAGACTACGTGACTACACCTCTGTGACTTCCTTTCTGTTTCAGGTTGCTTGCATCATCAGGGAATTTTCAGTGCTGTAATGCTACGTTCAGGCGCACATCTTAAAATTGTATGTTACAGAACGGCAACCCATTCATTGAATATTTGATTCGAAAAATTAAAAAAATAAAATAAATAAACATTGTAACAAAGGTAGCAGTGAGTAGAGTGAAGTTTTTTTTATTTTCAAAAGCTAGTGGCACATGTAGCACAATAATCTGGAGTAGCCATGCAACTATAATTATTGGTATTATGGTGTAATCTGTTGACTATTTTGACTGGTTTGTCCAATGGACAGTCTGTTAAACGTCAGGGAATGTTGAAATATGCCAATATAAAACGGAGAAAGCAGCAAATCGTCACATTTGAGAGGCGTGAACCAGTGAATGCTTGGCATTTCGCTTGACAAATGACGATTAATTTATAATCAAAATTGTTGTTGCTGTTAATCAACTCACCAATTAATCGTTTCAGCACTAAAGTGGAGCACTAAAGTGATTAACATATTTGTAAATGTAGCTGGTGGGCCACTGATTTGCATCTGTGTTAGTGGCAAATGACCTTGCCAGACTGACAAACTGGCTAACAGTTGTATTTTTTTCCCCAGTTGCTGGACAGAACATCCATGCTTACTTTATGAAATGAAAATACAGACTTTTCCGTTCTATTCACCACTGCTTTACCTCATCCACAATTTATAACCGCGGTTTTTTTTTTTCCGGATTTGCACTTGAAAGCAGCATTGCTACGACTTGGTCTTGTGAGAAAACAAGAGCTTGCAAAGAGCAGTCGGGAGGAGTCTTCCTGTTTTCACTCTCAGCTCCAACACCGTTAGTTCCCACTCGGTGCTCAGAGTAGGCTACATGTGATACAGCTTTTCTGTGGACGGAGTAAAAGCACCTATCTTCAAATCAAAAACTTCCACATACAGGTAAGGCACAGACAAATAACAGCAGCAATTCATGTTGTACGTTACTTTTGTTTTGACTGGTAAACCACCTCATCTGACTGGAATTCTAATAGGTTCGTTTGTCTTCTGTCCCAACAGGCTTTCATCACTGAGTGTCAACAGGTCAATTCACCCTCTTTTTTTGTCATGATGAATGTGACCCAGACAATGGAGACAGAGGAGGATCTCCTCACTTGTCTCCACATCAAGCTTTACCACCCTCAGCAGAGCTGTAAGGGCCTTTACGGGCTGCTTCCTCTGGGGAACCGGAGCAGACACTCGGCAGATGACCCTCTCAGGCTGGGCCGTGACGCCCAGGCCTGCACCTTCGCCCTGGTCGACATCCGGGTGTCCCGCAAACAGCTGGCCCTCCACGCCTACCGCACCCCCAAGAGCCCGGACATGCTGTTCACCATCCAGAACTTGAGCCAGAGGGGGCTACTGTCAGTGAACAGCTCAGCACTGGGCTACCTGGAAAGGATGGACCTCCCGGACAAGGCCCTGATCCGGTTCGGAGAGTACGAGATGCTGATCATCCGAGAGTCTGGCGAGGCCAAGGGGAGCTTCGAGGTGCTGTTTGAGGTGCTGCCAGTGCCTCCGTCCAGAGAGACATGCATGTGTGTGCCTACCACGACACCTGTCATGGACACAGGCTCATGTGTGGTGAACAGTTTCCCAGCTGAACTCCGAGTACTTGGCCCCCTGGAGACTGATGAGACTCTCATGTGTAATTTATGATGAACTATCACTGCTCTGTTAAATGTGACTTTTTACTTTCTGCAATACAAATGATGGTTGTAGTTGTCACATTAGAGTTCAAGCAAGCTTGGATAAGATCCCTCTTTGTAATGTGAAATCATAGTATTATTTTGCACCCTATATCCTATTACTCCAGATTAAAAAGCTTAAAAATCTTATATAATGACACCTACTTTTAAAGTGTAACAGACTGATTTCTACATTTTCAACTTGAGCACATTAAATTGTTTTTTTTTGGTACCAATTTTTTGTGAATGTTGTTGTTCAATACCCTATATCAGCCATAGATTTGACAACCAATTCAGGGAAACGCTCTAGTTTATGGCAGTCATTTGTATAGCACTTTTCCCTGAACACAAAGCCGAGTGGCTTAGCAGCTAACGTTCTGGAAACAGGTTTCTACAGATTTGCTTGAGATGAAATAGCCCCAGTTTCTCTGCTTGAGCTCAGATAACAGTGAGAAGACAAAAGAAAAAAAAAACCCTCTTCTTGGCATCAAATTGTGATCTTTCTATCGGTTTCACTCAGTGGTGGATTATTAAGTTAAATACATTAGAAATAAGCACAGTGGCATATAGTATTTGTTCAGAACATTTGTATTGTGCAGCAAGCACAGCTTCAGTAATCGTAACAGATTGTGCAGAAGTACAGTTTTAGCCCACAGAATGTCTCTGTGTCCACTGCCTGAGAATTTCAGTGGATATGTTCATAAAAAACATTGACCAAGACCTTCGTTGAGCACATTACTACTCTGAAAGGAATGACAGCAGGCTGCAGAGCAGGGTGTGCAGACATGTTTATCAGATTCTCCTCTCAGCGCGACATGATCAGACAAAAACAGCACGCAGGTGCAAAAGTGAAGAGCTGTATCGTGGTAATACTGGATTTGGGTAATAACAGCATCTTTCATTTAGCTTTATTTATTTATATACACACAGCTGATCCAAAGTGCTTTTTGGGCAAACACAGAGGAAAATAAAGCAAAGGAAGGAAACAAACACAAGCAGAAAAATCAGAGTGCTCATAGTAATAACAACGATGATGATAATAGTAATTATAACAATAATAATAATAATAATAATTGTTAAGGCACATGGTCACACAGAGCCCATAATAACGACACAGACCTACAGAGACTTCAGGGGAAATACCTGGATTAGTTTCAGGCACAGTCAAAGGCGAGTGAGATTGGTCTGTAGTTATTGAGGACTGAAGGATCTGGATTCTGTTTTTTTAAAAGTGGCTGGACAACTGCATGTTTGGGAGATGGGGGGCTGGTTTCCAGGGAGTGGTGCCAATGACTTCTTTGAAGAGTTTAGTCCGGGAATATTGTCGTATTTTGGAGCATTTAGGGAAAGGAGATCAGAGAATTCACTGATAAAAAAATGAATATTGGGCTTAGGGGGTCTGTACATTAGAAGGCAGAGGGCCAGCAATTCAAACGATGAAAAAGGGCCTATAGAAATAATGGAGGCGTGGATGGAGTTATTGTAGGTGTAATGGTAATAAGATCATTTCAATAAGGTCATTTGGAGGCAAAATGTCGGTGTCTGGGTGTGAGACAGACTGGGATGGGATTTACAGGTGGGGCAGGAGTGGGGGTTGGACAGTCCATGCCCCATGGGTGCTAGGGGATGAATTTGGGCAGAGATGTCACTTGAAACAGGGACCCTACCAGTGTGTTTACGGTGGCAGTGAACGTTATGTTGATTGCATGTGTGGATTACTTCATGGAGGCATGGACTGTCTCAGACAAGTCTGACAACTCAAAGCTTAGAGACACACTGGTTGGGTCAGGTCCAGAAACTGGTGCTATATACAATAGGTCTTAGAACAAAGTCCAGTCCGATTCGAGAATCCTTATCTTACTATATTTAATTTCAAGCAGAAAATTCAATACGAGATCTTTATCACGCGGAAGCAGAAGAGCGATCACAGTGTTATTGTAGCTGTTAACTACAGCGGGCTCCAGGAATGATGCGTACAAAAGAAAAGTTCAGAATGTGACATGTGCCATGCGGGTGGCAGTTGGACCGGTCCAGCAAACCACAGTAATGAGAATCTAACCACCACCTATGACTTTGCGAAACTCAAGGCCAGCAAGAAGGAAGCGTGCTTAAAGGAAACCTCATTTGAACTGAGAAACTTGAGTTAGCAAACAACACTTCCAAAAAGGGGAGAGAGAAAGTGACACTCATTCTTTTGTAAATCTGGAAGATTTCCTTTGTTAGTCACCTTTTCTCCCTCATCAAGAGACACAGCATCATGTTAGTCAAATATTATGATAAATCCAGTGACACTGACTGAGAGTGATCCAACAATTTACCACCATGTAATGAAATTCTGATGCTTTTTGTTACAGCTGAATTGAGTAAGAAGTGTGGATTCTGTAATACCAGTTCGTCTGTAATTATATCCCACACCTTGTACACTGAGGGGAATCTTTTGTTGTCCACATATTTCAAAATCAGGCTAAATTTTCACTGAGACTGTTAACTAGAACAGAGGTTGGGTCAAACTGGGAGAACTTTCTTAGCTCGACCACTAGAGGTAAACGTTAGACAGCCCAGGTAACCCATAAATGTTTGGAGGGGCAGGATAGATCACAATACGCCACCTGGGATTAACAGCAAACGTTTGAAAATGTATTTAGAAACCCTTAGTATCAAACAGCCTCTAACAGATTGTAAGTGTAACCTCGTTACTCTACATTCTTTAAAAAAAAAAAAAAGGTGTAGGAAGAAGACATCAATTCAGACAGAAAAAGAGTCTGTACTTACTAAGGTTTTATGATGTTTAAACTTTTCATACTGAAAAGACAATGTAAAAAAAAAAGTCTATATCCATATTAAAAATCAAAGATGACATTAATACATTTTAACAATTAAGTGCTGCATATACTTGGATGCAACTGCCTATATACAGTAACCTACAGTATATTTGTATGAAATAGTTTTAGGTTCATAATAGTAATTATACTATGCTAGCAAAACAAAAGGTGTAACAGTTGTGTGTAAAAGATCGTGCAATGGTTTCAAGTAAACATTTCAGGCCATGTGGACTGTAACAAAACCCTGTCACAATTTTAACACTTCATGGTTTTAGCCGTATCTCAGATTCATGAATTAGGTGAAGAGGGCTGGTTAGAGGACCCTTGCAGGTGGGACAGATGGGGTGCTCTTTGTCAAGTTTGAGATGATTTGAGTCTGTAAGAATGGATCAATGTGACCTGTAGGATTGATCCAAATTAAATGTTCCTCTATCAAACCCATTATACAAAAAGGGACAAGGTAATTTATTTATCATTTTACAACACAAGGTTATACAACATAATTAGATGAGAGAACATAACTGATAATTCCATGTATATTAAAATAGGATAACACATAAAATAAATAAAACAACATATAGTTATTTATATACATACATACATACATACATACATACATACATACATACATGTATTTCACCCAGGAAATATAAGTTATTTTGCTGTTATTATTCAGCTGCAGAGAACAAAGATGTAACCATGCAGGTTTTCTGAGGACTGGACGTTTACTCCAGCTCACCAGCCAACGGACCAAACTTTCACTGAAGGACCAAATCCACGTCCTATAAATAAAAACAACAATCAAAAAACAAGACATTTCACTCAAAGTTCACAAAATAGACAATGTATCTTATGGACTTCATAGTGTACTCATACTTCTTTACCTTTAACTACAGGACCATCTGGTCCCATCTTTTTCTAGCTTGTAATGTTCAGAAAGACTTATTACAGCCACCAGAGCAGAGACAGGCCTGCAGACAAAGAGACCGGGTCAGCACTCCCACTCCTCATCAAGGACAATATATTAACAATAAAATTAAATAAAAACTACAATTAATAAAAACAAATTCCATGGAGGTCTTTATGTTCACTTAAACATTTTGGCAATGTGCAAAACTAGAGTAAAAAAAAAGATTTTTTTAAACTTCCTTTAAAAAAAAAAAAATGTCAAGGTTTCCAGATTTTAAAAATACAATTTTAAAGTTCTGACACTGCAGTATGAATGCAACACGAGAGGAGACAATTTATTGCATTAGTAAGAGGTGTTTTGCAGTAAAGTTTAAACAACACCTACCTCTTTTCTACATGATGCTGCACATCTTCCGAGGACAACTTACCATGAGCTGGCAATCTCCTGCATAGAGTCTAACAACCTATAAAGAGCACAAATACTAAGAATACCAAGACTGCATGCAATTTGTGGTACAGATATAAAGTTATAAATGTTGAAAGTAAACACAATGATGGAATATATGACTAATATGTAGTGTGAACTCAATGACAGAAATGAAGAATGCAAAGCAAGACTTTAGAACAATTGTCGCAAGACAGAAACCTGGGCCATCGCAAAGCTCAGTTACTAATTGTTCTACTTTCAGGAAAACCAGCAATTGGCTCGACACAAGGTAGGCAATGGACGACGGTTAATGAGGAAAGATGCAGCTCCCGGTGTGCCGGGACGACACGCGGCAGCTGATGGACGCAGCTTAAAAACATTGTGTGTGGCCACAGAACTTTAGCGGTATTAACTTTGTGGGTCTTAGAGCGGAAGTCGGACTCAAACTCTACTCACTGTTAATGTTTAAGTTTGCATACGTGTATTTTACAGTGGCAACGATCCAAGAAAGTAGAAATTCATTGAACCTTCTTCGCGTCAATATCAGGGAACAGCGGCAAAACGTTTTTTGTTTTTTTTTCCCCCTCCCCTCACTTTGCATCGCAAGCCTGGTTGCTCAGGTGAACATGCATCAACACAAGATTTCAATGGAAAGCGGATTGGGTGTTTCGCAAACAAAGAACTCGAGAAGTCTCACGCGTTTTCCAGCATTTCCACTGGAAATGAACGAGGCTGAGAAAACATCACCTACCATGTGTCAAGCGGATAACTCTGAAGGGTGTGAAGAATGAAACTGAAAGCGTGTTAAGAGTTAAACGCATGGGTATTACTAAATATATCTGGTCTGGTGAATAATGGCTGTCTGCCAAGTCATTAGACTAAAAGGCCTACCAAACGAGGAATAATTTCACAGTTAAAACGTGGTTTTTGGTTTGATTTGTTTATTAAAAAGCCTTCAAATGAAAAGCAACTTGTAAAGTAAATAAAATCATACATAACGGTGCTATAGAGTCTATTTTCGCAAGAAAAGATAACACAAAGTGTAAAAAGAACAAAATCACACTGGAACTTTTGATTTGTCATGCTAACATGTGTCGCAAATCTTAGAGATTACTGTACAACCTGCCACACAAGTATCAAGTAAACTTCTAAACTACACTTCTGTACTGAATTTTTTTTTTAAATCTTATTTTGTTGAGCATTTTGTCAACCAACAACCTTTGTCTGAACACAATAATTTTGTTTACAAAGACTACATATTTTCATTTAAATGATTTCCCTTGTTATGGAATTTTGTCCGTTTCCCAGAGGCCATGTCCATTTAGGAAGATTGAAGAGCATAGTGTTTTTGGCCATTAACAGTATTGCGGCACACTGAAATAGACTAAGCACCTAAACCAGCATCCTATACTGCAAAACATTTTATGGACTTGAACAGTAAAACAAGCAGAGGAACAGAAAAGGCATAAACAGCTCAGAAGAATACGTGAACTGTAGACATGGAATCGTATGATTTTAAGTACGGGGTTGTCCGCAATACAGTATCTTCCAGTAAGTCTCAGGCGAGCACAACGCAATCCGCCATAGACGAGGGGGGTGTATAGCGCCACGTGCATCAGCAGACAACGACGATCTTGTCATATTCTAAACCTGGAAAGAGAGCACACCACACATGTCAAGGAGCGCGTTTTACTCAGGATTCGCGCAAGACTGATCTTTGATGTTCAAGCAGAAATATTTTATTTTATCTATCAGCAATCTTTAATTGTTGTATATTGACCTCTTGGCTGAACTAGAATTAAGAGCTCTGGCTGATGGTGATGGTTTAAAGCGTGATTCTACCTCAACTTATGGATTCAGCTCTCAAATTAATTTCGGAATATATTTATTTAATATTTTCTCATGCCTTCTTCTTATCAATGTGATTTATGTCATGAAACATCCACCATCTGTTCTCACCTTGTATTACACTCTTATGTGCCTAATAACCTGCATATCGAGGTGGTGGCGGCAACGGCACTCTCTCTGAGAAGGAGTCCCTGGGGCGGGGAGCTGCATACATCGGACCCCTGGACAGCGGGGAGAGCCGGGACCGCTCGTAGGAGTACCCGTTACCAGCTGATGGAGCAGGCGGCGGGGGGGGTCGTCTGATGGGGCTTCGGTCCCTGACCATGTAGGGCGGAGGAGGAGGGGGGAGCGGACGGCGCTCGTATGGGTCAAGGTTCCCCATTCCGAGACGTTCTCTAACCAGTGCCGAGGGAGGAGGCGGAGGAGGGGGGGGGATGGCACTGGAACGCCTGTCATCGTAGCCTGCCATGCTGTAAGGCCGGGCTCTGAATTTCTCATAGTAATCAACCACCCCATAGCCGTCTCGCTCGCCATAGCCACGGTCGGGATACGCTCCTCGTCTCGGGGGAGGGGACGACATAGGCGGAGGCGGAGGAGGGTAAGGGGCCATGCGGCCTCTGAAGGGAGGCTCAGGCCTCTCCCCTGGGAAGCGAGGAGGATAATAGCCTCCTCTGCCAGGCGGAGGTGGATAGTCCTCCTCCTCGGGTTCCCCTCTGGGTCTGCTTTTTGATATCTGAACATGTATGCGCTTTCCTGAGAGAGAGAAAAACATTGTCCCTCAAATCTAAAAAAGGATGAATATGAACAGTATGGAAACCCCAACTACTTCCAATCCTTTCATTCATAGAGTAGAATATCAACCTTTACTTACCTTGAAACTCTGTGTTATCCAGACCCTGTATGGCATCCATGGCCTCATCAGAATTGGACATGTGCACAAAGGCAAAGTTCTTGACAATGGAACACTCTGTGACTGTGCCGTACTCTTCAAACAGATCGCGGAGCTCCTTATCGAAGCCCTTTTCTACATTGGCTATGTGGAGCTTCACAGGGCCCTGGTTCTTCCCTCTGCTGGGCTCCACATTGATGGGCCTGCCATTCAGCTTATACAGATGGAGCTCACGAATGGCTTTGGTGGCCGACTTGCGGTCTTCCATATGGACAAAAGCATAGTTTTTGTACTTGGCGCATTCTGTCACTGTGCCATACTGCGTAAACAGAGCTTCCACTTCCTCCTTCCCAGCGTGCTGAGACAGGTTCCCAATGAAAATCTTCACCATTGTTGCTCTAGTGTACTTTTCTAAAAAGGGGGAGAGACAGGGTGAGACAACAGAGGCCACCATGTAGTAACAGAAAGTAACCAGTGAAAGAGCAAATGGTGAATGTATAACGTCATTATCAGGAAATAGAACGCTTGTAATCGAGGCGACTGTAGGCTAAGGGCCACCGGAGCAAAACGATAATCAGATCCGTCACCAAGTGGCATGTTTACTTTCGTTCTTATTAACCAAAAGCTCACGTTACACAACTTCAAATACCGCTGACTAAAAAAAAAAGCTGAAGTCGAAGACGTTTCCGTGTTTACACTTCCTGGTCAGAGAGCTGCTAGCCAGGCTCATTTCATTTGAATGGTTGCTGTTAGCAAGCTAACATTAGCTACCAGGTATTAGCCATTTTGTCTCATGTAACTGAACAAAATTAAATTCAGTTCAACCACTGAAATTTGTATGCATTGTATGTACGCTTGGAGACGCGTGAAAACTACAGCGACAAATGACGCAACAGAAACGAAAAGCGAAAAAACATTAAAACGACCATACTTACAGCACGCGATCGGCGCCACAGCGAAGTCGAAACTCAAAAGATAAGACAAAGATACAGTGGATACCGGCTGGCGATATGCGCACAAGTAGAAATCTGATTGGTGGATGGACATGTCTCTCAAAACGTAACGTTACGGACTATGATTGGGTAAAGGTATGAAGGAAAGTTGTTTTCCGGAAACGGCTTTTCGTTTAATGGACTGTATAAAAGGTTTAATATCGCATATGCTTTGCATTGGTGTGATGGTACTACAGCACACCATAAAAACGTACAGAATATACAACATACCAAATGGGCAGATAGCAGCAAATAGGTTATTTAAATAAATAATACCAAAGAGCAAATTTGATAAAATAACGTGTTCGATGATGCAATCATTCTGTGGTCAGTGTCTGTATGGAGTAGGGAATAAGAAACTTGTATATGTTCTAGCTGGCCTTTGGGACCCTGAGTTTATGATTTAAGGACATGAACTGTGTTGTGATGCAGAAACAAATTAGCTGTTCCAATTTCCCCATACATTTCTGTTTGTCCTCCTGCAATGAGTAATTTACATCATTAGTGAGGAAATAAAGGGAAACAGGAGCAGTGAAAAGCTCTGGAAAACCTCTTGAAGGGACTATCCTTATCTATTACGTATTTCCCCTGTGAGCACAAGCCTGTGTTTTCCAAGAAGTTTCCTCAGAGTCCATGTGGCCACTGAAATTCTGACTTAGCACCCATTTAGAGAGCCTCAATAACCACTGGCCTGATCTTAAAGCTGCATTAGGCAACTTCACATATATATCAGCTTCACGTGGCCGAAATGAACCTTAAATGCAATCCTCAAGAATTGCATAAAATGATGTCTGTGTGAATAATAATCTGCAAGTAAGAATAGAAGTTTACTATCATTGGTGGGATTTTGGTTGAGGATGTTTTTTTGCTTAACAGGGATGTGACTGACAGAAGGTGAGATTAATAATAAGAGACTCATAGAAAATAGTGAATGGAACTTCACTCAAATTTAAAGCTGCATTAATCAATTTGGTTGGTTTGGCCACTTGGGGGCAGAACTCCACTGTAAACTAAAAGAATCACATGTTTGACATGTTATGGCCTTGTGAATTTCATATTGCCTACAGCCAGGTTTTGTTTTGTTTTTGCTGAAAACAACTGCCTGCTGTGGCTGGAAAGGAGCTTGATGAGAGCTGTGAGACTGCGCCCTAGAGTAAAGTTGTGGGCTGTAAAACCAAAACAATGAGCTAAAAGATGCTAAAAAAGCTCTGTAAAACTGAAGAAAACTGAACTGGCATAGTAAAAATGTAAGCTGTACCAAAACATAATGCTGGTCAAAATGATCTATGTTGTACAATGAACTATCTTTCCAGTTTATGCAGTTTTATGAATGCCCTCCTGTACAAAATATGGTAGAAATACAGTGCATTTCTGCTGTACTGAATTCTAGCAGGATGCTATTAAAATACAACAACGAAAAAATCTAGAAATGGTACAGTATTACCATAGGATGGGAAAATTACTAAACTCACAAGTAAGCGCAGGCACATTCAGGGAAGAGCATGATAAACTAACACTGAGAATATCAAAAGTTCATCAAGTGCAGTAAGGTGTGAAATGACAAACACAATAAGTCCTGTGTTATTGATACTGTCAGTCCAAATACATTTGAAGAAATGACCTGTATGTCTGGGGACTTGGGTGGCAGGATTCTGGGAGGAACAAGGCCCCTGGGATTTGTCACTCCTACTGGGGCTTCTCCGATTAATCCCAAAAGCAAAATTAAAAAGTACGCCTGGAAGATGCTCCATCCCTTTGTGAGTCCAAGCAAACAGAAATGCTGTTTAATGAAATGTGACAGCTGCATGATAAAAGACACAGCTGTTGCCTCATGGCTGATATTGAGGAGATCACTTCTCCTTAAAGTGTTGCTTTACTTTTGTTAATATATATTTTTTTTGTTTCAGCAGGTGACCACCAAGTCTATTGGATCTGACTACAACAGTAAATGTCCAGCAGAGGGAGACACACGCTGACAGAAGGGAAGTCACAGATGGACTTTTTTACTGCAGCATCCTCCTAAATGATGTGTAAATCAGCACGCCAAGTTCATTTCCTGCGCCCCAGTAACTTTCCAGGAAAAAAGTAAGGTTGAACATTGTTCTGAACAGAATCATGCTTTGTATGATTATTCTATGAATAATATAGAACCACAATTTTCATGTAGACATTGACCGATGTGTCTCGTGGCTGAACAACTCATCAAATGAGGTGAAGTTTCACCAAGTTATAAAACCGTTTTAATGCATGGTGGAATGAAATACAGGACCAGCTGAAATAAATGTGCAAATGAAAACAACTGTAGGTAAATCAAAGTATATGGTAGGCCACAAGACTTAACTCACACTAGTCAACTATCCCTACAGTACTTTTCATGGTTTGCTGGACGTGAATTAATCCAAACGAAGAGAAACACAAATTAAGTAACAGCACAAGTATTTCCCCTCCTTTTAGATATTGGTGCCTTTGGCAGCAAATGCAGCCTTGAATCTACGAGGATAATAGATCTTTATCAGTTTTGAACACCCGGACATCTGCAAAACTTCTCACACTCGGGGATTCCAGAGCGTTAATATGTTTTGACGCCATTCCTGTGTAACTTTGGCTTTCAGTTTGAGGTCTTGCCTTGCTAGAAAATAACCCTTCAACCCTTCTCAACTGTCCGGTTTCTTGCGGACTGCATCAGGTTTTTCCTCCAACATTTCCTAGTATTTCACTGCATCCTATGTACCATCTGCCTTTACAGTCTTTTCAGGGCCTGCCACAGAGCGGCACCCCCTCCTCACAGCATGATCCTGCAAACCACCACGCTTCATGAGGATAGTGTCTTTCTGATGCTGTGCTGCGTTTCGTTTACAACAAACACAGCATTTAATATGCCAGCACCAGAGAGTTTGTTCTCATCAGACCATAGAATCTCCCAAATGCTGTCTGACTAACCTCAGATGTTATGTGACTTTTTTTTAACAGTGGTAATTAGCTTGCCATGCTGACTGGTGAAGGACCCAGACAACAGTTGCTGTATCTCAGTGTCTCAGTCATGCAGCCCTGGAGCTTCAGTGCTCACATTCCTCTCGTCGGTCTCCCTAACTACTGCCTTTCTCATATTACATTCTAGTATCAAACTCCTGATTGGTATCACAGATGTGTTTAGAATGTTCCTTTATTCGTTTTTGCCTGGAAAGCATTTACATTTTTTTCTGTTAACGAGTGTCAAAAATGTAATTACATTTTGTACAAAATATATAAAATGAAACAACGTCCAAAGGGGAGCAAATACTTTCGACAGGCACTTTGTCTGTGCTCATGATTAAACATCATTTACAGGTTGATACATTCGCTAAAAAGAGGGAGAGATGCTCCATGTCCAGTGTCCCTACGGGTCTAGACACAAACAGCTAGCATGATCCTGAAAATACCCTGCTGAGTCACTCTACAAGGAGCTCTACTGAGTAAAGTACCTTTGATTCATATCCAAAGTAGAATTACATCAGAACATAATATAGGTATTATCCAACAGTAACTTTTAATGGGTTAATTAGAGCAAGACTGCAGGTGTAAAAGGAAACTTGTCTGTTTAACACCACAGAGGATGAAAACCCATATTTAAGCAAAGGCCTATTCACAGCGAGAATTGTTACACAAGGGTCATGTGCATGAAGCAAAGTACTGCTAACTGCTAAAAATGACAATAGCTGGACGAAGACCAGGATTGCTTAAAATCGCTTGAGACGAATTTACCACAAGTGACGCAGTTGTATCTTCCATTTGTTTTTTGTAACCAAGTCACTGCTTAAATTAATGCAGTATGCGTGTGTGTATAAATAACTAAGTGCCTCAATTATATAAAACCCTGCAGAAGTTTCACTTGACATTTTTTCTGGCTGCTGTGTCAGAGTTTGGCCATGTATTAATAAGAACAAACTGTTCAGAAAAAAATGTATATCAAACAATGAAAAGTCCTTTATTGCCATCAGAACATGAGTGAGAAAACCAGAGACAAAATCTGACAGAGTGAGGAGTCGACTGTACAACCAGCATCTGCACGCACACACACACACACACACACACGCACGCACGCACGCACACACACACACACACACACACACAAAGCAGCCAGCAGTCTCTCAACAGGACATGAGGGATACAGATACATAAGGAAATACAGTACTCACACAATGAGGTATAAAGGTAAACACAAACATACCAGGGCTTCTTCCTCCACTCACACACATGCAACTGAACCAAGGTACAAATACTCAAGTGCTCGTTCATTCTTTAAAAACACAACATACATGTGAGCAGAAATGTATAAGAGCAGCAACTGGGTCATCTCGATTCAACCACACTGCCATTCATCTGTCTCTCAAAACCTTTGGTCATGTGGACGCTTGCTTGTCATGCACAATGTTGCCCTTGTAATTTTAATACTTTGTGAGACTCTGAAACTTGTGAGCGAAGGAATGGGTCCCTTCCTGACTCGCATCCACCGATAGAAACTGGGACGTTCTGGGCAGATGAGAAATGTTTTTGAAGTCACAAATATTTTCTCGCTCTTCAAGGTAGAGTTTCTACGTTAGTTGGACATTCAATGTGTACATTAGCAGCAATTCTAGTGAATGAAACAATGGCTTTGTAAGTCAGATTAATAACACCCTTTCCTCATGCACAGGACAGGCACCACCTACTACTCGTTAACTAAATGCCATGCAAGTTAGAAAAATAGACTGCAAACTCACAAGACAGAGAAATCAAAGTTCATCTCCAGAGAAGAGGTTGATTTCACTTCAGTTTTTTATTTCATATTTTCTAAGATGTGGAAATAGCAACAAAAAAAACTTGAGAGCGGTAACCAAGACAACAGTAACAACATGAGCAGAGAGCCACTGAGGTTTCGAGTCCCTCTCTTACTCTATTTGCCAACCCAAACTGCCAGGTACAAGACAGACACTTGGCTTGTTTACAGTTTTCTGTTGCGGTCCTCTACTTTGCGCCACGCGGGCGACCACGTCGACTTACACGCACCTGGTGTGTATGCCTATTGTGTGTACCTGTAAGTGTGGGCCTGTGTGTCATGTGGCTCTCATGTCATTTGAAGCTGTCCCAATCCCACAGTCCGCAGTCTCCAGGCCCTCCCCCACTAGCAGCACCCGTCCCAGAAAGGTGGTCGCCCTCGTGTGCATCCGGAGCTGCGTGCTGCAGTGCTTTATCAAGACACTAGTGTGGCTGGAAGCTAGCACCGCCACCCCCTCCGAAACAGAGAAAGAGGCACGGTATAGTTCTCTTTAAGTCTAAATCTATAGTTCAAGTCTGCCGTCTGTCTGGTCTCAGCTAGTTCTGTTTACAAGGCTGTACGGGTGCCACCCTGGACCCTCGAAAGACCTAAAACAGGTGAGAGGAGGAAGTGACACATCACCTGACACCCCCTCAGTCCTGTTGATAAATAGAGATGCCTCACTATGCATGACCCGCCCAGGGCTGCGTTGCATTTCATTACCTCACCCCTTCCAGTTTAGTTTTGTGGATGCCAAATATCTCAACTGTGCACACACAAACACACGCATACTTCCGCGCGCACTGACCCCCGACGCTGTCCATTCTACTCGGAACGAGGACAAGCGCCTTGAATTTCGTGTTTGGCACCAGACTTCTTTTTCCTCACGTTGGCCAGCCACTCCCTCTTTTACTGTATCCTCTTTTCACTCATTTCACTCATCACTCCCTCACAGGTCTGTTCTTCTTGGAACCCCAAAAAAAAAAAAAAAAAAAAAAAAAAAAAAAACCTGGAAGAACACCGCTCCCTCTTTTCTGCCTCTCAGGAAACAAATACAAACTTAATGAAAAAACTCAAGTTTTTTTTATTATTTTTTTTTTTTCAAATTCAAGGCACAATGTCTATCAATATTCCAATCTGTCTGTCTGTCTGTCTGTCTTCACTCCCAGGTACAGTGTGCGAACATCGCGTCACATAAGCTATTGGACTATCTGCTTGTACGCAACTCCTTACAGCTTACATCTCCCTCGTCTGTACTTTAACACTGTTAAGAGAAGCGTCTGTTTTGGTTGAGAGAGCGACCGCCAAGTCCAAACCAGTGATAACCAATGAACAAAATTAACATAACAAAAAACACAAATAAAGACAACCGTTTCAAAAACAAAACAAAAAAAAAGTCTCGTCCTGTTTCTCGTATTTCAGTATTTTTAAAAATCAAGTCATATCCACCAGCTCTTTTTTGGCAAGCTAGTTGTTTTTTTTAAATAAGCACTAAGTACTGATAGATAGAATAGCATACACCGTTAACGTGTGTTTTTAAGTAGATGCGTTTGTCGTTTTTTTGTACTTTTTCACTCTCATAGTATGATTTCAGGTATTTTGTCAGATACTTTTCACTCATCTGTTTAAGGTTTAAGTTAATGCAAGCAGGGACAGAGATTGCCATGGAGTCTTGCTCTAGACTTGGGTTCGCAAAGAGCAGGGCCGTCTCTTTACGAGACCCCGTTGACCAAGGTCAGGGTCTCGCTGGCCGAGGTCACGCCTTTGCTGGGGGAACGCTTGGAGGGCGTTCGCTCAGGCATCTGGGCACTGGTCCCGTTCTCCTGTGGGTACAAAAGGTGGGAAAAGGTGAGAACGGTCCAACAATCTGATTTATGTCAGTAAAGCTAAGGCTGACGTGTGTGTGTGTGTGTGTGTGTGTGTGTGTGTGTGTGTGTGTGTGTTTCTGCCTGTACCTTGGGCTCGGGGCCAGCGTGGTTTTCCTTCTGGGGCAGGTTCTGTCTGCTCTGGGACTCAGCACGGGATATGTAGTCAGCAACAGTCACTGGAAACATTAAAATCATTTAGCTAGAACGATGACTGGGGGTTACATTGTACATAGAGTGTAGATACAGATTCAAAATGCCCTGGTGTTGCTTTAAGAAAGGCTATTTATTGCTACCCTGTAGCAATAAATACCAAAGGCAATCAAGCTGCCCAGAACATATCAGTTATATTGATATTGATAGATATTGAAGCTTATTTTGATACAGATATCCTGTTCTTTTTGAAGAGGAAAATGTTAACTAGTAAAAAAAAAAAAAAAAAAAAAAAAAAAGGTGACTCACCACTCTCACCTGGCTGTCTGTCACGGCTGGTTGAACCTCCCTCTGGGCGGTTGCCACGATTACGACGGCGGCGGCTTCGGTTGCGGCGCTGAGGTCTGGCTTCTTCATCTAACAGTCAAATGAGAAAATATTATCTCTTTAATTTCAGCGATTTAAAATGCGTTCCTACTGTGAGCCATGGCAACAATTTATTTAACAAATGACTGCGCAACAGAGATGAGAATACAAAACTCAAGTTCTCACCCAGTCCGTTCTCGCTGGGGCCGGCCTGGCTGTCCGACTCTGCTGCAGCGTCCATCACGCTGGGCTCCTGGTCGTTGCGGCGGCGCCGGGAGCGTCTGCGGCGGTCTCCTCCCATGCCTTCACTGATGTCTGTGTCGGCCAGCTCTCCCTCACCCTCCAGCAGGGAGTATGGGTTACTGTCTGGGTCCCTCAGCACTGAATATGTCACAGAAAAATAGTATAATAGTAGTAACTACACTTAATATTCTTTCATTTTTATGTATCTGCTCTAGTTTTAACACAAACGCTGTCTTATTAAAAACCCATACTGTGGATATCCTTCCATAGCTGACAAAGACAATTCTACAGTATGGTGGCTTAACAGCTGACTTAGATTCAGTACATTTTTTCATTTCACCAATGCACAGTCTCCAACTAATCTCCCTCTGACTCTCAGGTGAGCTCTCCTTACTTCATCATGTGAGAGGAACACACCTCAAATACTAATAGCACCTGTCACCTGCTTCTTGGAAAGACTTGGACACTTAATTAGCAGCACCATACTCTAGGTTCTGTTTCTCATCTTAACATCATTGTAAGATCACATGCAGTCTCCTTCCTCAGTGAACGACAGGTTGAAATTCAATTATTACCAGTATGCAAATTTCAAGAAACTTTCAAATCACAGCATTGTTAAAATGATGAACTTGTAAGACACAGTAGTACACATGAATGAAATGGGCTGTGAAAAGGCTGTTTCAAGTGTCCTAAAAGATTCTAAACTTATCTGAATACCTTGACATGCCATTACTGCAATGACTACGTGGAAAAGCTCTCAAAACCGAAAGAACAGAGTGAAATGTTGATACATAAAATATGGCCAGTAATCTTCTAAGTGGGTATAGGCCCTTGTCTGTTGGTAACCTGAACATGGGCTTTAACTACCTGAGCTGATGGAGTTGGAAGGCTTGGACCCTGGCCCTCCACGGCCTCGTCCTGAATTAGAGCCTCTGCCCCTGCCGCCCCGTCTGGAGCCTCTCTCATCGCCTCCTATGCCACGAGGCCGCTGGTCTCGCTCGATAGTATCCTCCGACTCAGAAGCATTGGACAGTTCAGAGTTTGTGCCTGGGATCAAGCAGAGACAAAAAATGGAAAAACAAACATAAGCGTTTGACTTTTTAAATGACTTAATTATCCTCCATTTTCTATATTACTCTCAAATGTTTTAAACTGAAATTTCTGAAGTTTCAGCTCCTTCATTCTCACCATATCCAGAATACTGGCTGTTGGAGGCCCTGCGCCCTCTGCCGCGGCCCCCATAGGTGCGAGAGGTGTGGAGTGAATTGCTGCTCTCATCTGTCATGTAGCCTTTCTCCCGGTCAACACCAGGGCCCCCAGTTCGACTAGGAGGTGCGCGGTACCCAACCCCGATCTGACGGAGCTGCTCGTCAATCTGGAGACGCTCTAGGCGCAGCTGCTCCACTTCCTATAGGACAGGGACGGGGAGACAGTTGTAGATAGTGTGCACTTCATAGCCTGTTCCTCAGCACATGGTTTATTGAAATGTTTCAATAAAATCCGCCTCCCTCCCTGCACCCTATCCTACTGTACATCTTGAAATGCTCCCTGGAGTGCTTTGTCACTCCCTCCTTCACTCTCCTCCCTCCCACACACCCCCCCCTTCCACCACCATCCATACACCCAAATGGTTGGGAAATACTAGTGCAGATGAACAAATCTACAAAACTTAGTAAAATGTATGAAAAAGTCATTAATGGCACCAATACCTTGTTAAAGTTGTTGCTATTACCATGTAGGATGTATTGTATCAGCAACATTAGGTGAAAGTTCCCTGAGCCATCTAGCATGACAGGGTGCCCGGGCCCCTTGTCCAGTGACAAAATAATGCCATGTGCCAAGAGTGTTACCATTGTATGCAGATCATCTGACCAACAGGCATTATCAGGTTTAACTACAAACAAAGCACATATGCTACTATTTAAATCAGATGATCCACATGTGTAGGGATTGCAACGACTTAAAGCTATCAAATTGGGATTATGTAAAATTATTATAAGCATGGTTAAATAAAATAATTAATTCTGCAAAAACTCAGTTTGCCACACAAATTCTGCTGTATTGAGCTGGGTCCAAGCCATGGTCTTAAAACATCTGCTGTGGGCTTGGGCTGCCTTCGTGATTGTTCTATCACTCTGCCACTAAGTGGCAGTAATGCGTAAAGTTCAGTGTTCCAACCAGATAGACAGTGGGCAAGTTCAACCCCCCCAAAAAACACTGAACATGACCATTTTGACAGAACACCCACTTCTGTTGTAACACCTACCAATGGCTGATTGCTTGGGTTTACGTAGCAGTTTGTAGTAATCAAGGTTAAGATAAGCAGCTGAATCTGTCAAACACAACCATTATTCACTCCATTGCTATTTTTGTAGACTCCTGTCTTTTCCAAACCACAACTAAATTTAAAATGAGGAAAAAAGGCAGTGTTGGCAGAAAACAGCTGAAATTTTCTGGATGACAAAGTGGATGTGAAATTGTCTCTCTCCAAAGAGATTAAAAAGTAAAGGGACAAAATGAATGCAATATTGCGTGGTACAAGGATAGCTGAAAGAGCTTCAAGGTGTGTTTTCTGGCTTAGATGTTCTCAGCCTCTTTGATTCGCAGATGCCAAAAAAAGATTAGACAGATAATCCCATTTGGTTGTTAAGATTTATCTCAGGTACCCAAAAATGGGAAAAGCAGTTGTTGACAAGGGAAACTATTAATGATGAGTGACTGTTACAGTCATTCCCACAATTCTCCAACTATGTCATATGCCAGGG
Organism: Siniperca chuatsi; assembly: GCF_020085105.1. Lineage (NCBI taxonomy): Eukaryota > Metazoa > Chordata > Actinopteri > Centrarchiformes > Sinipercidae > Siniperca > Siniperca chuatsi. Next base: position 6,186,887 of record NC_058063.1, on the reverse strand, counting down.
ATCCCTTGGATCACCATACCACCCATGTGACAACCAATGCTCTCACTCACAGCACTCTTTAACAAACAACGTTACAGCCAGGATGGCGTCAAAAGGTATCAGTTTATCATGTTTGCTGACACTTAAATGGAATCTTAAAAAAATAAATAAATAAATACTATTTTCTTTTGGGACTTTCACAGTTTCAGATTTTCCAGCTAAGCCACATATGCCATCTTCATAGATGAGGGTTGTGGGCATTGCCGTCTAACGGCAGCAGTGCAATGACAGCAGTTTCTATGGTGGTTTAGTGGTGGAGGAGGGGGGCTCACTTCACAGTGTGACAGCTGCCTCCACCAACGACAGCTGAACCTCAAGGGAGGTGTGAAGGAAGTGAGGCAGGGCAGGGGGTCTGATTTTATTTTTGGAAGCTCAGGGTCCAGATAGCTGGTAATTTAAACTCCAGCATACCTTTCACCCCATCCCAGAGAGAGGAGCTATTTATAAAAGCACATGAGGTAAGGGAAAAATTAGGTGCTCGCAGCAGCTTTCCTCATGTGGTGCTGGAGGGAGACAGGTGACCAATATGAAATGACCCTGCACATACGCCCACATGTCACATAAAGGACCTGTGCTTCTAATATGTTTCCTCTAATAAGTGTCCAGATATTCTGAGCAGAAACACATTTATTGATTCTAATTCAAAAGTTAAAATGGCTGCAATGTACAGAAATGACAGAAATAAACATACAGGTCTATTTTTTCTGAAGTTTTTTGAGTGACAGGAACAGAGAAAAGGCTAGTGCCGCCATCTACTGGTGAACATGGAGGATCGACTAACCTGGAGATAGGACACATGGTACTCCAACAACGCCTGAGCATTGCTGATGTTCTCTTTAGTTCCCACAAACACGAAGGGAACCATGCCCTGATAAAACACAAAGAGGGGTAGATGAAGAGTTGAGTCTTTTTTAAGAAAACAGATAATCATCACTTTAAATACAGAGCCCCCCCCCCTGTTGGGAAGATATCACTGACTTGGAAACAGTTTAGACCTTACTCAAAAATAACATTTTAAGTGGTGAATTACAGACCATTTCTGGAATGATTGGAATGCTTAAAAAATAAAAATAAAATCACACGAAGCACACTCAACAGAAACATATCAACCCATCAGAGACAACAGACAGCTAAGTGCCCACACATGCTCAACATAACTGACATATGCTGTGCGGTGGGCTGTGTGTATTGAAAGCAATGAAAACATAAGTAGTAGTGACAAAATAATTGACAAAGCAGCAGAATGGAACAGTGTCAAAGCAGACAGCACATGGGACGTCTACACCCTGCTGCAATTAAGTTGCTTTGCTTTGGGATGGGGAGGGGGGGTATAGGAGACTGAGAGACCAGCCGAACGGTCCATTCACCTCTTTGCTGCTGGCAGTGTCGTCCCTGCCTGCCCCCTGCCTGCCTACCTCCTCTCGGGGAAGCTTTTTGTCGTTGTCTCCCTCAATCCTGACACGGACCACGCCCGACTTGTCCACAATCTCCTGGATGACTTTGCCGCTCTTGCCGATGACTTTGCCTGCACAAGAGAGAAACAAGACAAAAAGAAGGTTAAAAGAATGTCATGATAATAAGAGGATATATATCTGTAGTAATAAGGAATATGTTATGGTCATGAAGTGGAATGTTGTCAGCAACAAAATGAGCTCCCTTCAGGAATGTTATGCAGCTCACTCACCTACAAGGTTCCTGGGTACCTGAAAGTAGTCTTCTTTGAACTCAAGATACTCTCTAGCCTGCTTTACTGCCTCTGGGGTCTGTAACACAACACAGACATTAGGCCAAATTATTACAGTATATTTATCCATATATTGGGACAAGAACTGACATACCCAGTACATACAATGGCACACACACGCTCATTAAGCAGCGTACCTCTCCGTAGATCCTGAATGTGCAGCTTTCCTCCTCCAGCTCGATAGCTGTGACACCAGGCACCTTCCTTGCCTGCTGGATGTTGGCACCATGGGAGCCGATGGCGAGGCCCATCAGGTCCTCTCTGACCCTCACCTCCTCCTGGTATGCTGATGCTAACTGCTTACTTGTCTGGGAGGGAAAACACATAGTTTACACATTTGCACACAAACAACCTAAGCCATTTGTCAATGACACCGACCGGGCAACATTAAGTGTATTTGACACAGTGTGTGCGTGTGTATGTAAGAGTATGTTTACCTCCAAATGTTTGGTGGCTTCTTCGTTGCGGGACATTAGCATAAGCTTGGTACGGATGCTGCGGAAATGCATGTCGCTCAGAAGAGTTGCACGCTTTACTGTGGTTTCATTTGTAGACTGTGAAGAAAACCAAAAAAAGGATTAAGTTACAATATATCAACAATTGTTTAGTCAGTGTCTGTCAATATGAGCAAATGAGAGTGTTCGTTTTGTCTAAAAAAAATAAATAAATAAATAACACCTAAGAGAGATGGAAAGAGGAAACAAGATATGTGGTACGAGCTGGATTCAAATCTACACCTAACAATATTTTAGGAATACCCAGAAAATCCCTGAAATGCAGTTCATTTAAACCTTTCAGATTTTTATGCTACAGTTACTACAGCTCATTTGAATTATTTCCACATCTCTGGATATGTAACAAAGCCATTCACTTGTTTATGAGGTGAGACCCAGCTGAAGTGTGTATTCTGAGTACTAACCAGCACAATGAGTTCGTGTGTTTGGGCACTGTAGAAGATGCAGTTGGCTCCGATAGCTTTCCTGAAGTCTTTGTGAATATTGTCATTTGCACAGCTGTCGATAAGAAAACAATCCATGGGAAAGTCAGCTTCGTTATTCATTTGGCAGCAGTGGGCCACCATCGCTGCTCACTGAGACAACTTGTGATGTAAGATCTTAACATTCAAAGAAGCTGCTTAGACATACGAGATCATCCATTCATATACACAAGAAAATCTCAATTCATCATTTACTTTTGCAATTTCTCTGCCACTGCCCAATGACCAGGTCTTAAGCTTGGTGCAGTGCTGATGTTAATTCAAATAAATCTACAGGATGTAAATTCGACAATGTAAAAACACTCACATGTCCCTCAGGTCTTCTGGGACGGGGATGGGAACCTTGTGGAACGAGTTTCGAGAGGAAGGGCTGTTGGGGTTAAGGGGCCTGATGCGCTCTGATGTGACAATCTCGTTGTATGTGGCGTCGCATGCCGCGTATTCAATCACATAGAACTGAAAACAGCACAGGAGATACAGATTTTTAATAATGTAGCCAGAAATATCAGACACATGCAAGTATGACAGCTCAGATAACCAATGTGAATTGGTTAAAAACAACATCATTCCAATATATATATAAAAAGAGGAGAACTGCTGTATTCAATCCATATAAAAATTCTGAATCAGCTGTCTAATTTAAAATTCATTGATGTCTACTCTCAAATTAAGAATTTATACTTTTAAAAAATGCATTTATTCTATAGCTTCATTCATTTATTCAATGAAGCTATAGTACACTCCTTGCCCAGTTTCTTCAACATAAGATGAAAGAAATAAGGCGTACCAGCATGTGATGCAGAGAAAGATGAAAAAATGTAGACAAAGAAAAAGGGAAACATAAGAGAGTGAGGCAGTGAGATGAACACTGCACACTCCATGCTCAAAGGACAGAATTAAAGCCATCAGTCAATGCTAGACATTCCTGCAGGTTCTTATCAGACTGCTCCAAATAACAGCACTACACCAGCAGCAACTCCCCTGACACAGTAGCACTACAAAGCTGTCCTTTTCATATCCCACTGACCCACTATTAAACCTGCAGCTTGTGCTGCTGACTAAGAGCCAGGTGGAAATTAGCAAAAAATTCATAAAATGTCAAAATAAGCCAACCGTGCCTGTTAGACTGAGCCTGGTGTAAATCCATGTTGACACAAGTCAGTGTGAAGTAAAAGCACAGAGTGTACGAGAATATAATTTGAAGGTACAGTGTCAGACCACATCAGGACATACTGACTCTTTGAGCTCATTACCCAGCAGCGTATCTTACTACAGGCCTGTATTCATTCTACATACAGCAGTACCCAGAGCTCAATAGACAGCTACTGGCAATACAACAGAACACTTAGGCAAGGTGAAAGCTAATTGCTTAGCCTCTATTACTGATTATTAAATACTGAGATACAGAGGAAGCTAGCCTAACTGGATCTTATTACTGACACAAAGTATCATCTTCTCAATAATAATAGTCCTTTTTGACGAAATAGCTCCAGGAAATTTAAGCCCCAGGAACTAAAACTCAGGAACTAACAATTCTTTCAGTGTATTGGTGTTTCCACAGCGTCCAAGGCACTGTGAAGATTAGGCAAATTAGACCAGCTGCATGGTTTAAAATGTATTTTTGCACATGACAAAACAACAAACAGGATCATATTGTTCTTTGTAATTAATGTCGTGTGCCTATGATGTTTGAATTAATAAACAAATGCAGAGGTGGAAAGGGAATTTGAAATTTTTACCATGAAGGCAAAACACATGTCTCCACAGTAGAGGGGAGCAGAGAGGACATGCTCAGTGCTTTTTTTTCTGGTTACTCTTCTCTGTGTCAGCAGCCAAACAATTTGTAAATTCTGTTTCAGTTTTTGTTCAGATAATGTTCCCTGGTTCCTAGCAACCACTTACCTCTCCCTTCATCATTCTGACCCGCGCCAGCCACCAGCCACATGGCTCCTGTTCGTTGGCCCTGGAGTAAACCTGCAAGGAGGCACACAGTGAATGACAGCTGAGTCAGAGACAAAGAACTACAGCTACTACACCCATTAACTGTGCTTCAAACAGTTAGCAGTGGAAAGCAAGATGTGAACATGGCCTTGGCTGCATTTCCAGAAAGCATCATGCTGTGTCATGAATGGAATTCTACTATCCACTGTCTAGCTTTTAGTAAAGCAGACAGGAAGCATACTGTACAACTAACTAGTGTTGTGTGATGTGGAGAAAATGCTAAATATGCGAGGTAAAATTGTTGGTAAATTGAGACACTATGACACGAAGAAAATATGAAATGTCTTGAAACAAAGACTCAAGTGTGCAGCTTTTATGGCTCATATTTAATACTGAAGCTGTTTTGGGTATTTTACAGTAAGAATACTTTAAAGGGCATACATGTAGATAGTTTAATTTGAGATTTTTTAAATAATTTAGAGGCCATATGGATGTTCTGGAAATGTCAGTCGAAAGTCAATATTAGCCTATAATGATCCATCTGATGAAGCGCAAAGACACCAAGGTCTTGAGACATGAGGTTAGTGAAAACTCAGGTAGATGAGCAGAGTCAGAGAGCAAAGCAGCAGGCCTTACCTCCACCTCCTCTCCTTCACCAATTTCCTTGTGGTAGTCGGCTGGAGGAGGCAACCGCACGTCGCTGAAGGGCAACTGTCTCTCTGGCTGCCAGCTATGGCAAGACGACACAGAGACAAAACACCAACACGTCAGCTCATCAACAATCACAGGTAACCAATATTTATTACTGTTACATAGTTCAAGCAGTCTAGCTCAAGTTCTTTTTCACTCGTGTCATACTGGGATTGCAATGACATGGGTGTATTACCCACTGCATTAATGCAGCACATTAACAGACATAGGCCTAATGAAAATGAAAATGGCTCATTAAGTTTAATGAGGAAGCTTGATGAACTATGTCTGGACAGTGAGTGACTATGTTCATTGTATGATGTCCTTTTACATTAAATAAGAACTTGAAAATAACTCAACAGAGTGTCATAAAGTCCAGTAAATGAGTTTCAAAGGTGAAATTTGAGATTATTACACTGGACACATAAAATGAAAACCAGCTCATTTCTATGTTCATTCAGAATTGATATCTAAAAAAAAAAACCCTCTCAAGCTCATTTTGAATCTTAGCTTTAAAAAGGAATTTACATTTAAGAGACTTATTACTATCATTATAGACCAAATAGGGGTTTTATTCATCTTATACAACCAGCTACTCTAACACCATGTGCTCAGAGAAAGTAAAAGGAGAAGGGGTGGGAACCATCCCAAAAAACGAAACAGGCCACCATACTGCCACCCCTCCTACCCTGCATACCTTGGGTCACTATTTTTAGGGGCAACCTGCTCTACACTCTGAGCCAAGCAGATAAAGAGGGACAAGAGGGACCAGAGGGATGGATGGGTGGGTGGGGGGTGGTGGTGGTGGAAAGGGACAGTAGGTGGGGCTATGCTATGCTATCAGAATGGCAAGGACAGGAGGGGTCAGAGCAGGAGGTAAAAAAAAACTTAGAGACGTGTATGGACAGCTGCATGCCAAGCACAGGTGCTCAAGAGGACAATTTTGAATGTCTGGGTAAAGCACTTGCCTGGAGCAGTCGTCATAACTGTCAATTACTACAGTTCAAACTTTATTTCCCCATGTATGGACTATTTATCATAAAGCAGACATATAGGAGGTTAACAGAAAGAGCAAACTTACTTGTTTTCAAAAACAATTGTGAGTGAGTCTTCGTGGACATCTTTGATGTAACCCTAAAAGAAAAGCAGAGAGAGAAAGAATTTTATTCCCATGAATGCACAAGACAGAGACAGTGATGAGGGGTGGGGCTGTGAGCGTTTGATTTTGCATGTAAACAACATAGACAGCTGGCTTGTAAGGCATGCCAGACCAGTACTGTGACTGTTGACTGAAAAAGAGCATCTAGGGCTTTTTGGAAGCCAAGACATCACATCACTGACACAATCCTCTGGCTGTGAATTCTGTGCTGGATAAAGTGATGAGGAACACCGACTCCTCCTGACAGCACAGACAGCCCGGGAATCTTTCACACACACACACACACACACACACACGGAATAAAAATGCATGAGCTCTCTCTTTGTGTGTAAGTTGGAAGACTATAGTTTTACAAGAGACATGCTCATGAGAGCACATGTATGGGGAAGACAGACACTCAATCAGCCTAGCCCATGTGGACAGATTATGTCTTAGCCCAGAGACAACTATTACGAGAGAGATCACTTCAACGTGTTACTTGTCCATCATGACCATCTGCAAATCTGTCACAGCAGCCCTAAACTTTGACCAACACCCCCCAACGCTGAGCAATGACGAGAGGAGGAAAGTGGTGGGTGTGGCATGTCTCTCAGTGTGACACTACCATATATGGGACAGAGAAGTCAGGCACTATCTTCACTTGCAAGCATGCGTGGGGGTTGGGAGCGGTGTGGATTCACCTGCTGGGAAGGTGCTGCCTTTGCACTGCAAGAGTTGGTTAGGGTTTCAGCCTGGATCAAGGGCAATATGTGTGTAGACACATTAGTATTTTTACACCCATTTACACCCTTTAAGCAGTCCACTCTGACTACAACTCTGATTATCAATCACCACCTATTGCTATTCTGAGATGGTCCTGGTTAATGGTCAAAACATGCCTCTGTATCGACACACACACAGTTAACTTCTGTCTCTCACACTACACGGTCCCAGTGGCACTAGAGCTGGGCAGCTTCTGGAGAAGAAGCCAGCAATGACAACAGGTCTGACTGAAAAAGTGCTCATCCTCCAATTTCCAAAAGGTTAGGAGACAGCTGCAAGAGCATGTTATGTCAGATTAAGTATTGCTTCCACTGAGTACTACCAGGTCGAAGGGCAGGCAAGCCCTCTTTCTAGCATGACATGACTGGTGGAAAGGTGGGGGCAGAGAAGGGTCACAGGCAGCTCTGTAATGACTTCATCCTTCATCCTCAGGCCAGCAGCCTCATGCAGGTCCATGTGGTGACCAAGATCTTTCGGACCAGAGGGGCCAGGTTTGCAACCTTCCTCTCTCACGAAAATGGATTAGACGGGATAGTTGTATCTTTTCCACACAAGTAGCCAATGTGGTGGCCTCCTTATGATAAAATATAAATAAATGTGCAAAAACTGAGATCTTTGTTGATGCAAGATACCCAGCCTAAAAAAAGAGAAGAGAAGAAAAGAAGAAAAAATGTATGTGGAAATTCACTTACAATTAAGTTTGAATCCTCAATTAGGCTTTCATCAGGCTTGCCTGGCATATGCTTACTGCTGCAAAAGACGCAGACTATAAAACAGGACAAAGTGCCACATACAGGTGCTGTATTGACCTGACATGTTCATAAAAATGATCACGAATCATATTTAAAAAGACAAAACTAACTGACTCACACTGACACCAAGGTGAATGAGCAATTCAAAAAGCTAAATCCCTTTTCCCGGTGTGTCAATCACAACAGGAAAAAAAAAAAGCAGTAAAGCTTTTTGCCCCACTCTCTCCCATCAAGGACAACATATCTTCTGGAATATGACATTTAGAATGTCACTAACACAGTTAAGTGTCCATCTCATCCACAAAATGAGAGCTGTGAGATAATGGACGTAATAGAGATGACTGGAAAGCGTTCATTCACGCCAGAGCCAAACTGTCACCCTGTAAAACAGAACGACAGGTGAAGCAGCATGAGGAGAGTAAATATAGGCTCATCGCTAAACCACCATGTGGTCGGTTGACCGGCTGAACACCCGAAGACAGAAAAGAGAAGAGCACATGGAGACATATCCTAAATGTGTTTAAACTGAGAGCAGTAAAAAAATAAGATGTCACAAAGGTTTAGACCAGAACGCAGGTTGAGCACAGGTAGGGTTTTGTTTGTCTATCCACAACCATGATTTGGGATTGCCTACATCAGATTTTTAGCTCACAATTCCTACATCTACAATGTTCACCAAGACCCAAATCTGTGTGACTGACTAATAAAAAACACTGATATTTAAGCTGCCTTTTAATAAAAATGAATGTGTAGAATTCAATTTGAAGTCACCAAGTTGCTGTCTTAATGTGATGTTTGAAAACAAGCTGTGACATAGCAGCAACAAAGACTTGAAGTCATGTGTCTGGTTATGAAAGTATACTTTCTTTTGAAAATTACAGAGAATTGAAACAGAAACCAACACTCTAGTTCGTCCGTGTCAGAGCAATAAACATGCGATTTAAGGCTCAGTAGTGCAGCTAGAACGTGGGTAGGGCAACAAAACAAAGTATGTGAGCGTTAACGTAGCTTCTCATCACACTTGTACGCAGGAACTGCAAAACAGCTGTCTGATTAGCAGCTCGCTTGACTTTTAAATGCTTGCATCCCACATTTCGAGACAAACCAACATGTTATGAGAATCACTGTATGGCATGTCAAAACTACGAGAATCTGTGTCCTAACGTATAGCCTGTGTTTATCTTCACATTTGCTAAAAACGACCAAATATGGGCCATACATGGTGATGACAAGTGTACTTAGCTTAACAGCTAGCTGGAGCTAGCTAACGTTACCCACCCCACAATGGCCAACCCTAATGGAACGTAAAACCATCCCTGTTTGTCAGGTCTGAACCTAAGCTAACATTAGTCAAGTAATGGCTAGCTGTGGTTGGGCTCAGAAGAATGAAACCTAACCGTTTTTCCTGAAACAAAACTTTTAACTGGGACAACTAGAAACTACGACTGTAACCAGGTTACCTTGTAGAAGGCCCCATTCGAGCCGCGAACTTCCACGGCCAGCCCGTCCATACTTGTCGGTAGATCCCCACGGCTGAGCTTGTCTGTAGCCGTTACGACTCCCTGCGAGTCCGGTAACGTTACCACCCCCAGCTTCGCCGGCCCTTCGCCGCTATCCGGCCGCTTGTGGATTTCCAGTGTTTCGGGTGGAGGGAGAGGGGCAGAGGAGAAGGGGTTGGGGAGATGGGTGTGATGGTGTCAACTAATGCAACGCAGACGCTGTCTCCAGCAGAAGCAAGCTCCGTTGTCTTGTTTTTGCCTGAATGTGGGATTTGGTGCTCGCGAGCTGAAAGGCACCGCCACGAGCAATGGTGAAGTCTCAACGTACGCGAGGAGGAAAAGCAAGCTAATGATGCTACGGCTGGAGGAGGATGCTAGCTGATGGATAATTAGCTGGGAGGCTAGCTATCAACACCTTGATCCCGTCAGTTTTCAGGGATGCTAGCTGGCTAGCATTTGATAGCCTGGTTGCGTTTGTTGATTGTGCGTGTGGCGCAGTCGTTGCGTTGAATAGTTTCCCAGAAGTCGTCACCGGGGGTCGTTCCTTCAGTCTGTGGTGCAATTTTCAGCGGCGTTTCTTTCCCAAAAAGCGTTTGAGATGCACTACCGCCCGGCGACTTCTTACTCCAACTACCCGTCCCCACAAACACACGCCGATAGAGTGAATTGGAGAGGGACTGAATGACCTCGAACACCCCACCCCTCCATGACAAAGACCCGCCTATTAGGAAACTCAGGCTTATGATTGGTGGAAAACCTCGACAATCAACTCTATCTTTCATTAATTGGTTTAGCAAATAAGGGTTGGTCCATAAGCATGACCAATACAATCCAAAGAGTCGCATCCTAACACAATCCATTGGTTTTATTCCGTGTCAGTTATACTTTTACTCAAATTGACTGGCTCCCATGTCTAATTTTGCCCACTCATTGATGAGTGAGGACCACCAGCCATTGTGTAAACAGCACTACAGTGAAATTACTATACATAATATGTACCAAGCAAAAGTTACATCACATGCTAGAAACACCCATATATAAGGGAAAACACACTGGATTAGGGATTTCTTTTATGCTTATTGGCACATCTTGTAATCTTGTCAACCCACAAAACTGTGGCTGTGACCTTATTGCAGTACAATAATTAGTCGAAGTGTAAAGCAGGGCGGGAAAAGTTAGGAAAGGGTATGGTTACAAAGCACCAAGAATACAGCACCGAGAAGACCAGATATGGGCATGGACTGTTGTGAGGAAACAGCTGTGAGAAGCACACATGAGAGCCATGCAGCACAGGAATACTCACAATTGTGGAACCCCAGATTCAACAGGCCTATGGACAGGAGAGAATGTGATGGATACAGGGCCTGCTCAGTCAATTGTTTTAGATCTAACCTTGTCTTGTAGAAATTCTTTACACGGCTGTTAAAATTGTGCAGAACAAAGAATTTAGAAGAAAAAAAGGCTCAGAATAGATATTATTGACAATAGCAGGTAGATGAGTGCCTTTGGATGCAGCAGCCAGAGAGCCCAACAAGTGACAATCTCTTCTATCATGTAATCTCTTCAAATAAACTACTGTACTGATAATAAGAAGTCATTATAATAATTATTTTAATTGTGAGCCCTAGTTATCCCCCCTACCTCACAAACCCCCCTGCTAGTCAAGCTTATTGTCTTTGCCACTGCAGCAAGGGCAGAAATACGTTCATCAATCTGGCACAGCAAAACCAAAAAGAGAAGGAGCATCAGAAGGCACACACTCCCTCCTTCTTCTTCACATTGCAGTCAGGGTCCTGAACCAGGGATTCCTCTTTCCCGGTCATCATCCAAGTACACAACTCCACTGGTCTCCAGCCTGACCAAGGATGTGTCCTCTGACTGGCAACAAGGAGCATTTTATATCAATGTAAGCATGTAAAACTGTATTATCAGTACAGTAGTTTTGTGCCACAATGTGGAAACAGCCTTAGCGTCCATCTCTTCTCCAGAAGTCCCTCTTCCAGCCCCTCTGAGGTGCAGAGCTGAAGGTAAATGCAGCAGTCTGCATTTTGTGGTCCATGTCCTGGATGGCAGATGCTCTCTCTGGCTGAGAATGAGCTTTCATCATAGTCCATCTGGTGGAAGGACTTAGAGCGTTCATCAAACCTCTTGTAGATGGCTTTGACTATGAACTGACCATGACAACTATAGAGCAGACCCTAAGCAGAAGAGTTTTAAATACAGATCCAAACCGAGAGAGGCAAGGAGCTGAACAATGTAACAGGTACATCACAGCATATCCTGGAAGTGATCGTTACCTTCCTGCTGAAATGCAGTGAAAGGCACTTTTCTTTGTCCAGTTCTTGAGCACTACTCAGTTAGTCTTAACTGCTCTGAAGTAGACTGATTTTTATATGAAAGAATACAGTGAAGATGCAGTCTGATGATGAACAGTGTATATTTTGTACCATGGTATGCTATCTAGTGTGATGTGCGGGAGCACTGTGTTATATTTGCCAGTGCAGCCATGAGGAACTCTGTCATCACAAAACAAAAACCTTTTTTGTACATTTTTTGAAAAAAACCCCCCCCTTAACTTCATTTTTAATTTGACACAAATCTAGACTACACATCATTTATCATCGTTAATGTCAATGAAGATTGCATTGTAATTTTCCTCACAAATCATTAAAATGTCCAATAATTTTGGCTTTCGCAGTGCACGCTCCTGCGAGTGGCATGCAGCAGCTCTCGCAGGCAGGCAGAACTCTGGTTGTAATGACCACATGGGGGTCAGTTAGCCAATATGGGGGGCAGAGAGAACAGGATTGAACACCATCTACATAGGATTAATAAGATCTGTATTAAAGAATAGAAAACTTTATTTACCTTTATTAAAGCAAAACAAGACTTCTGCTTGCAAGTTCAACAAGCTCTAGTAAAGCATCTAAAATGAACTTGATGAGAGACACCCTCTCAACCCTTAATGAAACACCAGCCCTAGTATGCAGCTTAAGGTCTAATGTAAAGAAAAGATTGACATGAAACACTGAAGGGTGGGATTCAGAGAGCATGTTTCTTTTCCTAGACCCCCGTAATCACAAAGTCAATCCCACTAGTGATGTTCCTAAACAGCTCCTATACAGTTTGTTTTTAAGGTATTTTTTTTAATCTTATTTTGGAAGAGTAAGAAGATACACATTCATGCCCAGATTTGGCTGTAGGGTTGTTTGGGTTTTCTTTCTGAATTTGTTTTGAATAAACCAGAGCAGCCTGAATTCCAATAGTCTGGATGAGAACCGAAGAGTGAGTTTTCACCATCAGATACCAGCCTCAACGGTAGCAAAGACGTCACGCGGCACAAACACTGTGTTCTCCTTATTATTGAGACACTGGTCGATGCAACAAGGAGTTTTGACCATAAACACATGTAAGCACATTGTCGAAAGATTTCTTTCAGCTTTGACCATTCACGTTCTTACAGAGACACTTTCTAGATTTGATACCCAATCCCAGAACTGGGATAACGCAAGAAATGGCATTTGGGGTTATTTATGAAATTCATTCACACCAGGAGAAAGTATTTGAGGCATAGCTGGTGTAACAGTAGTGCATGGGATACCTCCTCTCAAGCAGGGGAATAAATATAGACAGTGCAGTTGCACTGGGGCCCATGGGGCCACAGAGAGACCAGGCCCTCCAACAATGTGTTGGGCAAAAGCAGAGAAAAGGATCATTAGTGTTACTAACGTCTGAAATACACACCTATGTTCAAAAAATAACTTAGATTTTGATGATCCTGGTGCCATTTGCTATAGAAGCCCTCAAAAAGGAAAAAACATCTCCATCATGGTTTTCTTTTCTTTTGTTTTTGTAAAATAGACTATATAAACAATTCAATTAAATGAATCATTTCTTATTTTCTTTGGTATTTTTTGTCATATAAATGTATGCAATGATGATTGCTGGGTAATATGTATGTTGATGTTGTCCAATGTCAAGTTTCTATTTGATCATGTGACGAGACCATATGATATACAGAAGCTAGTTTAAGAGGTATCCCTGGTTCTGTTCTCTTTGAACTCTCTACTTTCCCAATACAATAGCCTAAGTAACTCATTCAACTGGACATTAAAGTCCAATATATAAACCATCTACATGGGATTAATAAGATCAGTATTAGATTATGGGTGGGTAGTGTTTGGATCTGCAGAAAACACATCTCTCAAAAAGTTAGACAACATTAAGTATCAGGCTTTGAGACTATTTTCAGGTGCCATCAGAACAACCCCAACATCAGCATTACAAGTGGAAATGGGAGAAATGCCACTGGAATTAAGGAGAATACAGCTATCTTTAAATTACTGGACATAATGAAGATCATTCAACGCAAGATACACTAAATCCCTGTTGGCAAAAGGAGGTGAGAGACGCAAAAAGTTTTGGATGGACAGTTGAGCAGAAAGCAAAAATAACTAGAAATAACTGAAATAAACATTAGTCCAACAGTACCACTCTCAGTAATACATCCTTGGATACTCCCTGACCCTATTGTAGATCTCACATGACTTGGCAAAAAGAACAAAGATGAGCTTATTTGACATCCACAGATGATAAAGACCTATATAGAAAGTATCTACTACAGCTATGTTCAGATTTATACAGATGCTTCAAAGAACACAGCTAACAAAATTGGTATTTCATTCATAGTTCCAGATTTCAACATTAGAATTCGCAAACAAATCAGTGATGGAGTATCGGTGTATGCTGGGGAGATGCTGGCAATTTTGTTAGCATTGCGACGGGTTGAAGATGCGAGACCTTTGAGAGCAGTACTATGCTCTGATTCCAGCTCATCATTAATCAGCTTCAAGCACAGCCATTCAGACAGCAGACCAGATGTTTTAATAGAGATACAGCAAACACTTTATCAAATGATGGGACAAAAAATTGACATTTGTATGGATACCAGCACATGGAGGAATCAAAGGAAATGAAATCGCTGACAAGGGTGCAAAGAAAGCCACAAAAACTGATCACGGTGACATGACAGTACCCTTTAGTAAAACGGAAATGAAAACCACAATGAAGCATAAATTGAAAGAAAGGTGGCAAAAGTAGTGGGAAGACGAGAGAACAGGAAGGTGGTACAAAATTCAAAGGAAAGTGGGTGTGATGCATTGAGAGAGGAAACAATAATACAGGCAGGTGAATTTTGTGATCAGGAAGAAATTTTAGAACATGTTATGCTTTACTGTTCAAAATACGACGCTGAGAGAAGGGAACTGACACTGAACCGTAAAGAAATAAAGGTGAGATTTGATTGACGCAATCTTTTACAAAGAAGAGAGAGAAGTGTTATCTATTGTTGTTTCAATATCTTAGGGGACATTTTCTTTTCTTTTCTTTATTATTAGCATTAGTACAGTTTGTATAGTTAGATTCCCGATCCACACTCCATTCCAGTTGGTGGCGGTAATGCACCATAACGTTGATTACCAACCGCCAGAAAACATGAAGAAGAAGAAGAAGAAGAAGAAGAAGAAGAAGAAGAAGAAGAAGAAGAAGAAGTTGTTAGCCAATAGGAACGCTTCCTGTAGACGCGCTCAACTTAATTCAGGAAGTGCGCATTTTATGTTCATGTCGTGTTCGTGTCATGGTTTGTGTTGGCGCATGGATGCATAATAAGGCCTAAGTTCTTAAAATACACCCATGTGTTAGCGAGAGAAGATAAGTTACTTGATTAATAAGGGACACAATACAGCTGAAAATGTCCGAGTCTGCGCTTGGGACAGGTGACAGTTTGCATCAACAGGGTAAGAAAACCCACAGCAGCAGTTACGATAACGTTACTCTGATAAAAAGCAGGTATGGTGGCTTGAAACCTAATTTAAAGGGATGAAAAATTAACGTCTTGCTTCCATAGTCCTTATTCATATCATATAACCAAAATAATAAGTCATACGATATTTTTAGAACGTTAGTTAAATGTGAAAGTAAGCTGCGTAGGCCATTGATAATAATTTGAATGTATTTGATGTCATCCCACCCAGTTCTCGCCTCCTTCCCTCTGTGTGACATTACAGAGGAGGATCTGACCCAGAACCCTCAGTTCTGTAAACTCCTGGCCACCCTGGCACAACATGTGGACCAAACTGGACTCACTGTCCCACTGAAAACAGAGCTGGACAAGGTATCAGCAGGGACTGTTCACTCACACTGGGACAAAACCTTCCACGTTTATTAACACACAAGCTCTTTGCTTTGCGAGATGCAGTATTACATGATGCAATTAAAACTTAGCCTTAAGTTAGACTAAACAGCTCTATGTTTGCTGGATTGTGAAGAGAAGTTATTCATATTTAATTACACAGTAGGAAGTCTGTGCCTTACCGACCTCTACTGGTAACCAGTAGGAATTGCAATAACAGAGATGGAGCGTTTCTGCTCTTGCACAGGTTTGCGTTTGTTAGGGTTTTGTGTATCTGTGAGCACTTACAGATGCTTTTTTTCCTCAGGCTGAGCAGAAGCTGCAAAGCCAGAGGCGTCACTGGCTGCGCTCCGAGAGCCTCCGCGCGGGACTGCAGGAGATGATCCAGGACCACTGTATCAGGAAGCACCATGCCGCTGTACCACCTGACCAGAACATGGTACACTTCACGCACAGTTTTGCACAGTCCACAAATGCAGCTAAACAAACAGCTAACAGTGAGTCATGGACAACATATATGTTTTTGCTCATTAAAGCTGCACTAGGCAACTCACTTTGCACATTACAGCTCCAAATCGCAGCTAAAGGACATAGTTTGAAACATTTGAACTTCAGTATCCAGAAAGCTACCATGTAATATTATATATATGTAATCTGTACACTGCAGGTTTGTGTTTACCAAAGTGACAAAAGATCACTCACTGTGGTCTAGGAGACAGCAGCTTTTTAATTAAGTGGGATGTGTGTGTGTGTGTGTGTGTGTGTGTGTGTGTGTGTGTGTGTGTAGTTCTATGAGACGATGGAGAAGTGTCTGCTGGTGGCTCAGTGTATCAGACAGCTGGATCCCAGTAGCACTACCAACCAAGACCAGCCCTCTATTCTGGGTCTGAACTCCCAGCAGGTGATGGAGCTCATGCCATCAGAGAAGGTGAGTCATAAACATACAGAACATCCGCCTACATGCTTGAAGGAAAACGGTTTACTTTGGTGCCAAGGTGTTCTGTGTGAATTTGCATAACGTAAATGAAACGATGGCTGGGTGGATGACCTCACAGCAAAGACGTAACACGTAAGAACGTAGCACACATCAGTAGCACGACATAAATGTTGCAGATTAATGCTTAAATGTAAGCTTGTTTACCAACTATGCTGTTTATCTTTTACCAGAACTTTCAAAGAATGAAACAGGGTCTTCCCAGAGAGCTGGAGAAACATCTGAAGAAGAAGTGTTTGAGCCTCCTGTCTTACTATCAGCCTGAATGGGGTATCTGGATTTATCTGTTCCTACAAGTGAAAAATCTTTACTTTCACTTCATTGTTCTGCATTGACATGATGACCAGCATGTTGTTTTGTAATCTCTTCTAGAGAATGAGAGTGAGGGTCTCAAGACCAGCAAGTTGTCTCATCTGTCAGCCCAGCTGGACAAAGAGAAGAAAAGCGCAGAGAGTCTAAAGGCGACCTGCCGGGAAAACGCAGTTCTCATTCAAAGACAGACTCAACTCTACCTCTCTGTAAGTGCTCTGTCAGAGACATGTTGTTACGTAAAGCAAGCAAATCTTTTTGGCGAGGTTCACTCACTGGAAATTGTTTAATAAAATGTTAATGTGTGTTTGTAAAACTTTTTATTTTTTTTCCTTATTGTCTTCAGGAGCTGATTAAGTGTATTCAGCTTCTCCAGTCTCTCATCTTGGACCACAGACTGAGGATCCAGACGGATTTGGACCGGAAGAAGTTAGACTACTTTGAGGGAAAATGTGAACTAGTATTACAGAAGATCAAGTAAGGAGTTTTCAATTCTCTCTAAAATACATTTTGATATTGTATATTTGCTGGTGCCCTTATCCAGAAAGCCTTGCTAGGAGAATAAACTCAAATTCATCAGCATTACATGCATCTCTTTTTTTTTTTTTTTTTTTTTTTTTACACGTTTTTCTGCTCTTCTTTCAAAGGACAGAGATGGTGGAGATTCAGCTGGACACGTACACAGCGGACTCAATAACTGCTCATAGAAAAATAAGGCAAGAGGCTGTTTGTCCATCTCTAAATCATTTCTCATTTTTGTTACGTAATTCCTATATTATTCATACGGCTCCACTCCAAAGGCAACACAGCGATAGGCGATGAGGGAATGTTTCTCACTAGGTTTTATCAATTCACTTCTCTTTGAATTTGAACTGTAGCTTCCTGATCCAAGCCTTCAGAAAAGTTATTATTTAAACTATGTTCTGGGAGTACCTTGGTAGCCGAATGGTTGCAGAGCATGCCATATAACCACAACGTCCGGTTCGACTCCAGCCGGCGACCTTTATTGCATGTCACGCCCCCCTCTCTCCCCCCATTTCCTCTCTGCCTCTTCACCTCGCTCTGTCTAATAAAGGCACACCAAAAAGAAGAAACTACATACTGGCTGATGCTTCTCTTAAAAACCTAACAATCTTTTGTTGTTGGGTCTTAATTTCAGAGAGAAGCTGGAGTCGGAGCTGAAAGCCTGTCAGGCGGAGAAGCAGTCTGTTGAGTTAAAACTGGCCTCCTTTGAGATCTTGGGCAAAGAGTTCGAGGCCCTGGCTGAGGAGTACTGCAGATTACGGCAGGAGATAGAAATGAAACGCTGGGCTCTGAAGGAGTTCGCCCAGTACAACGACAAGTGAAGGGCTTGTCTGATGCTGGGACAGCAGCCAGCCATTCCCTTTTCATAGTGTGTGTGTGTGTGTGTGTGTGTGTGTGTGTGTGCGTGTGCGCGCTCACAGTGACATGCTGGCTTTTGGACGCTTGACACAGAAACTGTGTGGACTTTTGGCCTACAGGAACTATGTAGCATGTACATTATTGAGTGGGCTCAATTAGAGCTCCTCACTACTTAAGAATGTTTTTTTTTTTTTTTTTTTAAATGAACTTCAAAACATTCAGCATTTCTGCTTTCTTTGTTTCTACCTGAACCCATTTAGAGTTCAAGGCTTGTTTAGTATTCATTACTCGTTTAATAAAATGCAGTTTTACACTAAGCTTTAACTATCTTGCATGTGACTACGTGGTCACTTTTTATTGCTCATTATACTAGCTTAAGGATGTACCTTTGCTCTAAAATGTGCTTCCTAGTTGGCAGAGGCAGCAGTGACTTGTTCTAACTTCACCTGAAATAAAAGTGTTACGGTATATCTTTGTAAAAGTTGAAATCTTATTTAACACCTTACCTCAAGTATCAGTACACAGTAAAATGTGCCAAAAGTTGGGTGAGCATTCCTATGTATATTGCGATATAAACTTGGGAGAAAATAAACTAAAATAATGCATTATCACCGGGGGTCTGAAAACGAGTCATGTCCTATATTCATGTAACATGCTTCTCTGAGCTGACGTCTGTTCTCGCTGCAGCGCGCTGGAAATAATGTTTGCAGGACAGGCCCGCACGTGTAAGCAGCATCCTTTCAGATATGATGGGTGCCATGCAAGAACATAACGCTCGTCTTATCCTTTCTTGGTGTGTCTTGGCACCCGTTTTATAGCCTAAATTTAGTAAGTGTACTGATGCTGCTTATATCTTTTTGAAACACAATGCCATATAAATAATCCTTATAGAAGATTAATACAACCATCAGTCATGTCCATGTTGCCACCAGTGTTCTGTCTACTTCTGTGGAAGTTTCAGTCTTTTCATCAAAGTATGCTCCTGTGAGGAATTTCCATATTGGTTACTTATTAAATCACTAATGATTTTTACCTGCCATATAGCAGACGCACATGAGTCTGCTATATGGCAGACTACATTCTATACATTTGGTATATGTGCTACATATGTAGGCCAGTGGCATCAATATTATGAAAGTGAAAAACAGTTTTCTGGTAAAAACACTCTTCAAACCTGCAGTCTTGTAGAATTTTGTAGTTTAGTTTCCTGCAGTTCGTGGTATAATCCACAAGATGGCAGTATGGCCAATGGCCAATTTTTTTACTGAGGTCTGTATACTTTCATGTCGACCTTATTCTGTACCTTTACTTGACATGGTGAACTCCTAGCAGGTGTCCTTGTTTTGCTTTTCTGTTATTTTACTTTAGGAATGACATTTAATCATTTATACAACAAACAACTTTTAAATTAAAGAATTTAAAAAATTGCTCAGAATGAAGCACTTGAGACTTAGCACTCTTAAATTCTGCACAATGATTTTAGAATTCAAGCTATCAAATGAGCTGACTTCCTTCACAAGGCACAGCAGTTGAGGTGTGACCCTAATAACGTTCCTACATTTTATTCCAGGTTTTTTGTCACTGGCATATTACTCATTATCACAACTGGCAGAAATTATAGTTGTCTAAGGTCCCCATACTTTATTCATGCAGTATTTAAGGAAACGTATCATTAAAAGCTATGTTACTCAGAAATAAACATATTGTGTAAAAACTACAAGCAAATTCATTGTCACCAAAAGAGGTACATTTGCCTTTCTGTTCAATATAAACTATGTTAAAACACTTTAGGATTGAATTTACTTGCCTTTAGTCTTAAGCACATCATGGAACAAAGTGCCTAACAATCCCAGCGACGTATTAAAGTTAAACAAATCTACAACCATACTAAATTAACTTGAGTTTAATATTTCGATATTCGTACAAATTGTGGTTGACGCTTGTCTTCTCTAAATTGACGATCTTTGGTTAAATCTGCTCCGCTGAGGAAGAACGGAAGTAGGAAAGAGTGAAGCATCTCGCCTCGTTAAACCCTCTCTGGTCTCCTCTCATCATCATCAGCAGCAGCAGCAGCAGCAGCCCGCCTCGCGACGCGTACCGCCGGCTGATTCACCTCCAACACAACCCACATCTGGCTGTCACACAGCAGTGCTGCCGCTCTCTCCGGTACCGCGGCATGCTCATATTCACACCGGGACACACGAAGTGGATTTTAACCCGAGGGGCACTATGTCAGAGGTGCGAAAATTCACAAAGAGGTTAAGCAAACCCGGGACGGCCGCGGAAGTCAGGCAGAGCGTGTCGGAGGCTGTGAGGACAACCGTGGACCTTGTGGTGAGCAGAGCTTAAATGCCGTCTGTGGACCGTTTGCGGTCATTTTAGCTAACACAGGGATAATGCAACTAACTGGTTAGCCCGCTAACTCCCCTCCCCTCTGTCCTCCTTGTGGAGTATAGCTTTTTCAATTCCTGTTTTCTACCTCGCTACTGTTGTTTTGGGGCTTAATAACCCCGCATTCTTCAGACTGTTCTTTTTTTTTAATTTCTTTTCTTCCCGTTTTCATTCACTGCGCTTGTCCCACCAGCCCTAACGTCAACATATAGCTGCTGGTATGTCTCTGAATGCGCTGAAACAATTTTACAGCGTTCTTGGCAGCGCTGCATTCTGTGTTGAAAGACAGGTCATTATGGAGCGATTATATGCCGTGAATTCAGCTCCCATATGTTAGTTTGGTTTCCTAAATTGCCGGCATTACAAACTAGTATGACATTGTCCAGGGGAACGCATGGTTTTTCAGTCTTGTGCGGCTCCTTTTGTGTGCTGGCGGATGGGGAGCAGTGCCAGTTGGACAGCTGCAGCATGGCTTCCCTGTCCTTGCCTTGGAGGAGTATGTGTGCCTCTTTATTTCTGCTGGAAATGGCCACACTGTGCAAAAGAAGGCAGTTCATGCATGTCCTTATAATTGATGTGTATTGCTAATGATGGGTATGTATTTTTTTTTCTCTCCTTATGAATGAATAGCAGTGTTGCTGGCTGACAGTGGCTTGGAACAGACTGCAGTAATGAGGGATTAAGCGCAGTGGCTTGAGATGAATAGCATTGAGGATCCTGCTGGTACAGCATGTGTGTGTGTTTGTATGCTTGCCCATGTGTGTGTGTGTGTGTGTGTGTGAACTTATTTTCATGTCAGCATGTCAAAGGCGTGACATTTGTCTTGAAACGTCTGTGCAGATTGCCGCTTTGTTTTCTTTTTGTTATAACAACACCATCTGGTAACTCGTCCACTTTCTCATTATGTGACAAAGACAAACTGCACCTTCAAACACAGCAGTCATACATTCGTTAGCTGTTTTTGAGAGTGGAGCTGCATGAGTTTGTGTAAGACATAAACTCTTGTTCCCTTGGGATTAGGCTTTAGTCTTATGATGATCATCTTGAGGAGTGTGACGCAAAGAGGTTACCAGCATAATAATCATGTGATAAGGTTTTGATTTCCGCAACAGAGGTGGGAGTGTGTCTGTTTATAGCTATGTGTGATATGTGTTTCCTGTAGTGTCCCCCTCCTGTTTTAGAGTAGCAGGTTTTGGCTGCTCATTTTATGGAGCAAATGGCTTGGTAACTGAGAAGAAACGTTGTTTTGTGGAGGTCGCATGACCCGCGTTCCTCTCACATGGGGATTCCCTTAGGCCTGCTGTGGCCATGCCTCCTCTGTGACTGTGTTTGTGTGTTCCATTCTGAACTTTTTTCATCTCTGTAATGTCAGTGAACAAACAGGTTTTGCATGTTTCCAAGCAGACAGAAAATGGAAGTATATTTTTTTCTAAATGATTCAGACAACCCTTGGGCATTCAGTATCGATTCCATTCATTTCTTTATTATTACTTCATCGCTGGTCTTACTGGAGTTCATAGAAAGTCCTGTTGAAAAATCATCAAGTCCACGTCTGTGTCTAGTGGTCTTTTACGTAAAAATGTTCGGGATACAGTGGTCAGCCTGATAATTGGTAGAAACCATATAGGCCTTTAACTAATGGAGTATGTGATTGTAAAAAGAATAAAAAAATCTATGAAACCCGTGATGTAAAGATGACTACTGTCATGTGGGTTACTACTTCCACAGTGTCTCTCTGGTGCTTTCAGCAAAGACTTGATTCTAGTTCAATCATAGTTAAGGGTTGCCACAGCTTCTCAGGTCGTCAGATGGCCAGCAGGTACACATAAGGAATAGGCCGTCGATAATTTCACTTTACACAATCTGTCTACAGTAGCTGTTCTAGAGCTGCAGTGGTTAATTGATGAATCAATTAGACGCAAGCCCAGACTGTAAATCGCCGAGCAGCTCTAACCCCGGAGAAGGACAAGGCCCCTTAAATCAAAACTCCTCTCCCAGTCTTGTGTTTCCTTGGATCAGACCCCACGGTCAGAATCATACAATTATTTCCAATCCTTTTTTGTTACACTGTGCGTGCGTGCGTGTGTGTTTGTGTGCATGTGTGCTAAATATGAGTATACACGAGTGTGTCTCTTAACTGTAAAACGAAAGAAGTCAAGGAACATGATGGTGCACATACAACCTGTACTGCCGGCTGCTGTTACGCTGCAGCGCATGTCCATACAGGGCCGACTTGTTGCTTTCAAAAGTGCCTTTAAACACAGAATTGCTGATGACAGCTCATGACACCAGCTCTTTGAGGTCAGCTATCGTAGACATAAGATATTTCACGAACTCTAAACGCACTAGGGGGAAGGATGACTAAGTCATCGTTTAAAGATGCAGAGTGATAGGAGGGTTAGCTGAAACACAACATGTCCCGATTATCCAGAATCCGGGTTTTAGGGGTTTGGGGGTAATTTGACCCACAGGCCCAATGTGGCTCAGACTCATACAGCCATCAATCATAAGAGCTTTGTAGATATTCCCTCCTCCATCCATGGATCATTCTGTTCGGGCTACATTAACTCCGCACAGGTGTAAGCTTCATTTTTATCTGCTCAGATAGATAGATATTTATTATTAGCCTGTCTCCATCTGTTGTTACAGTGCAGCTTTATCTCATCTCTCTCTTTTCACATACTTTTCCTTCTCTCCTTATTTTCATTGTGTGTGTGTGTGTCTCTTCCTGTGTGTATGTGTGTGTGTGACTGAAAATCTCCACCGGCTTCGATCAACAGAAAATGAATGGGCAACTATTTTGATAATCGATTCAGTGTTATCTTTCAAGCAAAAAAAGCCAAAACTTGCTCGTTGCATCTTTTCAAATGTGTGGATTAGATGCATTTCTTTGTCTCATATGATAGTAAACTGAACATCTTGTGGTTTTGGATTGTTAGTCGATCAAGACACTCGATTACGCCTTCTTGGGCGGTGGGGAAATTATAACAGGAATTCTTCACAATTGTCAGATATTTTATAGATCAAACTATTAATCAATTAATCGAGAAAATTATCAGCAGATTAATCAATAATGAAAACAGCTGTTAGTTGCAGCCCTCAGTGGTTTGCAAAGTGGTCATAGCAAATGTGGGGAAAAAGGTGACATTTTTCACACCTTATTTTGACATCACCTGTGCTTTTCCTTCTATGACAAGTTAAAATAGCCGCTGTGTAAAAGGCCCACGAATCAGATTAATTTGGGAACGGCAAAGAAACAAGAGTGCGCTGATGCTCTGATAAAGGAAATGACAAAAAAAGTTTGGGAACCGCTCTAAAAGAATGCACTGTTGACATCTAGCGTGTAGAGGACACAGAAACATCGGCCTCCATATGATTGTACACGCAACTATGCGTGTCAGCATACAGTCAGACATATTTAATCCACAGAGGGTGACATTCTTACTAAGTCTTCCGCAGAGCCACGCAAGCCTCACTGCTGCATCACTGTGCAGTGCAACCATATATCTCTATATTTGGTCTTTTTTTTTTTTTTTTAGGTGTCGTTTTTAGATAAACTGAAGGATTGAATGCTATATGGGGAGCTTATAATTATGTAAAAAAAATGCATTGTCACAAAGCTTGAATACATTTTTTGGAATAGACAGGAAGTAATGCAAGGATAAAAGAGGCTAGCTAGGCTCCTTTCCTTCCCTCGAGCGGGCCGCTGTGTGTCTGTGCTGCTCATATAGACACAGATTGGATCACTTAGTGGGGTCAGCTGTGGGTCAGTGGAGCTGCTTCATACTGTATGCGACTCGCATGTGCATCCACTGTGTACAAGTGTAAGCTTCCCTAGCCAATGTGATTAAAATCCACCTGGTCGTGTTGGAGTTGTGAGTGCCTTACATCTGCTGGACTGTAATGGGACACAGACATCTGAAAATGCAGCCTTGCTAACATCATCATCATCCTCATCCTCATCCTCATCATAGTCACACACACACTGGGAGTCATGCTAGTGATTGGTGGCCAGGTTGAAAGCTCAGAGGAGAGAGTGTGAGACTTAATGGGAGATGGCGACATGAATAAGATAGGAAAGTGTCTTGATTGCTTGCATCACACAGTTACACCCAAGTGCTGGGCCAAGTCCTTTAGTGTTATAGCATCTCTCTCTGTCTCTTTGTTTCTCAATCAGTGAGACTGTGGCTTCACAGCTGACTGCCTGTGATTCTTCAGCTTCTTTCTTCCTCTATGAAAGCAGAACGCTCTCTCTCTCTCTGTCTTGTCTCTTTGCTTGCTTCCCCTCCCTCTCTCTCTCTCTCTCTCTCTCTCTCCCTCTGTCTCTCTGTAACATGATCAGCGTTGCAGTCCAGCCGCTGTGTGCTGCCGAAACGGTTGCCTCTGACTTGCAGCGCTGCGGTTCAGCTTGTTGCACATGACAGGAAGCAGAGCTACCGCTTTGGGTGCAGGGGCGGCACAGTCATGTTTAATGCTTTCAACAGACTTGTAGGTGTTGTGCTCAGGTTGCTGGTTGTCCACCGAGTAGCCGTTCTTTATTTAAAAAGATAAGTGATTCTACATAACACAGAGAAAATGGAAAATACTAGGCTAAATTTCTCAAGTATCATTAGGGTTAGGAAATTTTTATTTAGAGTAGTGCTGAACGCAGGGTTCATGTGGACAACCGAGAAAGTTGGGGTCTAGTGGAAAAATCTGCGGAGAACATGTATGTGTAACTAGCGTATTTCACAGGCCAAATTATTGGTTAGAGAACATGGAAAGGGAGAACTTTCTTTCCTTTATTGGCTTGTGCACAGATACCAGGATATTCAAGAAGGATTAACCCCATAAACCTCACTGAACTCATTCTGTGTAGCCAAACATAGTTCAAACCCATAGAGCTTAATTTGAAATTCTAGTGGAGATCCTAAATGCCCTAAGATACCAAACATGTCAGGCCTAAATTTGAGGAAGTGATAAAATGATGTACAATACAACTTGCATCTTTCTGTTTGATGGAATGATGCAGCCATAAAAACATGGAGTCATGGGTCTGAATATTCTACTCAGTGTAAACATCATATAGCTTCAGTGAGGAATGGGGTAATTTATTAAGTATGTCATGTGAGATAACAAAAACTGTTTAAACTTTGTCAGAAAGTAGGAACAAAGGAAACACACAGGAAAAAAGGGGAAAACGACATGTTAAATGGTTCACTGGGCACCATAAAGCTCAAAAAGACCTCAACCTATATAAGAGCTTGTATCCAGAATGATTGAATAACTGCACATGTAAACATGCTCAGTGATAGTTTTAAAAGGAAGGCAGTAGATGGGAGGGGAGGCCAAGCAGAAGGAAAAAAGCAGTAGTCAAACTACTGCATAACTTTATTGCTGCCATTCTCCCTCTGCCCACTCCAACACTGGTACAACAGGAAAATAAAGCTCTGCATCGCAGCTGCACGACTCTTAAATGGATATATGACAGAGTACAAGGTGGAAAATGACTCAACCTTACTCTCCCAGCTGTAGGGCATAGTCGGGAATTTTAGAGTCCTTCGCCCCACTGTGCTAAGCAGCATGTCGGCTGCCCTGCATGCATTGCCTACAGACTAGGTGGCAGTGGTTCAGTAATGTGGCACAGAAGCTGATCAAATCCATACAGTCTGATTTCTGATTCGCTCAGCCTAAGCTTATTGGCTAAGCTATTCTTCACCATCTTCACTGCTTAGCTTGAGTTTAAAACGGCACTTTCTTGGATTTAATTCTGAATCTTTCCAAGTGGTTTAGGTTTCTACTCGTAATAACATCGTGACCTAGTTGTGGAAGGCTGGAAGGTTTTAGCCTGTAGGCCTCTTTAAGACATAATGGGGAGGCTGATTTCATATCATTTACTTCTCCATGAAACTCACAACAGGAAGTTATGAAGTTTAGCTACAACTGCCATGTGGCATGTGATATATTTCTTGTATTTTGTTTCATTATTATATGCTTCTGTCAAGCGCATGAGCTTTATTTGACCGCACATAATTATCAAGTCAAATATCAGAATTTGTCCATTTCACTGCTGCTTTGTCTCACCTTTCTTGCCCTTTCTGTCTTTGCCTATTCATTTGTTGTCAGTTGTTTCCTTTTCGTCATCTTTTGCCTTTTTGTTCTTTTTCCACCCGCAATTATCTGAGCAACTGTTTCCCTGCCACGTGACAGTCCTATGAACTTTGTGGTTGTCTCTCTGATCTCTTGTGGCTCGTCTTTTGCATGGTTGGTGAAAAGTGGTGGGTGAGTGGGAGTGGGCCCTTGTTAACTGCCTTCACATAGCAAGGGCATGTGGAGCTTGCCAGAGCCACAGTAAAGACAAAGTTATCAGAACATGAGATCAAAAAGAAATAGTTTGTTTATTTGAAGCTATATGTATTTGTGTTCTGTCAATCTTCCCCTCTCAGGAGCAGCCAAAGATCATTGAACCACTGGACTATGAGGCTGTGGTGTTTCAGAGAAAGGCCCAGATCCACAGTGACCCCCACCGAGACCTGCTGCTCTGCCCTGTCGACGATGTCTCGGTGAGTCCCCTCATCCTTTCCCGTTGTGTCCTCTGGGACCGGCTCTCAACCAGATCATCTTCCTTCTCAGGATGAAGCCATAACCCAGGGAGCTTTGCAGTTTACCCAGCAGTCTGCTGTCTCCTAACAGTGTATAGGTAGTTCAGGTTCTGAGACTCAGAGTTTCAAAAGTTATCACTTATTAGGAACTTCAGTTGAAGTTGTAATTGGTTGACTGGCCCATCAGATTGAAAAATATTTAGATACCTTTGTCATTTAAGATGTATGGTAGATACAGGAATGCAGGAATTCTGAGGACAATGATATATCAGCCATATATATATATTTTTTTTTTACGTAGACGTAGAATATACACAAACATTTTTTATCTTACAAGCATCACTTAAATTTGTTGAAAAAAAAAAGAGTTACTTATAGGATTGATATATTTGCTGATAATAACAATGATATATCAGCCCAGCCAATTTTATCGATTGGGCTCTACTGTTTAGGGCAAGAGCAGCCCCAAGGCATGTAACAGAAACATTTGACCTCACATATTTAAGGCCCAACATGAACATCCCTTAAGGGTTTAAGCCTTAAAGATTTAGTGGCATCTAACGAGGTTGCAGATTGCAACCAACTAAATACCCCTCGCCTCGCCCTCCCCTTCAAAGCATGTAGGAGAAACTACGGTGGCCACGAAAAACACCAAAAACCCACAAACCAGTGTTTAGTTTGTGCGTTCTGGGCTACTATAGAAACATGGCGGTGCAACATGGCGGACTCCGTGGAAGAGGACCCACTTCCTCTGTAGATATAAAGGGCCTATTCTAAGGTGATGAAAACACAACAATTCTTATTTTCAGGTGATTATACACTAATGAAAACATACTTATGAATATTATATTCCATTTCTGCCATATTCTGCCAATAGATCCCCCTAAATCGTACACACTGGCTAAACCGTTGGCTCATTTACAACCTGTCTGATTGTCTGGAACTTAAAAAACGTATTTGCACTATGAATCAATGCTGGATCCAAATTCTTCTGCTTGCATGTATCTCCTGCATCACTAGATCCATCTGCAGTCTGTGATTTGAAGGTCAAATACAAAATCTTACTCTCAACACACCTGTGCTGAACGCTCCACAGTAAACAGCCAAATCAGCAGCTTTTTTCTTGTAAAACTGTCTGAGTCAAACGGGAACAAAGACCTTTCTAAAGAATCATTAATCACTGTTCATCCCCAAAACACCGGGCTCAATAATTTACGGGTCAGTCCAAGAGGCCTGACCAGTTAAATACAATCCATCCAGGTACCTCTGCTCTGTATTTATTGGTGCTGCTTCAAACACATGTGGTTTTGTTTAGACGCACATCTCGCTCCATGTCTAGTTTTTTTCTGTTTACACTCATCTGTTTCTGTGTATCTGGGCGACTGGGCCTTCTGGTTTCTCTCATTCACTTTCTCTTTGCCTGTTGTTTGTGGCGTCCTGCTGTGCCACTGTTTGATGAGAAGATAAAGAACTGTCATTACCAACATTGCATGTATACATGTTTGGTTTTGCTCTTGTGTATCTCACTGTGTGTGTGCGTGCGTGCATGCAGGAGTCCCAGATCTCCCGGCAGAGGAGGACTGTTGTTCCCTCGGTGCCTCAGAACGCTGAGCGGGAGGCCAGGAGTCTGTTTGCCAAAGAGGTACTATAACCCAGCTGTCCCATGTGTATGACTTGGCCCCACTTGGTGTCTAACAGCACATTTGTAGCAATGATGTCTGGTCCTTTTATTAAAATAAAAGAAGAGGTGTTGAAGTGAAAAAAAGCTGACATAAATTCTTCTCAGTAATATGACTTTTACGTCCTTAATTAGAATCTGCTCAATAAAAAGTAGACATTAAATGCAGTAAGTAAAACTCTAAATTCAACTCTTAACAAACATAACTGATTTCTTGATGACTTCACACCAGCGTTCATGGCATTCAGCCTAAAGTAGTCACTTGAAGCTCATAAAGAAACACAGAATGCACAGGCCAGTAGTAAACACATGCTGCACTGATGATATATTGTATTAGCAATGAAAAACAGACTCTTCTGGCATGATGTGGATATAGTCTGCTGCTCTGCCAGGCTCTAAATCTGTGTTCCTCAGCCAGCTCTCATGACTGTGCTATAGCATGGAAACAACTGTCATAGGGATTGTTAAAACAGGTCCAGGCTTAGTCAGCATCTATTGAACAAAGATCCTTTCAGCTGACTTATTTGAGAATTTCTGCTTGCAGTTTCACACTGAATAAAAAGTAATATGTACAATGAAA
The DNA here is from genome assembly GCF_020085105.1 of Siniperca chuatsi. Classification (NCBI taxonomy): domain Eukaryota; kingdom Metazoa; phylum Chordata; class Actinopteri; order Centrarchiformes; family Sinipercidae; genus Siniperca; species Siniperca chuatsi. The sequence goes on along the minus strand of NC_058063.1, from coordinate 6,157,198 downwards.
ACCATCTTGAGTGATACCAAATAGAAACCACAGCAGGGCTACTTTGCAGACTTATTTTGAGTTCATAACTGAATGATTTCGAGCTGGAATTTTTCTTCCCCAAAAAAAGCGAACACTCTGTCCTCAACCATGAGTCAGAGGAAGAACTGCATGCTTGGTTTGGTCACTTTGCTGGTATAGCATGTTTGTTATATTTGAGTGTGTCTGCTGCCCCTAATCCAGCTCTCTGTGTTGACCTGTTTGGCAGTGCATCAAGATGTACAACACCGACTGGCATGTAATCAACTACAAATATGAGGCTTACACTGGCGACTTCCGCATGTTGCCAAGGTAAGGATGATAAGGAAAAAACACTTTGATGGATATGCAGTTTGGAAATGTGGAAAATTCTGAGGATAGGGCTCAGAGTTTGTGGAAAACAACATCATAGTTCTTTACTGCCAAATATGTAATATGTACAAGAGATTTACTCTGCTCATGTGGGTCTGCTGGATGACGACATGCAACAAATCACTGTTCTTGTAAATTACTTCAGCTCTGATGCTTCAGCAGAGTAGAGGAAATACTGCGTACAAATTGAAATAACTGCACAGTTCAGCCAGATTTTCCTCTGCAACACAGCAGGTGCAGCCCAGATGTTTTGAATTCATACTTAAATTGTGATAAAGCTTCCTGAGGAAATATTTTTTAATCACTGCAACCTGCACTTGAATACTACATTGGAGTGAAAGAGACATATAATGTGTACATACACATTCTCCAAATTCCCTCAAAAGGAAAAAAAAAATGCAATAACAGACAAGGTGGCACTCGATTTACTGACCAATACAAGACATACATAGCAAAGGAGACAGTGCAAGATGTGAAGATCAGGCAGTGATTTGTTGCATGCTTCAGAAAGAGTAAAGACGTAGAGAGATAGCAGACCTCACCACAGGGAAAGTACAATAGGGAGGGGGCTGATTTATTGAAGACTGCTGACCCTCTCTCACTGTCTTTTCAAAGCAAAGGCCTGAAGACAGACAAGCTGCCAGCTCACGTGTTTGAGATCGATGAAGACGCCAAAGACGAGGTGAGTAGAGGGGCCTGTTAGATCAGAGACATTGATCACTGCAGTAAGGATGAGTGGTCTGCTATTGACTCAGTGGGCCCTTTTTATGGGCAGATTGCACAATGCATATATGCGCAGCTTTTAGTGATGTGCTATAAACCCTGCTCGGAAATTGAAATGATCCCTTTAATCTTTTTGAATCACGGAGATAAGACACAAATTTGGCACACTCAACATGCCTGAATATCCTGAAAATATAAGCAAACAGAGCAGCCATGCCCGGAGCGGACATGCATTGAACTGGTAATTGTGCTAGAAGATTCCCTGTGACTTATGGTCTGTCAGTCCTTTAGTCCACCCGGCAGTGGGACCCCTCTGAGACTGAGTGCGGAGCAGTGAAACCAGCAGCCTTATACGTTCTATAAATAGCCCTCATTGATCCTCCTCCCCCCTACCCTTGGGCCGGATACAGATAAACTTAGACAGAGAAAGGGTTTAATTGAAGAAACATAAATGCTGCCAGGATGGGGAAGGGAGGGAGGAGATGGCTCTGTTACTTCTATCAATTACTATTACGAAATGGCCCATGCTACTATTACTTTACCTCTGCATTATCATTTCTGCCTGTGATGGCGGGTCTCAGCACTCTAGTAGCAAGAATATTTAAAAACAAAAAACGAAAATGCACATAATACACTTATGATAAGGCAAATGATCATTCTGTCTTTATATTTGCTTGTATAAATGTTTGCTTTTCTATGTCCTTTATATAACCTTTTATATCCATCCACAGGGCCATACAATATATCAATAATAATGCAGTCAGACACATTAGGCATTAGGTGACAATGTTAAGTACACTACCACTGTTGATGTGAGGTAGGGTGTGGCGAGGTGTGTATGCATGGTGGTTGGCTGCTGTAAATTTATGTATGTCTGAGGGAAATATGGACTTGAGCAAGCTGTGGGAGGAGAACAGCCAGCCAATTGGATTACAGGACAAAGCCGGAGAGAAAGTGAGAGGCATGATGCTCAGAGGACGACATCCCACTTCAGTGTGATTAAGCTCATCTCAATTGTGCACACACATAAACAGACACACACACACACTTCTACACACCTCAATCGTTTACACTCACTGTCATGATATGTGTGTCATGGTCCAGGCTTACATTAAGTTAATTAGGCCTCCTTGTACTGTGCATTCCTCCGTGGCCGGATGCATTACTCCCAAGAGAGTGTGTGTGTGTGTGTGTGTGTCTATGCGTATGAGAGTGCTCACTAAGAGACCATTTGGTTGTGATGAATATTTTTCATCACATTTTTCTGTGGTGCTGATGAACCGTCCCATGATAGTTATTATGAGATGGAAAGGCTGCACTGGCAGGACTGGGGCTGAATCATGATGATGCCTTCATGAGAAACTAAAGAAATTCTCCTGATAAATTGGTTTGGCTGGACAGTGTTGTGATTAGAATTGATGGCATTTTTCACTGACTGAACTTTGTTTGAACTGTGATCGGTGAACATTTCTCGCAACCAGCTACTTGTCAGAAAAAAATTAATAATGTTTCATGCAGATATGGCCCTAAATATTACAAACAATGTCAATAACATTAAGCTGTTGAGACTGTATACTGTCTACAAGTACAGTGAATATTGTGATGATTAATACGTAAGAACCATTAACCTAAATTAACCTGCATTATAGAGTCTGTCTTGATTGATTTCCTGTGTTTGTGTCTTTCAGGACTCCGCATCGCTCTGCTCCCAGAGGGGAGGCATCATGAAGCAGGGCTGGCTTCAGAAAGCTAACATCAACAGCAGCCTGTCTGTCTCCATGAGGGTGAGTCACCACCAGACCTCCTGTCTGCTTGTCATACAACATAACAGCAACAAATGAAACAACAACAGAAAAACATAGGGTTCACAACAGAACTAGGGAGACATGGCAGCTCTTCATTCTTTACGAGTACATCATTGTCTGCAGCTACACAAACATCAGCATTTACATCTGTAAACTATAATAACAGAAATCTACTACAGCACAAATTCTTTATAAAGGGGACGCCACAGTAGCTCACCTGGTAGAGCATGTGCCCCATGTACCAAGGCTGAGTCCTTACTGCAGCGGCTCGGGTTGCTGCATGTCATCCCCCCTCTCTCCTGCCTTTCCTATCTACGTATCCTCAACTGCTCTATCAAAATAAGCCCCCCCCTCCAACTACTCATATAAATATAAAAACAAGGAAATAGGCATGAACATAAATGATAAAAGGTCAAAAACACCTAGTAAAAGAACAATATATAAAATTTTCTGTAGCATAGAAACAGCAGAGAAACTTAGGCAATAACAGATGTGTTTCGAAGCCACATTTCATACTGCATTTCTGTTATGAGTCGTTTATAATCTGTTACATATGAATCTCCCTGACTTGCTCTCATTTCATTGCTGTGAATTGCAGGTGTTCAAAAGGAGGTACTTCTACTTGTCTCAGCTCCCAGACGGCTCCTACATCCTCAACTCCTACAAGGATGAGAAGAACTGCAAGGAAACCAAAGGATCCATCTACCTGGACTCCTGCATAGACGTTGTTCAGGTATACAGAGCTGGAAAATATCAAAGAAACATCAAATGCACAGTTGAGAATACTGCAATAACAGTAGTAGCAGCAACTTTTTTTCAGGTTGACCAACTCTTAAGCTTTCAATATACCATGCTGTTTGTTTAATTGAACTCCTTTTGGTGTATCGTGCCTTGTGTTCACTTTGAATTGGAATTGAATTTTTGGCACAAGCTCTCACCCTTGTGAAAGTCAGTGTGTTTCCTAGTCTTGCCACGCTCCAGGGGCTTTTAGCCGCTTTGATTGGATAGATTTACTGCATTCCATTGACTTGGGCAGAAAAGCTAGCAGATTATAAGGGGCTGCTGATGTTGGCTTATGGCACAGGCTGGTACCTTATTCGAGTCTGCACTGACCGGAGAGGCTGCCAAGAACCTTTCAGTTTGATGAAGACATTCAGAAGATGAATGGGAAGAGGAGGAGACTCATTCCAGCTAGTGGGTGTTTTGCTAGTGTTTTGCATCGGAAAGACAGCAACTTTTACGTTACTTTCATAGAAAAATTATCCAGTGTTAGGACAAACAACAATCTTTATTGAGGACTTTGTCTGCTTGAATCCATCCGAAACACTGTGCAAGCAAAAACCTCATTATAAAGTTACTTGTCACAAAATGTTTTGGTCAGAAAAATACATATACATATACTAAATTCTATTATCCGCAAGGGGAAATCCTGTTGTGTTGTCCCAAACTATAACACTCTTCATATTACCAAAATATAGGGTGATCTTTTATCCATTGTTAGTGTCTGGTTTGGGGAAGAAGGTAAAACAAAAAGTAAAAATATATAAAATACAATAATTCTTCCTCCCCCTCAGAGCCCTAAGATGCGGCGTAATGGCTTTGAGCTGAAGATGCAAGACCGCTACAGCCACTTCCTGGCTGCAGATAGCGAAGCAGAGATGGAGGAGTGGGTGGCCACGCTGAAACAGGCTCTGCAGAGCAGCACAGAGGCCAGCCAGGACAGGAGGAATGGTGCAGAGACACTGGACTGTGCCCTGGGTGAGTTATTATGTACCTACATCTGAAATACATATGCCCAGATCATCTTGTAGTCAATTCATTATTTACAGTCTTATTGAAAAGTTGCTGTACAGTCATGGTCCATTCAGCTATGATAATAACAATAATAATAGCATGTTTGAACATAACCTCTGAGCCTGTTTTAGTGGTTGCCAGGGTTACAGTAATCCCTCCAAAACGTCCCTGAATTTAAGTCTGAGCCCTGTGTTATGACATTTTAATGGCTCCCATAAGTAGGCTTAACACTGTACCTATAGTTGCTGGCAGTAGAGAGAAAGAAGTGATATGCTTGCACATCAGCCATAAATTCTTCTAAAAGATGTTTAGCGGTGCAGGTACAAGTGAATCAAAGCTCAGGAATCTGAACACTCTTTTCAGCTGTTATATTTGTTAGTTTTGCTCTTTAGTTTCACTCCCAAATTCTCTCAAGTGTGTGTTTCTTTAGGGGGCAGTTATGGTGAATTGTTGAACTCGTTGCTTGTCCTAAGTTGTGGAAGAACGGCAGTAGTTTTATGCAGTTTGCGTATGTCTTGCCAGCATCTGTGGGCCCTTTTTTCGTATATAATAATATACTCTCTGCAGAATGCTCTAGTGAAACCCAATGGCCTAGCTTGGTCACAAATCTCCAAGATGCTGATGAACGACTGGGAGCCCATCCAAAAAGATGGAGAGTTCACTCAGTCCGCCACCTGGGAGTCAGCAGAATAGTGAATGGCCTCTTTTTAATTTGGCCAGTAAACTGAAAGATATTAGTTTGTCCATCTGGGAAACACAATTTGCAGACAGCCACATAGGAAGCCATTAGGAAAAACATTGAGTGAGCAGAGCTTTATTGGACCTGATTTGCAATAGCATGATTTGTTGTCAGACTGGGTCTCTGTGCACTTTGATGACCTTTTATTAATGTGTTATCACTGTCCTGTTCAATCAGATGACGACACTGCCAGCCAAGGTAAAGGTGAGAGCCTGCTGGAGAGCCTGGGGAGGAGCTTACACCCAGAACTTATGAAGGTATGGTAAATGATTAATTCAGACCGATTGGCTGTTAGTGATATAGACACACAGAAACATTTAAGGTTTTACATTTCAAATGTATAATCTTTTGTATATGACATGGTACAGTAGTTGTCTACATCCCTTGTGGACAGGTTTATTTATGTAATCGTTGTATTTGTATCGTTTATTTGTAGGATTCCTTGTCACAGTTAGTGTAGATGATAGTAATGAAATTAAATTTAAAGAAAAAAAAGCTGTCTCCTTATAACTGAAGAGTTTAATGACAGTAAGAGAAGACATATCTTATCTCAAAAATGAGTCTGAGCTTTTGCGCAAGACCACATTTATAATCTCTTGTTTATAAATGTTTACAGGATGGAGAGCAGCTCTTTGGTCGGACTCTCTTTGTTTTAGTCAGTTTTCTACGCCTGAGAACAGCAGTGTTTATTCCACAGAGACTGTGCTGTTTTAATATGTCTATAAACCCAGAGCTACACACAGACAACAAAGCCCTCTGTGCTGCTGTTTCACTCTGTTTGCTCTGGGCCACTCCAGCACAGCTTTTCGCTCTCCACGCAAAAGATCATTTGGGTTTGTCTGCAGGCTGGTCACAGTGAGAGGAGAAACAAGGGGAGGGGAAGTGGGGAAGGAGTTGGATTAGGGCTCTTACCGTGACCTGAGGCTTTGATTTATTTGTCTCCATTAGATTCTCTTCTCTTCTGTCTGGGTCTGTTGACTGCTTGTCTTCATCTCTGTCCTACTCAGTGTTTTCTCTGCTAGTAAACCAACACAAAAACAGACACAAAGAGGCACCTTGGCTGTGTAGGCAAACTATTGTGTGAGATGCTACTTTTGTTTTCAATCCAGTTTCTATTGTCCTGTTTCTCTAAAACTACCCAAGTTTGAACTGTCTTACAGTCACACATGTATATATGTTTTTTTTCAACGGATGAGAAAAATGTCAAATAATGATAAGAAACTATATGGCTCTATATTTCTACAATAGACCAGGGGTTTTCAAAGGCCTCCCCTCAGACAAAGCTTGGAAAAAGGTGCCCCCTCACCCCCCTTAGTTTACTTGCTTAGTTTCGCTGAAGTCCTGGATGCCTAAGGGATCATGATTATGTTATTTGACACAGACACTCCACAATTGAACCAACATAGCCTAATATTGCTGTTTGACATAACTTCAGACTACACCAAATACATAAAAAAGGTCTGTCCTAAGGCATTTATTAGTTTCTGACTCTTGGAAAATGGGAAAAACTGTAAAATTCCCCCAAACTACTGTATCTCTGAACTATCCCTTGAACCAAATCACACACATTTCGGCTATTCTATGTGATCTCCTTTTGATAACTAACATAATATTTTTTCACTTCCATTCACTGAGCCTCCCCTGAAACTGTTTGGAGGCCCCCCTGGGGAGGCCCGCCTCCCACTTTGAAAACCTCTGCAATAGATCTTAAAATGGGTTGAATAAAGAAGCAAAAATCAGCCTATTTCAAACAAAAAGGTATCATACAGTTAAAATTACAAGAATACAAGGTAAAACTGACTGACTGACTAAATATATTCCAAATGAATAAATACCTAATACATTTTTATGTCACTTGTTTTCTTCCACTCTGTGTTTCTGCAGTATGCCAGGGAGACAGACCAGCTCAATAAGATCAACAGGAATGAAGGCAGACAAAAGCTTTTCTCTCTGGATCCTGAGACACAGGTATAGAAGGTGCTTCTTATAACGCCTAGTTGTCCTATGATTTATTTATTTCACTATTGATTCAGACTATTTGATCTCTCCTCCCCTCTCCACTGTTTCCTTCTACTTTATCCTCTTCCTTCTTTCTCTGCATGCATCTCCTCGCTTATCCTCTCTCCTCTCCACTGGATCAATCTTTCTCTTCTTGTTGTTTTATCTCATGCCTTCATGCCTCCTGCTTCCTTCTTCCCTTCTTTCCTCCTCTCCTCTCTCCTGTCCAATATCCAGAGGCTGGACTTCTCAGGCATCGAGCCAGATGTGAAGCCATTTGAGGAGCGCTTTGGCCGTCGTATCATGGTTAGCTGCCACGACCTGACCTTCAGTCTCCAGGGCTGCGTTAGTGAAAAGGGTGACGGCGTCCTCACTAATGTATGTGATCACCTTACTTCCATGGCAAAGATTCATTTTATATTCTGCTTAAGACTCTAACCCCACCTCTACTACTACTAAAACTTTTCATAGTCAAATAGATTACCATAAAACCTTAAACTCATAAAATACAACATAAAACATAAGAATACAATATAAGAAGAAAGAGTAAAAAATAATATTATTGCAAAAGTAAATACTTTTCATAAAAATTATAAAGTGAATTAAAAATGTAATAAAAATCAATTTTATGTAGCTCATCCCAGAGATTAAACCCAGTGACCTTTAATCTTAAAACTAGATTTTGGAACTTCCTGCCTGAGATCTGAGGTGGCATGCTACTGAAAATACCTCTCTGCTGATTTTGTCTGTATGCACTTAGGCATATCTAATCACAACACACAGTTTTCCTTCTCATACCACACAACTTCCACCATCCTCACCCACTGCAGTGCTGTCCCAGATATTATACCTTCATAATTCATGATGGCCTGTCTGGAAGCAATGGAAGTAACCAGGCCAAAAGAGGATAACACACACTAGATATTGTTGTAACACTGATGAAATCAGTTTCAAGCAAAGTATCAAGCAATTCCACACACGGATGTTGCTACATTGTGTTAATTTTTTTTTAATCTAAGCTAGAAACACCTGAGCTTTAAACTTTGTTGCTCCAAATAAACAAGGACTTAAGGTCATGCAAGAAGTCAGAAGTCTGAAAAATGTGGAAACGTCTTCAATGTGTTCATCATGAATCATATAATGTGCTCCTGGTAGCATGAGACAGCAGTTTAGAGCATGTGTGAGCTCCGCCTTTGTCAGAGTGGATTGCTGTAGTCACAAAACATTGAGTTAGACCTCTTCCTCCTGCTCGCTGTTGCATTAGTGGGGAGGGTAGGAGAACTGAATTGACTCATATTTGTGGTTTGGAAGCATCACGCTCTCTCTTTCCCTGCCCTTCTTCCTTCCCTCCTCTGCTTCCACAGTCTCTGATGTTTAATGTTTATAGGATGGAGTGAGGCTTGTCCATTATGCAGGAACCATCCATCCTGGTATAAGTGCACTTAAAAATGTGTAGGCAGCGCTACTGTAGAGCCAACATTTGCTTCCAAACTAGGGAATTTTACGAATTGAATTAACTAATTAATATTTGTTTTTGGAGTTGTATAGTGTTTATATAATATTTTATTCTTACATATTTAGGCTCAATTTACTATATGACAAAAATGTCTAAAAATGGAAAAGGCTACAATTTAAATTGTTGCAGACTGAATAGGATGGCAGATTCAAACTCAACTTAATTGAAATTCATACTAATGGTAAGGTTTTAGGTGTTTGCCAGCTTCTTAATGCAGGCTGAGGCAGGTTTTATACGATACAATGACCTTTTGAGGTGTCATATTGGAGGTGGGAAACACAGAATTTGTATGCATGTCTATTGTTTTGGTTTTCTGTCACATATTACATACACATTTGTATATGTAAAAAAAATCCCATACTAAAACAAGTTAATGCATCCAAACATTAGGTGCTTTTAGCACTATGTCTAACTAACTTAAAACTGCCTTTGTTGTGCTAACCTTGAAAGAACAATGTAAGAACCAGTGATTATAGGGTTAACATTATCAATCTCAATACCCCAGGAAATATGCAGTGAGCATTTAAACCAAACCAATGTATAGTCCTAAAATTTCTGAAAAAATAGTTAGGTTGTTGGGGAGAATTCTTTAAGGAGGGATTAAGCTAAATAAAGCTAGTGTGAAATGTGATATACAGTAAATTAAACCAGGGATATAATAAACCTTGGTTTTTGTATTCAAGTGTGAAAAGCCCTTAACCATCTCTCTGCTGAACCCCAGGTGGAACCTTTCTTCATCAGCCTCGCTCTCTTTGACGTCTCCAAGAACTGTAAAATCTCTGCCGACTTCCATGTTGACCTCAACCCGCCCTGCGTCAGGGACATGCTGACCGACGCCTCGGGCCAGCTCTCTCCTTCATCAGACTCAGAGGGTGGAGGAGGAGGAGTCCGGGAGGGAGGAAGGGGAGGTGGAGTCATGGTGAATGGAGACTCAGGGAAAGGGAACGGCCTGCCTGTTCTTCAGAGGGTGTCGGAGGCTCTGCTGCGCCTCCCTACACAGGTAGAAACTTGACTGTTTTTAGAAAGCTGTTTGATTGAGGAAATGACTTTACCTGACTCACAGTGAACAGCCAGTCAGAAGTGGGTGTGAAAACTGAAGCACTGTTGTATCATTCACACAGATCAAGGTGTGAATAACAGTGTTCCATTCTTTTTGTGAAACATATTTTGATATTTTCTGGGGGGAAAAACAGAATCTAATTGACTAACTAATTATTTATATGCATGATACTAGTAGAAATTTTAAGTTAACTTGTTTGTCAATGTTTTAAAACTAACAAAATACTGCATTGACTGCAGAAGATACAAATATACCAAGAGTAAAACTGGTAGCAAATTTTAAGGGATAAAGGCAGAGTTGATCAAAACAAGATTATAAAAGGGATGTAAAGATTATTGTAATTTTGCTAATGTAAACTTGTAAGACAAGTGATTTAAACGCCTTTAGTCGAGAGTCTTTAGTCGAGCTTATACGTTTTCTCTAGTTTGCTGTGTTATATTTCTGGCATTGGTTTGTTTAGGTTTATGCTATTCAGTTACAAACTAAAATCCCATGGACTCTGGTGCTGTAGCTTAGACAGGGTTTTGGCAGCCCTGTAATCACGTCAGGTTAGCGGTTTTGCTGAAGTGAAAGTGATTCTTAATTTGTTTGAGCTGCTCTTTCTCTGGTTTTCATAGCAATTAGGCCACATGAAGAACCATCTGAAAATGAATTCAGACTGTGGTTTGCTCTTCCTCAATGTCAATAACTTTGTCTTTGTAGCTATTAATATTATTGTTTTCGGGTTGTTTCTTGTAGTTGGTTGAGACTGTGCAGCTTAAGGTACTTAATAGCATAAAAAATTGACAAAACAGTTACAGGTGAAGATATTCAAAAGAGAAACAATTAATCTAAAGCAAACAGTGTAAAAGCATATTAAACTTGTACCTCTGTGTCCATCAAAAGACACCAATAAAGTGACTACTTGAAACGCAGGAAAGAACCTCTATGTAGTTCAAAGGGTTATATTTACAGGAAACCCCTCTGTGTGATGTGTCCTCAGAAGACCTTTCAGTACCTAAGCCTTCTGAAATGCAAATTAGAACATAAATACAAAGCGTAACGCAAATGAAGTAATTAAGTAAAAGTAGTCTAATAACTACAGTTTTCAAAAACACACTAAGGATTTAAAATTGAATCCTCACCATCACCAGTGGAACATTATTCACACCCTACATTTTCCAAGAGTCGTCAGGTTGTGGTTGGATGCTGTCCTCAGTCCTGCCTTGGTCTGAAAATGGCCTTACACAGCACAGTGAGGTGACAGACTGCTGAATTGTCATTTATTTCTGTTACACCACTCAGTATTCCCATGCTGACTGCAGCTGGCTTGGGTGGGACAAGCTGCTCTCCTGTTACGTCAGAGGACTCTACTGACATTGTGATGACTGAGTAATGGAGCTCTTTATCTAAAAACACGACCATAGTGTTTTTCACATTGATTTCTCCCTTTTTAATCAAAGTGCTGTGGCTTTCAATTTTCATGCCATTGTAGTATTTCCAGATGGTGAGTGTGTCTCCAGACAATGCTTGTTCCATGTCCAGCCTTTAAAAACTTTTAAAAGGATCCACATGAGATCTCAGTTTAGCTCATTCAGCTAGCATTTGCAAGTGATTTAAGAATCCCTTTGGTTTGCCAGTTTTCGGTTTTGAAAGTCAGCTCATTGCTTGATGATTTAAGCTTTATGTCTTGTCACTTCTCTTTGCTGTATTTTAAGTCGAGAGTTTATGTAATAATGCCCATGTGTGAGTGTTACTCTTGGCTCAGGCCTTGTGCAAACTCCTGCAGGTGCTGTGAGATCAGCACACACACACAGAGTATGTTCCTCACCTCTGGCTGCTTGGCCCATTAATCTGATTATGTCACTCAGCAAAACTGATGTCTGTTATAAATTAGCAGCAGTTAGGTTATAAAACGTACTCAGTTACTCACTTTCCATTTCCATGACAAGAGACATGACTGGGTTATCACGGGAACAGATTGAAAACAGAAATAACTTAAAGGTGCGAAGATGAATAGGAGAGAGTCAGACTCACAAGTACTCAGAACAGAAACACTATTTCTAATAGAGAAAGCAGCAACTAGTAACAGGCCAGACTGGTATACACAGTTCAAAAGCTGCGGACATAAAATAAAAGAACCGTTGCAAGCTGCCGTATGTCTAATTTATGGACTTAATGTTACCTTCTCCCAACTGGCATCTATGAAAGTTCTACACCAGCAGAACACACACGCACACGCACACACACACACACACACACACACACACACACACATACAAACAGAGCAGGCTCTACCTCTGTGATTAGTGTGCTGTTATAGCTTGGCAGACCACAGTTTAATTTAGGTGCACTGGGTGTGGTCCAAGGACAGAGCCTCCACTTCTCATATCTCTCCACTGCATCAGCAGTTCTCGGGAAGCCACAGCCTCTGATCCAGTTCATTACATAATTTGCAAATCTAATGCATTTATCTAAGTGCGAATATTAAGGAGTTTCTGCATTTTCTGCCAGCTGCAAGCCAGCAGTAGTACAGTGGTTTATGTTTGCAAAAAGGAGCTGTGACACTGTTTGCGAGCTATTCTTGGAAGTAATGGCAAAATGTTGAAATGTTTTCCCCACGTTGTGCAAAATGTATGGCAATGGGTTATGAGCAACAAATCATAATGTCAAAGATTGAAACCCGAAGCAGCTGTGTGTGGTTATGTTAAAACTGTGAAGATCAGTGAATATGGCTGATGGGAGAGGATGGGCAGGGTTATGGCTTAGAGCGTAACCAGGGAGTGTGTCCGTCTGACTGGCAGCATGCTAGTCTCTTCTAAGATGTGTATTATTAATGTGCAGTTTGTGATGTCTACATCTATTTTGATTTAAAGCTGCATTAGCCTCTTAGATAGTGCAACTGCTCCCCAGTTTCATACTTAGGCTGAAACTTTTATGATTTCCAAAATTACTTCCTGCTGCTTCTGTCTTGATTTTTGTTTCTGTTCCCAGAAACCTCCATGGAGGTTCTTAATTTGTATGTATGTATATTAATATGAGCAGCATAGTTTTTGTCTGAATGTAATTTCTGTCCCCTTGAGATTTTTTGTGTCAACTGATACTACAAGCTTAAAGACAGCCCCATCTCACCAGACCAAAAATAGATGTGAGCCCCATGTGGTTTTCCTGTATAACTTCAGCTAACAGCAACCACTTGCCCTGCACTTGCCTTGTAGAGAAGCAGTGGATGAATTTAAGAGTAAAAAGACATTTCAAGTTTGAATTGCTGATGATTGCCTATTTATTTGAGTACCCAGCAACAGTTTGGATTAAGCAGTTTCTCTTCAGATCTATGTATCCATCAAGTGATCCTCTCTCCTTTTCATATTCCCAATGGAAAAATCCCAGAAGGAAGGTTGTCGGGAAAGACACTCACAGTCTGCTAATACACATTACAACCACTGATCTTGTTGTATACTATATCATCAAGTCCCTACTCTAATTAGCCTCCTCACTCCATTTGTCCCTCTCTCCTCCAGGGTATCTTTTCAGTGACCAACCCCCATGCAGATATCTTCCTGGTGGCCCGCGTAGAGAAGGTGTTACAGAACGGCATCACACACTGTGCCGAGCCTTACATCAAGACCTCTGACATCAACAAGGTCTACTGCCTTCACTTTCCACCTCATTCACCTTAAATACATACACAAAGCAGCAGTGAGCTTTCAACATTCTGTCTTTGCCTTTTCTCTTCCGTATTGATTTTGTGTTTTCTGTTTGTCTTCTCCCATGTCTCCGCAGACTGCTCAGAAGGTGCTCAAAGCTGCCAAGCAGACATGCCAACGCTTGGGCCAGTACAGGATGCCATTTGCCTGGGCTGCCAAGTAAGACAGGAATAATCCATGAGTCAAAATATTACCCAGTAATGAATCTGTTGTTGCAAATATGAATGCATAAAAGATATCATCGGAACTACAGTGATTGTGTGTTGGGCTCTGAACACTACCAAACCACAGGTGACCTACACTCAACACTGTGCCCGAACGCATCCTGTGTAGACACAGACGGAGGAGTGAAGCCGCTGCTGCGGCTCTGCTAACGTGCTGCTTTTGCTACACGGGCTGTATAGACACAATGTTAGAATCAGCTCTGTAGCCTGATAGTGACACTGAATTGCCATTTTGTTTCACTTCATTATTCTATTGAATTGTTGAAAAAATCTGAGATGTGGGCAGTTCATGGCTTCTCATTGACAACCAGTGTAGTTGTGATGTTATACATATTAACAATAACAGCAGTATACAACAGTAAATTTAATACAGTGAATATTTATATATTGACAGTCTAACTGCCAATTTAAACTGGATAGGACTACATTACACTAGCATTAGATTTTCATTCCAACATTTTCGGGTTGACATATTAATTTAACCCTGATCGAAAATGTGAATGTTTGGCTGTTTGCATGAGGCAGGTGCTGTAGCCGTGTGTAATGTGTTTCCAGGCAGGTGTTCAAAGACGCTCAGGGCAGCCTGGACATGGATGGGAAGTTTTCTCCTCTCTACCGCCAGGACAGCAGCAAAATCTCCACTGACGACATCATCAAGCTGCTGGCCGACATCAGGAAGTGAGTCATCACCACTCTGCTATTTTAGCGAGTGCTTAGTTACTGTAGCTCAAAACACTCATGCCCTTGGACATTTATACCTTTTTTAAGTCTGTGTTTCAAATGGTATTGCATAGGTGACAACTTTGGTGCTAACTCAGGATTTACCTGATGGAGGTCATCCCATCGATAAATAGCACTTTGTAAATTTAGAAAGGTCCTTTGTTCAGACTTGATTGCAGCTTGTTCTTATTTTGGATCTCTTTTTCCTCATCAGACCTGAGAAGAGCAAGCTTCAGACCATCCCTGGACAGCTGAATGTCACCATCGAGTGTGTCCCACCTGACTTGTCAAGTATGTTCTCATTTCTAAACACTTCCCTTATCCTAACATTTGTCTTTCTGTAACAGTGAAGTTGAGTGCCAGCCTTGAAAACACACTAACCAATGCACAATGTAGACATGAAGGAGCTGTCATGCATACTTACTTTTCACTGAAAAAAAGTATAGTTAAATTGGAAACCACAAATGTTGCTGTGCATTCATTCATTATAACCTGCTCTACTGAGTTATGTGAGGCTGCTGTTACATAAGAAAGAACCCTGCCTTCCAGTTCCACCATTTTCACAATAAGCTGCTGCTGATCTTATCTAGAGAAAAACAAATTTAGAATAAGCATGAATTTCTTGATCACCAAGATTACGATCAAACAATAGTAACAAGTGCCAAACCTGTGGTTCCCTCACCACACATGTAGCAAAATATTCCTATTCCTAGAATGCAAACGATACAATAGAGAAGTACATGGAAAGAAGTAAGAGACATGAAGCTGATGGTAGAGAAAGCACCTCAAATTATTTTGAAGAGATTACAACTGAAGACAGTCAGTCGGTTTTGGGGTCACAAAGTAAAAAAGGATAAAGGGAAGGAAAGGAGGAAGCATTTTGGGTGATGGAGGGAAAAAGCATGAAGTGGTACATGTTTTTAAAATAATTGTAAATAAGATGAAGAATGAAGAATTACGCTTTCTGTACAGCTCAAAACCATGTACATTTGATTTACGAGATCTCAGCTGTTTTGTCATTAATATCAGTGTGTGAGTATGCACTGACAAGCAGTTTGGTTATGAGCTGACTCTGGCACGGCACAAGAAACTGCAAATACAGCAGTGGAGGTTTGGGTCCCTAACTCGTGCACTCTGTCCCCCAGATACGGTGACTTCCTCTTACATTCCCGTCAAGCCCTTTGAGGACGGCTGTGAGCGGGTGTCGGTGGAGATCGAGGAGTTTCTCCCTGAGGAGGCCAAATACAACTACCCCTTCACCACCTACAAGAACCAGCTCTACATCTCCCCCCTGCAGCTCAAATACGACAACCAGAAGACCTTCACCAAGGTGTGTGACCCAGATTAAAGCAGGATAAAAAGTCAAGAGTGGTGTTGGTGTGAATGATAGATGAAAATCTTTCAACAAGGATGACATATCACTGATTTGACTTTGTGGATCACACTCACTCGCACTGATTATTTGCTCTACTGTGTGCATCGATTGACTGACTGTAATGTTTCCTCCACGCCAGGCTAGAAACATTGCAGTCTACATCCAGTTCCGAGATTCAGATGAAGAAGGTGCAACCTCTTTAAAGGTGAGTTGTATGAACTGTATGTATTGTAATATATAAGATATTGTATTTGTTAATGGTACACACGTTTGACTTTGTTATGTAGGACTGTATTCACAGGTCAGTTGCTTGAAGGTGTATCTAATTAGTGCATAGAATTAGTGCTGATTGGATACAGTATGACAGAGCTTTAGGGACTAATCTGAGATTTTGAGAATAAAGTTGAAATACTTTGAGAAAAGTAGAAATATTACACCTTATTATCAATTTTTTTAGGATGTTGAAATTAAATGGAACCATTTACATGATGTATAAGTCAATAACCGAACATGATTTGAAGTAGCATTTGGAGCACAGTGACGACTGTTGCAAGGAAAAATAGTACCTGCAATACAACATTTATGACTTCATTATCATGACAGCATGATTTTCTTCTCATTAAAACTTGTGGAATGTTGTAAGGGAGATTTGATCAATAGCAGAGGCCTCAAACATGATAAAATTTTCTTTTTGTTGCTTTTCACAAAGTAGAAGTCAGAGTGCAGCTGAGGGGCCAGAAAAGGAGGAAGGAAAAGCTTACAGAAGCTGGTTATTATAGCTGGCAAGAGAAGATAATGAATGGTCACTCTTTTTCTCTCTTCTCTTCCTCTCTATTTCTCTCTGGCCACACGTGTCAAATATTTGTGGGTGGAACAAAGCACCGTGGATAGTTTTTCTTTTCACTTTTCCAGACGGAGCGTGGAAAACACAAATTCTTTGACTTCAACCGTCAGAACATTTACACTTGACGCTCTTGATTAAGACAGGCCAGACAGACAGATCAGCATGCAGTCATGCGTATTATATCACAGATACTGTAGATCACTCACACACACAGACACATAAAGTCTGGTCTCAAACAATGCATGAAGTACAGTGAGGCAGAAAGTTGTTTACAAACAATGATCCGGAGCCAGCAGCACACCTCTCAGGAGATTTTGATCAGAGCTGCGGAAGCTCAGGGAGGTTCTGGGTTTTACATAAGACACAGATCTGACTGAGAGGACATTCTTTTGAAGCTTTTGGGAACAGGAATGTAAAAGTTGAAGATGGGATTTCCCAGAGGTTGTGAATTGAAAATACATTGATTTATGCTACCAGTCAGACCTGCATGCATGAGCTCAAGTCTGATTTATTTGTGGGCTCACCTGAAATTGTCCTTTTAATGCCTGAAAAATTAGCTCTACAGTGCAGCCAGTAGAAGAAATTAGTTTTTTATCAGTGTGGTACAGTACATGTATGAACAGGACAGCCTCTCTGACAGATAAGATCCGAGGCAGCTCCTCTAGCCACACCTCGACCCTTATCCTGAGTGAGTAATCAGGACTCCCATCAGCCACCTAAAGCTGCTGCTGTAAGGGCCCCTGAATGTGTTGTTTTTTCCATGGTGGTATGCAAGCCATGCACCACTGTGCACCGCCCGCAGTTCTACTGTACCTTGTGATCTGCTACAACAGATCTTTGATGAAATCTGTTGAATCCCCGCCTGCCTCGTCCTCCATCTCTAGCTTCTTCCCAGACTGAGCTGAGAATTTGAATCACGTCCTCTCTCTCAACCGCTCCCATCCTCCAGGCTCCTCTAGTGCTCCTGCACAGGCTTCATCTTTTTTTCTGATCCCGGCTCCTATCAGTCTCAATTTCTCAATCAGTTGGCTCCAGTGCTCTATCCTTCCTCTGGCCAGCACTGCTCATTAGAGATGTCTACAACTGTTAGCATCCTAATTATAGTATCAAACCAGCCATCAGAACAGGTCTGAATAGTTTTCTTCCCTTTTTTTTCTCCCCTCATTAGAAATATCCTGACCTGGTCAAGCATGACCTTGCTACACAGGTTTATTTTTCCCACAGAACTTCTTCTTGCAGTTGCTGCTACTCAGATACAAAACAGCTTTGGCTATACGATGTTTCTCCTAGAGAATGAGGGTGCATTCATAAAATATCCCACATTTGCATCTGCTAATTGCTTTAGTTGCCATTTGGAAAGAAGAATGAATATTTATGTCATCAAATGTGGCGTCAAAGTGATGTAACAGTTCTGTCTTTGTTGGATTTCTGGCATCAATATCCAGCAGAGGAGGGAGAGTGCTGTCGCTTTAATTAAAATAAGATAAACAGTGCTGTGTAAGGCCTGAAAATGTATATCATTTTTCAGGATGAGGCCCCTCTTGTCAAGTCAGAGGCCATGCTTTTGATAATGTCAGGTTCCCCTTTCTGGTTTCTGAATTCTTTGTTTAATCTGTTGCTGCTTCAAAGATGCATACGATGAAGGGCTTGCGCACTCACCCCGTCCTTTACTCCAAATATTGTCAGTAATCACAGATTTCTGAGCGCTTACTCACTGCTGTGCCCCAACATCAAAGCCCCAGAGTTGGATGACTGATGTGTTTGCTTGCCTTTCAGTGCATCTACGGCAAGCCGGGAGACTCACTCTTCACCAGCAGCACCTATGCAGCTGTCCTGCACCACAATCAGAGCCCAGAGTTCTACGATGAGGTGAGATGATTCCTCATTATCCTGACCTCATTCACCCACAGTACTGACTCAAATTTCATATCACATTAGATACATTGATCAGCAGTTTTACAGGCATGTGACTAATTCTACCTGTTGAATAAAACGTTTAACATAAAATGAAACAACCTGAAGAAACACAAATTTTTCAGGTTAGTGGCATTGAATTAGATTTATAGAGGAAATAATAAGTGCAACTGGAGCAACAATTAAGAAACTCTGATTATTATGATGAAGGTGATTATTAACATCAATTTTATTTATAAAGCGCCAATTCATAACAGAGTTATCTCATTGCACTTTTCCTATAGAGCAGGTCTAGACCGTACTCTTTATAATAGTATTTACAGAGACCCAACAAATCCCACCATGAGCAAGCATTTGGCGACAGTGGCAAGGAAAAACTTTGTTTAAGCAGAAGCAGAAACCTTAGACAGAACCAGACTCAATGGTTAATAAATTAATAATAATAGGAATGACAGCTATAGGAAAAATAATGTCAGTATTAGTAACAGAACCAATAACAACTGTAGTAGCAGTTGTCGAGCAGGAACACAGGGGCAGCAGGTGGCCCGCAATCACAGATCCAGTCTCTGCAGCTCCAGAGGCAGAAATATCTGCTAAAAGCGACAGAAGGAGAGAGGAGAGAAATGAGAAAGCACAGAGTTATGGGAGAGAGAAGATGTCGAGTTAGTAACATGCAGTAATGGGATAATAATGCATACAGATGGAGAGGGAGAGAAGGAGAGAGGAAAGAGGCGCAACATGGGAAGTCTTCCGGCAGTCTAGGCCTATAGCAGCATAACTAAGGGATGGTTCAGGACTCACCCGAGCCAGCCCTAACTATAAGCTTTATCAAAGAAGAAAGTCTTTAGCCTACTCTTAAATGTGGAGATGGTGTCTGACTCCTGAACCCAAACTGGGATCTGATTCCACAGGAGAGGAGCTTGATAGCTGAAGGCTCTGGCTCCAATTCTACTTTTGGAGACTTTAGGAACCACAAGTAACCCTGCATCCTGGGAGCGCAGTGTTCTAGTGGGGTAATAAGGTATTATGAGCTCTTTAAGAAAAGATGGTGCCTGAGTGAGCATTAAGAGCTTTGTAGGTGAGGAGAAGGATTTTAAATTCTATTCTGGATTTTACAGAGAGCCAGTGCAGAGAAGCTAATATTGGACAAATATGATCTCTTTTCCTAGTTCTTGTCAGTACACGTGCCGCAGCATTACATCCTGTAATCTTAGATTTTTCTTCAGAGGCAGTCGCTGTGTTCAATACTCAAATTCCTCAGCCAGCACTGAGGTAATCCCATAAATCTGTCTCAGGGTAGAGCTGCGATCTCACACTAGACTGGTCAAACAGTCACAGACCCCACTACACACACAAAGCCAGGAGCTCAGTGAATAAGGTACGGTCAGGATACTGTTAGAGAGGTAGAGCAGAGGGGGGCCATATGGCCCTGATGTCAAACGGATTACACATACACCCACATGCTCACTGGCAGTTACCCCCACATGCTTCAGCTTCCTGTCGCATCATGGAGAATTTCTGCCCAAACAGGACAACAATGATCTCTATCTTTTTAACATATTTTGACTTGAACTTTTATCTTTTTATCCTCTAAAGCGTCTTTGAATTCAGTGAAAAGCGCTATATATAGTAGATTATTATTATCATTATTATCAATGTCCCAAAGATTCTGACATTTCAGAAAATCTTAAAAATTTTACACATTAACTGAATGATTCATACTCATGTCATACATTGGAGAGTCAGTGATGGCATTCTTAAGTTATTTGTTTTTTACTAGATCCGTATTAATGGAAAATGAGTTTAGCAGTTATGTATTTGTCATTTCCTGTGAGAAAATCAACATATGCAAGACACTGGGAAAATACATTTCCTTACTGTTGCTGCCCCCAGGTGGATAAGATGTTTTTTAGGTTTCACTAAAGGATGTTTTTCCAGGGATTCACAAATACTGTATCACATGTGTCCCATGTGTCTAAGAGCTAAATACCACTAAAACTGAATATGCAAACAAACATTTTTTAGTTATTAATCAATATTAATTTAAGATCAAGACAGGGGAATGCTAGGCAAAGTTGCACCGTTGATTTGAATTAAAGATAGTTACACACTGCATGATAGACAACTGAGCAAACAAGATGCCCCACTTTCAATTAATTTTATATATTTTAAACAAACAAAGAAAAAAAAAACCATGAAAAATCCAGGTATGTGGAATATGAGTGACATTTATTTTAGAGTTGTATTCCAAGGTCGAGTGAAGTCAGAAATATGGTGAAATCACAATAGGTGCTAATGTTTTCCAGCTATCTTTGCCTGTGAGACAAAACCAATAAAGCATCAAATCAACATTGTTTTGATGATTGGTTTGTCAAATAAATCTCTTAGCATTGGGGACAAGTTTTGATATTGTTACAAGTAGTACTCTGTATCATAACTACACTAAATCCATTATTGGTATCAGTATGTTCCTATTCTGGTGTCAGTATAAAGAATGAAATGATGTTGATGTATTAAGCTTAAAACAGCAACCTGCTTCACTGTATGCAGGTAAAGATTGAGCTGCCGGTCCACATGCATGAGAAACACCACATCCTCTTCACTTTTTACCATATCAGCTGTGAGTCCAGCAGCAAGGCTAGCAGCAAGAAGAGAGAGGGAGTAGAGTCATTGGGTGAGTCTGCTGAGACATTTTCCCAACCTGTCACTATTTGTGTCCCTGAAATGTAATATTATTAAAAAAGAAAAGAAAACCACATGGCTGGCTACAGTTTTCATGTTCTACTATGATTTATTTTCCAAGAGTGTGCTTTCAGTCAAGTAAAGCAGTTGCAGTATTGTCAATATGCTACTTCCTAAACTGTTTATTCATGGGATTTCAGTATTTTTATTTGAATTATAGTATGTTAGGCTGTTTTTATATGTTATGCATCCTGATAAATGAGGCCTAGTAAGCCCAATACTGCTACTTTCATGTGTTCCAGTGGGTTACTCCTGGATGCCTTTGCTAAAAGACGGGAGGATGCAGTCAGTAGAGCTCCAGCTGCCTGTAGCAGCCACCTTGCCACCTGGATACTTGTGTCAGGACACCAGGAAGGTACAGTGCTGTTCCCTTAAACCAACACCAGTCCACTCAAGTAAAATGGTAGAGCTAAAATTAATTCAGTCTTATGGTAGGTATGCTCATTTAAAGTGCTAACTTGTAAGCTAAATGTCCACATATTAAATTGTCACTTTTGGTCAATACTACATGATAACACTGTCTTTCTTACAGCTGTCATGTTTGTTCGTGTGTTATGTCTCAATCAAGATACGTTAAAACTTAAATGCTTCATATTTGTGTGTACTTTAACAGTCCCAACCAGATATCAAGTGGGTGGAAAATGCCAAGACACTGTTCAAAGTGAGGAGCCATGTAGCATCAACAATATATGCTCAGGTACAACACTTTATTCTTCAATCATTCTTTAAATACCCACATACATGTACAGTATGCATTAAGCTAGCTGGTATAAAGAGAATGTGTATGGATGATAGTAATAAATATACTGTTTCCTCCACAGGACCTGCATCTACACAAATTCTTCCAGCACTACCAGCTGATGAGAACAACATCGGAGGGCAACTCAGCAGAACTTATAAAATACCTGAAGGTGAGATACTGTGAGGCAGTGCACAGTCATTGCAATCAACTCCCATCACCTGTGGTGTCCTCCAAGGTTCAATTTCAGTACCTGCACTTTTTTCCATTCACATAAATCTTGATTTCACTAAAGTGTTCACAACTATAAAGATAAGGAGAATTAATTTGTTCGTTTGATCAATAGGTAAAGAGAATGGTGCAGTGTTGCTTTGTTCAGTTGAAATTTCCATAATTAAGACATTTTCTTGGAGGACATCATTCAGACTTTTCTCACATTTAGACAGTGTCAACTTTCTTTGTTTTAAAGTCAAGTCCCTTACATATTTTAAGTCTAGTCTTACTGCCTAAGTTGACCAGAGTTTTGCCTTTTAGAATAACCTTCTTCAAGACCCCAACTATCAGAATTAGTATCTTCTGTATAAGTTTTGACAGTTGTTTGTTGATGTCCAAGTTTGACTTTACATGACCTGTATTTCCATGAATTTCTTCCTTCCCATAGTGCCTGCATGCCATGGAGACTCATGTAATCATCAACTTCCTACCAACGGTGCTGATGCAGCTGTTTGAGGTGCTCACAGCAGCAACCAAAGAAGCCCATGAGATTGCTGTCAACTCTCTTCGGTCAGTTGTTCACTTGTGTAAAATGTGGCTGCAGTTTGTACTATTTAATACTGAAAAAAGAGGTTTACAAAATAACACTGCCCTGCTCTATACCTTCAGTGTGATCATACATATAGTCTCCAGATGTCATGAGGAGGGCCTGGAACAGTACTTGCGCTCTTTTGTTAAGGTAACCTACCAACACAAACACTGCTACAAGGGTTATAAAAATCTAAATAATTTCACACAGTTTCAGTTTAAAGTGCATCTTGTATGAATTTGTGTTTTTTCTCTCCTCAGTATGTGTTTGTGACCAAAAACCCTGCGTCAGAAAACTCAGTGACCACTCATGAGGTTCTGGCCACCGCTGTGACAGCCACCCTCAAGCAAACTGCTGATTTCAACACCAGCAATAAACTGCTCAAGGTGTGTGGTCTGCCTTTGTCACTCTGTCACTTTGTCTGTCCATAATGCTCCCACACTAGTCCAGTTGTAGTACCAATATTGAACAGCAGGTAGCATACTTACCTATAAAATGGCTCATCATGTCCTTAAAACAGAAATATCTCTCACTTCTATTGTGATGTAGACAATTTGATGAATAAAAGAGGACCCTCAGTTGTTCTTACTTGAATATATACTGTACAGTATATACGTACAGTATATACGTTTCTTACAAAACATATCTGTGAACAGAGAAGATCTTGGTACAGCTTGTTTACATGGACACAGTCAAATACCAAAAACTTATTACTCTTATACCATCTGGGAGGAAGAAAGAAAGACAATTATGGGTAATTGTAGGTCAATGTCAGTGTGTTTCAGTTCATTATTATCCAAACTCCAAAGTCCATCTTATCTCTAACCCCAGACATGCTGGCACCTCCTAACATATAACATACCTAATCAGAAGGGCACTGAGGCATCTCAGATCAACTACATGTCAAGCTCAATATTAGAATTTCTTTGTTATCATACATTTCTTCCACATATTGTGACTACTTCCAGACTCATCATCGCCACTGTTGTTTTTTCCTAGAAAGAGTGCTTATTTGGAAATACCCGTAGTAATCTATCTTTTATCCCTTTCTATAGTACTCCTGGTTCTTCTTTGAAACCATGGCCAAATCCATGGCTCAGTACCTGCAAGAGGGCAACCGCATGAAGGTTGGTTTGATGTGATTTGATTTAATTGGATCTCTTTTAGCTCGTTGGCTAATCTTCCAAGAGTCCACATAAACACATTTAAGCATACAATAATCCATAAATAATTCAACACATAATTATTGACACATACATATCATATACATACATGCATACATACACACATACAGTATAACCTACATACATTGGCACAGATATACTGTAATGTGTGGGAATTTAGTATTGTTCTTCTGTTGTTTGTTTCGGGGTGGTTGTTATTTATTGTTTTGCTTCTTAGTTTTTCATTAGTTTTTTTTTTTTGTCCGTTTTTTCCAAAGTGTAAGATTTTGATTTACTACAACTGATCTTTTATCTCTGTAACCTTCGCATAACTAGTGGCCTCCACCCAGGGACTACAGGTGAAAATTAGCTTTTAGCTATATCTGGTACAATACATGTATTGTGCATTGTCCCTGCTAAATAAACAATAAATAAAGTAATATATACACATACTCATCTACATGTGTTCACATATAATACCAATACTCTACAAACCTAATGACAACTACTGTGTGTTTAGCAATGTGAGTGCTTGTGACACCACCCAAGCTCAAATGTCTGTATCTGGTATGGATCTCGCAAGCAAATTTACACATGTGATGTTGCAAAACATGTCAAGACATTTAAACAAACCTCAAACAGGAGACTAATAGTGAATAATTAAGCCGTGTGTATATTCCACATTCTGATGCCACCAGTCTGCATTTCGTCTGAGTTTGAACAAGTGATGCCAAAAGTTCAGCCGTAAGCAAAGTGATGGCTGGAGCTGTATGCTGCTATTAAGAAGAAATTAAACTGCTTAGAGAAAATGTATACCTCCCAAGTTTATCTATATGCTGGTAATCTGTCTCGTAATGTTTCTGACTTTTTAATGGCTTCAATTCAAGCAATCATCACATATTTTTCCTGACCATCTCTTTAGATGCCGCGGCCCCAGCGCTTCCCCGATAGTTTCCACCAGGCCCTCCAGTCGCTGGTGTTGTCAATCATGCCACACATCACCATCCGCCACATGGAAATCCCAGAGGAAGCTCGCTGCATCAACCTGAGCCTGGCCAATTTCATCAAGGTCTGAAGGCCACATGCAAAAACATGAAACCAACCTAATTTAACTTACTAAAGGCTGTTTGTTGGGGCCTTAGAAACAAGCTTCCTCAATCTATTTGATGTACAGTATCAAACTATCAGAGATCATTTTTCTTCAGTAAGTCCCACCTGAGATAGTTTATGAACCTCAAGTTGTACAAGTCATAGTGTCTTGAGCTTCTTACATGGCTCTACCTGACATTATTGCGCAAATTTTGTTAATATTTTTAACTCCACTCCAGAACACAACAGCTCAGGGCCCTGGGTCCCCTTCTTTGTACGTGGACAGTTAGCTGGATCATGACCAAGACGTTTTAGGGTGAATCACATACATTAAATCATTTTGAAATACAAATGACCTGCTTTCTTAGATATGAGTGTTAATTATGATTTTAGAAGAGAACATGTAGGTTATTGGAAAATCACTATGATCTGTTAATGTAATTGTCACAATTAAATTTTCATAATGAAGAGTTACCTATACTTATACATCATAAAATAAATTTGATTAAAAAAAACTGAATAAAAGACTGTTAAAAGACCAATGAAGCCAGAACATATGTTATTTAATTTGACAAAATGGGAGTGCTGATCATGTGATTGCAGTTACATTAGGTAGGTGTGTTGGGAATCCTGTGGTTAGCCTACAAGTGATGTTGGTGCATGATTGGTGGTGGTTCCTGATGGATGTGCTAGAGACATTTAAATGCTAATCGTAAGCCTACTATGAAAATGGCTCATGTCAAATCGTCAACATTCTAAGAAGAACGGGGCCCTGTCTCAAGTGTCTCAAAAATGTGTATGTTTTGTCTGGGATCACATCTATTGCCTATACCTCAGCAGCATTTGTGCTAACCATGCTTTCTCTCCTCAGAGGTGCCTGACCTTCATGAACAGGGGCTTTGCCTTCGGCCTGGTCAACCACTACATGCGTCATTTCAGTCTCAAAGATCCCAAGGTATGTGCTCTGACTCAGTGGACCAGCACACAACAACTGCGCACTCAATAAGAAAGCAATGCATTGTACTGTAGGTGTAATTTATAAAGAGGAAAAGTATAGGGGACAGACTGGAATGTGAAGGTCCAAGGCCTTTGAAAAGAGGACAACAATAAACTAAAAGTAACACATTTTTAGCTGATAAGGTACTTTGGACAACTTGTGCTTTATGAAACACAGGTACATTACCTGTTATGTTACCTTAAAGGCAAAGTTGCATATTTAGTCTGTACAGACAAACGTGCTGTTTCTCCTGCCCTACCTCTCTGTATCAGCAGCATATTTGACTACCAAATTAAACCAACACAGACAACCAGCAGGCTTTGTTTGAGAAGCCCTGTCAGCAGCGTCAAGGATTATATTTGAACAACTGGGAGAACTACATTTATGCACTGAGGCAGTTGATAGAACTTTGCATATGCACATGCACGTCACACACTCATGTATGTATGTTTGCCACAGGTGCTGACTGAAATGAAATTTGATTTCCTGATGACCGTGTGTAACCACGAACACTTCATCCCTCTTAACCTGCCCATGGCTTTTGGGCGCACCAAGCTGCAGAGAGTACAAGGTGAGAGTCAGATATCATATTCTGCCTTCCACTGAATGCATTGTGCTTCCTACCACACATGTAACCACTGACTAGCTCTCAGATGACCCCAACCCCTCACTGACCTTGTTCTGACCTGCATCCATCACACTGATTCCCTCTATTACCCTCCCTGAATGTTTGGCTGACGCATACACAGGTCTATAATTAAACAGGTGTCAAGTCACACCTACCTGCGATTACTATTATCTACACCTGCTTAACAGGTTTATCCATCACTTGTTGACACTACATGTTTTATACACCCACAAGTGAAAAGCAAAGAACTGTGCTGTGGAAATGCTGCATGGATTGTTTACAGTTTTACCCCCAATTTCTTTATTTATACCCCCCCTCCCCTCTGTTTTGTGTTTTGCTTGTGGTCAGATTTTATTCCATATGCGACGGAGCTTTTTGGCCCTGTAGGTAGGTGATGCTCACTGCACCATACTGTACATCAACGGCACCATGTTTGCTGCCGTATGCAATCGACCTGCACCTCCTTGTTCTGACCTGCACTAACCCGTCATCCTGTCAGCTCCCCCTTTTATCATAGGACACTCATCCACTCCCACTCACTCAGCACAATGCTAATACTAGGCTAATGCCTTCATGTGCTTGAACCTGTGTGTTGTAGAGGAGGGGAAC
This sequence comes from Siniperca chuatsi, assembly GCF_020085105.1. Classification (NCBI taxonomy): domain Eukaryota; kingdom Metazoa; phylum Chordata; class Actinopteri; order Centrarchiformes; family Sinipercidae; genus Siniperca; species Siniperca chuatsi. Next base: position 6,129,641 of record NC_058063.1, on the reverse strand, counting down.
TTGGCTGTTGTGGAAATCAACTGACCCTCTTTTCTGAATGCTTAATTGACTTGATACTTGTAAACACTAGACAGAAACTGCGGTTCTCTCTTGCTGTTTGTGTCTGTTCTCTGTCTGCCTCTCTTCCTCTCTCGTTCTGCTTGTCTGTCTCTGTCATTAGACAAGATTATTGCAGATGGTTACTCAGTTTCCAGGCTGCATTGCCTCTTTTAATATTAACACAGCATTGTTGTTTCTGGTGAAACAGACAACTTCTCATCTCCAGCGGCACGTCTCTCTGATTCCTGTTGGTTTATTGCTCTTCTCTGAATATACAGAATGAAAATTCCCAACATTACACATTTCCTAATGTTGGCAATGAGTAATGAATTGTCTTAATTTCTCCCTTTTTTGTGTGGTGTGGAAACATCAATGTCTGAATGAATATGTTATGTGGTTTTGTTTAGATTATGTTGCATATTGGTTTGCAATGTTGCACTTTGAATGATTGAATGTCACAGTCTGCATCTGTATTAAACTTAATTGAACTTACTGAACAATACTGATTATATTGCGTATACATATAAGACCAGCTATTATTGGTCTGACTATGATTTATTCTTAATTTTTCTGAGATCTTCTTTGTAAGAAGTAGATGCTGTAAGATTTCGAACTGCATTTCGAACTAGCTACTGCTTTAACAAAAACACATTTCACAGGACTGGTTGTCAGATTTTAGTATAAGGAAATTTCTCCCAATCAGTACCTCAGTCTTAGTTTAACAGAGTGTCCCAATAAGCCATATTGGTATCCGCATCAGTTCAGCCCATACTGATGTATTGACAATTCCTCTCTGGCCCAACCACAGAGCAGAGTCTGGAGTTCAGCCTGACGGAGGAATACTGCCGTAACCACTTCCTGGTGGGTCTGTTGCTGAGAGAAGTGGCGGAGGCCTTGCAGCAAGGGCCTGAGGTCAGACAGCTGGCCGTGAGCGTTCTCAAGAACCTTCTTATTAAACACGCCATGGATGACCGCTACACAGCCTTCAAGGTGAGCGAGGGTGGGACACATGATGGTAAGAGACAAGCAGAGACAAGAGAAGAAGAAATCAGAAGAATTTGGAACAGGAGAGAGGGTGGAAGTGTTCAGAATAATTCTGTTTTGAAGAATGACACAGTAATAACATTAACATTACCAACAAAGCCTCTTTTTGCACCGGTCATGTCATGATTGTGTAAATTAAGTGTAAATTATTTTGTTTGTCTGTGCTGCATACATTTCTTAGTAAAATATAGAATCTAAGAGTCTTAGTTGAAGCCTCTGAAGTATGACAAATCCACGCATTGTCTCCTCTCCCCAAAGTGCTACCTATTTGAATCAGAACCTCATTGTTTGCATGCAAAAGGTTAATGTTTGATGTTTCAAAGGTTTCATAGGTCACCCTGTAAATATGATAACTGTAGTTTAACGGCATCTTCACTCCCCCAAAAAGATATCAATGTCTGTTATGCAAACAAGCCAATGTTTAGAATGCAGATGTCATTGATAGCAGATGGGGACAGATGGTGTTTGAGCAGTGTGTTAAGGGCGGGCAACAACTGTGTATTTAACTTGAACCTGCAATAGTATTCTCTCATTATATGTGTAGTCATTTTGTCTGCCTCTGTAACATGTCATGTCATTTCACTCATCAGTATTCATATATACCATATGTTTGACAGTTTCATCAGTGCATTTCTTATTATTAAAATGCTCATCTACTCATATTTAATGTTTCAGAACCAGCAGGCCAGGATCTGTTTGCTCTACCTGCCACTTTTTGAGCTGCTCTACCAGAACGTGAAGCAGCTGTCTGCCCAGCCACACACACCCAGCTCCGGGCTTGGCCTCAATGTGAGTCCCCTCGGAACCCTGGATTTCCACAGTAGGGTTACTTAGTGCTTTGCTACTGCTTTGTAATGCAAACTTGCAACACTGTTGTATACTCCCTTTTTAAAATGTCTTGTTTATTACATTATGAAAACTATAAAGATTCAAGCCCAATTGGTTCTTCTTCAAGTGATGAGGAACCTTGGTTCAGGTACAGAGGATCCTTGATTCAAATACAGAGGAACCTTGGATCATCCTTGAAGAGCTAAATTTGTCTCAAAGTTTTACTTTACTTTACGTTCGGTTAGACTTTCAAAATAAAGCTTGCTGAGAAACATTTCAGGTGATGGTTGCAGTTTGGTTAGGTTTAGGCCCCAAAAGCTACATGGTTAAGTTTAGGAAAGATCATGGCTTGGGTTAAAAGAACTGCTTCCTTAGAACAATCAATTTCTGATTGATCCTTAAGTACATTTAATAGCTACTTAAATACTTTAGTAGAATTTTGAGATCAACACTTCTTGAGTTGTATTCAGGCTTGAGTTGATTAACCTTTGATCAATATATTAAAATAATGTTGCTTCTAATTTTGCTCTGGCCTCTTCTTTAAGTTTGTATTCAGCATAATACATTATTATCTCAATGAAATGTATTGAAACGAATGTATATGTGACACAAAAAGGCAATTTATAATTTTGGCCGGTAAAAATATGCTTGGCTGGTGGATTTTCTCATCTACCAGTCCCCTTGGCCGGTGAGTCGAAAAGTTAATCCTTTGGGAGAATTCACAGTTACAGTTTCTTGGACTCTGCATCTGGAAAATATAGATGTGTGTGTGTTTGTGTGTGTGTGTGTGTGCGTGTGTTTTCCCACAGACTGTTTAGTTGTAACGCAAACTTCAAATGGTATTACATATTGTTTATCATAAAGTCTGAGCAGTCCTCCAGTTTACTTGACTTAAACCTGAAGCAAGTCTTTCGTATGTAACAGTTTACATCTTAACAACAACCCAGTCACTTCTTCCGTCTTGTGGTTGTCCAGGGATCCAGAGATGACCTGATATCAACCGGTTCCGCAGACAGCAGAAGAATCAGCACTGCAATTGAGAAAGACCATGGTGAGTTCAGAACCGCAGAAACTGCGCAGTACATAAGGCATCTGGCCTCTTCCTGTTTACAGATCATCCATTATCATCACCACAAAGGCCCTCAGCACCACAGCTACACAGCAATATTTATGTTACGCACAACATTAGCAGCACTCTCTCTGAAAGCAGCAGCTGCGTGCCAGACATGTGCCACTCAGAGTGTCTGTACATTGTAGTTTATTTTTTTCTTGGGATTCGGCACCACATACATCATAGCACTTACCCGAGGCTGGTTCTTCTGTGATAATGGAGACAGTTTAGTTTGTATACCATTCACTAGTGACCTGAGTTGATTGTTGTCCAGATGAAAGTAGCACCCAAGGAAGGATGTCAACAATGGCAAAATGGAAAAAGAAACAAAGACTCACAACAGACAACACTAGTTAAAAACCCAATGAACTGAATTCGTTTTTTATCTTCTATAATTTGGACTATGTTCACTATCAGCTTTTTTTAGGCTTCATGCTGATTAGACTGTTGTTGAACTGAGGTAGAAGATTGTGAGGCTAAGAATAACTGAATCTTCCCATTGTTCTTTAAAATGTTGGTTTGTAAAAATGTTCACTGTTAAATGTTTAAAATAGTTCTTCAGCTATTTAGTATTGCATTTCCATAAAGTCAGGGGATCACAAGAGAATAAACAAGAAAATAAGCATTGGTCAAAATCAAAACAGCAGAAGCTGAACTCTAGTCTCTTGTATGAGTCTTTCACACACACAAAAATGCAATTCAATAGCTTCTTTTCCCTGGTGGTTATGTTCTCAGACTTCACAAAGCTTCTTCAAAGCCTCAGAAGACTTTATACAACTGGGTTCACAGGCTCACTAGTATTTCCTAAGAGTAGTAAAACTGTTGAGTTCCCCCTTAACGGATGGTTTATAAAGATCTGTCTATCTGCCACATATCATGTTATCAATAGGAACTGCCAGCCAAATATACAGTACTTAGGCATGTGTCAGTGCATCTGTTCCTATGTCAGTATCAGCCTAAATTCCTTATTGTGCTTGAGAGACTATCTCCCCTAAATGTGCAAAAGTTCTGCCAGCCAGCTTGTAAGAATTGAGTCAGTGAGTATACTTCATTGTGCTGCTTTCTGTTGATATTAACAATACTGCACTGTGTTGGCTACCAGCTCAGAATGGCCATGCTGTGAGGAGAGAGGACTCCAGAGGCTCTCTGTTTATGGACCCAGGAACACCAGACAGCATTGAGGTGAGAACATTTGACACCAGCCGATCCACTGTTAAACACTTCATCGATGTAGCCATACTTGTACATACTTGCTTTGCTGCCATTTAAAAAGTTATAAAAATGAGATGTGTTTGATCTGTTCTGTCAATCACTTTGTATGAGATTTATACAATTCATTTAACCAGTGGGCTAAGGCTCATGCCACGTACGCACACTGTTTTTGATCCAAATCTGAAGTCTCCACTGTACATTCTCTCATAACAAAATGTCATAAAAAATCATGTTAAAAAAACACCATCTTGATGTTGCTTTTGAACAATGTTACATTGTTCTCTCAGTGTGAAGTGTCTGCTGTCTCTCAACACAGGGCCAGCATAACAAACCCTTCACTGTTCCTGCTATGTAACTGTGACTCATTAAATTAGATGGAATTGGAATCACTCATTTTCATTTAACACATGCCAAAGACTACCATTGATTTCTTTTGATCTGGGCCCCTGCACTGAGAGACACCACATGTTATATGTAATTGGTTTATAATGGAATGTGCAGGTTTCAATCATGTGAACACAGGCTTTTTCAGGTTCCCTGGTCTGATGCCAGAGATGAGTGTGCATCCGCTGTCTGGTTATGCACCCAGATGTTGAATATAGACGTACTGGAGTGGATTATTTATCACCTGTATAAACACATACTTGTAGTTCAGCACACTGTCTTTGGTTTATGATAGCTTGTAATCTCAAACACAACAACCTAATGGTTAAAACATGCTTCCATTGATGCAGCTTTAGGTGATTTCTTTGCAACACTAGGTTCCCTAAACTTTAGCCATTACATAAATTAATATGCAGATGTCTGCTCTTGTCTGCTTGCAAATTCCAGATAGCTTCATGATGTAAACCATTTAACACAACTACTAGCTAGTTTGACAAAATAGTTTTTGCTCTGGGAGATCTTTTTTTCCTATGATTCATCAGAAATGAGTAGTACAGCAATAATTTCATGTGTAGACCATGTGTTGACACAAGAATCTACAGAAATTAGATTAGATTCAACTTTATTGTCATTACACGTGTACAAGAACAAGGCAACAAAATGCAGTTTAGGTCTAACCAGAAGTGCAATAAGCAAGTGCAGGATATAAAGTGTGTGCAGGATAGAGCAATATTATGAAAATATTTTACAAGTGGTCCTATTATACTACTACTATTATATATAGATGGCATTACTATAAACAGAAGTATACTGATGGATATGTACAATAATGAATTGGACTGGGCAGGACAGTTGTGCAGTGAATATAAAGTAGTGCAATTTATGGAAATAGTTAACAGTGCAGTAGATGAGTTATTGCAGTATTCAGTACATAGTACTGGAGTGCAAATGATGCAGTACATGTATAAATAAATAGTCCGGTAGTGCAAATGAACATGTGGTACATGTAGCAAAAACAATTTAGCAGCAGCAAAAACAATATAGCAGCATTTAAAGTTATGGTAAATGAGGGGACAAATCTACATGGACTTTCTCTCTCGCTGGAATCTATAGTAACATCCTCAACAACACTTCCAGTCTATCCCACATGCATATTGTGTTGTAAAAACTCACTAGTGCAGTAAATGTGTATTAATACACGGCTGAAAATAGTCCCCGGCAAATGAACTAACCTGTTTGAGTAACGTTTGCTAAAAACATGCCCAGCTGTTTTTAGAAAATTACTGAATTACTTAAGAATAAAACTATATTATTATTGTTATATTTGTGACCTGTTTTTAAAGATGTACCTCTTTACTAGGAACTACCGCCTGTGTGCCACAGATGGGGTTGGAAGTCGGAGTGTATTGAGAGATGGACATTGTTGCTTTTGGTCTTTTCATTGGATGTGTTGATGATAAGAAAAATATAGAACAAACACCAGCCTTATCCTTTAACTTGTCATATTTGATAGTAAATACCCAAAATAGCTTATTGTCTAATCACAAGACCCCAAACAGGTATCAAACATATTGTCAGTGCAAATTAAAAAATATAGAATAATGCCAGACTTATCTCTTAAATTCTTCAGGTGGTACAGTTTTCAACCTCAGACTGAGGCTATATCTAAATAAATGTAAGTGTGCTGTGTCTCCATCATTCTATGCAACCTCTGGTTACATTTTCTTCTTAACAACTTTACTTTTGAAATAGACAAATACAAAAGGCTTTTTTCCACCCCATGAATTTTAATATCTCCCCATTGAGTGTGTGTTTTTGTGTGTGTTGTACTTTTGTTCCAGCTGCAGAGACGTGGCTCCACCATGAGCAGCAGCCCCATGCCTCCCATCGGCAGACTGGGACAGTACGAGATCAAGGGCCTCCTGCTCTCCTTCCTGCACATCGTCAAGACCTTGTCAGAGGGTCAGTAATGATCTGTTCCCACGCTGCAGTCGGGCCTTCATTCCCTATACACAGGATGTGACATAACTGTCCATTCTGCTATTTTGGGATAGAGTCTATTCAGAAACTTGGCTTGGCTTTTACACAAACAATGAAGTTAAAGAGTGAGTGACTGTTAGCCAGGCATCTCCCAACTGAGAGTGCTTGGTTGATTTAGCTACATGACTCCTCTAAAATCAACAGGAACTATTTATTCAAAATTGACACAGTACGTCTTGATAAATGTTGGGAAAAAAAAACATGCACCAAAGAGTTTGACTTTCTGTTTGTCCACAGACACTCTCATGGCCTACTGGAACAAAGTCAGCCCTCAAGACATCATGAACTTCCTCAGTTTGCTAGAGTGAGTAGTGTACGAAAGTAAAAATTATTCACCACATAATGGCCTGTTGTAATGCAATGAAAATAACACGTCACACACCATGTTGCAATGTTTTTCTGCCAACTGTCTTCCATCAGCTGTTGTTTGACAAGTGTTTTATGCAACTGATGTTATACTGAATGCTACAGGTGAAATTAACTTTTGCTTTACTGTGAGTGGAGATATTCTCTAATAATGAAGAGACACATCACAAAAAATGCATTTAGCAACCAAACACAATAGTCCTTGAGTGTCAACAGACAACAGGTACAATGATAACCTCATTGCTCAGTAACTTGAGCAGGACATACATACATACTTTGCCTGCTCCTGCTAATATTTTCTATTCTTTTCACTCTCCCTGCAGGATCTGTGTGGTTCAGTTTCGTTACATTGGAAAAAGGAACATTGGGCGGTAAGGCTGGAAAACCAACAACACTACTGTCATACCTGCCTTATCTGTCAAACATCTGAAATTTGAAAGATAAATAAAAGGAGTGTGATTCCAAGTTGTCTTGGTAGATTTCATGGAAATGTTGCTGTGGTTTTGTTAATCATTACCTCAACCATTGTTTCAGAAGGAAAATATCCTGTGTTTGATAATGATCTGTCTTGTTACTGTAACTATTGTAGTAACTATTGTAACTATTATTAATTGTTAATATAATAGGTTAGATATCTGCAGCTTAGTTAGAAAGTTTCTCCAGCTGGTTCAGAGTCTCATTTCCTTTCTTCGCTCTCTGTCTTTCAAATAAATAAATGCACTATCTCTCTTTCTGTGGATGTATTATTTATGTAGGAGTCAGGAGGTGTGTCTGTCAAAGCTGTTCTCCTCGGACAGGAAGTCTCAGACGATGCCGGCTATTCGCTGCAACCGAGCCAGCCTCATGCAGACTAAGATAAACCAGTTCAGCACCATGGAAGCCTCCTTCACTCTCAATATAGGTAACCACACACACCAGTTCATATCCAAAACTTTCGGTTACACATTATCTTACAGGTCCATGAATAGGACTTGTAAAAAAACAGAGTAGTATAGAATTTAAACAATATGGAGAATGAAGTTTCTAATAAATTAATATTTACATAGGTTTAAATTGAACTTGGTTGGACATTTTTCCAGTCCTTCTCTGGAAATCAACAGCTCTATACAATTATGCAACCACTAAATAATTTCCTGGTTCTTTGGTACATATTACATATAGTGTCTCTTTGAACAGTGCCAAATTACAAAGTTCTTGCCAGGAAATGTTCAAGGAAATTATTAGGAAATTACTGGACCAGTAAAACTCTACAGTAATTAAATTAATGCAAACCTTTGTATCAACTTAATTCATATCTTCTTCTAGTAAACATACAGTCAATAGACAATTAGAAAACAGCAGCTTTATGGCAGAGTTTCCAAACCAGTTTTTACACAAATAAGCAAGTCTGGACCAAACAAAACTCAGTGGTGAAACCTGGAAAAAAGCCTTGTTTAAGCAGTAACAACCTCATTTAAGCTCTCCAAATTCAACTGTCAAATGCAAGCTTTGTTTAATGTAAAGTTAATCTCACATACCCAGACTTATGCTTAACTGAGGTCTGGAGAAAATTGAGCACAAATGTTGTTAGTGAGACACACGGAGAGCTGCTGTAATATCTAGAACAAATACACCTACGCCAAGATACAATGCCAAGTTTGTACCTGAATGGAAATTAGCCAGAAATACAGTTCCTGATCCTAAACCTATTTTATGTCACTGACCACATTGTGTCAAGCTCAAAGGCTTAAGGTATTGGATATCTAACCATGCCAGATTAATGCAACAATGTGTAAAATCCACACTGAAACTTGAGAAATGCGTGGTCTATTGCAGAGATGTATGGGCAGGATTTACTGCATATTGACCAATTGTGCATAGGCAAGCCATATAATTAAGCTTTAAGTTGTTTGGAAGGGGATTCACTTCGCCGCAGTGATGCCATAAATATGCATCAAGGCTATGGCATGCCCAGACTTTAGATTTCTGCACGTAAACACAGGATTAAAGCCACTGTAACACTTGAATGACATCTTCATCTCTGTATATTTAGTTCAGTGTCTTGCTGTTTGCTTAAAGAGATACTTGGAGGTTTTGGGAAATGTATTTGCTGCTCAACTTGCCTGTGAAATGATGACACCACCAAAATCATCCATGTGTCCCCTATAGAATGACTCTCTATTTTGCCATTTTAATGAGAAACAACAAGTCGGTGACGTTCCGTACAAGCTACATGCTAATGATGGCAAACTTTAACAAAAAGTCGTATTCTGCAAGATGTTCATGAATAACATTTTGTCCCCTTTTAGAGTATATTAAGCCATAGTTACTCTTATCTGTGTAATCAAATCCAGTAAGCAATGAATAATTTGCGTTGTGAACTATATTAAAATTAGCTAATCAAAGCAGGCCAGACATCAGCAAGAACAGTGCTGATACTTAAACACAACATGGTAATCATCAGCTTTTTTCTATACAGAAGTGTGTAATGAATGTGTCCTTTTATTGCAGTGTGAACCATACACTGTGTCCTGATATTCTTTTTTTTATGTCTGTGTGTGTTCTAGGGACGGGCCCATCAGAAGCAGAAATCCACCATCAGGCTCTGCTGGAGGGCAACATCTCCACCGAAGTCTCCCTGAGTGTCCTGGATGTCCTCTCTCTTTTCACTCAGTGTTTCAAGGTTAGCAAACACACACACACACACATATACACACACACCAATCTTCTTCGCTTTCAAATACACGCTACAGTGCACCAGTTGAAATCCACATGCCGCTTCCCTTGGTGAAGATATAGTCACATTTGAGTCAGTAAAAGTGTTTGTGTGTGTGTCAGACCCAGCTGCTGGACAGCGAAGGTCACAACCCCTTGATGAAGAAGGTGTTTGACGTTTACCTGACCTTCCTTAAAGTCGGCCAATCAGAAGCTGCCCTCAGACATGTTTTCTCCACGCTCAGGGCTTTCATTAACAAGGTATGTTGGCACACTCATACAGGTGAAATCGATATGACTAAGATAGTGACAGATGGAGATAAGGTGCTGTGGTTTTGATGATGAATGCTTTTTATTGTTTGGACACTGCCTACAACCTTTTCCACCACTAGGAAACAAACAGAAATGATGTACTTTATGATGCCACTTTTCCAGCCTACGTGTCATTGCCATTCTCTCTCGTTTTATTTATAACATCCAAAACAGTTTGCAAGGACATGTTGAAGTGTCATTTATCATTGAGAAGAAAAGCGGATGAGATAGAATAAATATTTTTTGTTTCCTGTGTTTGTTGGTGCTACTGCTGCCTTGTTCCCACATTGACATGTTTCCTTATTGCTGTTAATCTTGTGTATTTTTAGATCTTTCATTTACACATTTCATTTAGGGAGCAGAATAGAACTCTAACGTGACTCGATCTCAGACTAGTGTACACATGTAGTTCCCAAGGGAGGGGACCACTCACTTCCTTCTAAGTATCCTCTGATAGCATCAGCAGTATCAGCGTTGGCTGCTGATGTGATGTTCAGAGGAGAGCACCAGGGCAGACGCTGTTCTGGCATGTTTTATTCTGTTATAGTAAGAGTGCGAGAGACTGGCTTCTGCAGAGTCACAGACAGTAAACGTCTCTCTGGGGTTACGAACATGACCGTTGCCAAATGCAGAACAACCGCACCCAGGTAGCAGACAGAAAATCAAAAATGAAGAAGAAATGCACAAATAGTTCCCTAAAATACTTAATCTACAGAAAAATCTGCACTTTGTTTCCAACGTACACAACTTCCTTAAAATTATAGATATGGTTTGTGATAATAAAGCCCATGAAAAAACCAAAAGCAGCAATGAATTGATCCTACTAACAAGTATTGTGTGTGTAGTCAAAGCTTGATCGATCTATCGTATTCCTTTGTGCCACAGAGCTCCATTGTTGTCCAAAAACAGCGTCCGAAATTTTTGACTCACTGGCCAAGGGGACTGGTAGATGAGAAAATCCACCAGCCAAGCATATTTTTTACCGGCCAAAATTATAAATTGCCTTTTTGTACATTCGTACATACATTGTACATTATACATTCGTTTCAGTACATTTTATTGAGAAAATAAGGTATTATGCTGAATACAAACTTAAAGAAGAGGCCAGAGCAAAATTAGAAGCAACATTATTTTAATATATTGATCAAAGGTTAATCAACTCAAGCCTGAATACAACTCAAGAAGTGTTGATCTCAAAATTCTACTAAGGTATTTAAGTAGCTATTAAATGTACTTAAGGATCAATCAGAAAAGTAATGCAAGTGATAGTTTAGTGAAATATCTGATGTCCCGTACAGTAAACAGTGCTACAAAACTAGGAGCGTTCAAGACGGTCAGTTTCACGGCACTGTTTAGATGCACGTAAAAACACATATGGTGTGTGTGTGTGTGTCACATTCCGACACAGACAGCAGAGGACAGAAGCAGCGCAGTGTAGCGCAGTGTCATTTACCAATGACACGCAGTAGAGACTCTCAGCATAGTTTATTACATGACTATTGTGGTACAAACATTTAGATTTACTCGCCAAACAGAAAATCTACCCGCATGTGGCGCTTGGCGGGTGTTAATTTCAGACCCTGCCCAAAAATTATTAAAAACAGTGAGCAGTGAGCCACACTGTTGCACTGGGTGACATGTTCCTTCATTACCATGAACACACACTAGTTTATTCTGACTCAATCCCACATACACTGTCCTGCTGCCCCAAATGCTCACTAGAGTATCAAATGTGGATTAATCCACCACTGAAAATAATCCCAATCAAACGTTCATTCAGCCTTAATGTGTACACAGGACAATAAAAGCAGAGGCAAAAATCAAACATTTAGACATTAAACCTTTAACCTTACAAAACTATAAATGAAAAATTTAATAAAATGGTGAAAGGATAAAGCAGTGCTTCAAAAAAGCATTGAATGGCGTGGCATGTTCTGAGGCCCAACACACGCAATATCAAACTGTGGAGGAAGTCTCAAACATACTGTGAAGGTCCTGAGTCCAGTGACAAAATCATTCAAAAAATATTTGTTTTGAAAAGTAAACCATTAGAAAAGGAAACCTCATTATTCAGGTTGAAGTTTGTTTTTCATTCCAGTTGTAAAATATAGGGCTAAAATCAACTTTTGTTTGTTCAACTGACAAAATATCTTTCAAAACATTATATTATATATATATTATATAATAAAAGATCCATGTTTGTTCAAGTAAAAGTGCATACACATACTCATTCTACTTGCTAACAAAAACAGCAGGCAAGGACAAATGACAAAAAATACAGATACCGTATGACAATCAGGAAAGTAAAATTACAGTCTGAGTGTTTTTTGGGATGCACAGCTCCTGTTCCTGTCTAATGTCTTATTGCCATTTTCCTGCTGTCCTCCCTACATACTCACAGTATTTTTCTAATCCCATCCCTGCCCAGAATCTGCCTTTTAATACACTAACACATTGTCCCGTCAGTTCCCGTCGGTGCTGTTTAAGGGCCGTGTGACGCTGTGCGAGGCCCTGTGCTGCGAGGTGCTCAAGTGCTGCGTCTCTAAGCTGGGATCTCTGAGGGCCGAGGCATCAGCCCTGCTCTACCTGCTGATGAGAAGCAACTACGATTACACCAAGAGGAAGACCTTCCTACGCACGCACCTGCAGGTAAAGTGGAGTGAGTGTTGGTTTTTGAAGGAGAGGGAGAGACAGGGGAAACGTCGTCCCTCTAAAGGTCCGGCCTCTATTCATACAGGTTATGTGGTGGGGTATGCGATTCTGGAGAAATCCAATACCATGACAAATACCATATAGATATAGAGCCAACAACGACACAGCAAGTAATGTAACTAACATTAGCTAGGTTGTGGGTTAGCAAACTGTGCTACAGTTGCTGCTGAGATGCTAACAGCCAGAGAGGACGGTTTCCCAGAGCCGGTTTCCCAGAGCCAGTACACCAGCTCCAGACAGCGATACTCACAACTCTGCTGCTACTATAGCTAACATCACAACAGCAGCATATCTTGGCCAACTAGAAAGTAAGCTGAATGTCTGTGAGCAAGTCATTTAACATTACCTGACATACAAATCATGGCTGGAATAGTGTTGTGTAGCTCGGTCCAAGTCACTTTGTGTATTTCCCATTTACAGAGCCAGGGCTCTGTACAAACACCGCACAGTGCACACACTCAATGGACATTTGCTGAATTTGCCCTTGGCCTTTAGCCTTTTGTCCACACACACTCCTCTGAGTACTTCAGTTGCTTTCAGAAGTCGGGTTAAGAATGTGAAGAGGGAGTTTAAACACAGATGGCCTGCTGAGTTTCTGTCTCCTCTGCTAACACAGTATCAGAAGGCTGTCCAGCTTTCCATTAGCTCTCACTGGACACTTCTCATTCTTCTCCTCTCTATCCATCCCTGCTCTTTATCCTCCTTTTGCTCCTTTTTCTGTCCAGATCATCATTGCTGTAAGCCAGCTGATCTCCGACGTGGCGCTGACTGGCAGTTCACGCTTCCAGGAGTCTCTCTCCATCATCAACAACTTTGCAAATAGTGACAAGGCCATGAAGGTATAGTAGAAGTCGACCAGACTAGTGTGGGCAAAGCCAGAAAGTCTTACCAATCACAGCTCTGAATCCAATATAATTTAACTGAGAAAGCATCGAAAAGATAAAATCAAGAAAATAAAATGGCTGATTTTAAATCTCACACATTTCTGAACATGAAATCTTCCCATGTAAGCCTGTGCTGTGCTATCCAAGCCAAGAAAGGATTCAACCCAAAGACTGCAGAAAGCCTATGTGTCATCCAGCACTTCATCTGTGTGTGTTCTCCTTTTAGACCAGCCACTGGATTCCATTTCTCACACCGTGAAATTTAATATGTAGCATTGCAATACGACTGATGTGGTTTGTTTAGGCTGTAAATATTTATGAGGGGAAGATGGCGGATGACAGATTCCCTTACAAGGAGCCATTTAGAGGTTCGTTGGTTTAACTGTTTAAAGGTTTAACTGATTTGGGTTTCTGAACACATTCATGCATACTACTGTGATGTAGCATCAAAAGCCATAATATATCAAATGTCTTATTGGCTAATGGCTAATTGGCAAATATCCAGATTTTATTTAAAGAAAAAAAAGTAAAGGTCCCAAATGTTGACTAAAGTTCTTCGTACGTGGATAACCTAGTTATCCAGATTAGAATGTGGACGAATTCAGTCTGGATCTTTCGGTTCTTCAAGGCTGGCTTAAAATGTAACTGTTGTCAGAGCATCAAGCCCAAACCTCTAAAACTTCAGGCTTATTCACAGTTATGTGGTTCACCCTAAATGTCTTGGTGATAAGCCAGCATTTTCAAATACTTACAGAGATGAAAAAATGTTGATTATAATTATGATTTTAGATGATAACATGCAAGTTATCGAGAAACCATTATGATCTATTGGTATAATTATCACCATTTCATTTTCATAAAAAAGAGTTACCTATACATGATAAAATATACACTTAAAAAAGAACCAATCCAAATTTAGCCTTGAATACTTTGAGAAAACATTTGTTTCTGATTTCTGGTTACAAGAGCTAGAACATATGGTATTTACTGTAATTATCATTATTATTCATTTCATAGTCAGAATATGACTTTGTGGTGTGCTAGAATTCTCAAATATAAAGATTTCACAGCATCCAGGAGAATTATTGGTTGCAGCAGGCCTGTGATTATCATTTTATAAGTCTCTTGCACTTCCAGTGGCGAGAACCTCACCAAACCTCACCCGGCATCACTCGCAGTCGAACCACATTCATGGTGTGGATTAGGCTTTAATAAGTCTGTATGTGTTTGCTCATCTCTGCATGATGCAGTCCACGGCATTCCCCTCTGAAGTGAAGGGTCTGACCAAGCGGATCCGTACAGTGCTGATGGCCACGGCCCAGATGAGGGAGCATGAGAAAGACCCAGAGATGCTGCTGGACCTCCAGTACAGCCTGGCCCGATCCTACGCCAGCACCCCCGAATTAAGACGAACCTGGCTCGACAGCATGGCCCGAGCACACCTCAAGAACGGCGATCTCTCTGAGGTAGGAAGACTCTAAATAATCTCTGTTTCACTGAGATCATACGGTTGTCTGTCTCTTATTGTTACCTGTGTGCGTATAACTGTCTCTGTGAAAAGAATGTGCGCCAGCAGGACAGGCAAGTCCTGGTTTTCCTGGTTGATCCATCTTGGCATACATTCTTATTTCCTTATCACTTACAACAGTAATATCTCAAGACACCAAAAGAGTGTTTAAACATATAAGGACATTTTTACTTTGGTGACATGCACACTACCTTGCTCAGTGGCAACACTACAATCAAACACCTTACAGAAAGTCTGACCTACATTCAAAAGCAATTAGTCCTTCAGTCTTAAGTTTTTGGTTTTTTAGTTTTTAATGTTGTCTTGGTGCTAAAAATAAAGAGAGGTGTTGGAGGTGGAGTACTAGAACTATATAATTTGCCTTGGCAAGGGTTGGAATTGATAAGGAACCCTCATATCATCTCTGGTCCCTCCAGAACAAAATGCAGCAAAAGGAGCTGATGCTTTGATTAATTTAACACATCAAATGTTGTGTTAATACAACGCTTACAATGTTTTTACAATATCAAACATTAAACAGAGAAGTCAGCTAAAGGTTTTTTTAGGTCATTTTATTTTGGTGATGCAGCCTTTTTGGCTGTTTCATCCCAAGGGAGACTGGTACTAGATAAAAGTTAATATTGTGAACACTTTGTCCAGTCACAATGCTTGGCTAAAAATTAATGTTGTGGAACATAACATAATTCACTACTTGTTTCATAATTCTACTGTTGTTTCACTTTTAATTGAGTTTTAATAACAATGTGATGTTCTACTGAAGGAAGGATTAAACATTTGATTTTTTGTTTTACGTTCTGTTTTATTTAATTTTGTTTTTGTTTTGTTTTATTTTTTTTAATTTAGTTTTATTTATTTTACACAATTCTTTAACAATGCTTGTACCCAAAAAGAGAAAAACTGGAAAATAAAAAATAAGATTCTCCCTGTAAATTGAAAGGGACTCATAAAAAAGAATCATCTCACTATTTCTCATTATAAGTAATGACACAGTTAAATATGCCTTACTATAGGATAAGGAAAACTCGGGAATAACTGCAGGAATAAAAACAGATGAACTTTTCACCTGGCAGCTTTCAGGCCTTAGTGCATGTTGTTGTTGTTTCACAGGTGTTAAGCTGCCAGTTTCAATGATAGGTTTGAGTTACAATGTCGTAAATTTACAGTTAAACACAATAAATCATTAATTACAGTCACAGTCACAATTTATTAGTCACCATAATGGTATTTATTGACGATACAGGGTTGCTGACTGCAATTTCAACTTTGTCTCACTGACTGTGGCGAGGTTTCCCATTTCAGTTTCATATAAAGCTGCATGTTTCCACACGTGCTGTTGTGTTTCTGCTATAGAAGCTGTCTAATAAATCTGCTGGTGTTTATTACTGTCTTCACAGGCGGCCATGTGTTACATTCATGTGGCTGCGCTGGTTGCGGAATACCTGCACAGGAAAAGTAAGGCACTCCACCCATTTACACACACACACAAATACACACACACAAATACACAAACAATGCTTGTACCTCCATTTGTGGTTTACACATATACTGTAATTGAACACCAGGCAGTGTGTGCAGAATTAATAAAAGTTGGTTGAACCATCAAGCAAAAATAATAGTTAGCTGAGGAGGGACTTAAGAAAAATATTTGCCTATGTCAAACTGCCACCACAGTTAAATTACAGTGTTAACAAACACTATGAGGACGTGGCTACAAACAGTACATACAACCATACAATGCACCCAACCTCACCAGCAAACATGCACACGCTTTAGTTTTGTGCACGATTTGCTTGCACTGGTGATCAAAGACATGCCACTCTGTTCACTGACTGTTATTAGATATAACATGCAAACACTGCACAGACCGATACTATTAGACCAGCACAGTGACATCTAGCAAAAACATTTTTTTTCATGGTAATTTTTATCTTATGCAAAACGTGCTGTCTAATAATCCTCTAAACAAATGTGACCTGGTGTTTATCTTTGAGGAATGCTAACGGACAAAGATAATTTGTGAGGTGCAACAGTTGGTTGACAGCTAATGCTTATCTCTCAAACATTTGTTTGGCGTCTAGACCAGAGGCAGCAGCATGTATACAGTGTCTCTGCTTTCATCATGTGATTTATTATTAGGTAGTCACATGCTACCAAACATGGAGTAATATTTTATCTTTCTTTGTAACGTGTTTCTACAAAAACGTTCCTCAAAAATAAGTCAATATGACTAGATTATGTCATGAATGAAACATGGAATTAAATGAAATACAGTATTTGGTAGAAAACTTTCTTTTAAACATCTATGTGAACCCGTTTTTTACTTTGCCTTTACTGTTCATTCGTTAGAGTTGTTCCCCAGCGGCCTTGCAGCTTTTAAGAAGATTACCATGAATATTGAAGAGGAAGCCGCCATGAGGGAGGACACCGGAATGCAAGATGTCTATTACACTGAGGTGTGGCGGTGTCCACATGATTTGCTTTCTTACATAAGACATTGTGAAGTGACAAAAAGTGATTAGGCAAAAGACTTTGCAAACAACAACTGGCTTGATTGTCAGTGAATTCTACATTTTCACACTAACTAGGGCTGGTATCAAAACTCAAGACTTTTTGGGGGGCGAGCGATCAAAATGTGTCTGTAGCACTGAGTATCAAAAACTGTCAAGTGCTGAAAGCTGGCCTTGAATCTCTGGTCAGATTCATAATTGTTATCCTTAATCAGATAGTAATTTTGCCCGTTTTAGATTTTTGAAAGGCGAAGTTCATGTACGGCTGCTTGTGTTTCGAAGATTTAACATTTGAGAACTTTGAGAAATAGAAACAAAGAAGCCAAAGTAAGGTATCAAAAATAGTATTGGTACAGTATCCGTACTGTAATTTGGGTATTGTATCAGCACTAGTATTGGAAAAATTTAAGAATGATACCCAGCCTTAATCCTATTATAAAATCTTATTTGTTGATCTTATGACTTGATACTGTAAATGTGAATACCTGTTAAAAAGAGATCTATTATTCCCTTTCTACCCCTTTTTAGGAAGTCTTGGTCGAACACCTCGAGGTCTGTGTGGAAGCACTGTGGAAGGCCGAACGCTATGAGCTCATCACGCACATTGCCAAACTCATTATCCCCATCTATGAGAAGCGTCACGAGTATGAGGTACCGTAGCAACATCCCTACACTCAGACTCAGATGTCCTGCATAAACATGCAGCCACAGTTTCTTGCCTTTTCCTTGCAAAGTGATTCAACCATGCTCCCGTGCTTATGAAGGTCAAGTTATCACACCTATGTAAGGACTTTGGTCTCTTGATATAAATACTTTTGTGTAAAGTTTACCCTATTCATTTTCCAGCCATCATTTAAACTCCTTGGCTTCTTAGACTTGTTGACTTGCACTCACAGGATTTTCAGCATCTCTTCATCTCATTTTATATTGTTTCCAGCAGGCCAAACTACTGGATTGCTTGACACCACATAAAAGCAGCCACTTGATTTACACAGCTTGATACCAGTTCGACCATTCTAACTACATATTTTTAGTGTCATTTTCTCATGTTTTGGGAATGCAACTTGGTTGTTATCAAGTGCTTTTTATAGCTCCTTCTTCTTGCTCTTGAAAACAACATCATTCCACCCATCCAACCATTTTCAATACCCATTTATCCTGTTCAGGGTCACGGGGGCCTTAAGCCTCCCTGCACACACTGGGCAAGAAGTGAGGTCGCTAGTCTATCACAGGGCTTATAGGCAGGCTAACATGTTCATGTTAATATCTATGGGCAATTTAGAGTTCAAATTGCCTAACCTTCATGTCTTTGGAGTGTGGGAGGAAACCCACCCAGAGAACATGCAAACCCCTGTGGATTTGAACCCAGTACCCTCTTGCTGTTATGTGACAACACTGAGCCACCTCCTGCTGATGGGAAATATAACTGTGCAAAACACAAACTGCTCTGTGTGACACCCTTAAGCCATCTCCTTCTTGTGGGTTTACCACCTGATTGTGTGCTCATCCCTTTACACGCAAATTGCTACCTTCTCCACAACTAGAAAGACACATAATTATCTAATGTGAAACTGATAATACCTTGATACAGAGTTTTGCTCCTTTCAGCAAATGGTGTACTATGTTGTCATGTGCAATGCACAAACATATAAGCATTATGTGTTTCACAGCATTACGTGCCAAGTGATAAATTTCTAGTCACAGTGTCAAATAATGAATAATATATATAATATGTTGCATGGATGTGAACATAGATTCTTGTATTTTACATGCGTTTGTTGGGACAATACATAAATCAAATGCTTGTGCTTGTTTTTGTGCGCACTGCTCAGTTGCTCCACTAAACAAACAATCACAAAACAGACCAAATCTGATGCTATCTGTCTTATTTTCCCAGAAACTCAGCCGACTGTACGACACTCTGCACAGAGCCTACAATAAGATAATGGAAGTGATACAATCAGGCCGCAGGCTGCTCGGGACATACTTCAGAGTGGCTTTTTATGGACAGGTGAGGTCAACAAGCAGCTTCATGGGATCTTTTATTTAAGGTGCCATTGCAACGACCAGGACACAGGATACATGTCATTTTCTGGGCATTTTCAAATGCATCTGTGGCACACAGCGCTATGGGAATGGGAATCAAATGGGTGTGGTGATGAATCATTCTCCTCTCATGCAGTAAAATTGTGTATATGATTGCAAAATATTACTCCTAACTCTACTGTATCATATTATATCACTAAAAATTAAAAGATTGTGAAGAAAAATAGATATTTAGTAGTAAGGAGAAGGGAGCGAACTAACTATTAATGACTGTGAAGTGTGTATGTCCAGTGCAATCCCAGGATGTCACACACAAAGTGGTAGAACACGGAGTTATAACATACAGTATTTGCCCTGCAGCTCTCTGGCTGTGGGGACTTAATTAACTGAAGGAGAAGGCTTTCATACAGTATAAATCAACTGTGGATGACAGATAGTGGTAACCGTCACTCATTACTTGTAGCTCAGTACTATCTGTTTTCCTGACATTTCTGCTATAATTATATTAAACTTCTGCTTTTCTTTTTGAATTGCTGAGCATTTAGACCGCTGCTTGTTGAGAAAATCACTAAATTATCAGCTGATTGATGTTGTGCTGTAGACCATCGTGGTCCTCAGACTTGCTGAGAGCAATGTCCAAGACCTAATTTCTACCAAAATACCAACACGTCACTTTATTTTCATTCATTAGAAAGAAACACCCATCTGTTAGGTTCAGTTCCAGCTGCCGCTGGCTCGGTCGTATGCTTTGACGTTGCTAGGGATCATGTCCTTGTTGCTGTGGTAGAGACTCCTCCAAGTTGGTTGGGGCACCTGCACAAGTGGAGCTTGGTTGGTGGGAGGTCGCATAAACCTCCCACGCATTACACTTCCCTTGTTAAGCTCCTCTGGCAGCTGAAAAGAAGCTACTGGTGACATAATATCTGTGTACAACCTCCCCAAGCCAAAAGTAGAGTTAGCAATGCCAAGGAGAGCAGTGCATAAGGAATTCAGCTTCACAAATTGGGCGAAAGTAAGGAAACAATTTCAAGACAGCAGAATTATTAGGTTTGGGACTTCTGTTTGTTTAAAAAAAAAAAAAAAAAAAAAAAGCCTAATCTTTTACATTGAGAATTATAAGTGGACATTATTTGGCTCTGTATTGTTTTGGTGGACCGAGGCAAGAAATGCCAGTAATGCAGCTGCAACTGTACAAATATAAAGCAGGATGTTTATTATTATTTGAATGAATGAACAGAGTTCATAGCAAACATAATGTTGTGTAATCTGCACCAGTTGTGCATTTCACAGCGAATGCCCAGCCATCATGTAACATAAAGATTGGCTCATAAGATTGGATCATAACGTGTCCCAAACCATTTGTCGGGATTCCACAGGCACATGTTTATGAATACCATGGAGAAGTAACGAAACCCTTTTCACTGTTAGGATATTATGGAAATTTGTCAAATGTTGCTTAAAATATGGAAGTGAAATGATTAGAGAGTGGAAACTATAATTACAAAAACAATTTGTAAATGCAACTGAGTGCAACAAAGTAACTGTTCTCACCATGCAAAGACTACCTTTACAGCTTTTTGACAGCACATAAACAAGCAGGATCTGTGGATGTAATAATTAAAAGAAAATAGCTACAGTGACGTTAGAAGTAAGCAGACTCTTTAAGGGAATGGTATGTCATGCAAATGTGTTTTATGTTATTATGCCACTTAAGCAAAATGTGATGGATGTGTTGCATCTTACTTGTGCAGAGGAGAGATGTACTTTAGGGCAAAAACAACAGAAACAAGCTGTATTTGCATTTGTAGTATCTTTAAAAAGGCAGAATAAGTCATATCACTCCATCTTTATAATGATATTGGCACTTAAAGTTGATTTGTATTGAAAACACAGTTGGGGTGGGGGAGATAACATTACTGAACTAAATGGGTTATTGGTGGTTAATGCATATTTCTTTCAGCACACTTCAGATGGACTGTCTCTCATTTTATTTATTACTGAGTAAACATTTATTTTGTGCAGGGCTTCTTCGAGGAGGAGGACGGGAAGGAGTATATTTACAAAGAGCCTAAACTCACTGGCCTGTCCGAAATCTCTCAGCGGCTGCTGACACTCTACGGGGAAAAGTTTGGGCCAGAAAACGTCAAGATAATTCAGGACTCAAACAAGGTGTGCAGTAGATAAATGGAGGAAGGAGAAGTTTGGAAAAGTCTTGCTGTATGGTGTCTGATTTTGAATGGCAGGTTGCTGTATTTGTTAAAATGCAGTCAGAAATGAAAATAAGTCATTTGGCATAGCAGTCCCGCTCTTGTGTTTATTTAGAAAATATCATTTGTCCGACATATGTGGCAAATGTTCAGTTTCTGAATGTTCTGGTTATTGTGAAGTCTCGGTCGACAGATAGAAAATTGATTTCTTTGACTGCTTTTCTTGTGTTGATTTTAGAAACTTGGTGCAGGCAACATGTGTTGTAGCAGCCAAGTGTTTGACGAAGGGGGGTGTTATTACCATGGTGATATTGGGACAGTTAAGGTTTCTTTTGGATGACATTTTTGTCATTCGTCAGCAATTCACTTTCAAAATATCAAGGCTCATCTGATTTAAGCCTCATTCATCTTACCAGACTCTCTGACATGTAGTGCTTTGCATTTATTTTTTATTAAAGGTAAACCCCAAAGACCTGGACCCCAAGTTCGCCTACGTCCAGGTGACATTTGTAAAGCCGTACTTTGAGGAGAAGGAGGCACCAGAGAAGAAGACTGACTTTGAGAAGTGCCACAACATCAACCGCTTTGTGTTCGAGACACCTTACACGCTGTCGGGGAAAAAACACGGCGGTGTGGAGGAGCAGTGCAAGAGGAGGACTGTGCTCACAAGTACATGAAACACACTCATTCACAAACACTTTGCTGTAGTGTTTGACATTTGCAGTTAACAGTAATCGGAAAGCAAGCCTGTTAGCCTTCCAACAGTTTCATCAAACCTGTAGGATAAACTTCATACAGCCTAAAGTTGTCGAGATGAGAGAAAAACAAAGACACGTTTCTGTCATTTAAAAAAAAAACAAAAACTTGTATAACATCAGAAAAGGCACACAGTGTCTCATATCAGAAACTACAACGCATTAATAATGCATTAATGTTTGTTATCATGATGACAGAGACAGCAAAGCAAAAACCTCAGTTCATCTCATCCATTTTAAGTCATAATTCACGTTAAGTACAAACACTAGAATCTCTTCTTACAGAGCAGATGTGCATTGTTCTATTTAAAAAGAAAAAACCCAACATTTTTAAAATAAAACTTTTGACTGCCCATCCATTGTTGTGACCTCCTAAATGGCAGTAAACATTAAAACAGCTGGTTACTGTAGCAAGTGGCAGCTGGATGTTAGGATCCCTCCAGCTACACCCTATTCAAGTACCCTCAAGCGATGCTGTTCTTTGTTATTAACACATGTAGTTTTCATTGTGAACATAGTTGTTTTTAAGAGATACATTACTCAGCGTCTCTTTGACTAAGCCTTACTGTACACACTAAAGAGTAGAAAAAAACAACAGATGCTTTTTGCTCATTCTACTGCCTTTGTTTAAAACTTTGTTTGCCTCGGCGTCAAAACAAATCTTGTGTTGCCACAGCAAGCTGCAAAAACTTTTGCTTCTCATTTGATTGCTTTCCCGTGACAAGCAACAGAGGGATCACCTGAAGACGACCCTAGAAGCATGTCGCTCGCATAAATAGTTTCTTGCAGTTTGTTATATTCACATGCATGAGCCGACCATTGTTTTCCCTGCCCTCTTCTGTGCAGCTGCCAACACCTTCCCGTATGTGAAGAAGCGCGTGGAGGTGGTGGGGGAGAAGCAGGTGGAGCTTAAGCCGGTGGATGTGGCCATAGATGAGATGAGGGCACGAACAGCAGAGTTGACCAAGCTCTGTTCCTGCCAGGAGGTGGACATGATCCAACTGCAGCTCAAACTGCAGGGCTGCGTCTCTGTGCAGGTAAAGGTTTCAGAGACACAGCTAAGTGGAAAAACAAAAACAGCAACATACAAACATTAAATGCTATTATTGCGCAAAACTGGGCTGCGGTCAGTAGTTGAATGCCGTGAGAAAGCACAGTACATGCTGATAGTTATCTGTCAGCGTATAAAAATGTTTAACATTTTGAGGCATGTTTTGCTGCAGGTGAATGCAGGTCCCATGGCCTATGCCAGAGCATTCCTGGATGACAATAAATCCAACCTAACTGGCAACAAGAAAGTAAAGGACCTTAAGGACATTTTCAGGTACCATTTTTCCTTATATCCAAATTACTAAGCTGCTTGTTGATTCTCATTTTAATTATTCCATATTCCTAATTCCTTGTTAACAATTCTTTGTCACTTTTTTAATTTATATTTTCAAATGATAAGTAGTCATTTAAGTTTGTCATTTTATTTTTAATAATTGCAGGCGTTTTGTCCAGGCTTGCAGTATGGCTCTGGACATAAACGAGCGTCTGATCAAAGAGGACCAGTTTGAGTACCACGAGGGCCTCAAGGCCAACTTCAAAGAAATGGTAAAGGAGCTATCTGACATCATCCACGAGCAGGTAATCTAACTTTTCTGGGCCAAGTCCAGAAAACAATAAAATATTCTGGTGGAGTAAAATTTTATTTGTTGAGACCACACCCCTCCCTCCTCAGACCGAGACGCACACCCTTTTCCTAGATAGAATTGTGTTTCTGGTGCTCACAGGATTACACAATGCAACACGAATGACCCCGTTACTCTGGGTTATCCACAGACCTCACTTTAAAACTACCGAAGAAATAGTCCCCATGAAAACTGTTCACTGTGTGTTCTGCGGATGATCCAGAGTAAAAGGAACACTGATTCTGGGAAGAGATATTTAAATATTCTATTATTAATATTCAAACAACATTCTATCAACCTCTGTTGTGCTGGGGTTGGAGGCCAGGGAGAGTGTGGAGTTCTCAAAATCTGGACAATTCCAACAGTCATGTGTGGAATCAGTAATGTACAAACAGTGTAAACTGAGCCAAATTAAACTATACTTACAAATCATCATTGCTTTTTATGACTATTGTTTTATTATACCCAAAATTACCTTGAGCAGCAGCAAAGTTGAAGTTCATTGCACTATGGTGCAAATGATCAGAACGCATTATCCTAACCCTAACCCTGCTGGTTACGTTTCATTTCACTATAATCTAGTTGTGGCTGTCATAAATAGAACTCCCTAATACTTTTTCATGTTTACCATTAGTCATGATCAGACTTGAAGTGAGCCATGGCAAGTTGCAGTGTGAGGTGGCGTTAATGTAACCTCCAGGAATAATTGAAAACTGAACTTCTTCTTTCCTGGAACAGTGATTCGCAGTGTCACAAAGGATGGCTCACCCACTTTCCTTAAAATACTTAGTGTAAGCGTCACTAGTTTTAACTAGTACAGACTAGATGTTTCCCTGCAGTATTGTGTAGCTGTTGGCTGCCAGCTCAGGTCCTGGGGAACTTGTCTGTATGTGCTGTAACCTATCATGTTGCAACCATTTGTACATACTTCACTGCTGATTGTGTACTTTGTTCTCTTCCTGTCAGTGGAATGTGTCATGGCTGCACTGTAGCACAACTATCACAGGTTCTGCTGTATTGTCAGATTGTGTTTCGGTGTGTTATTGTGCTTGCTGACATTAGACGTTAATTTAGCTGCTCTGATTTTACCATTTTAATTAACTGGTCTGATTTTTTTCTCCCCAACGTGCTGGCCTTAAGCTTTAAGGAAAAACAGGTAATGTGATCGGAAAGTGTGTTAAATCTCAGTTTGTCTTTTTTGGAACACATTAATTATGACTGCACCAACTCTTTTAGTTAATTTCTTACATTTTATGGTTAAATGCAAAGGACGTCTAAATACTTTCATCTGGATGCAAGAAATAAAACAGCAATCAGAATGGAGTTACTTTAAAGATGGGTGATTAATTAGTCAGGCCTTGATTATAAACATGTGAGAATAGAAGAGAATGAATTAGGCAAATGCAGCAATTTAATGCCAAATAAAATGCATTCATATGGAAAGATCTTAACAAGGCATTCAGAGGATGGTTTTGGCAGATATGGCAGACATTTGGCAGTCATTGAATCCTCCTTTGACAGACCAGATCACAGATCACTCTGAGACATGAAAAAGTATTTACACTGTAGATTATGGCCAACACTGGCAGACCGCAGATAGTGTTGCACAGTGCAAATGAGAGAAACCACTAATCAAATTATGTTTACATACACAGTAGTGTCCTGGTTAGGGTCGGAACATTTGCGTGTCCACACATGTAAAAACGACTTCCTGGTAGTAGATGTCTTGTTACCTCAGTAATTCCAAAACAAACCAGGATACTGTCAAGTAAAAATGCCATCCAGGTTTCTGCTGTCACTCAGCTCTTTGTCTCAAGGCATGCAGTTGTGATTGTAGTAGTAAAACGTGTCTCCTGTCGAGCAGAGAAGAAGTATAATTGTATCCTCTAGAAAAGAAAGAACGAAATGTTTTATTTGGATCAGATGGCGAATGTATTGATCCGTTTAAACCAGCAGCAGGTTAGTTGCAGGATGCTGCTGTCCCACCACAAGTCAGCCTTAAACTGAAGTGGGGTCATCAACTGCTGACCAAGGTGATACAGAAACTACGAAAACTAGGATGTTGAAATAGCAGGAAGGACACTAGAATGAAAGCTGACAATTAAAAATTTGAATCATATATTCAAGAATATTCTAAATACTATCAAATACTGAGCTGGAATACAGGACTGCATATAAACACTTAGTGATGAGTCCAATAACTTGTTGGTAACCAAACAGAAGTAGTTTTTTTACATTATTCTAGTTCTCTGTCTGTTCCCAGCGATGGTTTAGTTGAGGTCTGGTTACTGTGGGGGCAGGGTGTCGAGAGATGATCACATCTATGGCAAGCTGTAGCAGACAGTGCACGTGATTTTCATGTTGTTGCAGATCAGATATCACTTAAAGTACACACATCTACTTTAGTGTGTAAGACGGTGTTCATCTTCATAACAGAGTAGATAAAATCAGTTTTAATAATAACAACCCTTTTATTTTATACAACCACAGAAATAGGACGGTGTAGTCCCTCATTCGTCCAGGAGTGTTCTATCGTAGAAAAGGTTTCAGTCGTAGTCATCTGGACACTGTTTTCAGAATCAAGACGTTTCGGCTCCCATCCGGAAGTCATTCTCAATTGTGGTCATTCCACATAACCATACAACTACAGAAATAAAAACTATTAAAAAGCTACTGAAATCTATGTTAGAGGTAAATCAGTTTTTAATACTATAGTGGATTCATATTTTAAGCAGGCAGTCCATTTGTAGTGGATTGTTTTGTTTTGCTATTTTGCTCTTCAACTGCCTGGTAATCTGACCTGTTCACTATGATAACAATGTGTCATGGAATCAAGTGTTGGCATCAGCCAGATCAAATAGTTTCATCCGGGCTTTTTAACTGTAACCTAGAAGAGTGTACATTGTTTCGTTAACTGCCTCACCCTAGTTTGTGTTCATTTCTTACAGAAGTGTGACAAAATGAATAAAATAAAATAATATGTATATAAATGTGATTGAGCCTGCATCACCCTGTAGACTTTTACATTTTCACATTCACTGCTCTAAACACAGAGTAGTTCTAGTTCTAGTAGTACTTTCTACTCACTTTGGTTATACGTTTCTGCCCCCGCAACAGCTGTTTGGTTGGAATAACTACAACTGTTCAATAACTGGTAGTATAAACACAACCAGCCAAATTGGAAGCCTGGTGCCAGACCTCTGAATCTCCACCCACATCTGAGATTTGTTCAGCAATTAAAAAAGAATGATAATCAAAAGAATAAAGTGAAACGAAATAACAATTGATACCAGCCTTAGAGTACAACAAAACAAAACATGGTGCAAGGACAACATGACTTTAAATACAGCAACAAGGAATACTTGTGGACACTCTCTGTGGGAATGTCTTGTTCAAATTAATGTTTGTTGCAAAGTAATTATAGCTTTGTTCTATGTGTTCCATCGTATAGACAACACCTTTTGTTCACGCTTCATTTCTCTCTCTTACTGTACATTCAGCTTTTATGTGTTGAACCACATCTCATAGTGTGTCACATCCTACCAGCCCATGCAATTCAGTGTGTGTGTGTGTGTGTGTGTCTCTGAGTTTATGTGAGAACTGACCCTCATCCTGTCCTGTGTTTTGCTTTGACCCCAGATCTACCAGGAGGATATGATGCGTTCGCTGTTAGAAAACTCCCTCCACGTGTTTCGTGCAATCAGCGGGACGTCCACCGACCTGGGCTGACCTCTGTCCCACCGGCCTCCCTCCGCCGCGCCACCCACCCTTATGTATATCCCTTAAGGGCCTGAACTGGATGATAACAGGGCGGCTCTCCGTTTCAAGTCTGCGTAGCTACGCTTGCCAAAACCCTCCCCCCCGGTGAAGATGCCCATTTGGATATCTTCAGCATCTCTGCTGGATGCACAGTAGATGGTCGGGGTGAAAGATTGCAGCACATCAGTTGGATATAATGTTCAAACCACAGCAGCAGTATTTCTGAGAATGTATCGCAGCATCACCGACTTCACGTCGGCATGTCAAGTTTAGGTGTTTTGCTGAGTCGTGCTAGGTTGCATTGCACTTTTTTTCTGCCTTTGCGATAAATCGCAGGATTGACTGTTGCTTCTCTAGAAGGAGATACTGTATTAAAGCAATTGTTTCTGTCCTCTCCCTGCAATGTTGCCCTTCAGATCTATGCAGGACACCCCCCAAGAATTAATTTTTATTACTTGAGTCAATTGTTAGAAGACAATAGAATACTTTCGTTGTGCCACAGTGTTTTGTTTGGCCAGGCTTCAGTGTCGTGCCAGCAGGTCCCAACTCAGCCAGTTCTGTCTTAACAAACACCAAAACCGAAAGCATTAGGAGACTCTGTCGCGCCAAGGGATAGTTTTTTATAGGCTAGCAGCGCATTCCAGTCAGGTTAACAGATTGTGATAAACAGATAAGTGACTTCTAAAGAGAAGCAGCTTATAGTGAGCGTCAGGCTAAAGTTACTACCCTGTTTGTTTAATGACAAGTGTAAAGGCCTTCTCAGTCCGTTCCAAAGTTAAAGAAAAGAAAAGACAGCTCAGGGTTGGATTAAAGCTGTGTGATAAAGCTGCTCTTAAGAAGGGTTTGTTTAGTTTAAAAGTAGTTCAATTACATGGTAAATGTAAAAAAAAAAAATCTGTTGGTAATAACAATGTTCTAGATTGTATTAGAGGAGATGAATAATGTCACACCAGAAAAGATTATGATTAGAAATTCTATCAGTTGTTTAACAATCATTGAAACTGTATTCTCTATGGGCTCATTTTATGGCCTGTAAGCATTTGAAGTCAGTAACAGGATTTGAGGACAGGACACGCTGATCACAGCGGTGTGATAATATTTCCTTCAGTACGGTAAGTGAAGAGTTCCTCTCCTCTGGGTTAAGATCTGGTGCCTTTGTGCTCTCCCTTCTGAGAAGACTCCCTTATCTCAAGTAATAAGACCTTCATCACATGCTGGTTATTCACAGTATTTCACAAGTGCTACACTGTAATTAGCAGATAGATGAATAATATTTAAGCAAATGTACATAATTTGTCATGCTGTAAAGTGAATTCTGTCTCCATGTATGTATGTATGTATTTATATTTGAAACATTTTAGACTCTGGTTCAGTCCAAATCTGTCCTGGCAGAGAGATTTCTTTTTTCATTTTTATTGCATTGTATACTGAAGTGCAGCTGCTTGTCAAACTTACTTTGTAAAGCCTTTTTTTCAATAAAACCTGGAAAAACTATTGCGACTGATAATTATTTCTTGACCTTGGAGACAGTAGCTGACAAAACAATCTCCCCATTTAGTAGATGTTTAAGAGCTTTCACAAGATCTTCCTCTGCAGATGTTGCCAGGTTGTCATTCTCAAATCAGTCTCAACTTAAAAGCCAACCTAAATGAGGAATCATTAAAATGCTCAGACAACATATACATTTCCATGACATCTGGGCGACTCCATCTGCAGAGGAAGACAATACGATGGAATGCTCTGGAGAGATTTTGTCAATGTTTGAAAGCCTCTCAAACCCTGTCTTATGTTTCAGTTTAGTCTGCGTTTCAATTTATCCCAAAGCTGTTAGATATGGTTGAGGTCAGGGCTCTGTGCGGGCCAGTCAAGTTCTTCCACACCAAACTGGGAAAATCATTTCTTTATGGAGCTGGCTTTGTGCACGGCAGCTTTGTCATTTTACTTTACATACTCATCATGTTAAGTAGCCTGCCACATCGGTTTTGACCGTTCTTTTCTTTAATCTGTACCTGGTGAACCCCCCAAACTTTATGACTAACTTTATACAAAATTGCTGTAGTACCCTGTTAAGATTTCAATTATTTGAAAATAAGCGGCTTAAGCCCAAACCATGAAAAAACAGCCTTGGACCACAGTTACACAAAATGGGTCCCCACCCATACCTTGGCCAATAAAGTGCATTTCTTGTTAGAGATGTTGTGTGGTAACAATACAGCTGAGATCAAGTGTACAGTGTGTTTCCTTTGTATATTTACCCTGGCCTTGTACCGTCAGCTTGTCCACGCTATATTGTTTGTTGCTGTATAAAGCCATTACCATACAGATAATCAGCTTAATGATTCACAGACTCATTTAGAGCCTGACGACTTCCTGGAAGAATGGATGGACACTTGGGGTTTGAGATATTGCACTTATGCTCACACGCGTGCGTGCTCTGCCTTCATTAAGAGAGCCACTTGGGCAGCTTCCTTTGACTATTTAACTCTGTAACACTCAGTGTCTTATGGGCGGTTGGACGTATTTATTTGAGGACTATTGGGAAGAGCGAAACAGTTACAACAGAGCCACTGAGTCACCGTCATTCTCGTGTTGTCATTAGAGTTGTGACGTTCGCGAACGAACCGATTCTTTTGAACGGCTCATAAACATGAACGATGGGAGCCGAGTCGCGGCTGGAGGGGAGCCGTTCTTTCTGTCGTTCTTTTTTCCTATGCGTGTTTCAAACAGATGCACACAAATGAGCTCCTCCGCGAGACAGAACAGTTATAGGGGGAGGGGCGCACCCAGCGCAGGCCAACCCTTTATAGCGTGATGATATTAGTTATTAGTTGTGCACGCATCCTTCACATGAGTACTCCAGTGGAAAAAAAACCTGCGTTCCTCTGTCATTGGGTAGGAGCGGAGCCATGACATGTGCACGCTGCCGTCACATGCTTACTCCAGTTAAAAAACAAAAAACAAAAAAAAAACACGTGCGATTGCCTCTCTGTCTCAGTGCCAACGTCAGTAATAGCGGGTCGTTCGGACTTCGAAAGGAAGAAGACACACACGTGACACATCTGAAAATGAGCCAGAGGAAAAGGAGCAGCATTTGGGTGCACTTTTCTCGCGAAGAAATTTCAGAATAATTCAAACTCAGATATTGGTGTGTGATATCCGAGTTTTAATTATTTGACTACAAATCTCACCTCATCATTCCTCCCAGTGATTATTTCCAGGATAAACTGAGATGCCCCCAAGCTGGCTTCTTAAAACTGACTAAATATTTAAAAAGAGCCGTTCTTTTGAACGGATCGCGAAGATCCGGATCCCCTCAAAGAGCCATAAATCCCATCACTAGTTGTCATTGCAGCTTCCCTCCCACTCTCACACCGACTCCGCCCCGTTCCCGGTAGCCTCAGACTCACAGAGACTATCAAGGTGCTTCAGTGACAAGGTTGAATTTTCGTTTTTCCTCCTATTAAATTTTTTTTCTCCTTCTTTTTCATCACCTACACTCGGTCGCCTGTATTTGCCTATTGTAGGCTATTCAGTAGCTTAACATAAACGGTTATAATATATTTATTTTTACTTGGTCGGAGTGCAAGAGGATCGAGGGACTTGACTCGTTTCCAGACAGAATTGACGCTCAGATGCTTGAAGACATGATGGGCTTTACTCGGAAGTTTTTGTCCTTCTTAACATACAACGCCATAATAATGGTATGCCAGTGCACAGCAGGTAAAGACTCCTTCATTATCCCTTTATTCGCGTTTAAATGAGACACTTGACAAGAAAATGGCATCTTGTATGAGCTTAATAAGGAGTCGACGACAGAGCTAGCTTAACAGAACCAAAGTTCAATTAGCAAGCTTTAATGACGCGCTTTAAACCCTTTTGACGGTCTCACATAAAAGGTAAAATCATTCAAAATGATGGAGCTTGACTTTCCATTTTAAGGCATATGAAAATTGGAGATGAAAAAAAAATAGCCTAGATTAAGAATAGTCTACTAGGACTATAACCCTGTGATTTTTTTAAATTCTTGGTTGTCTTCAATTGTTGCACTATATTTATTAGCCGACTAGCCTGTTTTGATTTTGTGTTTCACTTATGATTTCAAATGTTTCTGTATTTTAGAGATTCTCTCGGTATTTAGCTCCTGGCTTTAGGCTGCCTGTCCTGTATTTAGCGTTTGTACGTATGAGGTTTTTACAGTGATAAACACTTGAGGGTGTTTTGGATGGAAAAATATAAATTCAAATCCTACAGCGCTGTTTGCGGTGTAGATGCGGTTGCGCCTCTATGTTGCAATTACGGCGCGGGAGCAGAGCGCAACCGAGAATCCCGAAAGATTTCTGAGATGTAATGGAGCAAACTACCGCCGATTAAAGGCTACATTAAGACTTGTACTGGAATGTGGTTGGTTGAAAATGTGACAATATGCTACCGAAACAGACTTTGGACTGAAACGTCCATTTCGAGGATATAAAATAAATAAATAGTTAAATAAATAAATAAGATTTTGCTGTACAACTTTTGAGAAAATTATGCTAACTAATTTTACTGTAACGTTACCCTCCCTCCCCTATTAGTCTTACATGGGTATCGACAAGAATATATATTTTTTTAAGAAAAACTTTTAAGAGGTCAAATATGAAGAAAATGTGTATGTTCCAAAGCTCATTGAGTTTACAGGTGATTTGACCTGGATTCTCTCAAAGCTGGTACAGTGAGAGGATTTCGTTTTGAATGTGGAAAATTACATTCTTACAGCAACAGAGAGGGATCAGAGAGAATCTGTCGGACGTTACAGTAAACCTGTAAAGGAAAAGTGTTAAGATAGATTAAGAGCCGTCCTTCCTGTTAGTGACACCACTCACTGTTGAGGTACTTTTACTTTACTTGCGTATTTCAGTCTTATGCTACTTTCTACTTCACTATGTTTCAGAGGGAAATATTGTACTTTTTACTCCATTACATCTCTCAGCTGACAGCTGGAGTTACTACTTTACAAACAAAAATACTTAAATGCTTTTGTGCTTTTACTTAAGTGAAATCTTGAATGCCACAGAGCGCTACTGCTACTTTTACTGAAGTAAAAGATAGGAGTAGCCTACTACTATTACGTCTGTTGTAGAATAGACGAGCAACAGAAATATAAACTGCGTCAGGTTAGCCTACCTTTGGCCCGCAGTGTGTGGGTTGCGGTCAGATGCAGCCAGAAGTGAATTGTCTTTTACGAGGCATCACCAAAATGTAAATCTTAATCAGAAAATGTATTTTCTATTTTAAACTTTAGGAAATAATCATGACCGGCTGACCTCCTAAAGGGCCCCAGGGCAAAAATGGGTCCCTATCTGGAAATGTCTTCAAACAATCAGCAAGTGTTGTCAAATGACAACAGTAGCATGTGTGATTCAAATAATACATGTAAAAATTGAATTCATTGATTACCGAGGCTAATGAGAGCTCATTGTGACAGTTTCGTTCATTTTGAACAGGTAAAATGAATTCCTCTTTTTCCATTTCTCGTCTACAGGTCACCCTCCTCCACCGACAGGGCTGACATATAAGTGGCTCGACGCGTTTACTGTGAACGTGTCCTGGAAGAAGCCAGTCGGTCTGCTGGACGGCAGTGAGGTCGGATACAAATACTTCCTGATGAAGAACGGAACAAAAGAGGTAGGAAACCTGATGAAACTGGTCCTCAGGTTGCAGCAATATCAGTGGAGGATTAAAAGCTTGTTATTAGCTACAGATCACACGCACTTTAAATGACATTACTGCCAACCAGTAAAAAAGGTTATATTTTGGTGTCATTAATTCATTTATTTGACTATTCATTCACTCACCGAGAAGGAACAACTTTGAAAAATCTTCCGTAGCGATGCATTCAAGGAATCTCAGGTATCCAATAGTCAGCTGTTGAAAACCATGCATTTATTAGCTACAGATCTGTTGATTAGATTATTACTAGGCCATAAGACTGCTCTTCCTTTATGACAACAGAACACACACTTTAATCAGTGTTTAAATACAGTAACATATAGACATTAGGTTTCATGCAAGACCCACTTGTGCAAACGGATTGGTTCTGAAGTTGCACGTGTTACGGCTGGTACGCCGGACAAACAGGGAAAGGACCCAAACTCGAACCATGACAGCATGTACGAGTGATTTAAGAGAATTCGTGGCATTTACCAATTTTCTCTTTCAAAGAATTTTCTTTCAGGAACAAATTCACGAGTGGTCCAGACCTGTCGTGTGAGTCACGTACAGACTTGCAAGTCATAATGCTTTAATCTGAGTGACGTTCGAGTTTAAATATGACACCACTCTTAACTAAAATAAAATATGGAACTGAAACAAACTTGCAAAATGAATGTTATGATTACCATTTTATCATCATCGTGGATGGCAGTTTACTGAGAGATATTTTAGATTGTATGATTTTTATTGGCATATTTTGGCAAAGCAAATGTATACATTTCACTAGCTGTTAGGAAAATTCTCTCACTCTGACAGCTGGCTCAGGGTCTTTATGTAATAACAATGGACAGTGTAACATCACCTACTGTAGGCTGTAATATACTCTCATCTAATATCTCTGTGAATGTCACGTCCCGTTGCCCGCCTCTCATATTAGTCATGGACCACTTTGCCTAGAAAGATGTTTTTAGCATCGAACTTCAGGTCAAACCATTCTGTCTTTATGTCTGTCACAGTACAGCGCTGCTGTGATGGCACATCGTCACAGCTGTATTAATATCTTCTAATTGTTTCTGTCCTCTAACACCACTACCGAGTCGACATCGATAAATTTGCTAGACTAATGTTTTGTCCGAGGACTTTCGACAGCCCACACGGTTCCTCTCTTGTGTGACATGTTTGTGAATGAAGCTTGATACTCATGAATACGCACCTCCTCGTTATCACAAGGCCTTAATCTTGTTAAAATGAGCCATTGAAGACAAGTTGGTGCAGTTAAGAGAGTTTGGTGGATCTGGACTTGGAACACTCGTACAAACAAACCTCGGAGAAAAAAAGCAAGAGAGGTTTAGGATAAGAATACAAAAATGTTCTTGCATAAGGCCCGTTGTCTAATATATACGAAAAAACTAAAAATACAACAGCTACAACCACACAGATGCAAACCTTAAATTACTGTGAAACCATATGTTGGTTAGATTTGAAGCCCAGAGGATAAATATTATGCCAAAAACCGAAAAAAAATGCTAAAAATGGTGCATTAAATGGGTCGCTGTTGTCTGAGTTTCATTGAACACACGAACAATGAGTTTTCCTGTTTTTCACACAGTCCCTTCCTGAAGATGCATTGCTGCACTGCTGTAATGTAACTTTGATAAAAGCAACATGATAATCACCATTGTTTTATTCATTGCAAGCAAATCTGAAGTCTCCTCTAGTTGATTTTTTTTTTATACTGAAAAATTAAAGCCCCTATGTGTATGATTTGAACATTTCTGACTATTTTTAATCATGGACCTACAGCCTGAGGCAGAAGACAAAGTGTTTCTATACGTGAAAGCATTATCCTCAGTAAAGCCCATCTTGTCTTTCTTCCAGTCTCTGACGTGCACACAATGGAGAAATTTCACAGAAACTTGTCTGACAGAAGAGACGGGTCCCAGTGGCTGGACGTACACCATTTTGACTGATGGCAGTCCGACCTGTAACAGTTCGAATGAGAGTGAAGCCGTGTCCATAAACATTATTAGTAACGCCACGGGTAAGAAGCTGAAAGCTGACATTAATGCAGTACTTAGGTTTTGGATTTATATTTTTTTGTATTTTATTTGTCCTGCATTATAATGCTATTAAGTCATACTTACGTACTCTTACTGGTGCAAGAAATCTTTTCTTACATGATCTAGGTGACTTATCGTCTAATTTTGTGAGGCCAGAAACGTAGGAGTGATTTTTTGACAGTGACCTGACTTTCGAGGAGCAGGTAAAGAGAGTTGTACAATCCTGCTTCCTTCAACTCCGAAATGTATCAAAAATCAGGTCATTTTCATCTCATGCTAATTTAGAGACGGTAATTCATGCTTGTATTTCACCTCGTCTAGACAATTGCAACTCTCTCTATACCTGCCTCAGTCAAAAATCTCACATCTGCAGCTTGTTCAGAATGCTGCAGCTAGACTAAACGTGGAGACCACATTACCCCAGTATTAGCACATCTGCACTGGCTGGAGCACAGAAAGGTCTAGCCCCTGGTTATAGTGCTGACCTTTTAACTCTTTATGAGCCGGAACGCAGCCTGAGATCCTCGGGGCAAGGCTCTTTTGGCTGTTGCACAGTCCAGACTCAAAACTAAAGGTGACTGCACTTTCTCTGTTAGGGCGCCCGTACTGTGGAATGGCCTGCCTGAGGAAATTAGGCTAGCATAATCAGTTTCATCTTTTAAATCCCTTCTAAAAACAGACTTTAATAAACTGGCTTTTATATGAACTTGTATGTTTTTGATCTGTTCTTAGTTGGCTTACCTCATAGATTACCTTTATTTTCGTTCTGTATTGCTACTGTTTTGGGTTTTACTGTAAAGCACTTTGTAGACATTGTTTTTAGAAGTGCTATAGAAATACAGTTATTATTATTCTTCCTTTTATTATTATTATACTTGAATCTTGCTACATGTAGGTGACACCTTTGCTTTTCTACTGTACAGCTAAATTGGTGAAGGACTTCAAATGTTTCATCTACCCCAATGAATTGAACTGTTCCTGGATCCCAGTACATCAGAATCTTAACCTGACGCTCTCCTACAGGTGAGAATTACAGACACAATACGTCTCCAAATATGTGCAGTAAAGAAATTCTATCTGAGGGACTATGTCATTGTTTTCATATCATACGTTGTGCATTTGTCGTTGAATGTAAGATGGCCAACATTATACAAACCATGTCGGTTAGCATAGCTTCTATAGTTCCTCTTAATCTCAGTAAAGCCCATCTTGTGATTTGTGAGAGAGTGATTTGTGCAGAAAGATATCCCCTCCTGTCTCATTTCTTTGGCGATTCAGCCTCTAAAACAAGACACATGAAGTCAGGAAAAACAGGAACATAGTGCCACAATATTTATATCTCTAGATCAAAGCACTCATCTGGCCATCAGCAGTGCAGCGAGAAAGCCTACATGTGGATGGGATTTTCATGCTTCATTCCGGTCTGGTGGGGTTGTGAATTGCATTCGTTTAGGAACATTTATTAGACCACACAGATATTAATGGCCAGTAGATAATCTGTGATCTTTATGAACATCTAGTGGCGACTGAAGGAATTGCAGGATCCATAGTGTTTTTCTGAAAAGCGAGCAAACGGAACCAATTCTGGGCTGTTTTCATTTAAGTGAAATACTTTGAATAAAGCATGTGTGCCAGCTGTAGCCCTCCCTACGGCCCACTTCTCTTATCACCTCCCTGTTTTGGTATTACAGGGTTTATGGACGTTCTCAGGAACTTATCGAAGGTTTAAAAGTGTGTGATCAGCCTTTCAGCAGTGGAATGAGGAATGGTTGTACCCTGAAGGTTGCTGCAGAGTGTGACATCTGCATCCTTGTGGACAGTGAAGCTGGAATGAGCACCTTCAGGCCTGTACTTGGTTGGTGTTACTTCTAATAGTTAATTATTGATGTCATTGTGAAAATAAATATAAAACATTTGCTGTTAAAATACTTTTATAGCCAGTGATTGAATCTTGTTTTTAATCTTTTGCAGCCAAGTACAAAAAAAAATATATATATATATTTTTTTTTTTGTCCTTTTACAATCTCCTCAGTGGTACCTTCACCAAAGCTGCACATCAGAGAAGATGGAGATAACCTCAAACTGAACTGGACACCTCCAGAGGTCGGAAGAGATTGCGTCTGGATATACGAGATCCGCTACAAGAAATGCAATGAGCCTCAAGTAAGTTGTCAAATTCAGCTGTTTATACTAAAATTAATACTAAAAGTCCTCCCTCCTTGAGGTAATGAGGTTTTGAGTTTGCTACAATGACACTGAATGTTCTCACATTTAAGCGTGGTGTCTATCAGTTGCAAATACCACATATTGGAACATAAGTTTGTATTTCAGCAGTACAAATGTATTTGTATTCCCAAAAATGTCTGTGCTTATATCCAAACATTTAAATTTGGGCAACTACATTTTTATTTCATCAATGCCACATAGGTTCTCTATACCTGACAAAGTGCAACACTGTGATTTTATGTGCTTAATATTTTTTAGGTATTGCTGAACTTCACTAAGAAGGGAGAGCCTACGATGCAGATGGCCTATGATAAAAGATGCCTTTACGAGTTCCAGTCCAAAGTCATGACTGGTATATATTGCAAAAACATATTCAGCGACTTCAGCGAAGTTGTAACTTACGGTAAGTGTCCAACCAATTTTACTTACACTGATTTCTCTGAGTGTGTTTGACCTCACGTCCGTCCCATTCTCGTGAACGTGATATCTCAGGAACGCCAGGAATTTCTTCAAATTTGGCACAAATGTCCACTTGGACTCAAGGATGAAGTGATTAGAATATGGTGGATAAAGGTCAAAGGTCAAGGTCACTGTGACCTCAAATGACCTTGACAAACACGTTTTTTGGTCATAACTCAAGAATTTATGCAGCAATTCTGACAAAATTTCACACAGATGTTTAATGGGATACAGTGATGAAGTGATGGCCCAAAAGGTCAAAGGTCAAGTTCACTGTGACATCATAATGTCCTGGAAAAACTAAACTTTTTTGGCCTTTATTTAGCCCCATAATTTAGGAACAAAAGGGGAGATTGTGACCATATTTCACAGTTGGTCAGACACTGAATAGGTGACACTTTTGACTCAAAGGTCCAAGGTCACGGTGACCTCTAAAGAGGTTTTCAGCCATAATTTAAAAATGAATTCGGCGATTCCAGATGTCACACACATGTTGACAGGGACGACAGAATGAGTAAGCGTCTAGCTAATCGTGATCTTGTGAGTGAGTGAGTTTCAACTACAGTTCATAAAATGCCAGGAGGAAACCAAAGCAGAACTTTTTGTGTAGCTATACTCTATAAGAATGTGTACCTATTTAGTCCTTCAAAATCAGTTCAAAAATGTATATTCACTGGAATCATACATTTGTAACTTCAGTATAGTGATAACTTCCCTTTAGCCAGAAAATACACTTTATCACTTTTAGTAAATTCCTTCCAAGTATTCACTATATATTGTATGAGTCTGGACAGACATGGATGTAAACTGCAACTTGGCTGGTGGAGGCATACAACTGCCAGGGCGGCCTTTCTAGTTTATACCTTATTGGCATGATTCTTGAAATCTCATGAAACAAGCACTGGGAAAAAGTGAAATGATCTTCCCCAACTTTCCCCAGCAAGTTTAAAACTTTTGTATACTACAATATAATACTTAATGACATATTGAGATGGATATTTGAAGGGTCTTTTTTGTCATAGAATCCCTTGATTTGCACACACACAGTGGTTTACATTATGTTCTTGTTCACCAGGTACTCTATATTATTCAAAAAATGTTCTTAATGGCTTGTATGAATAGATATCAGTTCATACAGGATTGAAATTTCCCTTTAGTGTTAAAATTTCTCTTGTCAGAAAAAATAACAAAATAGATCCTGATGCAAAAACTGTGTTTTGCTGGCTAATGTATGTCAGATATCGAAATTACTTTGTACCACAGCAACAGAAAGAACATGAGAAAATGCAAACCACCATGTAATTGCTGTTTTAACTTATCACTTAGTCAGTATTGGTTGCCATCAGTTTCTGCTTTTCATATTTTATTTAGTCATGTTTGGTGATTTTTCTGTAGATAGAAGTGAATGAGTACTGACATTTGAATAGGTATTTTCAAAGCTTGTTGCATGCATGGTCACAGTTTAGTAGAATAATAAACTGAGGGTTGCTTTAAGATTTGACCCAGAGGTTTACAGAGTAGACTTACCTCTTTTAACTTTATCTGTACTACTGAAGCCAGTTCATATGAATAGTTGAACGACACATTGAGTTGAAGCATCCGACCAGAATTTGATTTGTGCAAGCAGGATGACTGGGTTGGGGTTTAGGATGCTTTGGGGCTTTGAGTTTTGTATACAACTTCTGACTTGAGCAAAAATGTCTTGAAAGCTGAAGAAAATGTGTCTGTTGTTTATCACAGGTACTAATAAGCCTCTTGACAGGACACTGACTGTGGTTGCCATTGTCATCCCCGCCATTCTGTCTGTCTGCGTCATTCTGTCCTGCTACTGCTTCAGGAGGTATGCTTTAGAAAGAGAACAGTTTGACACAAGTCAAAGATTTTCTACCTACCTGCCACAAAGTGTTTGTAGACGGTACAAAGCACATTTCTGGGTGCCCAATTGCTTTATACCAAATTTGGCAATCTATTTCAAGAGTCGATGTAAAGCAAACCTTTTGTGAAACAGTATTTGATCTGCAACAATGAAAACCTGTCACTGAGATTATTGCAACATCTAAACCTTGGATAAAAGCTGATTGGGTGCCTTTGATCACACCGGACAAGAAGCACAGGTTATGCATGTGAGTCATGTTTCTCAAAAACTAATGACCAGATTGTTAGGAAATCTGTTGTGCACGAAAGCCCTTTAACACGAAGAAACATTATAATTCTTATCTATTTTCCACCAGCAGGCAAACACTGAAACTTAACAGTCAAAGGATGTTGCTGTGACTTTTAACTGCACCTTTCTTGTGCTGCCCTTGGAGTGCTTTAGTGTTGAATCAGTAGAGAGAGTGAGAGTGTGTGTGTGTGTGTGGGTGAGTGGAAAAAGATTAACAAAACAAACCTGCAACACCCTCAGGAACAGGGAGGTAGTGTTTTTAAAGGAGCAATATGGAAGATTTGGCTAGAATTATATTTTAATACATTCAAAAAAAATGAACTAACCTTATCAACAGAATGTGGAGAAGAAACGGATATGACATTATGTCAAAGTCGTCCATGTATTGTGTTGCAGAGATATCTACTGAAATTAGCATGCTAACCCACTAGCCCCGCCCCACCCTGTGTTGTAATACCCCATAGGCGATTTGAGGGGGGATGTCATCCCTCTTGTTAGCAAAATGACCAAAATCTGTCCCCCTTGTTAACCTGTCGTAGTGGCGCTTAACATTGCCACTTTTAATGATTGCCACAATCTTGGAACATGAGACATACTGGTTTTGAACAGCCTGTGGGAAGATTGAACATGTAAGAGACCGTCCATTCTTGATTAAAAGCTGTTTCCGCTGTCTACTTTTCTCTTTTTAGCTCCCGCCATGTGAAAGTATTTCTCCGACTCGACTCGTCTCTACTAGAGTTGTGACGTTCGCGAACGAACCGATTCTTTTGAACGGCTCATAAACATGAACGATGGGAGCCGAGTCGCGGCTGGAGGGGAGCCGTTCTTTCTGTCGTTCTTTTTTCCTATGCGTGTTTCAAACAGATGCACACAAATGAGCTCCTCCGCGAGACAGAACAGTTATAGGGGGAGGGGCGCACCCAGCGCAAGCCAACCCTTTATAGCATGATGATATTAGTTATTAGTTGTGCACGCATCCTTCACATGAGTACTCCAGTGGAAAAAAACCTGCGTTCCTCTGTCATTGGGTAGGAGCGGAGCCATGGCGTGTGTGCGCTGCCGTCACATGCTTACTCCAGTTAAAAAAAAAAAAAAAAAAAAACACGTGCGATTGCCTCTCTGTCTCAGTGCCAACGTCAGTAATAGCGGTCGTTCGGACTTGAAAGGAAGAAGACACACACGTGACACATCTGAAAATGAGCCAGAGGAAAAGGAGCAGCATTTGGGTGCACTTTTCTCGCGAAGAAATTTCAGAATAATTCAAACTCAGATATTGGTGTGTGATATCCGAGTTTTAATTATTTGACTACAAATCTCACCTCATCATTCCTACCAGTGATTATTTCCAGGATAAACTGAGATGCCCCCAAGCTGGCTTCTTAAAACTGACTAAATATTTAAAAAGAGCCATAAATCGTTCTTTTGAACGGCTCTTTGAAAGGAACGGATCGCGAAGATCCGGATCCCCTCAAAGAGCCATAAATCCCATCACTAGTCTCTACTCTGTGTGTGTGTGTGTTGTGTGTGTGTGTGTGTGTGTGTGTGTGTGTGTGTGTGTGTAGCCTACCTCACTCACTGACTCGACTGGCAGGCCGCTAAACCGCTGCCGTAAAGGCTAAAAAAACTGCGCCGGTTAAAATAGAAACGCTCTGTCAAAATGTAAGAATTCTCAACAATTTATCGATATTCTCCATATCGGGGGGTGCAGCAGCAGCATGACAGAGGCCGGGTCAGAAATTAACAGAGCCTGGGCCAAAAGAAAAAATATCTGCCTGTTGACATATTCAAAATATTATATTTTGGTGGTGGAAACATTGTGTGCTGGTTGTTGCTTTCTGTTATTGACATGCTTGTTGT
Source organism: Siniperca chuatsi (assembly GCF_020085105.1). Lineage (NCBI taxonomy): Eukaryota > Metazoa > Chordata > Actinopteri > Centrarchiformes > Sinipercidae > Siniperca > Siniperca chuatsi. The sequence goes on along the minus strand of NC_058063.1, from coordinate 6,087,083 downwards.
GGTGTGTCTGCTTGTAGACACAGCGCCATTATTTGCCCCATCGTACCAGATCCTTCGGCAATATTCAAGGAAATGATGATGAACGGAAACAAAGAACTTAAGGTAAATTTTAGGAACAAATGAAAATGTGTATACTCTATTCACCTGCTCCCTCTGTCTCCACAAACACTCATTACACTGTTCTATTTTTCAGACCACAACAGGGAGTCTGTACACACCGGTGCCAGAACCCATTGAACCCTGCAATATTACCCCTGTAACTGAAAAAACTGTCCTCCAGCAAAACTCTTGACTGTACATGTACACAGCAGTGCCTGCAGTGCAGCTGGACTTCCACTCTGAGCGAATTCATCAGGGACATTTACAGAGTAACCAGGCTGAAAAGCTTTGTTTCACTGATCTCTTGTGGTTTCAAGTCTGTTGCACATTTGACAGGTGTGGTCAGGAGATGACTGATCTGAATACAATTCTGTATCACTGCAGCCAGGTGAGAACTTCCACCACCAGAGGTTAGCAAAAACAAGATTTTCAGCTGCTGTTAAGATCCTCTCTAAGGTAGTACAGATGCATGCTGCTGAGGCCTGTCATGGACGAGATACGATAAAATAAGATAAAATGCACTGAATCCTTGAAACTACCTTTAAAAAGCCGCCCAGCTATGGACCCGGAAACACAAACAGGACAGGAGAGTTTGTCATGCCTGCACTGTGCTGATATCTTCCCGTTTAGCACTGAGGAGGAAGACAAGGATAGGGGTCCGCCCTTATCCTGTTGTTTGGTTGGATAGCGTGGAGGACTGCACGTGGGCCAGCGGAAGCTATTTACTGGGCACCGTACCCGTAAGAGGAGCTGGTGTATCTTTGGATATCTGCTGTACACATTTAAGAGATCACAAAGGAATAAAAATAGGAAGAGGGGAAAGACTGCCATCATTGAAGCTAGACAATAGGCCAGAAGCAATAACCTAAGAGGTGGGAAACCACATACTTCTTACCACTGAATATGATCTCAAGACTGCACAGCAAGCTAAGAGCTGCTGTGGCTCTCCTGACCTCCACACATGTATCAGCCCCCAAATGAGGAAAACAACTTGTTTTGTCTATTTGGCATGGTTACAAACATTGTCTTATGGGGTGCCCTTGTGTTAGTGCTGGAAATCATTTAATCTTATCCGAAAATAAAGAAATAGACAAGAAATTTAATGAAGAGGTACAGCTGTGGTGAAATTTGAATATCTAATCTTGGAAGAAAACTTAGCATCTTTACTTCCACTTTTATTTCCTCTGTTAACCCATTATTAGTGCATGTCAAAAGGAATTAGACTTTGTTGTCAAATGGAAATGAATTGACCTGCATGAACTTTTCTGGCAGACACTGATAGCTCTAGATGCCAAATGTCTTGTATATTTTGGATGGAAATAATAATTTTATTAAAACAGTTGATCATATATGTCTCTTGCAAATCTGACTTGTGGTGTTAAACAATGTTTTCTTCTTTGTACACAGTGATAGAGAATTGTGTACACAGCTGAGCATATATTAAACTTATTGCAACTTGGCTGTCAGTCTGTTGATTTTGTGCAATCTTTGGTCTACTTTCTCATTCACCAACACACCCAAATCCAAAATGTCATGTCAAACTCCTCCTTCCTTAAACTGAGGGAAGTTTTTTTTGTCTGTTTTGTTGCATTTACCAACACTATTTGTTGGGTGATTGTTGACGATTTTTCTTTACTACTTTAATAGAGAATAAAGAAAGATATTAAAAATGTGTTACATGGTTGTGATTGCATGGTACTGGTTATCAGTGGTTCATTTCTGTTCTCTGTGTGGTCATTGTTTAGAAAAAAAAATAGGACTAAACTGAAACTGAAGCTATTGGTAGAAAGAAAATAGTTCCTACATGAAACTGCTCACAACAAATCTGTGGATTCTCTTGAGTACCTGGGTCATGATTTCTGGAAAGAGACGTTGCTGTTGAGTTTTTGAGAATTTGGGGTGAGCTGTCCCTTTAAGGTAGCCTGCGCTGTAGTTCCTACAGGATTCCTTATGGAGACCGAGTTTATGTTTAGCCTACTCTCTAGTTACCTGCTACACTTGTCTTGTACTCATAAGGTAGTTTTAAATAGCTAACAGGGACTGTTCTTATTCAGTATTACCGCAGGGCAAAATGTATACTTTTCTCCAACAGGCCTCCCACATTTTTGTACAGTCGAGTGTAAAGGGAAGTACTCCGCCCAACTCCAACTTTGTTCATGCCTTCTTTCAAAGAAGCTGGAAGCGAAAGTCGAATTGAAAAACGGACATTAAGGCTACTTCCTTCAGTTTTACAAACCGTGACAGCAGGCCAGACACCAGACGGTCGTCTTCGGGAGCGGGAATAGTCAAAGGAAAACGTTTCATCCTACAACCCAACGGATGTGGGAAAGTAAACGTAAGAAATACGACTCAGAAACCATGAACAGGATGTTTCGAAGTTTGGACTTGTTCGTTTTAAGCTGCCTCTTTCTATCGGAATCCCAAACAGGTAAGAAAAATATACATAGGCCTACCTGTGTTAAGTTATTTTTGTTATTCCCTAAGCCTTGACGAATTTTCCAATTTTTCCACGGACTGTTCCCAGTAATTCCCTACTAGAAACGTGATGGTGTTCACAGTATCTTGACGTCACGTCTGGCATTCATCACTGTTGGGCATGTCACCAAGTAAAACATATAAACTCATAAAAGAGAGCACAGAAAAGTTGTTTTGTGACGGTAAAGAACTCCAGCAGATGAATGTCATACATGATCCACATCCAGAATCCGTTACCTCTTGTGTGTAGACTACGAGGCGGAAAGGAAAAGGACCCAAATACAGACAACCAGGCAGGCAGGAACGGTATGGGGATTTTAATATTAAATGACGATACATAAGCTCACAGGCAAATGTAGCAAGACCAAACAGAAGTGGCCGAGAATCCACCTAAGTTAAAGGGTTAACTTCGGTATTTTTCAGCCTGGACTCTATTTTCCAATGTTTGTGTTTTAAGTGATTCATTCAAGGAGAGATTATCCCAGTATGAGCGAGAGTGCTGCAGTGGGCAGCCGGGAAATGAAGTCCTCCAAACAAAACAGAACATGGTGCAGTATAAGAAAAAATAAAACCTTGTGCTCAGACAAATTAAACTACATGTATGTATCTTAACATGTACTAAGCTGCTGAGCTACACTTTGATACAACCTGTCAACTTTGTTCTTTTTTTATTTCATCAAAATTTGTTTTTTTTTACCTTGCCATTACTTATTTTGTGTCAACACCATCAGACAAAGGATTATTACATTGCAGCCAGTTTTGGCGCTGCACCTCGCTCAGAAACATGGGAAAATTAGGGTTCAGGGTGAAAAATACCTCAAGTTACCCAGGAATGGGGCAGGTAAAGGGCACAGTCAGTCATGTATATTGGAGCTGGTTTGGAAATGTTAAAATTCTAGGATATAGCCTTCTGAATACAAGTGTGATATGGGACACTGGTCAGACCTGATAGAGAGGTCAAAGATAAAGAAAATAACATGGGGAACTGTAGCCAGTGGTCATTGCTCATGACATAAACATGATCCCTGACTTCAAGTTTGAAAATGAGTTTGCAGTTTGCAGGGTAGAAGTTCACCAGCAGTTTGTTTTGAATGTCTGCTAAACTTTCTTTGGCATTTCAGACATTTCCTTGAAGCAGAGCTGCTCCTCTGACCGGATGTACAAATACTTCCACTGCACTGCTGTAAACTAAGGACAAAAAAAGAAGCAGTCTTTCATCATTTTACATAAGCAGACTGAATGAAAGGAATAAATGGAAGGTGTTCACAGATCAAGAGGCTTATTAAAGGCTCGCTGAAATCCTATGTTACCAGTCTTTTCTCTTTCTCCACCTTAGGCCAAATCTTACCACCGCAAAATTTGTCCGCACTGTGGATAAGTGATTTTGAATTACGGTTGTCCTGGGCACCACCACAGCATGCAGTGGAAAACTGCACGTATGACGTGAAATCATATGCCACGGAAGAAAAATATGTGAGCATGCATATATTTCATATACATTTTATAAAATGTAATTCTATTTAAATGTAATTCTATTTATGTATATTCCATTTCTGCTATTGGCAGAATATAATGTTTATTGTTATGTTGAAAATAAGAATATCGTTTCATTACCTTAGAATGAGCCGTTTTTATCTACAGAGGGAGCTGGTCCCCTTCCACAGAGGTATTATTTGGGGATTAATGTAGCACATGGACCAAAGTATCCCACCAATTATAATAATACATTCAAGTGTAAGATATTAAGGTATTTTAAAGAGTGTTTTATGGGGAATTTTTGCCTTTATTCGGATAGAGATAGCTGAAGAGAGAGACAGGAAAGGTGAGAGAGAGAGAGAGAGAGAGAGAGAGCGAGAGAGCGAGCTGTTAGGGATTGCTCCCAGAAAACTTACTGAAAACTAAATTCATCATCATCTAGATTCTGCATAGGATGGTTTTATTATAATAAAATTATATTTTATATGATCATATTATTGATATATATATATATATATATATAGGAGTGTTTCCTATTTAGTAGCTAATCATCTGTTGTATATGTCAAATCTTATTATGCAAAGTCACTAGTAACTATAGCTGTCAAATAAATAAAATGGAATAAAATGTGCAATATTTGCCTCTGGATCGTAGAGAGCAGAAGTAGACTAGCATTAAATTAAAATATCTACCTATATCTACCTCAGAATTGTGCAGGTGTGCATTAGATTGTATACGATTTTGCATCTGATCATTTTATTACTATCAGCAAATCCGCTAAAAAGACCAAAACCAACATTGAATTTATCCTAATGGCAAGTACAGCTACAGAACTCAATTTTCTGCCAAAAATCTATTTCCATAACAAGATCCATAACATTGCATATAGTGATTTCTTCCTGCATCCCACTAATACAGTGGTGTGAAAAACCCTCCAATGTGGCTGAAATACAACAATTCTACAAAGTTGAGTGGGCCAAAATTCCTCCACAGCGCTGTAAAAGACTCATTGCAAGTTATCACAAACGCTTGATTGCAGTTGTTGCTGCTAAGGGTGGCCCAACCAGTTATTAGGTTTAGGGGGCAATCACCTTTTCACACAGGGCCATGTAGGTTTGGATTTAGTTTTCCCTTGATAATAACAACCTTCATTTAAAAACTGCATTTTGTGTTTACTTGTGTTATCTTTGACTAATATTTAAATTAGTTTGATTACCTGAAACATTTAAGTGTGACAAACATGCAAAAAAAAGTAAGAAATCAGGAAGGGGGCAAACACTTTTTCACACCACTGTAAATGGCTAGTATGTGTTTTTCTTAAACAACTCCACAACTACATTTTTGACTGTGGCCGTGCTATATGTACAGTAAAGTGCTGGGTTGACTCACTGATGATGATTTAGTAGTTCACTTAGAGTGTGTTTTTTTTTTTTTTCTGTTTCTCTGTTCTTGGTGCATTCAGAGCGGACAAACTTCTCCCTGGCAGAGTAAGTTCATAGTGATGGAAGGAGGATCTCTGCAGATGTCGGTTGAAACTGTCTGTAATAGCACACACAGTAAGCCGGCTTTATTCAACATCATGTACCCAGGTAGGTCATTTTGCTCACCATTACCCTTAAAAAGACCCGATTTTGTTCTCAAAGTTTGAATGCTTTGGAGTAGACAAAGAAATGTGGGCTAAAACCTTTTGAACCACATATGGACTGCATTAATGTCTGGGCGATTTGTTTGTTCATTAAGATGTGTGTATGTGTCTCTGTTCCTCCCAGAGCTGGTGAACAAATTGGAATGCTGCATCTTTTCCTCCAAACAAAGTCACTGCTCCTGGCTCCCAGCCAGTCAAGCTCCAGATCTCCGTTTCTTCTATGCGTGGGTTGTTTTTGTTTTTTTTTTACATTATGTGCTTACACAATAACAGGACAATGGGAAGCAGAGCTGTAGACCCAGAGTAATTAGTAAACTGAAACTCACCATTACACAGTATTGTATATGTGAGTAAGCTGTGTTGCAATACTTCCTGATACACAGTTAATTTGGTTTTGCCTCATACAGTAAGAGCCAGACTGAACCCAAGTGGAGGTAATGAGCTAGGGTTCAGTGAAGGCTAAAATTCCTCATGTTTAGTGGCTCAGCAGTCCAGGCCTGAGACGGGCGTCAGTTTGAGTTTAGGCATCGTTTATTGACTGTGTGAGGCTTATACTTCGAGGCCCATGCCATGTTCGGTCATGTAGCGTTAATTTAAAAGGGTGGACTGTTACCTCCGGACAACCATAACCACACAACCAGTAGCACAACCGGAAATCCAAAGCTGAAAATGATGTTCACCATCAAATGCTAAAATTGGTACCATTGTATTGATTTTAAAACTGTAGGTTCGAAAATATCAGCAATATTCTATAACATTCAATATATTCAATCTATTTTTAAATTCACGAGGTTACATCAACGCATACCATCTGAGGAAATTACTACTAATCCTACTAAAAAGGATTGTGAAGCCTGATATAGTGATATATCTTATTCCTCTTTGCCACAGAGCTCTATTGTCCAAAGACTATTAAAACACATAAATGAGCCACTCTGTAGCCATTACTGAACATGTCACCCTTATTTCTTTGTTGGTTTTTTGCGGCTCATGGCCTCTAGTGACTGGACAATTCATAGGTCCCATCTGCCCGCATTACTGACAAACACAGTTAATGTTAATACTGTACATAGCTGCCATAACTGACCTCTTCAGTTTGTTAGATAATCAGCGATCCTCTTTCTGACATAAAAGAATGAATTGAGGCAGACACTGTTTTAGTGTAATCAGTTCTGCTAGGAAAGGTCATTTATGTTATTAACAAATGTATTCATTGCTGAACTAAACAACAAGCATTTAGTCTCTCATGTAAAAGGTTATTTAGTTTTTTTTTTACTTAATATTAATAGATAATTGACTAAAAGGATAAGAAGCAGGTTTCAAAGTCGTACTTGGGTAATTTTCTGTTGATAAACTAATTGATTAATCAATCAGTGCAACCATCCAGCTCCATACTTCTTTGACGTTTTTGAAGTCTCTGTGGATTAAAGAAATAGTTCAACCCCATGTAGTGGAATTATTTCTTGGGTGGCTGCAGTTACTTCCTGGAGTCTTGTCATCAGCATGAGGCTGCCAGGCGACCAGCGCAGGCTCCAGGAAGTCACTGCACCCGGCAAAGAAATGGTTACACCACCTAACTCGCCACAAATTTTGGTTTTTACACTTTGGTTTTTCTATGGATTAAACAAACAGGATATCGCGTATTAATTAAAGCTTTAGAGGTACTGGTAGGAGGATTTTGTTATCAATGCACAGAGCCAGGCTAGCTGTTTGCCCTAGTTTTTATGCTAAGCTAAGCTAACCACCTGCTGGCTGCAGCTTCAAATTTAATAAACAGACTTAAGAGTGTTATTGATCTTCTCACCAAACCCTCGCAAGAAAGCGAATAAGTGTATTTCCCAAAATGTCAAACTATTAACTTAATGAACAGTGTTTTATCTCTGTGTTTGATGGTGTCCCTGCAAAATTGTGCTTATTCAAATGTTTGTTAATTTTATTAATTAATTGTTCAGTTAATTTACTTCTTTTAGTGTTTCAGGAATAGTGAGCAGCATGAAAGTAAATCACCTTTTCTTTATCTTTCCAAGGTTACAGAATGAGGATCTGGGAACATCTATATACAACGATGCCCTTTCCGTCTTACAAGAGTGCTCATCGTACAGTTACACTAACAGCACCAGGACTGGTTGTGATCTGCAGGGGCATTTCACCCAGGCCATCATTATCTTGTTTAACGGAACGCTGAACAACAAACCTGTCAGGAACACCTTCAGGAAAGAGTTTAATAAATGTGGTATGCAGCAAGTGAACTGACAGTACTGATTTAGTATCAACATTCTGTTGAAATACGTTGCGCTTCCACATTCACTCTGAGTTTTAAGAGAAGTTGCTCTCTGTCCTTTCTCAGAAATGTTTTAGCAGTTGTCGTGGTGTGGATATGTGTATGTTTGTGTGTCTGTCTGGGTGTATGTACTTGTGTAATGTGGGGTATGACACAATACAAAACTTTGGACAACACACAATGCAGCCATTTTAGGGGAACAACAATATGTGTATGTGTGTCTTTAGGGGGAGTTTTAAGAGACTTTAGTTGATTTACAGCAATTTATTATTGTGTATGACTGGATTGTTACTATCTCTCTGTAATGTCTTTCTATGTACAGTGAAACTTCCTCCCCTTGAGTGGACAGTCACTAAAACGGAGGATAAATTCATTATCAGGTGGATTGCTCCTGACATCGTCAGTCTGCCTGATTGGAAGTTTCAAATTATTTACACTGAGTGTAATGACAGAAAGGTAACAGACACAACAGTACAATATTTGGATGTTTGTATCTAATGTTTTTAAATTCAAGCTGTATCTTGTTTAGTCTGTTAATCTCTATATAAGACTTCAGTGGATGCAAATAATAGCCGTGATAATCAGAATCTTAGAAGCAACTGAATACCTAATTGTAAAATTGAACCACTACTGAATACTTCATGTAGAAATTTAAACACCACTGAAGTTCTAGCATTGAAATATTTTACTTTGAAAACCATCTGTATGAATTCATGTGGTTTGAATTTCCCTGTATGAAATTTCCACAAGATCACTTAAGGAAGCTTGCAGTCTTCTTTCTTGCCTTTGTTGGCGCATTGCTATGTATTCTTGGTGCATTACCGCTACCGACCGTCGATCAGTGGAATAGTGTGAAACTAGCGGCAGTCTGTGAATTGCGTCGCACCCCGCGTGCTCCTCGTGTGCATGCACAGTACTAACAAAACAGAGGTTCAACTTGTGAAAAACATTGCTCTATAGTGCTACTAGTGGTCAAGGACTCCGCAACGTTTTAAGTTTTTTGTTTTTAGGGATCACAAATTCAGTACACTAAAACAGGTTGCCACTTTTGCCTTTTACTGTATTGATTGTTGTAAAATTTGGTACACATATCCATGGTCCGCACTAGATGAACCCTAATGACTTTTCCTGAAGCTCCACCAGCTGGTCAGAGTTTCCACTTATCCTGTGAAATATCTTGACATCTACTTGACAGATTGGCACCACATTTTGTACTGACTTTGGCGATCCCCCGGCTTTTCGTCTAGCGCCGCCATGAGGTTGACACTTGTGATTTTGAGTGAAATGTCTTTCCAACTATTGGGTGGATTGCAATGAAATTTGGACATTCATCTTCCCCTCAGGAAGAATTGTAATCACTTTGCTGGTCTTTTTCATCTAGCGCCATCATTAATTAATTAATTTATTTATTTATTTACAGATTAAAGATGTAGAGGGTAACACATCAGTTGATCTGGTCCTGGTCCCTCACTGTCCGTACCGCATGGCTATTAAAGCTGAGACGCAGGGAGGGAGGAAAATATACACGACAGGGATTGACGAGAAGTATTTTGGTATGGTTGTTGTCTCTCTGTCTATTTTCTTATTTTGTTGAAGAGTTTAATTGCAAAATTGACTGTCTAGCAGTTTAAAGCCACTAAGTATAGGATTTGAAAAAATACTTATTTTGCCATCTGGCGGTTGTTTTAAGAATGACTCTGGCGGACAGAAATGCATTCTACCCCCCTAAAGTTGAGACTGTTTGTTACATTTTTTGTAACGTGTACTTGAAACGTAAGACACTGTGGCTGCATAAGTCACTCTCAGCTGATCAAAATGTTACTGATGTTTTTGCAGATGCAGATACAGATCCTAAAATGATCCTAATCCTAACTTCCATTATCATCCCATTGATGTTTGCTGGCCTGGCAGCCCTGACTTTTATGTATTTCAGCAAGTATGTAAAGTCTTAAATTTTTTGGCGTGGGTGCTATTGATTTTAGTTGTCTTCTTGTTTGCCTCTGATATTTAACTCTCTCTGTACAGAAACAAGGAAAAAATGTTCCCCAAAGTGCCACAACCTCGAGACCTTCTCAGCGATATTTCTGACAACAACAATAAGGTGACTGCTTTAAAAAAAAAAAAATCATTCTGGGTTAAATTATTAAAGAAAAAGTACAGTATGCCATTTTGGGAAGTACGCTTATTCGCCGTCTTGCTCAGACTTAGATAAGGAGGCCGTTACCACTCTCATGCCTGCACGGTAAACATGAAGCTACCGCCAGCAGCCAGTTAGCTTACTTTAAGTATCGTACGTAAAATCGACACATTGTGGTTTTGTGCTTCGCGCAGTAACCTCCTGGAATCTGGTTGCCTAGCAACCTCACAGTGACAACAAGATTCCAGCAAGACACAGCACCTGGCCAAGCAATAGCTTTTTTGGACGGCATAAACAAACAAGATATAAAGTGTTAATTAGTGAGCTTTAGGGGTGCTGGTAGACATATTTTGTTACCTTTTGGATAGCTGTTTCCCCTTGTTTCTTGTCATTGTGCTAAGCTAAGCTAACAGGCTGCTGGTGGTCGCCTCGATATTTAGGGTACAGGCATGAGTGGTATCAATTTTCTCCTCTAACTCTTAGCAAAAAAAGCGAGTAAGCCCCAATGACCCAACCATTGCTTTAACAACAACAGCAATAAAGGCAGTGAGAGGACAAAATAACAAGAGTAGCTGATAAATATGATGGCACCGAAAACACCATAAAATTCAGCCTCACAACTTATTTCTTCACCAGTTCTCAAAACCAGACCTGCCTATAATCTCAACAATTGTACAAATTTATAGAATATTTTTTTTAAATACCACACTGTACCACACTAGCATTTTTTAAATTCTTTTCTTCTTCTTTTCCTCAGAGCACTGTTCATAACTTGTACATCCCGGCAGAGGAAGAAGACAACTGTAAAATCACTCTGGTGATAGATCCCCAAACCAATCAAATCTAAAAGTACTGAAGGTTTCCCAAATTCTTATTGTACTGGCTCAACGAAAACTTGAGACTTTATTGTGTAAATGATGAATCCAGGAACGTCTTTGGAGGATGATTTTGTGAAAGGGGTCCTATACTTGTCAAAACTTTAAACAGATTTTGGGCCCAGTTTTGTATTTTGTATTTATTTTTGGCATGTTGAGTAGCCAAGTGTGTCAATGGAGATGTCTCAGACATTCCATAGAACAAAAAACAGTGGCAGCTACTGCATTTCTGCACTTTGTTCTTCACAAACTGATGCAGCTGAAGTCCAACTTCAAAAGGCTTAGTCATTAGAGTATCATTTAGACTAGTAATGCAGAAGTGACTTACACTGAATGACATGGAACTGAAGGTCCTTATCAGGTCAGCCCAAATATGCCACCACATCAAGCCAAATTCCCATTCACATCAATATTCTATTGTGATGTGTTGTGTGAATGTTGTGTTTACACACACCAGGAACTCCTTTTTTTGAAATGTAATCAATTAGTTACAATGTATTTGCACTTATTTTGATTCGCACAATAATTCCACCATTACCACTGCTACAAAAAAGTGTTATGGGTTAGGTTTTTGCCAAACAAAAATGTTTTTCGCCCTCGATTGAATGAACCCAAACAAGTACAGCCATTACCCTACATGACCGCATTTTTTTTAACCTGAGCAATAAAGGTCCAGTGTGTAGGATTTAGTGGCATCTAGCTGTGAACCATTTGAATACTGCTCGCCTCACCCTCCCCTTCCAAGCATGTAGGAGAAACTACGGTGGCCATGAAACACATGCAGTTGTTGCATCCCCAGTATCCGAGCCACACTGGAAATGGGCAGTCCGGGGGAGTTCAGTAATACGTGGTGAGTGGCGAGAGAACTGTGAAATCTGTTCACCTATTTGTCCCGAGAGGTGCTGGAGCAATATGTTTTCACGAAACGAATTTCTTACATTCATTACAGCTATTTTAATAATCACTTCCTGGTTTTATCATTTACCAAGCATTAAATGCATAAATGCTAAGCATTTTCTGATCCCAGCTTGTGGGTATTTTCTACTTTTCTCTGTTTTACATCATTGCAAATTCATTATCTCTGGGTTTTGGACTGTTGGTCAGTCAAACCAAGCAACTAGTAGACCTCATCTTGGGCTCTGGGCTTATATGGTGGAAGTATCTTCATAACCCTTTTCTGGCTTTTTTCTTTTTTTTTTTTAAATATATGTGCAAATAAACTAAACTATAAACTATCTTGCTGGTTAAGCTGCTGGGCTGCTTAGTGGTTTGCTAGTCAACTAGCATAAAAACATATATTGAACATTAAACCACCTTGGTCTGCTTATGATGGTTTAGCTGTTTTGTTTTCAAAAGAGGAAGCTAATGCTGGCCGTGCTCTGAGCCAAAGTGGGTTATTTGGTGACCAGATGAAGGTATTCCGAACACATGCTTATCTTGTCTGCTCTACCACCATTGGTTACCTCCTTGACCACTGTCAGATCACCTCTGTTAAGATAAGCTCAGCAGTGCCAACCAAAAACTAAAAAGTTAGCAAACATGCAGGACCTAAAGAAAAGAGATTATAAATACTTAGGACTTAGTGGATAACAAACAGCTTTATTATTAGAGTTATGATTTAACTTCTCCAGTGATTGCCTTTATTTCTGCTTTCACAGCAGCTGTTTGAAGTACGGGGATGAGTAGGCTTCTAAACATCTCAAACTTTATTGAGCTGTGTGGGCTGCAGTTCCCCATCTACTGTAGCTATTATCTCCTCCTGTTGAGGACTATGAATGTGAAATTAATGATGCACTCGTGTAAAAATACTGATGTATCAATACTGGTGCTGTACTGTTTGAAATATTTTCAACAAGTTGAATGTTTTGATGACGTGCCCAGACTGGCTAATGCTGGGTGCCACTTTTGAATGGTTCATAATTAATTTTTATGCTTATATTATACATGATTTTCACTGGCTATTGTTTGTCGCTGTTTCAGTTTTTAACGTCACATTTCAAAAAGGTATATGTCTTTAAACATTGTATCAGGCATTCAGTGGTTTTGACGTAAAGGAACAGTTTGCCATTTTAGGAAAAGTGCTCATACGCTTTCTTACCAAGAGTTAGATCATGAGATTGATTCCACTCTAACATCTATACAGCGGGTAAAATAAGTATTGAACACGTCACCATTTTACTCAGTAAATAGATTTCTAAAGGTGCTATTGAAATGAAATTTTCACCAGATGTTGGTAACAACTCATGAAATCCACACATGCAAAGAAATTAAACCATAGATGTCCATAAATTAAGTTATGTGTTATAATGTTAAGTGACACAGGGAAAAAGTATTGAACACATGAAGAAAGGGAGGTGCAAAAAGGCATGGAAAGCCGAGACAGTCAGTAGTTAGAAAGCCATCCTGCCCCTTCTCAGTGCAAATGAATATCAGCTGGTTCAGTCCCAACTGATGGCCTAGAAAAAGGTGTCACAGAAGAAACATCCCATGATGGGTAAAAGCAAAGAGCGCACGCAAGATCTTTGCAACCTTATTGTTGCAAAACATATTAATGGCATTGGTTACAGAAGGATTTCAAAACTTCTCAATGTTCCAGTGAGCGCTGTTGGGGCCATAATCCGGAAGTGGTAAGAACATCATTTCACCATAAAGCGGCCACGACCAGGTGCTCCTCGCAAGATTTCTGACAGAGGAGTGAAAAGAATTATCAGAAGAGTTGTTCAAGAGCCAAAGACCACTTGTGGACAGCTTCAGAATGGGACCTGGAATTAGCAGGAAAAATTGGTTTGGTAATGCACTCAACTGCCATGGCCTGTATGCACGCTCACCACGCAAGACTCCATTACTGAAGGAAAAAGCATGTGGAAGCTTGTTTTAAAGTTTGCTGCACAACATTTGGACAAGCCTGTGACATACTGGGAGAATATAGTCTGGTCAGATGAGACTAAAATTGAACTCTTTGGATGCCATAATACACAGCATGTTTGGAGGAGAAACATCACCCCCAAAGCACCACACCAACAGTGAAGTTTTGGAGGTGGAGACATCATGCTGTGGGGCTGTTTTTCAGCATACGGTGCTGGCAAACTTCATGTAATTGAAAGGAGGATGAATGGGGGGGAAATGCACAGACATTCTTGATTTAATAAAATTATTAAAAAAAAAAAAAAAAAACTCCTGCCATCTACCAGGATGATGAAGATGAAACGAGGGTGGGCATTTCAGCAAGACAATGATCCCAAACACACAGCCAAGGAAACTCTCAGTTGCTTTCAGAAAAAGGAAAATAAAGCTGCTGGAATGGCCCAGCCAGTCACCTGACTTGAATCCAATTGAGAATCTATGGAAAGAACTAAAGATCATAGAAGAGATTTGAAGACTGTTTGTGTGGAATAATGGGCCAAAATCACACTTCAGCAATGCATGCAACTCGTTTCTCCATACAGGAGGAGTCTTGAAGCAGAAGTATTAAATGAATTTCAGTATGCAGGTTCAATACTTTTTCCCTGTGTCATTTAACATTATTAAACATGACTTAATTTATGGACATCTACGGTTAGATGTCTTTTGCATGTGTGGATTGCATGGGTTGTTACCAACATCTGGTGAAAATTTCATGTCAATAGCACCTTTTTTTTTTAGAAATATATTTACTGAGGAAAAATGGTGACGTGTTAAATACTTATTTTACCAGCTGTATATAGCTGGAACCAGCAGCTGATTAGCTTAGCTTGGCATAATAACTGGAAAACAGGGGCAAAGAGCTAGCCTGGCTCTGTCAAAAAGTAAAAATCTTCCTACCAGCACCTCTAAAGCTCACTAATGAACTTTTATTCTAGATCTCATTTGTTTAATCCATACAAACACTGATTTGCCGTTTGAGTGGGGATTAAGTATCTGACTATTTCTTCACCTCTTAAGTGTACTTAAGAGGTGTTTACGCGATATATCTCGTTTGTTTACGCTGTTTAAAAAATTGTGGTTTTACTGGGGGTTATGTGCCTGACTATTTCTTGGCCGGGAGCAGTGACTTCTTGGAGTCTAAGCACATAATCCCCCATTTAAAAACCACAATATGATGCTTTTGTTTTTAACAGGAGGGGAAAAAAAGCAAATGCGATATGTTAATTGTAGAGTGAATTCTACGATTAACGCGTTTCTAAATTCTAAAGTGAGCTTTAGAGTTTAATTTCCTTTGGTTGAGCCAGGCTAGCTGTTTTATTCTTAATCTAAACTAAGATAAGCTAACTGCCTGCTGGCTCCAACTTCATATTTACTGTACAGATATGAGAGTAGTATCAATCTTCTCATATAACTCTCAGGAAAAAGTAGTCTTTTTTTCATATTATTGAGTTAAACTAGTCACTTGACATCAGTTGAAATTGAATTTTTTTGTAAATGTATCATACTTAGAATAGTCCAACAGTTTGGACCAATTACTGAATACAGAGTTGCAGTAATCTAATCGAGAGAGTGATATGGGTGGAATAAGAGTTTACAAGCTTTTGCAGATACATTTAGTTTGTGACCAATCTAAAAATAACAAATCCTCCCCTGAAATACAATTACAGATTATTGACCAGTGGGCCAGGCTGATTGATAATTAAGGTATTCATATTATCAGGACCTATTCACATCCACTTTTCCAAATCATGACAGTAATGAGTCTCATCTTTGTGCCAGTTCCAAGGCTCAACTGGTAAACAACTGCGTCAGAGTGGCAACAGAATATACATTAAGTCTGTGTATTAGGTGTCCTAAAGGCAATTTATATATGGAGAATAAAATTGGGCCTAAAACAGACCCGTGTTTGGGCAAGTGGACCTCATCAAAATTCCAGAAGAGGTCTAATAAATAAACACTGACATTTTCCAGCATCTGATGGTAGAAGGAAATGATTCTTTTCTCCCCACAAGTATGTCCTCAGTAGTCTTAAGTTACTGAGGAAATACTTGCAGGAGGAAGAGGAACTTGCGAAATTGGTTTAAAATTGCTAAATTTTGTGGCTTTCCAAAGAGCAATAGCATTTCTGAAAATGCATGTGATGCTACTTACTACTACTTCTACTAGAGTCATATACAACTCATTTGGATGCAAGTTTTCAAACAACCTATCAGCCCATGTTGTAGCTGTAGCCTGTAATGTCAGTTCAAGTCAGATTCCAAGCTCATTGACTCTTGTGTCTGTGGTTGTGGATATTTAGGCTTACTCTCCAGAATTACTGGAATAAAACAATTTACAGTTTCTTTTAGTGTGGCTTTTGCGTTGAGTGATTTGCAGGATGAATTGACTGGCAGGCTAAGGGGAGGCTCTGTCCAGTATTATGCATTATGGATTTTACTAACACTGGTGTAACAGGCATACCAAGAAAAGCTTAAGAACTCATATTTGTCATCCCACCTACAGTAAGAAAAAAATCTCCACAAACCCAGCTGCACGGGTGTATGTTCTACTTAGGTGTCCTTGACATGAAACGTGGACAATGACAGCGGAGATGACATGAAATGAATTAAGGTGTCACACTTATGCTGAGAAACGTGCAATTGATTAAATGATGCAATCTCGGTGTAACCCCACTAGTGTTATTCCATGCAGGCAAGAGTTCTGCACTAGTTCCATATACATGACTTACGCGTCAAAAGACATCGATGAGTCCAAGACTATGAAGAGATAAAATAACCGTAAAATGTGTATTTTCCATTAAATAAAACACGTTTTCACTAAAAAGCTATTTCTAATAGGGATATCAAGCACCCGCCGTTAATCCATTGTTAATTAGAAACACGTTTCATTTCTACGGGCTGTAATTTGTCATTTTAGCAGCACTGGCCATCTTGAACCTAGCCTGTTTCGCTTGTGTTTTTAAATCCGTCAAACCAGCGACACATAGCCTGATGAATAGCCTATAATAGTGCAATGTGAAAACGGGGACTAGGCCTGCAACGCTCCGACAGGCACCATTTTGGCTCTGTGGAGGCTGTTTGAGCGACGAGCGTTAAGCTAGCTTGAGTAAAACAAGCTTCCTGGTGGCGCACTTTCAAAATCAGAGCCTCGCTTTCGAACAAATATTGATATATAAGAAATAGCCTATTTATTGTTATTATTATTATTATTATTATTATTATTATTATTATTATTATTATTATTATTTGTGTTCAAATTGACTCTTGTTTGTTTGCTTGTTGACTGATTGTCATATTTGAGTTACAATGCCCTCTTTATTAGGGCTTGTGATTGTACAAGCAGATATAGCCTACATTTATGCCATTATTAGGCCTATTGTTATTGTTATTATCATTATTAGTTATTTATAACTAACGTGGTTATTACTATTATTATTATTGTTAGTATTATTGTCTTTTCATGCCAATAAAGCTCATTGTATTGAAATTGAAATGTTTGACTAGCTACAGTCACGGTGACTTTTATTTTTGTACACTCGAACTCTAAACTTCCTGTGGTATGCCTGCTACCCTGACGCATCTCTGAGGGACTTCCCACCTCAGCGTGTAGCAACAGCGCCCTCTGGTGGCCAGCCCGAACAGCGCCAATATGTCGGCTCAGACTGGTCCTGATGCTGCAGGGATGCGGAGAGCAGCGATATGAGAGGATATAAAGTATGTAAACCATGACAGGCCCGGTATATCCTGGCGCAGTCTCTGTGGCGCAATGGAATAGCGCGCTGGACTTCTAATCCAGAGGCTCCGGGTTCGAGTCCCGGCAGAGATGAGTCACTCTGTGTGCCACACGGCAGACTTGCGGTCATTTTTAACCGATGGAAACGGTGATAATGTTTTGGTTGCGGATTATTATGCTGTAATAGTCATTTGACCATTGGCCACGCACTGATCAAACAGGGTTATAGTTAATAAATGGGAACACTCTTTTATGCATGCTTTGAATAATTTGCTCTCCTCTGGTAAATAAGCCAATAATGAAAAAAAACAAAAACTCGAGTATAGATTTAATCCATATTGAATTAGGTTTACTCATATGATTGTACTTGTTCTAAAGCATACCATTATCTTACTGGGGATGCATATAAAATTGACGGGTTTTTTGTTGTTTTTTTACATTTTCTCTTTATTCTCTCATATGCTACATTTTACTTTATCTGTCCTTAAAATCCTGGTGTCTTTAACTTTGAATTGTGTTTTATTTTTTCTGCTTTTTGAGCTAATCGCTCTTGGGAAAAAAGGAATGTGCCAATCTTAGCAGGAGTTACATGGGTAATGAACAGTTAAAATCATTTTGTACAAAAACCATACATTTGACAGTGTGGTAAATGTATTTTTCAGTAGCCCATGGACATAATTACAATTACAGTATTGAAATTGAACTTAGGCAATACATTATGTTTTTCACAAAACGACCCAGGAAATGTCTGATTATTATTCAGAATAAATTCACATATGAACACATATCACACATCACTTTTATTCTCTGTATGTCCAGCCCCTCCCAAAGGTTTTTGGATATCAACCATATATCTTTTAGAATAAAAACGTGAGTATATCAGGTTAGAATGGTTCACATCTCTCATCAGGATTACATCGGACTCCCGCCAATAACAGTGCCAGTAAAATGTGCGTGTGTGTGTGTGCGCAGATATTTTGGGATCCTTGCTCCAGTTGTTCTCGGGGCCCATGCAGGGGTCGTCCTGGGTCGAGACGCAAGGGGGCGCACCGCTCACTTTGCCCTGGTCTGAAACGTGAGGAACCGGTGCTCTCTCCAGACCTGCTGAGCTGTGACAGCAACAGTATCATTGGGAACCGTCACCAAAATCTGTAGCCTACATTATGCGACAGGAATGAGGACATGGACTGTTTATTCATCATCTGTCCGGGCTATTTCACCACAGTCACGTCCCTACAATGGTCAAATTCATTCTAAGAAATAATAGTGTCTGTGAATATTCCCTCAGTGTGTTTTGCTTCCCATGACTCCCTACTTACAGTGCACAGAATCTCCTCTAATATTGTGTGACATAATATTACATTATGTACAATATCAGCCTAATATTACTGTAGGTTCTTATCTCTTGTATTCAAATTAATGCACTCATGCGTGTCTGTTCAGTTTCTTCTGATATATGTTTCTGTAATATTTCTATGATATTCGTGTAGGTGTTTATATTTTTAGTGTGACATCCGGATCATTCTTCAATATGAATTATGAAATTAGGTGGATATAGGTGTAGAGGTAAGTTGAGGTATCCAAAATTACTTCATTACCTAATGGCACAAACAGCAGAAACCGAGCAGACTACAGCAAATGTGTCAAAATGATTATGCTTCTCTAAGCTGGTTTATTTTTTTTTATTTCATAATGTATTTTTCTTTTTTTTTTGTGCCGGTGTTGGCTTGTGCAAGATCCAGAGGGAGAGAAAAAAGGGGGGCAGTGCTGTGGTGCTGCTGACGTGAGAGAGAGAGACAGACAGAGAGAGAGAGAGAGAGGGAGAGAGAGAGAGAGAGAGAGAGGAAGGAATGCCCCGCTAATGAGAATATGACGTCAAGTCAGAGAGATTACAGCGAGGACAACACCGGAAGTAGAACGTGGTGACGTTGGGTGAACTTTTATTTTATTTCACTCTTTGTCAGGGGATGTAAAAAACAAACAAACAAAAGAGTGCACATTTCAGTAGCTTTAAGAACTTTCTTATAGTTTGAAAAGGAGGTCTTGTCAGTTTCCTTAATATGTAGGCCTAGCCTAATTAAAACAAAGGTTTTACATTTGTGTATTATGGTTGGTGGATATGGCATTTTCCCAGTTTAATTATTGAATTATAAGCATTATTTGCTGATTGCCACCAGACTTTTAGAAACATAAAAGCATATTCTCTAAACATAAGAGTAACCAGCGATGAATCCCATACATTTTTCCAAAAACGTTCCAAATAAGGACAATTGCCAGAGAAGTTTCGGGATTACACTTCAGTCTACACAGGTGTCATTCTTATATTTTGAAGGACCTGGTTTCAGGACAAAACCTATGGAGGCTTTAATTTGAAGGAAAAATGTAAAGTCCATATGAATGTAGCACAAGAATGCTCATAAGAACATCTGTGACTGTGGCAGAAGTTACTACAGTGTTTTCTGAGATTTGACATGAGTCATGTTACATTTTGGAAGGTTGTACAGGACTATTCAATTAAACCATGCATACACAATACACGCTGAATAGGATCTTAAGAGCAAATGTATCATGTATTTATTACATGAATACTACATTTACTGACAATATATTGTTATATAATATTTACTCAAAAGTAATTAATCTCTACCAGTATTTAACCATCTTCTTTAATGTGGATTTTATTTTGAAGAAAATGACCGGAAGTTTTCCTTGTCATTGCTGCTCGCTTACCGCCTCAGTGTAGAGACGAAAACTGTCGCTGGAGAGCGAAGAAGAGGAGAGAGGTGAAAAAAGCAGTGAAATGGTGTAAAAGCTGAGCGAGTCCGACCCGAGTCCGGGGACAAACGAGGAGGGACGACGCAGGAGGATTATTGTTCTTTGTAAAATTATTATTAAAGTCAGTAAACTCCCGCTTTTTGATGCTGTCCTCACGGAGGTTTGAGCCAATAACGGACTTATTGGTCGGCTGAACCATGCAGAGGCTGCTGCTCCTGAGTTTGGTGTTGAGTTTTCAAACTGGTAAGACTGCATTTCTCTCTTGTTTAGCGCGTTATACACGGCAAATACTGTTTAAATTTAATATTGTGTGAAACTACAGGGGCTGAAAAACAGACAGAGCCCTCCGCTAGTATTCCTTCAGAGGCGTGTGTGTATGTTTTGGGAAAGCAAAAGAGAAAGGCATATAACATGATTTCATAGCGTTCCCATATGAACCGCAGCAATGGATCACCTTAGGCGTGTGCGCGCGCGTGCAGCTACGTGTGTGTGTGTGTGTGTGAGTGCGCGCGTGTGACTGCGTGTCCGCACCGCAGCAATGGATCACCACACATGATCGTTGTCGCGCGCCCTTGCACGCGAGCGAATACACGCGTTTGATTGTCCGCGCGCGTGCGTCCAACTTGAACATGACTGGTGCATGGGCGCCCACCGGCCTAAATGACCTTTTGGATATGACAAACCCCCGGTGCCGTTCTTAAGACGGGCCGTGGTGAGGCGCTGAGGACGTGACGGGAATGACAGTGATTGACCAGCGCTGCTCTACATGCCAGCAGCACTTCCACACTGCTATCGCATCTGAATGACTTGTCAGTCAATGAGACCACTGCTTCCAGCCCCTGTAGTGATTCTGTAGTGAAAGACAGCTTGAATAGCTCTCTTCTTCTACCCCCCCCCTCACACACACACACACACACACACACACACACACACACACACATACCACCCCTCTACTGCTCCTGCCCCTGGTGTCCTACCTGTGTGCCAGACACAAAGCCCATTTTCACCCTCTCTGTCTTCCTCTGTGCATTTCAACAGCACATTGAGGCATGTGCCGCAGCAGCAGCGCCCATGCATCTGTTCCCCCTCCATACCTGTGGGGTGCCAGGTAGGCTATTGGCTTATGATAATCACAGCTGTAGCCGAGTTGCTGGGAGACAAGGGGCTGAAGGAGGAGGAGGAGGAGAGGATGGTTGTAATTTCTATAAGCTACCTGTTTGATTGAGGCATATGTGTGTGTCGTTGTGGCCGCACACCTATTGTCTACCTTGGCTGACTGGGAGTATGCGTGTCTGGCTGCTGGTCGGCCACTTCATCATAGGTAGGGGGCGTGTTCGGGGAAGGGAAGGGAAGGTATGGAAAGGGATGATGTCACCATGTCTGCCAGGCTTTGTATCGCTCATCTAGGCTTGCCGTGCTCAGCATCCACCCATAATGTGTCGCTGAGGGTTCGGGCAAGCACACGACAATCTCCATACAGTAAGGAGCGGGTTCCTTTTCATGGACAAATCGGGCACTCCACGAATCCACGTATGACACAATCTGGCAATCGTTGCAACACACAGACACGCAGCCCCCCCCCCCCCCCTTTCTCCATCGAGACCCCTTGTTACTGCCACATGCTGTTGTCCTGTTTGTCCACTCATAAACCGTTCAGTCCACATGACTAGCTCAGTAACACATGCACTTACAGATGTGCATAAACACACAGCCTATTTACTTGTGGGAAGCCATGTGTCCTATTGTCCCTGGTTGTACTGTTGTAATCCATTATTACTGCATGTTGGGATGTCAAACACAAAGACATTTGCTCTCAAAGACTTTCCCGAAGACACGATTAGCAGGCTGTAAATAGGGCGGAATTTTGTTCAGTAAGATATAAAATGATGTATTGAATGTAAGGTCTCAAATGTTGCACTGTGGCTTTTGCATTTTGGTTTGAAAACATAATCCAGACAGAGCATAAAAGAATATCACCTCAAAAGAGATAATACTTAGGTTTGCTTTGGGAGCATTTGTCTTAAGAGCGCCCAGACTCTTATCTCTTCATTAGACAAGTAAAACAGTATTTCATGGCCTGATATTTGCACACATGTAATTACCTACTGGTGCTAATGATTGGATGGTTATTAGTGGAGCAAGTAATTAAAGCTTTGGTGAATCAGAATGTTTTTAAATTATTTAGATTCAGTGCTACAGTTGACTCTACTAGCAACGCCACTGGAGTGATTGATTTAGTATCCCAGCCTTGTATCTACATACCAACCTGGTAATAAGTCCCAAGCAAGCGCCACCATTAACGCAACTGTTAAATGTTACTGCATAATCAATCATTGCAAACACACTCCTTTAACTTCCTAATGAGTAGGAGAGCCTTGAGGTTGGACTTGTAGCACTGCACCTCTAGCCCAGACGGTAGGCTCAAATGCTGACTCGGACAAAGGCTCCAGTGCAGGTGTACCATTTGTCAGCCTCTGTCCTTTTGTGCGGATCGAGGCCACGAACTGCTGCTGCCGCTGCCCGTGCTGTACGCTCCGGCTCTGAATCACACAGCCGAGCTGTGAATCATAGACCTCAGACGGATTCCTGTGTTGCGCTCAGCAAAGAAAATATTCAGATGTTGAAAGAGTCAAACACATTCGAGGGGCTTTTACACCCAGAAAAAGAAGGGTTCCTCAAGGGTTGTTTGATCGGGAAAGTAGTGGTTCTACAACTGTTAATGACTGGAAGTGGGCTTTAATAGTTCAAATAACAATGAGCGATTGCCAGTAATAATCTGTGACATTTTCATCTAAATAAATCCCAATGTTTCCACTCTCCATCACTGGTTCATGTCCAGTAGTCTAGATACTGCTAGTACATGATTTTTTCCCCCCTCCATTTTCTGAGGAAACAATCCTCTATCACACAGCAAGTGTTGTGTTTTATGTTCTCACAAAAAAAAATAAAAATAAAAGAAGAGCTGAGTAGTTAGCCTGAGCTAATCTCACATAGCCATGCCTCCGTCTCATTAAGCTCATGCAGATCTGGCGAAATTCAAGCACTAAAGTTGGTTACAAAAGGATGGGGACACAGTAGGCTGTAATATCCACTAAAACTGCACTTGGGTGAACTTGTTTCTGCTCAGATAATGGCTATGAGAGATTAAACATGAGCAGTAGTAGCTACTGGGGCTGATGAAGAAAAATGTGCCACCTACAGAAACTCAAACCTCCAATGACGATCTCGTGGATTACCACTTTTAGAAGTATTTATAGCTCCATGAACCTTCCTGAAAGCATTCTGCTATGGTTTCAAGGCTAACGAACCATTTTGTGGTCTTGTACTGAACCCTTTCCAGCTCAGTGTAGATCTGGAGTGACATATGTAGCGAGGCAGAAGTCTGTTTTTAATTTGGATCCCAGCGAGTGAGATATGGCTCTGGAGCATCCTACCGTTATGCGAATTTGAGTCATGGTTTTTACGGGATCTGAATGAAGCCTATTTACTGAAAAGCATCTCTAATTGACATCAGCCACTGAAAGCAATCACTGAACCAGTTGTAAAGCTCAATCTGGGAATGGAGCCCATAATGTTATCATGTACATCCATGCCTGTTGTTCCCCATTGGGTTCCATTCAGTCAAAAAATTCTTGGCATTTCTGTCCCGGCGGGTGTTTGTCAATGTGTGACATGTTGATTGCTTCTCTCAGTTGATCTGTTTGTTTAAGGGCATTCCTCTGGACACGAGTGTCCTCTAATGCTTTTTGAAGTGGTGCTTTGAGAAGAAAAGCAGCTTGCATGCCTGCTTTCAGATGATCCAGTAAAAAGCTGATCGGGTACAGAAGAATTTAGTCAGATAATTCATTATCAGACTTGTGGTCAGAGATAAATTCACTCAAAAAGTGTACACATTTCCTTTGAGCAACCTCAACAGCTACATACACGTTTCTCAAGTGAAGCCCCAGGTTTTAAAGGCCCCATAATATGATTGTGTTTGACAGGCCGGGGGCATCCAAGTTATAAAAAGAAGAAGGGGAAAAAAAACATCCCCTTAAAAATGTTTCTTTATGCAGAGTCCCCCGAGCAAGAGAGGAACATTTTATCACATCTGACTGAATCTATTGGCCTTGTTTTCCCAAACTGCATGGCCACATTCTGCAGCGCGGACCAATTTGGGGTGATGGCGAGGGGGTGGGGCGGGTTACAGAAAAAGTTGTTTGGGGGAGAAGTGGTTGAGAAGGAGGGGGCCAAAGAGGGGTAGTCTTGCGGGCAGGTGGATGAAGCCTGATCGGGAGTGATTAGACTTTTTTTTGTTTTGTTTTGTTTTAGAGGTAGTGAGGTGGAGGGGGGAGACAGTATTGTAGTGTGTGAGGAGGGTGTGCTGGATGAATAGAAAAGTGAGCCGGGAGAGAGGAGAGAGGGACGAGGACGAAGGAGGAGGAGGAGGAGTGGTCGGGAGGCCAGCGGCAGAGAGAAAGGGACTATTACTCAGGCTTGACTGCTCCCTCAGTGGTGACAGTGAAGCTGCTCATTCAGACAGAATATGGTCGAGGCTGGTTCAAAGGCTACGTTTGCGCTGGAATCAGGAGTGATTGAAACCACATCTGAGGTGCCAGCCAAGCTCTTCCCCTGCCCCGTCCCTGCTGAGGTTAATTGGCATTAATCGGTGTTGCTGTTAACTTTCTTTTACGCTTCTTTGGCTTTCTCTCCCAACATGAGCCTTTTTCTGGTTACCCAAGTTAATTCTTTCTCTCTTTCTGTCCCCTCCTGGATTTTTTTTTCTAACTGGACTTCCCCCCCCCCAAACACACACACACACCCCACCATTACTTCTCCTTCTCTTTCCATCTACCCCTTTCTCTCTCTTGCTCTCTAATAAGTTCCAGATGTGGTTCTTGCATTCCTCTGGTCGGTGGAGAGAGAAAGAGAAGAGGGGAGGGGAGGGGGGGTGGTGGTATGAGTCGGGGGAGGCGGTGGGGGAGGGGGCAGGAGGAGAAGCACATGAATTAAAACAGGGAGCACATGATGAGGAAGAGGAGCCCATGTACTGTAACACAGACACACACACACAGACACACACACACACACACACACACACACACACATACTAACGTGCACTGGAAAACGCACACACAAGCAGAGGGAGGGAGAATGGATGCATTTGTGTGTGTGTGTGTGTGTGTGTGTGTGTTTGAGGGGATGGGGGAGGGGGTATGTCGGTCCTGTAACCTCAAAAGTTTTGGGACATTCTCCTCCTCCTCCTCTTCCCCCTCCTGCTTCTTTCCCCCCACCTCCGCGCCCCCTCCCTCCGCAGGAATGTGGCTGACGCTGATGATGTCACTTCATTTCTCCGCTCTCCCAGTTTCTGCTCCTCTACAGGGACAGGGCATGGAGAGAGAGAGAGGGAGAGGGAGAGAGAGAGGGAGAGGGAGAGACTCGACTTGCTCCATCCATCTTCCCTTTACAATAACAACATTAGGGACAGCCGTCCAACTAAATCGGTTGCCACAGTACCGCAACACTCGCCGTCCCCTCGTCATGTAATATAACAGCCTCCAGGCTAAATTGTTGCCGACTACAAATAATGAGCAAGCCATCTCTTAGTAGTAATAATCATCAATGGCTTTGAAGTCCAGTCATTAAAACCATTTTGTTCAGATGCATTATGTTGTCAAAGACTGCCACTGCCAACTTAATGCTATACTCTGGAGGCTAAGCTCACCATAATGCAGTTTTAGGAGGTTAGGCTTTACCTAGTCACATCTTAGCTAGTCCTGTCAAGTTGATTGAATGTGGTCCAAAAGTATGTGGACCATGGGCTGGCTTTCCACAGGATTTTGGAACCTGGATGCAGGGATTTGCTCCTGTTCAGCCTCAAGAGCGAGGTTAGTGAGGTTCAGCTCCGATGTTGGGTGATAGGACCTGGCTTTCCAGTTCATCCCAAAGGTGTTGGGTGTGGTTGAGGTCAGGGCTCTGTGCGGGCCAGTCAATTTCTTCCACACTTAACTGGGAAAACCATTTCTTTATGGACCTGGCTTTGTGCATGTTATGTTGAAACAGGAAAGGGAACAAACACAAAGTGTCGCCACAAAGTTGTAAGCACACTATTATCTAAAATATCACTGTATGCTGTAGAATAACATTTTCCCTAGTCCCTGCACTAGTCCACGGACTTATGTGGACCTACTTTTGGTCATATAAAGCACATCATGATAGGGTATTTCAAGTTGAAAAAGTAGAAATCATTGCTTTTCTGAATGATTTTGGTCCATATATAGACACATGAGAGAATGTTCCTCATTCATTAGACATTTTTCTAATGCTATCCAAAAGGCTTTAAAAGTTTGCAATGCTCAATCCAGATTTATTATCACCCCACTCACTTTGCTGTCTAGTCTTTTAGCGTGTTTGCTATCAACAAAGAAGCCTCCTCTGCATTGGTAGTGATATTGGCGAGGGGCTCTGTATGAATATTGCTTCACTCTAGGTCAAGGCTCCGGGCGTTTATTGGATGGTTTGTGGCAGATGACATTGCAAGAAGCTACAGTACGTACCAATAAAATTAGATTACACTGGATTGAATTAAAGCAGACCTTGGAAGAGGTGATTTATTGATGGGACGCTGCTTGTAAAATAGTCCTGCTGGATTCCATTACCATGTACTGTAAAGTGAGG
The DNA here is from genome assembly GCF_020085105.1 of Siniperca chuatsi. Classification (NCBI taxonomy): domain Eukaryota; kingdom Metazoa; phylum Chordata; class Actinopteri; order Centrarchiformes; family Sinipercidae; genus Siniperca; species Siniperca chuatsi. Next base: position 6,060,027 of record NC_058063.1, on the reverse strand, counting down.
TGGATCGGCGACCATCTGAAAGCTGTCACAGTTGATGGTGTGGATGATGTTTACTTGCTAGATCATGTGGCTTTTGAAGGCCAAATGGCTTTAGGAATGGGTCGCTGGCCAAAATCAATGGGGAACCACTGCTGTGAATTATTGATTCATTATGATATCGATTGTGTCAGTTCCACATTCTGTGGCGACCCCTGTGGTACAAGCTACACAGCACACTACTGCAGAGCAGCAGCTTGATATGTATGTATCCCCTTGTTCAAGCTTATCCAGAGGACGGCTATTGTTAGTTCTGGTCACCCTTGGTTACAGCAGAGTATTCTTTGTCAGCCACTCGGCATGTTGGCCGCACAAAGGCTCGTGGATTGCCAGCGACGGGCCGGCTTTCCAGCGCTTGAGCATATTCATGTGCCCGTAGTATGTCAGATGCTTCGTCCATGAATTATCATATTACCCACCACTGATCCTGGGGGTTGCCATGGCCACTGTGTCTGTCATTGTGTCAGTGGTCCTCACTGGCTGTAGCCATGGTAACAATGTCTGTAACAGAGGTTGGGTACAAATGAAGCTGTTCAGATGTGAAATGCGTGTTTGAGAGGAGCCCCAGAGAGTGTAAGGGGGCACACGCACACACACACACACACACACACACACACACACACACACACACACACAAATGAGTGTGCACACCTTCACAGGAGCATATGCGCTCTCATATGCACATGGTAGTATCAAAATGGACAGACAAAGCGGAGGAATAATTTTCCTCCCGCTATTTCCAAATAAACCTGTTTCCACAGCAACCATTTTGATAGTAATGGAGAGAAGGAATGAGAGGGAGGACTGATGGAGGGAAAGAGAAGCGGCTATGCTTGAAGGTGGAAAGGTAGCCCAAGAAGGGAATAAGGTGGTAGGTTGAAGGAAGGAGGCGGAGCAATAATTTTAAGTAGATGCCTGCCAGACAAAAGGAAGTGAATAGGGAATGAGAAGTGGGCAAGACCACAAAAGAGATGAAGAAAGAGAGAGGTCGCTGACTGCTAGTAAGGGAGAGGACGACAAGGTAAGATGACCGAGGAAGGGAGCGAGCAGGCAGACAATGCGGCAGACAAAGGAGGGAGTCTCTGTGTCTTTCTCTTTCTGGCTCTTTCACCTCTCTGCCCTGATCTTCCCTCTGCTCTGTCCCCACCTCCAGGAGTCACCTTTGTGTTTGAGTGACATGGTGTCAGCAGGCTCAGTGGGTCGCCTCCTTTCACTCCCTGCTTCTCTCCATCTATGTCTCTCGCTTGTTCCTATAGCGCCGTCACCATGGTTACGGGTTATTATGGCCATCCTGCCAGGCGGCCATGTTGTCGAGCGAAGGCAGGCACAGGTGGTAGATTTCCCACAGCCAGAGAAACTGCATACACACACTCATGTACTACAGGGATACAGGTTAGAGCTGAAAGGATCGATTGGTCGATTTATTGATTAGTTGGCTGACAGTTTTGATAAATGAATAATTGTTTAAATCCTTTATCAAGCAAAAAAGCTAAAAGTTGCTGCTTCCAGCTTCTCAAGCATGAGGCAGAGATCTGTCAGGCAGAGATCTGTCAGTGAATAGACTGACTGATGGACTGACATCGAGATGTATGTACAATCAGAAAAAAGGGAGGGAGAGTCAGTGCCGCATGACTCCTATGGCTGCAACTTTGTCCTGAAACAATGATGTCATCCTCCTCCATCACAATTCACAGCTCTGTCTGTGGACCTCACCGTCTCTTTGTTCTCCTTTTCCTGCATCTCATTTTCAGGCAGCCCCTCCATAACACCAACACATCGGCCACACGTAGCGCGATATGGAATTAGACAGATAACTAAATCAATTTGGAGCGGATTGACTAACAGTGAAGAGAGTCGTGGTGGTGGTGGTGGTGGGGTGGGTTAAGGAGAGAGAAATAATGAGAGGCCAGTGCGGCCTCCTGACTATTAATTGAATAGGTGGAGGGAGGATGAGGTCATTGAAAATTTTTTATTTATTTTTCTTTGAAAAATGGGTGTACCGAGCGTAAGGGAGGGTTTCATCAGACACACAGATGCAGATACGCTTGTGCGCTCACATACACGTTCGTACAGGAAACTTTTTTGGGCAGTTACTTTACACGTCAGCTGTTGCTATGGTGACGCAAGTCTGTGATCCAGCTGAAGCGCGGGATTGGCTGGAGAGGAGCAAGGGAGAGGAAGGCAGGGGGACTTTGTTGAAGGGGTACAGAGGGGTACGGGGAGGGGGCCAGACACAAAGATACTTAGATCGATGCATAACAATCCATACAAATGCCATTTTATTTAATATGATCTGATTCAGTGAGTCTGACTGCCATCAGTCAACCTTCCCAGAACTCTCTACTGCATGGCATCACTTCCAACTTTGTCTTCTGTCCCATACAGAGACGCAAGGCAAGCCTGTATTTAAATGCTGTAAAGCAAGCTTTGACATTCACTACCTAACAGCAGGGTGTGTGGCAAATTAAGAAATGCAGGGCATATGAGCAGCACACTTACTAAGAATAGCTCCAAACATCTTTGCATGCATATACCCTTTCAGTAATTTTCAGCAACAAATTGATGGTTCATTACCTTGCTATTCAAACACCATCGCATGGTGCGAGAGGTGCTCTCGGGCTAAATTGCTGTGGTGGTTCACACTATGGCGGCGTGTGACCACGCTTTTGGTGAGTCACCCGGCCAAGCTGTGCGTGCCCGCCTTTGGCTTTGTGTCTGCTTTGACAAGCCAAGGTTGGTGTCACAGTGTCTGCAGGGGCTGTTGTCCTAGGCTCCAGATTAATCCTAATCCATTTCCAAACTTTGACTAGGGCTGTACTTAATCCTAGACTAAACTGAGACCTGTTCCCAACGGAGATGGAGATGCTCCGCTGGCTTGACGGTTTAGTCCGAGTCGTGGTGTAATCCATGTTCAGGGAAACCGCCTCAACGTGTCGATTATATGTTTGGGGTTTAAATGGGTTGTGTTTGTGTGTGTGTTGACAGGAAATGGTTAGCCCATGTGGTGAGGGTTAGGTCATCTGTGCTGCCTGTTTTTGTTTGTGTGTGTGTGTCCATGTGGTCTCAAATACCATGGTCACAAAGAGCTGTGACCATGGTATTTGTGTGGACAGGGTGCTCGGAGTCTCCCGGTGGTATCTTGGGGATCAGTGACTCAAGGAAATCAGGACACACTCTAAATTTGTCACTGCAGCATAACCCACATAATGAAAGAATACAAGCTCCCTTACATATTCTCTCCTGTCTTGCCTTTGCTCTGACTGCTCTGTGTGCATAGATTTCCTTATTTAAACACACAGACACACAGACACACACACAAGCACATACACTCATGTTGACAAGTGTTAACTGGGTAATATGGAAATCAGAAGGCGGTGAGCACATGTTTAAATGAGTCAGTGCTTTCAGTCCTCAGCCTTTGCATGGGTGTTTTCTCTGCAGATTGTGTAGCCTCCATTCAGGAGTATTCAGTTTGAATTATGTTTGTGGTTTACTGAGGCAGTTGAGGGAATACCTCCAGCTAGCATATCTGAGGTGGTGGAGGAAAGGATTTGCTTGCCCTCAGGCTACTGTCAAGGTTGCGGGGTACTTTAAACCCAGCTAAACCTTCTTTACACCCATGTATAGCTGAGAAAAGGTTTTTCATGCTTTTTAAGATGGTATAAATCCACACTGTGCATTCCAGTGATAAGCATAGACAAATGCAAGATTAATCAAATTAGAGTGCATACAGGAAATTAAGAAAAACTCTAGTCTGTACTGTCTAGAATTACCTTTTGTTTATAACCAGTTTTTCCAAAATATCTTGCTGGTTATACATTCTCCAACTTAATTACTACTACATCACTGTCATATGTTCTTGCTAAAATGGGCCTAGAATATATCTGGCATTTACACACTGAACCTCCAGATTTCTCATAATATCTTGACAAAATAAGCATGTGAGAGAACAGATTCCAGCATCCCTTTTGATTTGTCTGGAGAAAGTGGAGCATCATACACGTCTTAAAGATATAGCTATAATAAATATTTTTTTATATTTACAATTGATCGCATGACTACTTTTATGTGATAGGGTTCGCTCATAATAATAAACCCGCAGAGAATTATCACGCGACTCTGCAGTCCCTCTCAGATGTATAGAGCATTTAAGCATCTTTCAGCTCATTATTTTGGTTTTTACAACCTGCAACTCTACTGTTTTGATTCACTCTCACCACTTTCATCAGTGTTGTTTTCAGCAGCAGCAGACAGCTGTTTTCAGTAAAAAAGCTCAGATAAACCCACTGTACACTACCAGCCCAGCACTAAACGGCAGAAAGGCAAAGTAGGAACTAGCTGAATGTGTAAATATGCAACTGTTTCCTGACAAGTTCACTGTATCAGCTGATAATATGTCAGTGCTGTGTTTACGTCTTGCTTCCGCTGCCCCTAAGGGGCCAAAAAATAATTTATTGCAGGCTTAAGTGTGCAATACAAGTGATGAAACGATTAGTTGTTTAGATTGGTCGACTGACAGAAAATGAATTGCCAACTATTTTAATAATCTATTCATTGTTTTAGTATTTTTTAAGTAAATCATTGTAAATGAAATATATATGAGTTTTGGATTGTTTGTTAAACAAAAATAAGTCTTGAAGACGTCACCTTGGGCTCTGAGAACTTGAGCACTGACTGCTGAAAATGCAAGTTTGGGCCAGCTGAATAGAGGCAAGTAAACAGCAACCAGAGTAATAGTTGAGCCCTGACAGAATTCAAACATAGCCCTCTTGATAGCCCTTGAAAAAAGTGCTTCTCTGTAACATTAAATATTCATGACTAAATGAGCAACAATGAAATTGTTCAGATCCTATATTCTTATGAAAGAAATGTATTGACGTTGTATTGCTAGTATTGTTACAGACTATAGTTGGTAGTTTCTTATTTACCTCAATTCAGTCACAGTTTTCTTCAAGCCAGCATGTAGTGGCCATTCGAAGAATCATTTACCTAAGGCATTTCTGCACTGACTTCAGCTTTGAGCTGTGGTGGTTGCTGGCTGGTGAAAACATGCATTCTTGTAGTGCCTTTTCATAATGTTTACAATTAAAGGCTTTGTGACTTATATGACTTGAATTTACTTACCAACTTTTCATAGCCAATCGTTGTTGCTATGTTGCTTGCCATGTTTATCTTAATTCATTAATCCAGTTAATTTGGGTGTTCCTCAAGGAGCAAATTAAGGGCAGCTATTTTTTTTATTGGTTCAGTGCTAAATTATTCTAGGTATGCATGTTGCAAAGCTCCATCTGCATCTGATTCCCTTTTCACTGTGTATCCTCGCACATCGCCTTTATGTTCAGAATATTAATGTGCTGCACTGTCAGAAGCCATTGTTGTGATTGGTAAAGAAATCTTTTTGCATGGCTGCGTTCTTTTCTATTATCAGGCATATTGTACTTCTGCAAATCACACCAAATCTGACATGATAGGAGGAGAGTGCATGTCTGTGTATATGAAAGGGAGGGGAAACGTGAGAGATAGGGACCGAGGGTCATGATGGGGAGGTGGGGTGCAGAGGCATATGGCAGTTGTTAAAAAAAAAAGTGAGAGAGATGGGAACCTTCAGAAAAGCGCTGGAGGGCTCAGAGTGAAAAGTGTGAGGGAATGAGAGAGGTAGTGTAAGGGAAAGAGGAGGTGGGGGGGGGGCAAGTGATAAAAAAGTGGAGAGGACAAGTGAGAAGGAGAGATGTAAATGGTAGGAGGTGAAGAAAAGGGAGTGAGGGGAAAATAGTGAGAGAAGAGAGAGATGGGTAAACGGGGGAATGAGAAAGAGAGGGAGAGAGAAAGTGCTGGAGGGCTGATATTTAATGTGATAAATGAGTTGTGACAGTCTGCCTCTAACCCCTGTCCAACCAGCGAGGAGGAGGAACACAGGAATAGAAAGCATTATGGGTAAAAGGACATATACAGAATTTTATATGTATATAGAAAGAAGGAGGTGCATACATACTGTGGAGAAGGAAAGGTAGAGGAAAATGAGTGCAGGCAAAAGGACATTCATAGACAGCATTATAGATGTACAAAGTGAAGGAGGAGAGTGGGTATGCATACATATGGAGGGAAAAGCAGAGTGAAGAAAGCAATTTGGGTAAAGGACATACAACATTATAGAGAGAGAATAGAAGGAGAGAAGTAAGGGCAGAGGTGGGGGGGGTGAAGGGGGTGTACAATGCAGCATTGGGTTAATGATCTACTGTACGATATTCTTTGAAATAAGAAGTGGGAGCAGGGAGAAAAATGAAAGCAAGAGACAAAATGGAAAGAACGAAAATTTAAAGCGAGATGCAAATCCTCCACGGTGACTGCCTCTCCTCCATTGTACGGGTGTCATGTCTTCAAGGGACAGCTAATTACAACTTGTCATCAGACAGCGTGGAACAATAGGAGGTAATTTTTTTCTTGTTTTTCCCTCATATTAGACAGTCGATCGGTGGGCCAGCACGGCGCTGGTCTATCTGCTTTGGTAGTGGACTACAGACTGGAGGGAGAGAGTCTAGTAGACAATGACAGCCACTGTAGTTTTGGTTGGGGGGTGGAAGCCTGCAAGATGACTCATAGGGAGGAATGAAGAAGGGAGAAACAGAGAGAGACGAGAGGGAGGGCCAGAGAGTTTTGAAGAAATAAAAGTCAGGAGCGAGAAGAAAAGGGGTGTGAGAGACCCTATGACTGAAGTTGCCTGTTTGATCTCCCAGCTCTTCCCTCCTGAGTCAGCATTAACTACCTCTTCGTCTTCTTTCTCTCTCTTTCTTCTTCTCTAACTCTGTTCTGATTTCCTCTTCTTTGACATCTCCGTCTTTCCGTGCCACTCTTTACTTCGGCGCTCAGTTAATTTCCGCAAGTCAATGCGTGATCAAAGATGGTAATCGTGGCATTCCATTTCTGCTGGGGGAATGCAGTTTTCAATCAATTAACCATAAAACCACAGATACTGTAATGTGCTATATCTGTGTTTGGGATGATTTTATAGTAGTTTGCCTGCAGTATTTACACAGTGAAAATGAGAAAGTCTCTAACTTCTCTGTCTCTTTCTCCCAATCCCTATTCTCTATCTGTCTCTCCAGTGTGGACAGCGAGGTTCTCTCAGGAGCCGGCAGACCAGTCGGTGGTGCGGGGCCAGAGGGTGATCCTGTCCTGTGTTGTCTTCAACTACTCAGGCATTGTTCAGTGGACCAAAGATGGCCTGGCTCTGGGCATCGGAGAGGACCTCCGGGGTGAGACATCATACAGCCTCCTTAGGCTTCCTTCACTCTGTTCAGCATGTGACTAAGATGGGTTTTTCAAAGTTGATTCTGATTCGATTGGACCTGCTGATAGGCAAAATTTTATGCTGCATGTTTAAAGCTATAGAAGTTGAACTTTTGGGAATGTCTTGAGTTCTTTCTTGTACTCTACACCACAGTTGCGAAGACGACTCACCATTAACTCGTTTAATTTGTCATACCACATTTCAGAGTGCAGAGGGAAGACATATGTTTAATGTGTAAAGCGTATTTTATGCTTACAGAAGCATCTGCAACATTTGCAGTGCAGAGAGTCAGAGCTGTGCTTTGCTCTGGAACCAAAGGAGCTCAAACTGAAACTCTGTGGAGGCCACCAAGGTGACACAGTAAAATGGACTAACTTTGCATAAAATTTGATATTTTCACTTTGAAGGAGATCTTGGAAATTATGTGAAGTTTATGCCAACCCGACAAAAACTACAAATGCATGCCAACAATTACTGTGGATTCCGCTTAGACCAGTGATTTCCAACCAAGGGTACTTGTATCCCAAGGGGTACTCCTGCAGTTAATAGGGGGTATGTGGATAGATTATGGAGTAACTCAGCTAATATGAAACCAGACTAAGAGTCTACAGCCATGCTAGCAGCTCTGTGAGGCTTTGAGCTAAAGGCTAACGTTATAGCTGTATATTTAATGTCACAATAACCACCAAACTACCAGCTATGATAGGCTGACTACACAGGACACACTTTCCACCTACCTGAGTCAGTTAGAAAACCCTGACAGTATGTGCTGCAACTAAAAGTTGAAATAACCAAAATTAATGAATAAATGAAACCAAACCAAACCTACTGAAAATAGTGTTAAATAAATAACACCCAGTTTTAAATCAATCCAAACAAACACATTTGGTGGTCACGATGAACTCATCTGACAGAGCTGTGCAGGGGGAACCACTGGCATAGACTACAAAAGTATAACTAAGCCTTAAGAGACAGGGAGGTGGAATTAATCTATCTATGTAAGGCGATCTATTTTTACAAAAAAATACTTAGACTGAGCTAACCGTGCTGTTTCTTGTGTTACAGATGTGGAATTTGGTTTTCCCAAATGCTAACAAAGCACAAATCTCACAGCATTTTGAATGATACATGCTCGTCCAGTATGACATTTGAGTTACAGCTAGACTGAGCCAGCAGAGCGGTCTTGGCCAAGCGATGTAAGAGGCTACTGTTATGCTAAATACAGCCAGACTACCACAGCAGCTATCCCATCACACCATGTTGTGAAAAAATTGTGCACTTATTTAGGCTGATGTTAACTTTGGACACCTTCTGCACATATCATTGGATGTTGGATGGGAAATTCTAAGCTCCCTCTGGCGCATTTTACTGACACCCTTCAACTTGGTTGAGGAGCATCACATCATCACCTCTGTCATATCAGAAGTGGGTGACACTGACTGGCTAATATCTAATGTTTATTGAAAGGCTGATTCATCAACTAATATATTGCCCTCATTCTACTATGCAGCTCTGTGCCCTTACTGTTCGCTCCAGTCTTTCTCTTTGCATTTTTGTCCCTAGTGATGAACTTTCCAGTTTGATTTATTAAGTCTCCCACTTGTCCGTCTGTCAACAACAGCAATTTAAGACACAGCTTGTCTGACTTTGACAAAACTTGGGGGAGTGATGCATCTCATCGCTGTGTTGCAGCATTTTCAGAATTGCACTGATTAGCCCAAAGGGGGCTGTGCAATTACTGGTCAAAACAAGTGGGCATATTTTTAACTGATTGGTCCTGAGGGAGACTGCATCATTTGTGACATGCTGTTCATGTTACTGTTGTTTTCCCCATACTTTGTGCATTAAAATACTAGGTTTAAAATCTTTTCCTCTTTTCATTTGCTTTGCTTATCTTTCACAATTTATTTTCCTTTCTTTTCATTCTATTCTCCATTCTCATCTACTGTAGCCTATGATTTTGGATCCTCTCCTCTCCTCTCTTTTCCTCCACTGTCTGTCATGCTATTCCTTTGCGACCTCCTCATCTAAGCTCCCTTGTTCCTTTCTCTCCCTCTCGTTCTCCTTTTTTCAGCTGCCTCTGTTGTGCTGAGCCTTCTCTCCTATTCTTCATTTAACTTCTCTACCTTGTCGCTCTTTCTCTCTCCTTACCTTCACTTTGCTTGATACACACACTCATTTCATGCTCTCCTCTTTCTCACAGCCCTTCTGTCCTCGTCTGTCCCTTCTCCATTCTTTTTGTCTCTCCCTCCCTTTCTCCCTCCTTTCTTTTAATCATATTGTTACTGTAATGGTTCAGTGCTTCAAGCCAAAGCTTTTAAATAAAAACATGTGAATGAACACTGGCCGCTTCATGCGCACGTACACTCAGTGTGTGTGTATATGTGTGTGTGTGTGTGTGTGTGTGTGTGTGTGTGCTGGTGTATGAGGCTCTGTCCCTCTGTGCCCCCCCCCCCATTTCACATGCAAATGCATGTATATACAAGGCACACACGTGCATACAGAAACAAGGACACACAAGGTTAGGCAAGCAGCAAAGCTCAGTTCGGAGGCTGCACATGGAAACGGCACAGAGAATTTCACATGCAATCTACGTCTGGGCAACAAACATGAATTCTGCACCATGGACTGGAGTCGATTTGATTCCTCTAAAACGTTGCTGTCATAATGCATTCATCTTTTCCCCCTGCTGGTGAGAGAGAGCATGTATGCCACCTAATGGTGAGAATGTACAGCAGTGACACAGCTGGGCTGTGTGGAGGATGGGGGAAGGGGGAGGATTGAAGAGGCTGTGTGTGATTGTGTGTGCATCATGCAACTGTGTGAATGTGTATGTTTGTTCATGCGTTTGTCTTTGTGCATATCTATCGCATCATGTGGCCATGCATCTCTCTAGTGTCGTTTAGCCTGATGAAGAAAAAGTCCCATTTTTGCTTCACGCATGACACAGATCTGATGTTTTCTTATCAGCATGAACTGCAACAAGCTGCGTTGTATCGGATTTTTGATAATTCTGATACAGACCACATGGGTATGTGGGGATCCTGAGACGTGACGAATTAACAGTTTATATTTGAAAGTTCAAATATTAAAGATATAGTGACATAATTCACCTTCAGCCGGCACGAACACAGAGGACAATAAGAACAATAGGAAAGAGTAAAATATACTGATTAGCATTTTAGGAAATGTTTTAATTTGCTAAAATGTGAAGAAATGCGAAGCTGTAACTAAAATGTGTTCAACACAAGCAGAAAAAGCAGAAGGTTCAAAAATTTTATATATCTAATTTCTTTTAGCTCTTTATGACATCCGTGTGACTTTTTATTGTTATCAGATAGTGTATGTGTTGTAACTTTAAACAGATAGAAAAAGCCACCCAAATCAGATATAAAATTTATCATTAAGACCTGAGGTGAAAATCTAGTTTATGTGTGGGCCCCCTAAAAGTTAGGATTATTTAACTCTTAATCTACTTTGTTTGTCTGTGTGTCCCAGCCTGGCCCAGGTACCGTGTGCTGCGTGTGCAGGAGCTGGGCCAGTACAACCTGGAGATCCTGTCAGCTGATCTGTCTGATGACTCTCTGTACGAGTGCCAGGCCCCTGATGCTGCCCTGAGGTCCAGGAGGGCCAAACTCACCGTCCTCAGTGCGTTTGTGTACATGTGTGTCAGTAAACATGTCTATAGAAAGTATGTGAGATGTTGTGTGTTTCTAACACTCTCCTGTCCCGCTCCAGTCCCTCCAGACGACCCGGTGATCGATGGAGGGCCAGAGGTGTTGCTGAATGCGGGGGAGTCCTACAACCTGAGCTGTGTGTCTCGAGGGGCTAAACCGCCTTCTATGATCGAGTGGCTAAAAGATGGTCTGCCTGTGGAGGGGGCTGCCAGTACCACTGTAAGTCTAAAATAGAGACCGCATTCACCAAGACACACTAAACACACACATTCATGAAGTGTTTTTACAGTTACAGTATTTCATCTGTATTATAAATCTTTCATCAATGTCTCTCTGCCCTCCATCACCAGGAGGTGCTTCCAGACAGGAAGAGGGTGACCACACATAGCTACCTGCCCATCCAGCCCGTCGACACCGACACTGGGCGGAACTACAGCTGTGTGGCCACCAACCTGGCTGTTCCCACTGGCAAAAGCACAACTGTCACCCTCAACGTACATCGTAAGCAATTAAATAATATAGCTTAAGAAGTATCATTGTTTTTTCATATCACATTGAAAAGTGGGTATTTGCAAACACATAGATATACTGTATTACATCAACTTTGAATGAATATCCTTTTCATCACAATATATTATTACACTACCCTGCTAATTACTGCATAAACAAGTATTTTTTTTTACATTTCAGACTAATTAAAAGCAATGTGGTGTCATATTTTGAAACATTAAACATCTGCCAGCAGCTAAGTGTTTTATAGCCATTATTAAGTAATACATGGCAGCCATTTTGCATCCAACTCTCCTCCAGACTGCAGCACATATTAGATATAGTAAGGCTGTTGTTATGTGAGTCTCTCTCTCTCTCTCTTCCAGATCCACCGACAGTGACCTTGTCCATTGAGCCTCGCTCTGTCCTGGAGGGGGACAGAGTCACCTTCACCTGCCAGGCTCACGCCAACCCTCCTATTATGGGCTACAGGTCTGCGTCCACATACAAGCACATTCTTATTTTCACTGGGTCTCTTAAAGTAGCAGTTACGTGGCCAAATTGTTTGACAGAAATTTAGTATTTCTTTTTGGTTTTGTATGATTTTTGTTTAAAATGTCTGTGGTTTCAAACTGTGTTTCTTTATTTTGCTTTGAAAGCAGTGTGTATTCTTAAATTCACCTGAAGTGGCCTTAAAAAAGGAAATACATGTAAATCTATTTAGAGAATCAGAAAAACAGGACATTTTAATATTCATGGTTTCCTTTTGAGTCACATATGTTGTTCCAGGGTGTGTACATACATTTTTTATTGTATATAACAAAGTGCATTTTAACCCCAGGTGGGCTAAGGGGGGCGTGGTGCTGCAGGGTGCCAGGGAGAGTGTGTTCACCACCAAGGCCGACCACTCCTTCTTCACCGAGCCTGTCTCCTGTCTGGTTTTCAATGCTGTGGGAAAGACCAACGTCAGCATCCTGGTGGACGTCCACTGTGAGTAACATAATACTCATCTCACCTTGTTCAATCGCCTGTGGCCCACTTCACTCACATGCCACTGTTGTGTTTATTTTTCCTCTGAGCAGCTTCTTCCCTTTTAGTCCTACTGCATTATTACTCAAGCACAACAAAGACCATCTCTCTCTGTTTCTGTGTCTCCAGTCGGTCCAATTCTGTTGGTGGAGCCGCAGCCAAAAACAGTAGACATTGACTCTGATGTCACCCTGAACTGCAAATGGGCTGGAAACCCTCCACTCACACTCACCTGGTTCAAAAAGGGTTCAAACATGGTAAGAAGCCAACAGCCCACGTTTTGCACATTTCTTCTCTGTTCTTGTATTTACACTATTTTTAAAGTTCACAATTTCTTCTCCTGTGTTTACAAAAGCAGCCTGTCATTCAAGGGCATTATCTTGTCTGTAGATGTCTTTCTTCTTTTCTGCCTGTCCTGACCTCTTTCTCTCAAATTCACTTCACTTTTTATCACTTTAGGTCAGATTACATTTAATAAATTCAATGAATAAATTTGAATATTATAGCAGAAACAGAGGACAATACAATGTCTGGCAACCATATTGCAGATTTTGAACATCATGGTTTTGAAAATCTGATTTCGTTTATAGTATTTACAACAACAACACAATTCAACAGACATTGCTGTTTATTCGACAGGAAACATCAGGAGAGAGAGAGAGAGAGACAGAGAGAGAGAGAGAGGTATGACATGCAACACCCGGCTGAAATCAAACTGGGGACGATGCAGTTATACAGTATAGTTCGACATTTTGGGAAATACGCTTATTCCCTCTACTGTGGAGGTTTACATGAGAAGATTGATACTACTCTGATGTCTCTATAGTAAATGGGAAGCTACATCCAGCAGTCGGTTAGCTTAGCTTAGCACAAAGACTGGAAAAGGGGGAAACAGTTAGTCTGGCTCTGTCCAAAGGTAACAAAATCTGCCTACCAGCAACTTTAAAGTTCACTAATTAACACATTATATCTCAATTGCTTACAACAGCTGAAGTGTAGAAAGACAGGGTTTTACTGGGGTTTATGTGTTAATTAGCTTTAGCTGGTAGGTGGATTTTGTTACCATTGGTAGAGCCAGGCTAGCTGTTTGCCCTGTTTACAGTCTTTATGCTAAGCTAAGCTAATCATCTGCTGGCTCTAATTTTATATTTACCGTATAGACATGACAGAATGGTATCAATCTTCTCATTTAACTCTCAACAAGTGTCTTGTTAAGTTAATCATCACTGTTTTGTTGTTAACATCTACTGTGAACACCTGCCAGAAGCTAAATACATGGCTAGTAGGTGTATGTAAACATTGATATTGTTGCTTTGACCACTGGCTGTTTAGCTAGCAAACAGCTAGCTACTCTGACTCTCATTAAGCTACAGAGTAGAGACTAGAGAGACTAAAGACAATTACAGCACAGTAAATGAAATCTGCCTTAGCAAACTATGGACTGACTTGGCCTACACCTACATCTGTATCATCAGTCTTGTTCAGGTATTTCTCTCTCTCTAGGTGGTTACATATTTAGCCATCATTTTCCCACAGCTAATTTTCCAATGATGTGGTTGCTAGGCAACTGCAGAACCTCTGTGATGGGTTAAAAGTGGATGTGCAAGTTTACATTGTTAGCCAATTAGGGTTAGAGCAGTAGAACACATGTACCCAAATAAGGCCACACATGCAAATATGCAACATGATCTATTGCAATAATAAGGTATACAGGTGGAGGTACATTAGTATATTAGCCTTTTATCTACTTATGTACATGTGGGCTTTTATTTTGTTTATCCCCTCCTGCTGTTTAGCAGATTTGCCTTGTTTATATTTGTGTCCTTTTTTTCACTCCTCCACAGGTTCTGAGTAACAGCAACCAGCTGTATCTGAAGTCGGTGAGCCAAGCGGATGCTGGCCAGTATGTATGTAAGGCCATCGTCCCACGGATTGGAGTAGGAGAGACTGAGGTCACGCTCACCGTCAACGGTCAGAAAACATCCACACAATTTAATGTATCACTGCTTGTAGATGCTTTCTAAAAGGTCAGCTTGTCAGTAATTGAAAAAACAAGTTGTATGTCCAAAGTGGTGGCCATTTATTTTTAATACAATTCCTCTTGAACAGGCCTGGTAAGGTCAATGTCTTTAAAAAAGAGAAAAAACCACCAGGCTTGAATATGATTTTGGCAGTTTGTGGTATTTGAAGTGTAATTTCTTTTATTTCTCTCTTTTACACATACTCACATATCCTCTCATTTTTGTCCAATTTAGGTCCTCCCATCATCTCCAGTGATCCAGTCCAGCATGCAGTGAGGGGGGAGAGAGGAGAGGTGAAATGCTACATAGCCAGTACACCTCCGCCAGATAAGATTGTAAGTGAAAAGATAAGAAAATGTGAAAAAACAGTGCTATGAAACATTTCTGGCACCAAACCACCACAATGAAAATGTCCAAATTTTAGCCCAGCATCAATTTTTCAGACAAAAAAAAAGCCAAACAAGGAAAAACTTCAGTCACAAAGAGCACAAAGTTGTACAACGAATAACTAGTCTGACAGTGATTTGTTACTGTACCTTCTTGTTCCTAAATGGCTCCACTCCTGCGAGGTAAATGCTTTTAGACACTGTCCCCTTTTTTCTTTTTGAGTGGTGACTCACCCATAAACTCTCCCAGAATTTTCCTCCATCCCATCACATAAACAAACCAACACTAACACTAAGCCTGTCTGCTTTTAGCTCCTGCGTCAGAAATCAGCCCGGATGCTTGCTCCACTCGGCTGTATCACAGAGACGCAGTAGTAGTAGTTCCTCTGCTCCCCGGCCTCTGTGACTGATCCATCCTGACTCTTAGTGCGCACTCCTAATGCAAGTGGCGGAGGTTGGGACAGAAAAAGATTTATAAAATAAATATAAAGGACTGGAGAGGAACAGTTGTCCCAGTAAACGCCACAGCCAGGAGATTATCCTTCTCTGGAATAAGTGGGCAGATTATGGGAACATGTGGGCTTATGCATAATTAACTTGCCTTAGTACAGTACTTCACTTCTGAATAATACAGTTGCTTTTACTGGCTTTAAAGGTGGAGAATGTGCAAGATTCTCGCCAGCTCATTCACCCCCACCCACCTCCACTTCTGTCTGCAGAAACATACAAACTGTTGCTGGTCTTAGCAAGTAATGCAATGTGTGTGTTTACATGTGAGTGTGCGCTTGATGTAAATTTATGTAGTCTATTTCTGTCATGCCCTTTTGCAGTATGTGTTTGAGTTAGACAGATATATATGGCCAATAATGGCTTTTCACTAAATATCATATCAACCAGATGAAGTACATGAAACCTGTAATCAAATGGTTTACTGATTTAAATGCTGAGTCCCCCCCCCCCTTATTTGAAGTTTTTAAAGAGAAAGTAAAATCACTCTCCTTTAGTGATTCCGTTTAATTTTAATTTTATTATTCTTCAGAGTCACAATAACAACAGAAAACAGAAACACAAATATGGATCAATTAATGAATAAGCAAAACACACACACATACACACACACACACACACACACACACACACACACACACACACACACACACACACACACACACACACACACACACACACACACACACACATACACAAGAATAGTAATACAAATGTTTACACACCGTTTGTGCAACTGGATGAGGGTTTTCCATGAAATCTAATAGGGAACCCCAAACTTTATAGAATTCATTTGAGGTTTTCTTAAAATTATAAATATTTTTATATATGGGACACAACCTAATAAACCACAAAAGGAGTGCAATACACTGCTATTATGGCTGTCCTGAAAGGAATAGTTCAACATTCTGGGTAATAAGCTTATTCACTTTCTTGCCAAGAGTTAGATGAAAAAATCAATACCACTCTCATGTTTCTATGGTAAATATGAAGCTACTGCCAGCAGCCAGTTAGCTTAGCTTAGCACAAAGACTGGGAACAGGAAAACAGCTCTTTGTAAGTTATATATTGTTTGTTTAATCCAAACAAAAACTGATTTGTAAAAATGACATGTTGTTGTTTTATAGGGAGTCACGTGTTAAGAGGTGCTGGTAGAGGGATTTTTGTTACCTTGGGACAGATCCTTGCTAGCTGTTTCCCCCTAAGCTAAGATAACTGGCTGCTGGCTGTAGCTTCATATTTAGTGTGCAGACGTGAGAGTGGTATCAATCTTCTTATCTAACTCTCAGCAAGAAGGCAAATAAGCATATTTCCCAAAATGCTGAACTATTTAAAAACCTTTAGGGCTTTATGTTTGGAAGTATCCATCTGTATGTTCGCTTCAGTTATTGTCGTCAAGGTTTCAACAACATTAGACCTAGGAAATTAAATGGGTGCAGCTCCAAAACATATGCATGAAATTTTCCACTTTGACTTTACATCTAGGACAGCATTAACAATTCTTATACTTTAATGAGTGAAGCATTTGTGGTCTCAGATACACACAAATTAAGTCATAATTGCTTATTTATAAATTTACTTTTAAACAAACATTTATGACTGCTAAAACAAAGTCACCAATTTTCCAGTTAAGATCTTCCTTCCATTTCAGTTATATTCTTCTAAATTAATTCTGCATTTAATGGCTTACTACCATTAATGGCTACCAACCTGCTTTATGACCACCTAATAGACTCATCCATTAGGGTTTGAATAGCAACATATAGTGTTGTGTGATGCATACATGTAGATTAGTTTAAAATCCTGAAAACATGCTCAGCTGCAAGTGTCTAGGTGCAGAAAAATAACTAATACTATCTGATATATTCTGAATGAATAGAATTTTATCACACAACTTACACAAATACATGTAATCCCTCTCAAATAGCGCTTAAATAATTGTGATATAATATGATATGGCCTCCTGTTTGTGTGCGTGTGCTGCAGGTGTGGGCGTGGAAGGAGAACGTGTGGGAGAAGGAGAAGGGGACGCTGCTGGAGAGGTACACGGTGGAGCAGAGCAAACCATCAGCCGAGGGCGGCGGCGTCCTCTCCACCCTCACCATCAACAACGTGATGGAGTCTGACTTCCTGTCCACCTACAACTGTACGGCCTGGAACTCATTTGGCCCCGGCACCATGATCATCGCACTGGAGGAGACTGGTGTGTTTTATAAATTCATTGTTTTTCAAATTCATGAGATAGGGACGAGACAGCATGCAGTGGTTTCATCAGCAAAATAGCAAATGCGAAAACTATTTATTTTAGTTTGTAAAATGCTTGTTTGTAAAAAGTTTACACTGACAAAGTATTACAGCAGGACATACATAGCTTCAAATTAGTTATCACACCATTACTATTTATAAAGTAAAAAAAAAGATGATCCAAAAATAACTTAAAAATAACTATCTGTGCATGTATATAGTGTATCTGCTAAATGAAAAAGAACGGTGTGGCCATATGACGATATATATACCACGATATGATTGTCAACTTGTATTGGACCACTGTAGGCAACGGTGTAGTTTCTAGGTTTCTAACCCTACTTAAGATCATTTTTAGTTTCTCATATTTTCTGTTGTAATACTAATAATAGTATTTGCATCATTATCATATTATGCATTGTCCTTTCAGGCGAAATTCAGGGCAAAAAAGTCTCCAAAGCACTTGCTGCTGCTGCTGCTTAAGCTTGTTGCTTTGAGTGCACGTAACTCAGATGAGTGTATCAACATGTTAATGCACTCTTCTCTCATCTGTACTATGGACAGACAGACAGAGAATAATATTCACTAAGCCCTTAGTAAGACCTCAACCTGAAACAATAAAAGTTAGGGGGACCTGCAGATGCAGAAGTGAAAGAACATCTTTAAACTCAGTAATTGTATGCAAATGTAAGTAGAGAGAATTATAAATTCTCACATCTAATAATTCTTCTTAAACTTAATTTAACTAACAGGTGACATCCAATGCATTATATATATTCATTTATCAGTAAATTACATGATGCTTTGTACTTTGGGACACTGAAAAGACGGATTACTATTTATCTAATGTAGTCTACATTTTACACATCAAATGGACCTGGAAATCTATATATAGCCAACACCAGAATTTAATTTGGACAAAAAGAACTACTACACATTGTCCCAGTAACTGGGGATGGGGCAACTGTGATGTATTTTAGGTTCATGAGATGCATTTGTTGCATTAAAATCTTGATTGTGCCACTATAAACAGACATTTGCATCTCTAACTCAATTAATTCCCCTCTCTCTCTTTGTGTCTCTCTCTTTTTCTCTCTCACCCCCTCATTTCAGAGGAAGTCCCGGTGGGTATAATAGCTGGTGGGACAGTGGGCTCTACCATCCTCTTATTCATCTTTCTGCTGGTCCTCGTTCTTATCTTCTACCGGCAGCGCAAAGGCAGTGAGTCACACACTCCATGTGCTTAACAAAAACAGTATTAAGACCCAATCTGCATGTACAGTTATATTTTTCATGACTTTTTTTTTGAGAATAATGGCTTAAATGCTCATCACTAGACCAAATAACTTGCAGCAAACCAAAGAAAATCAAACACCTGCAACTTCCTCTTCACCATATGGATGGAGGTCCCCTTTGAACTTGCTCCTCCAGCTCATGAAAATACACCAGCCAAGATGCGTGTGTCCAGCTGCATTCGACCTTGCCGTGTTTTTCTTCCAGGTCGACGCGGGGTCACGCTGGGTAAGCCCGATATCAAGGTGGAGACGATAAACAAGGAGACCCACAGCTTAGAGGAGGACTCCGGCAGCGTGTCCACGGCCTCGCGCATGGTCAAGGCCATGTACTCGGTGAGCAGCAGCGGGATATGTGTGCTTGGGCTGGACACTGTTTACACAGCCTGTAGTTGTAGAAAAAACCTCAGATTAACTCAGTAACCTCTCCCTACGGCACACTGTACCTTTTGACTAAAAACAAACTCTATGCTTTCTCGTGTAATCGCTCCTTTTAACACTTTTAATTCCATTTTCTCTTTTCCTGTCATACTCTGTTGCCTCCTTCCCTCTTCTGTTTTGTTATGGCACCTTCTCGCCTCCTTTTTGTTTTTGTTTTGTTTTGTTGTTTGACGGTTTAGTTTCTCCCCTCTGTGTCCTTCTCTCCCTCCAATCAGCCCTTTAAAGATGACATAGAGCTCAAGTCTGACCTCCGCAGCGACACCCTGGACACCCGCCAGGAGTATGACCTAAAGGTGAGCTTACACAGACGCCAGAAACACCCATTTGTATCAAATCGGGAAGAAGAGTGTCTTCAAAATCTAAAGAAAATGACTTTTTTACTACTAAAAGACTCAAAGTACTGAGCATGGTTAAAATCACAGGCACATAAATAGGTAGAAAAACACAGATATATTTAATATGAAGTCAAAATCACCAAAACATTGATAATAGAATGATGCCAAAGTCAGAGTGAGGTCTTGTGGTGTTCATTTTGGAGCAAGGTTTCATTCTAATTATACCTCAAAGGGCTGCATATATCCTAATCATTACTGACATTGTGACTCTGAGTGATGACTTTCATCCAGTGATGTACAGCATTTCTTTTCTTATGGAAGTGATGTCACCCAGAAATAATAATGAGACGAACTACATAATATAACTTTTGGAGTTTTATACTATAAATGAAGCCTAGTTTATTCATATATAATCCCAACTGATCATTGATTGATCTCAAAAATGTTTGTTTCACTTCATTCAGGTGCATTGACAAGTATTGATTTTTCCTTTTAGATAGCAGGTGTTGCCCTAAGTGATAGATCATTGCAACTTCACTACCACTACAAAAGATTTCATTTGATGTTTTATATACGTAAGTGTAATACTTAAGCCTGATAAAGTCCTTCTAAAAGTTGAACTTAGTTAAACTTTTAATAATTCAGTTTGATCATATTGGTCAACCATCATGCTCCTTCAGTCTTCCCCCATCCCAACACAGCAGCCAGACATTGCTTAGCTGGAGATCAAGTGTTCTCTGTAAATAACCAACCTGTTAATAACCAACTGTATAATCTGGGCTGAGGTTTAGTTGGAGACGACAGTCACTGATGCTGCTATACTGTAGCCCAGGCCTATTCAATTGGCGGCCCGCGGGCCACATCCAGCCCAGAAGCAACATCTGAGTGGCCCAGCATACGTGAATCTGATATATGACAAAATAAGTAAACTACATATATAGTGTATGGAAGTAGCTAACGAGTTGCTTCCTTCTCATCTCTGTTGAGAGTTCCACATGCGCAGTAGCGATCAGGCAGGATGTTTACGGATGTAGCGACACCGCCAATCATATCTTTCACACATCAACGTTTTCTCATGTGAGTTCCGACCGGCTTAGTAGCTTTTCAAAACATCTGGCTATTGACAGTCACAAGTAGGGAAGTGCTCGACTGAAAATATGTCTCTGTCAGCCCTGAAACGTAAATTTGACAATGAAACCCGTCAGTTTAACCCTGCCTGGACTGGCAAGTATTTTACCATATGACAGTTTAATGTAATGTTAACACATAAAGCTAAATAGTTTCTTTAAGAATGATAATTAGGTTCTGCCGTAGCATGTTATGTTGTCTTGGTTAATGTCAAGTTGTCATAACATAGACATCTCAAACTATGTCAACTTTCCAAAATGACATAATTGACTGAATGACACTTAATGACAACAGTCAGAAACATTAATAAAGACTCCTTCATGTTTATGATGGTGTCATGTCAGTCTTATGCACACCCCTTCAAATAAAGTGTTACAAAAAAAATCTAAAAAGTAATTTAAAAATTTCATTTTGAACCCTCTAGAGGGTGCACACGTGCATCTGAAGTAGCCAGAAGAAGACAAAGAAAAGGGGTTTGAAAAGACAGCTGGGTTTTGATAGTGGACTGGAAGTCAAAATTCAATGCATGTTTAATGCAATTATAAAGCAACGTGACAGAATCAAATTAGGAAAAGTCACAGTCCATCTAAACTGGATAACAAACTAGTGCTTGGAGCAAAATTTGTACTACTTCTACTTTTTAAATATGAAATGTATCCAAAAGAGTTTTCTTTATAAACAGCTTGCTTTTTTAATTGACATTTTCTTTTCAAATGTAATGTTGTTTTATACCTGTAGCTTAATACACATGTTAAAAACCTCATTAAACATTCACAGTTCACAAGACTGTCAATGGAATGTTTTAATGCTGAATTGTTAATATCCTGCTGGTGTTAAAAGTAGCATTACATGATTTCAGTAGTTGTTGCCCTTTCATTTGACTGTCATGGCCAGGTTTTTTATGCACTGTTATCTTCTATACAGTGCATAAAAGCATAACCAAAGGGGCTGCTGTTTATCTGAATGTTGTTAGCTGGAAAATATGACTTATTAGTTATGACTTACAAATATGACTACAGTCCAGTTAAAACAACTCCACCCCCGCATTGGTACAAAACCCCTTCTCAGTACAGCTGTCTCAAGCCTCAAGAATATTTAGACCTCTTTCTGTCCTCTAGTTTTCTTCTTTCTACAGTGTGTTAGGTTTGTGTTGATGCTTCTCTGGAATCAGCAGCTTTTCCTCTGGGCAACATGTTGTTGGCTATAAGTAAAAAAAAAAAAAAAAAAAAAAAACCCATCAAACTCATTTTTATGATTTCAAGCCAGTCTGTCATTTGGACTAATCAACAAAAACAATTCAGTTCACTGTCTCTTCAGCAGAGGTGTGCTCTACTTCATGCACTGGTTTGTAGGAGACCTTTAAACTTAGTGTTAGTGTTGCACTCAATGTCTGTGAGAATATTGGATTAGGGTATTTGAGACAAAAATATTTTGCAGTACGGTTGGCCTTTCTTTAATTGCTGGAGCTCCTTTGGTCTTCTCTGCCCTTCGCTCTCAGTCCAACTGTGAGGCGACTAGCTTGTTGGCTAAGTTGGCTCACTCACCTTGAAGATATTATATATAAAGACAAAACAGAAAAAAACAACTCAAATTGGAAAGACATTTAAAAAAGATAAAGGACGTTTAGACATACTCTGCCCATTCAGCTGGCATGCATCATTTATACATTTTGACACCGTGGGGCTAGGCGTAGGTGATGAATGTATTTTCACGCGTAAAACTGCCAAAATGTTCTGCTGAAACTCCCCCCCATGAATATTTTGTGAGGGCAGACACACCACCCCTCTAGCTGGAGTGCTGCCTTGGATCACTTTGAAGAAACACAGACATGAATCCACCCCAGGAGGTGGTTAGATCACCCCGACAACAGCCTCAGCCAGACTGTTTTTTTCCTCCCAGCTGCCTGAAGCACCAAAGCAGTGAAACAGAGTTAGTTGGGGGAGGAGTCGCGTATGTGAGAGACAATGAAATGGCAGAATCATGTCAGAAATAATAGTAGAGCAACATTAGAGCATTCAGCAGGGGGTGTAGTGAACAGGGAGAGCATCCTTCCTTCACCCAGACAATCTGGGATCAATGCTGCATATTGGCAGGGATCCAACCTGCTCGAGAAGCCTGGAGTAAAACACAGATAGGCTTAAACTCACGAAAGCTTTGAGAAAAAATTGCTAAATCAGAATTTTTCTTGTTAACCAAAAAATGAAAGCGGTACCCCAGTTCCATCCTACACAATGTAATATTTCAAAGCAGGTTTTGAGTATGTCTTGTGCTCACACTGGAAATGTGACAGAATCAAGTTATACTAAAAAGTCTGTCTACATACCAAAAAATGATTGTGAGTGTGCTGTTTTTGGATCCTATTTACAAAGAAAATGGAGGAGCTGCTCACAGCTGGAAAAATATGTAACAGATCTAGATGTTGGTAAGACTGCTCCTTAAACACCTCAGAAAACAAAAAAATGACTATTAATGACTACTACTTTGTTTTTTTGTTATTTAATGAGTATTGGAACTCCAAATTTGCAGTTTGTTTAATTGATTTGATTGTCTTGTTTTATTATTTGTACTGTAAATTACATTCATTTCTTTTATACTAACCGCAAAAACAGTACACTATGAAATAGAACATACTCTATATACTATTAGTATGTAGTATAAAATTTGACACATCAGATTTATTTTTTTTCACGTCATGCTTCTGTAACTTATATTCAAATCTCATCATTATCCCCCAGGAATATTTATTTAAAGGTCGCAAGAGGTACTAGAGATCAAGATTGCATCCTGTTTACATTTACCAGCACTGTAAAAATAAATATACAGTACATAAAAGATCTTTTGAAAGTTGACATAATTTTAGAGGGTGCTTTAGGATGCCAGACTTGGTGGATTACTCCTACAGTTGAAACAGGTCAGTTGCTCACGCGGTTAGTGTCATTGGAATTTTTGGGGACTTGAGGACTCCATACCTTGATTTGCATACATTTCTGAAAAGGGACTAAGACTGCTGAGTCACAAAATAGAGAGCAAACTGCTCTCACAGCACAATCTTAATGAAGATGGACCTGGATGCTGACCAGCTCGAGACGCGCAGTTCACCCTGACCTCTGACCTTGTACTAGAGAGAGAATTTCTCTTTCAGGAAGGAACATAATATGTTTATTATCGAGCTCTTTTGACTTTAAGAATCTATACACTGGCATATATACATTTTTTTGACAATAACCCTCATTATATCTTTTCTTAATGCCCACTGTGTTTTTGTATCTTGCTGTTTGTCTCTGCGTCTCTCTTCAGGACCCCACCAATGGCTACTACAACGTGCGAGCCTCCACCCACGATGAAGGTCGCCCTGCCTCCCGCTCCACCATGCACTACTCTGACTACCGCTCCCCTGCAGGAACACCAGGGGGAGCTGCATCTATTAGCAGCAGCGCCGGCGGCTCAGGAGCCACGGCCAGCGGAGGAGCCCCTGGTCCCCCTGGCCCCCTCACCTCCCCTGGCCGCCCCCAGGCCTGCTACGACCCCCGGCCCCCCTCCAGACTGTCCCACATCAGCTACGCCCAGTTTAACACCTTCACTCGTGGCGGCCAGAGCCAGCAGCCCCCCGCTAACCCCCCCCCTGTGGCCAGCGACTTCCCGGGGGACTGCAGCCTCCTGGACTCCACTTCCCAGCTGGCCTATGACAACTACGGATACCCTTCGCATTACCAGACCTACCGCATGGGTTTCGCCCCGTCCAGCCTGGCCCCTCTGGAGGCTGGCCCATCCTATGAAATGTACGGGGTGGGATCTGGGGTGGGATCCGGTGTGGGGGGCCCTGGGGTCGGCGTGGGTCCCGTGGGTCCCGTGGGTCCTGTGGTTCCCGGGGGTCCTGCTCCCTCGGGATCAGAGACTGGACTTGGGAAGTACGGCAGCTCCACTCGCTTCTCCTACACCTCGCAACACTCTGACTACTCCCACAGCCGACACACACAGAGGATGCAGACTCACGTGTGAGAGACGCATAAACACCTCACAGTCTTAGCAGAGCATGAGGAAGCATCTTATAAATAGTGTCACACCTAAAAACACACACAATCATAGATTTACACACACATGTTCACACACACTGACACGAACATGCCCTACTGAACACAAACAAGACTACAGAACACAAAAAAACATCACACACACACACACACCCATGCACAGAGTCAGAAGACCATGCCCATGAGACAGGGAGGGTATGAGAAACACACAGAGAGAGAAAAAGAGACGAGTGGAAAAGGAGTTTTAGTGAGACAGGGAAGGGAAATTCCACACAGTTTTGAATTCCCTCACTCCCAATGTGTTTATCCGAGCTCTGAAAGAGCGGACGGCGCAAGTCACAATCAAGACTGGGAAAGAGAGCAAGAACCAGAGAGAGGACGAGAGATCACAGATCTTTGGAGACCTATAGCTTTTGCTATGAACTGACTTTGTAAATGATGGGAGAGAACGTCTTAAGGCAAAACTGACTGACTGTCAAATATGGTACACGCTGATCGGGAGAAACCTCAACCAGTGGAAGTCATTTCTGGCCGCCGTTTTTTAACTTTTTTTGCTGGTTGTCTTATTCAATGATCATAGAGCACATATATATAGTATTCCAAAATGCCCTTCTGTATAGTGGTACATGCCATCATGCCAGGCGGCATGGGGTGGGGTGGGGGGTGTTGGGGCTAGGGTGGGGTTGGGAGGGTTGTCATCATTTTGCACTGCATCAACAGTATTCATGCTTAGACGTCCCTTATCTATATCTGTGTAATGTCTTCTTTTTATTTGCACACCAGACTAGAGCTTTGTATTCTATTTTTTAACATTACAGAATTATTTTTGTCAATGTAAACATGTAATGTGTATGTATGGACCAAAAGTTTGAACGTGAGCGCACATAACTCGAGCGTTTGCCTGGGTGATTCCACTGAGACAGAGTGAAGAGTTGTGCCAACAGCAGAGCCTGAATTCAGGACTCATTTCACATCAGAAGGGTATATCAGTGTATAAAAGAAACCTAGTGCCAAGTGTTCATGTTGTTCTTCACCTTAGACCATGTATATGCAGTAGAAGCTCCTTCTATTGGTGACTGTTGCTTTACAAACCAGGCTCGGGGCCTTGTGTCATTCCCAGATATTTTCATAGGCTGGAGCCTTTTTCTCTGAGCTCTTATCTACAAGCCTGGTGCAGACAGAGAGAAAAAACACAGATGTTGTTGGGTTTAGAACTGAGTGGCCTTATAGGGGAACATGTCGTATATTTCCATTTTGAATCATTCCTCATCGTCTGTCTGCCAAAATGGCCAGAGGAGAATGTGTATGGAGAGGTTCAATGAAGGCTTGTTCACAATATTGACATGTGGTAGTGTATGACTGTGAGTGTGTGGGTGTGCGAGTGTGTGTGAGAGAGAGAAAGAGAGAGTCCAAGAAGGAGTGTGTGGGCGTTGGCGCGAACATTGATTTGTACAGTGTGTTTGTATAGATGTGTAAATGACTGCGTGTGTATGGGAAGCATACTGTAAACATGCAGCGCACGACTCGAGTGTGCGCGCGACTATTGTATGCATGTCAGTGTGTATACAGTATGTATGTGTGTGTCTGTGTGTGTGCATGTCTGTGTCTAAGTGTGCGGGTGTGTGTTTCAGTATATGTCCATATCATTTCTCTCACAATCCTGTTACAGTACTTTTATACCTCTGGTAGGACTGTATCCTGTATTACTGTGTCTTTGAATTTAGAAAAATCCAATGTTTATCTTATTGTACTGTTCTTCGTAGCAGAGAAAACTGTTCAAATGATGTACAATGAACGTTATCAAACTCTCATTTTTTAATTTCATTATCTTCAATATTTTTAAAAAATGGTATGTAATTATTTTTCCACAGTATTACATAAATAAAAGCACTGTTTTTTATAAAACGCAGAGTTTGTCGTCTTTGGGCAAATTCATTATTTTAGATGCACCTGTTGGTATTGGAGCCCAAATTCAGGGTGTACACGCAGCAGTATAGGGTTGAAGGTTTATTAAAAGAATAATAGAATTTTTTAATATACCTTTAATATCATACACTTTGATTGATTTTACCCAGGTTTCTTCATAACAAATTCACAGCATAGGCTCCAAATAGTAATCAGTAAAAACTGGTGTCAGATATATGAGTGCAGGGTCTTTTAAAGATAAAAGTGGGGATTCATTATTTAATAAAAATAATAATAAACATAATAATGTGTGTTTTTTTTCTGCTGGCAATTGTTAGCTTTGCCATTTTGTTAACCTGGTTGTGGTTACAGATATGAAGATTATCATCCTAATTATAAATTATTCCTATATTTATCATATACGTTTACATATATAATTTATAATATTCATAAAAATGAAAAAAACAAACAAACAACAAAACCCCAAAAAGCAACATCGCACATAAACGAGTAGGCTACTTTATGTATGTTGATACATCATACCGATAGGTGGCAGACATGCTATACACCTAATGCGCCTCTAAAACAACTAAAGAAGATAGTCCTTACGTCATTGGCTAGAGGTTGTCTGACAGCCAAGATGGCCGCTACTATGTTGAGGTCGCTTACGAAACTAGGACGTCCTTCAACAAAATTAATATTAAGTAATAATTTGCTGAGCCCCGGCTGTACTGTGCTGCAAAACAGGTAAGATAACAAATACACAGAACGTGGCGCTTCGTGTGACTATGATATTGTCAGCCGTATTAGCTTGAGTTCCACAGAAATATCCACACCGAAAGGCTAATGTTAGCAGGATGCTAAATAAGCCGACTTGGACTCTTCAGAATAATTCGAGTCGTCTGCTACAATTTGCACTTTCTTTCTGGATGAAAAACGTCTTTACAAAGCACGCATATAAGTATTATAGCAATGTCATCCTTAAAGCTCGCGTACGTTACAGGATAGATTAGCTTTCCTTCTGTCTAGTCGTTACCTAAAATGTAACTGTTAGCTGTCGGATTAGCCAACGTGTGTCAGTGTTTACCAAACTGGTTCTATGCATTTTTATGCTCCGTGTAAAGTCAAAATATTTTCCAGATTTTACAAGTATTTTAAACAAAACTGATCAGTTTCTGTTTAAGAGGCTTTAAATTAAACAACAGTTTAGTTAACCAATGTGGAAGAGTAAACATTGTCTGTTTGCAACCATTCTTGCTAAAATCAAGACCTTTTAACTTACTTCACATAAGTAAAGAAAGCATGTGTTTTACAAACTACGTTGAAACCTAAGTTACCAGTCAATAAAATCAGCTTAGAGGTCTCTAAAATGGTCTTCGTTCCTTCATGTGCTGATTATGTAGCACCAAAGTCAAGGGGACTTGAACACATAGGTTTGTTATTGATGTAATCTGATACCGTAGGAGGTCTGCAGTTACTTGAATTAATACTTTTTTATGTTGCCATGTATTATGATGTTGCAACAATTAGCATTAACAAACATATTTTGTTATCCTAACATGAGCTATATCTCTGCTCTGCGTGTTTCCCTCATCTACCAGATCGGATAATCACATGTCAGGTTGGCGAGCACAGTGTAACCTAGATCATCACTCTTTCCAAATTATCCTAAACAAAATTTGATTAAAGCCTCTCTGGCAACATTCAAACAGCCTGAGAGATGGCACCTACCTAGCACATGAATGCTATTTTTGCATCTCTTCAATGATCTGTGTTGGCTAAAAACTGAAGGCCTACTAACAGACCCTTACCTCATATTAAGAATATTTTTTTTATGTTTTCACAGGCAGAAACAATGGCAGCCAGATGTGGAGTGGACAGAGCAGTTTTCTGGGGCAGTGATGTACCCCACTGCCATTAATGAGAAATGGACCCCACCCCCATGGAATGGTATCATCCACACACAGTCACACTTTTAGGGCTACTAGTCAAAGGATTCCTGTTCTCCATTAACTTTTAAGTCTTTACTTATTGAAATCAAACGGCAAACGTAAAATGTTGGGTTGCCAAGCCAGTGTTAAAGTTGACAACATTCTAATATACTTATGAAATACAACATGGCAGACTTTTTTCAGGGATAGAATTGTAAAGTCCTTGATTTATTATTGTTGTCAGTCCACCAACCTTTATTAAGACAGAGACAGGCCCTCATTGGCTGACTTAATATGTGATAAAACTGTTTAAATGACATGAACACCAACTTGATTAGTTTTAATTGTTAACTGTGAAAAGCTGCAATTCTTGCTTTTTTGTAGTTCTTATTTGGTTTAGAAAATTAGATCCTGCAGCAACACCCAGTTTTTAAAATAAATAAATAAAATGAATTCATTTAGCCTGCCCTGTATTGTTTTGTTTTCTTCCCGTAGACAAAGATCCTCCTGCAGAGAAGGATGTGTCCAACCTGACCATCAATTTTGGTCCCCAGCATCCTGCAGCTCACGGTGTGCTGCGTCTAGTCCTGGAGCTCAGCGGAGAGTCCGTCAAGAAATGTGACCCCCACATTGGCCTGCTTCACCGTGGCACAGAGAAGCTCATTGAGTACAAGACCTACCTGCAGGTACTGAACCACTTACAATATCTGTAAATAGTGTTTCTGTATTCTCTAACCCATATTTATTAGGTAGTGATTTGAATAGCTCATACTGTATGTGTACATGTATACAAGGTTGTGAAATCAGGAAGTGTAGAATCCGTGGTGCTCTTCTTGGTTTTAACCAGGCTAAGATACAGAGTAGCTGTGGTGTACTTAAAGTACAGAACAGTAATTTGCAACGAAGCGTATTGCAGAATACCTGTTGTTGTTGTTGTTATTGTGTTTAACACAGGAACATACTGTGGAGAATGAATACTACATGAGCTGGATTTACAGTGTAAACACTAGATGGTGCAAGAGCAGGGGAACACCTCACCCCCTCACTCGAAAATGACAAAATTGAACAAATTGAACATTGACAACAACTGACATGATTAAAGAAAATTTCAGAGGAGCTTTCTCATGTGTCATGTGTTACATTTTTTTTGGAACTCCCTTACCCAGTACACTTCAGTTCCACTTTTTTTATGCTACAGGCTCTGCCCTACTTTGACCGCCTGGACTATGTTTCCATGATGTGTAATGAGCAGGCCTACTCTCTGGCTGTGGAGAAGCTGCTCAACATCCAAGCTCCAGCCCGTGCACAGTGGATCAGAGGTACAGACTAGAAATGGCCAGGGTGTGTGCAGATTCTGCAAAGGCTATTGATTTCAAATCAAATGATTTAAGGCCTTAAAGGGATAGTTCATGTTTTTTGAAGTGGGGTTGTATGAGGTGCTTATCGATAGTCAATGTACTACCTACAGTAGATGGGGGGTCAGCACGCGGCCAGTTTGGAGAAGCAGACAGCTGCTCCGCCACAGACGCTCAGCTCTGTATTGTTGTGAATGGGGATCAACGGTAATATATATTTTAACCGCCAAAAAAGGTCAACCTAAAAAAAATCAATATCAGTTTAAAAGTTACATTCTCACCGGTTTTACGTGCTGTCAGCCAGCCCTTTCCTTTGGCACTGTTGCACTGTATTACGCTGCTCGTAAATCAGCTGTTAAGGTCGTAGTTCGAGTGGTTTATCGGAGAGACAGCAAATACAAGCAAATAAATGAATGAATATGACAGCAACGCAGAAATGCTATTCACTGTGGAGACAAGAGGATACCTTTATGAACCGGAGTATACAGAAGAAGAACTGTTGCAGATGGAGACTGAACGGGCTGAGAGAGAGAGAGAGAGAGAGAGAGAGGGAGAGAGAGACAGAGGGGAAACTTCTGTGGAAACTAGAGGCCGAGCTGGAGGCCGATAGAGAGCCCAAGCAACCTGGTGGTGCAGATGTATAAACTGTGAGCCCATTCCCACGGACCCGGAAAGCTACTGCTGCCATGAGTGGGACTTGGTTACAACACAACTTGAGGATCTTTCTGAATCCGAGGATGCCAGCGCCTCACACCAGCCTGCATCACCAGCCATCCAGAGTTACCTGCCTTATTGACTGCCAGTGTCTTGCGGACGTTCTTCAATTTTCTGAAGATAAATTGGAAAAATGTCCCAGACCAGAAGGGCCTAATGAAGTTTTTAGTTCTCAATACATTTTATTGCATAATGACTGATTATTACAACTAAAGTTTCAAGCTACATTTTCCTTGTCAATGTAGATTACTTGTTAGCTCATTGTATCGGCAAACTAAGCTGAAATCACAAACACTACAGCCATTAGTTTACTGTGGTATGTGTAGCCTACACCTCCTGATGTTGTAGTACACAACTTTACTTGTGTCTGACTGGTAAGGATTACATATCAGCATATATAGTGCTATCTTACCTGATGGCTGGGAACAGCAGTGCTCTTCAGCACTTGTCTGTGTGAAAAATAAACACTGCAACCACAAAATTGTTTCAATCGTACCGGTGTTAATGTCTATTTTCAGCGCAACTAGCCACAGTTGTTAATGCACAATATCATACAATGGAACAGGGTGAAATATATATGGTGACCTAGTCTCTTGGTTTTTTAGAACAGCCCAGAAAACCACAAGCATTTACCATCTTTGAAATATTTATAAAAGTTTGATTGTAGTCTCATCCAGCAACAGCACTTTCTCACTGGCAGCACAGCTGATTTACGAGTGGCGTAATACAGTGTGCTGCGAAGCGCTGGAATTACATAGAGCTGCTATTAGAATTCAGAATATTTAGGCAAATAAATGGTACTGATTTTAAAGTGTTTGGAGGGTGTGACAGGAATGACCCTTTAGAATTACACACACGCCGTTTATTGTAAAGTGATGGCTCTGGCCCCCTGTGTGTGCCAACAACTCAGCATATTAGCTATGTTGTTGCTGTCAGTTACTGTTAATGGTCATGGGGCTGCATCTAATGATAATGGTCTATTGAATATCAAAAAGTAGCAAAAGATGTCCATTTAAATTTCCCAGGATGCAAGGTGACATTTAAATATTTTTTTTGTCTAACAAACAGTCCAGAACCTAAAGATATTCAGTTTACCTTTTTTAAACAAAGAAAAATTGGAAGTCTTCACATTTAAGCAGCTGGAACCAGTGAAATGTTGTTTCACTTGCATGAAAAATGACTTAAAGCTATTAACTGATTTTCAAATATTGTTGCCAATAAATGTTTTGTCATTAAGACCCATCATTTCAGCTTTAAATGGTTGGATGTATTCTTTGTTGTGTTTGCAGTTCTGTACGGAGAGATGACTCGCATCCTGAACCACATCATGGCTATCACCACGCATGCCCTTGATATCGGTGCCATGACCCCCTTCTTCTGGATGTTTGAGGAGAGAGAGAAGGTCAGGAGCACTGCTGCATGATGGCATGCTCAATCCTTTATTATGTCAACTAGCCCAGAATCAGTCTGTCCTGTATTTTTTTTAATTTTTTTTTTAAACTTTGTTTATCTAGAAAAGGTGCTGTTTTCAGACCTGCCTATTCTCACAGTTCCTCAGCAACATTCTTAAGTTTGCTGAATACTGCAAGTCACCCATGACCTTGGAGTTCCTCAAACGATGTAATCATCAAGTCACTGAAAATGAAGCAACTCTGTCGGAGTAAACAGAAAATTTGTCACGGCAGTTTCATAAGTGCCCATTCTACATATACACTCAGTTGCTAATTTATTAGGTACACCTAGCTAAAACTAATGCAGTCTAATACAACAGCCATGCAATAAATGCTACCTTCCTGAAGGTTATAATCAGTTTTTGTTTGGACCTGTTTTAGAGAGGTCTTGGTTTCACTTAATGGTTATTTTGGAGGCTGTAGTTTGTGGTGCTGTTAAATTGTGTTGCATAATACTGAGAGGTGTTTGTAACCAATTTAGATAAATGAGGATAGAGTAAATAATAGAAACACCTCTCAGTATAATGTAATACAAATTCACAATTTTCAATGGTTTTGCAGAGGCGTTGAATCTTCTTGAACTGTTTCAACCAAAACTGAACATTATAACCTTGGGTAGAATTTATTGCATGACTGTTGTCTGAGACTGCATTAGTTATACCTAGCTGTACCCAATAAACTGGCAACTGAGTGTATATTGCAAAGGAGTCACTGATCTTAAGGCCATTACACAGGAACTGATTTGTATCTGATGGCCTCATGAAACATTAATTTTGAAATATTCAGTCAGACACAGCTACTTTGATACCCAGTCAGGTCAAAACAACTTCCAGAATCAGTTTGCCCTTAGATTAAAGGCCTACTCAGATGTCCTGAGAGAACACCACTGAAGCTCTTTTTCTTTTATAGATGGAGACAATTGAGTTAATTATTCAATCCAAAATATAAGACACAGATTACAAACCATTAAGTAAATTATCTTTTTAATGTTGACTACTTGAAGTCATCTAACTTTGTGACCCTCGTTTCCTCTCAGATGTTTGAGTTTTATGAGCGAGTGTCCGGAGCCAGAATGCACGCTGCATACGTCAGACCTGGTGGTGTACATCAGGTGGGAGAGTTCAATCAAATCAATCTTTGGGAAAATTGTGTTTTTGCTACAAAGCGCAACAACAAAGATGTATCAAGCATGTGACATGTAGATCACTTCATCAATCAGATTATGATACACGAGCATGATCGATAAAGTGCTAATGGTCTTAAATGTGTTCCAGGATTTGCCCCTTGGCCTGATGGACGACATCTATCAGTGGTGCAAGAATTTTTCCATTAGAATCGATGAAGTAGAAGAGGTAAATGGCTAGAATTTGTTTTTAATCTCCACAAGCTCTTAACATGGTAAGGCATGATAAGGATGTGGTGCAGATCTACTTATTTGAATGTTCAAATTTGCTGCTTTTCCTCTGCGCAGATGTTGACCAACAATCGTATCTGGAAGAATCGTACTGTGGACATTGGGGTGGTTTCTGCTGAGGAGGCCCTCAACTATGGCTTCAGGTAACCCAACTCCCTTCAGTTGCCTTTAATAAAATGTGAGTAAAATTTAGAAAGCTGCCCAGATGAAAACATTGTTCGAAAAGCAGAAATGTGTATAAACTGATATTTATAACCTCTCCTCATCTGTCCAACAGTGGAGTGATGCTGCGAGGGTCGGGCATCAAGTGGGACCTGAGAAAGTCTCAGCCTTACGACAAGTATGACGAAGTGGAGTTTGACGTCCCTATTGGAAGCAAGGGAGACTGCTATGACAGGTAAAAGATTAGCAAATGGCTGTAGTTATTATTTAACGGTGCCCTCAGTTCCATTTTCCTGTCCACTTTTCTATCTCAAATCAGGGGCCCGTTTCACCAAATTTGCAAGATGCAAGCTGCGACTTGTAACATGAGATCATTTCCTCTTGTGTCAATTTGAACACATTTATTAACTCCCCGTACTTTAAACCCCATGCATGAGCATGCAGAAAGGCTGTAAGACTCTCAAATTTATCTGCAGTGTGCGAATAACACATCCTTTGTGAAATGGGACACTGGCACAATTTGCGATCTGCGTGCAAGCGCCTTTAGCAAATCCCATTTGTGAAACGGGCCCCAGTTTTTCAAGCACTAGTCCATGTCGCTTACTTGAACACGTCAGTGACAAGATAGATAATGAGACATCATTTAAACATTAAACATTCAATCTAGCACTGTGTTTATTAGAAAAGATTTTATGGCATTAGTGGACAACCATATGTACATAAATTGTAGTTTATATGCAGACACAATTGGAGCCTGTACTACGAAGCAGGATTTGGGGGTAGCGAGGTAACTTCAGGTTTAACCCTGGGTTTTCAGTCTTACGATGGTGGTTCACGTCTTACCGGGGTAGATCGCCACGGTAACTTATGCTGAACACCTAACCTGCTCCGGAGCAGGTTATGTTGGAGATAACAGATCAACGCGTATAAAAGCACCGCCTATATATGCTTCTGACCAATCAATTCTCTTGGAAAATTGCATCCCCATTCAGAAGATCATGTGAAGTTCGTGCGTTGAATAAAAAAGACAACTTGGTGAGAGGGCAAGAGTGTTCAGAGGCCGACAAAACCCTTGTGCTTTGTATCCCGATCACATCCTACAACAGAGGCTGATTGAAGCACTAAAGCCTTGTACTTGTTGCACACATAAGATATGAAAGTAAGCGTACTCACCGCTTTGAATTATGTTTTTATATTTATCTTTTATTGGCTCCGAAGTCCGTTTCACACTGCTCGGGTTGCAGCTCAAAGAATAAGGCTTAAATGATCATACACCCCATAAGAATACATCTAAGCAAAAGAGTTACATTATACTTTATTCTTGATGCTGCACTTAAGTCTCGCTCTGTTTTAAGTTTCAATTCAGCCATTGTCTTTACCCTTTATCCTTTTTGGTTTTTAATCATCCATTGTGTTTTAAGTTTTATTCCTCTTTTATCCCCTATGCCTGCCTGTTTATTCATACATTACTGTTTTTATATTTTTATTATTTTATTGTTGTGTTTTATGTGTAAAGCACTTTGTAACGCTGGTTTTGAAAAGTGATATACAAATAAACTTAATAATAATAAAAATAATAATAATTATTATTATTATTATTATTATTATTATTATTATTATTATTATTATTATATGTAATTATAGTCAGATCTTGTGCCCTAATGACGGGGCAGTGAAATTATAAGCTTATTCATTTAGGCATTCACACAGTCGTCAGCTGTCCTTCCAGCATTTGGCAGCTGCAGCTGTGTTGCTTTCAGCCTGGAATATGTGTTTAACTTCTTCGTTTTTGTCTAATATTAAGCTATAGTTTGCTCTTCATTTGTAAAGTATGCCGCTCTGCTGCCAGTAGACTTGTCCGTGTTTGCGACTGGTCATATGCTGCAAACGCCGCCACTTTCATGTGAACGCGTTCATAACTAGATTGGGAAACCCTGGGTTGACTTACTGAGTTGATAACCACCGTCATGTGACCGCTTATCCTCACTGCGTTTGTTAGGGCTAGTGAAGCCAGATAACAGAACGATATCCTGGCTATGTTGAACTTGCTTTTTAGTATAGGCCCCTGGTAGTGTGAGCTTAATGCTGCTGGGTAAAGATTTTGAATGAGGCAGCCCAGGCACTGCCTTCTATCCAGCACAGCTCCCTGTGTAATCACAGAGGCTGAGAAATTTATCACACAGCCTGAGAAATCAGCATCCGTTGCTTACCGCTGTTTTTTTCTGTGTCTGTCTGTGTGTGTGGTCCAGGTATCTGTGCAGAGTGGAGGAGATGAGGCAGTCCCTGAGGATCATGCACCAGGCGCTTAACAAGATGCCAGAAGGAGAGATAAAGGTGGATGATGCCAAGGTTGCCCCACCCAAGAGGTCTGAGATGAAGGTGAGCTGAGTAGAGAACCTTCCTCTTTTCCTTTCATCCTGTGAGATGTTTTTATAACGCCTGCAGGCTATTAAATCTTGAAAATGTTAATGTACTTTTTTCCTGCCTGGATTTTCCTCTGCGCTTTATCACTTCTGTGTTTTTAATTAAATTTCAGTGGTGTCACTAATTTGTCTCCACAGTACCCTCTGTACAGAATTAGACCAGTTCTGCTGTAAAATGCACTTTAATTTGGCTGCCCTCAAGGCTTGAGTTCACCTCAGTTCACCTCAGTGTTAGAACTTTCAGTGTAACAATTTTACATTTCAGTCAACATATGCAGATTCGACATCATTATCAAAACAGCTGCTGAGACATAACATGTTTTATGTGCTCCTTGTCCTAGATGTCCATGGAGTCTCTGATCCACCATTTTAAACTGTACACAGAAGGCTACCAGGTCCCCCCAGGGGCCACATACACAGCTGTGGAGGCACCCAAGGTGAGACCACTCATAATGTGTATATTTGGACAAGTTGTACAGTTCGGTATAAAATTGCCTTTCTGCTATTTTACTCTGACTAGCCCCATAAGTAAAATGATCTGTAGATGCCCTAATAGACTGCCCACAGGTCAAGTTTACCATTTTAACCTTTTTAAGTGTACAACTCTGTAGATCCTTAGTATACTTTAGGTTTTTAATTAATTGGGACGCCTTTGTAGGCCTTTAGGGACTTGTTGTGATGTAATATGTTTACTAGAGTGTATTTATGTGTGTGTCCTCTCACTTGCAGGGAGAGTTTGGTGTTTATTTGGTATCAGACGGCTCCAGCAGACCCTATCGCTGCAAGATCAAAGCTCCTGGATTTGCTCACTTGGTGCGCACTTAAAACTTCACAAGACACTGTGAAATATTAAACACACCGGGTATCAATTATTCAGCACGTTTAACGGCTTGTCCTTAAGGCTACTTTTAGTTCATTAAGTACATTTTATAAAGTACTATAGAACCATTTTAAAAGTGTACAGAAACCCCCCTCTCCCTCCTTCCTGCTCATCTCTTAGCTCATGGGTACATGAACTGCTGTTTAACGTAGCCATTTGAATTTTGGTCTTCAAGGATAAAAATGTCTTTAAAGTTGCATAAACAAACTATTAGAGTAGTTAGTGTGTTAACTTCAGGCTATAATCTCATGAATTATGAATATTCACTTTTATATGAGCTCATCTGCCCTGAATAGTGGTAGCTTGTCTTCAGTTATTCTGAATCTTAATAAATGTTTTCTTCTTTCTAGGCTGGTCTGGATAAAATGGCCAAAGGACACATGCTAGCTGATGTGGTGGCCATTATTGGTAAGAAAGTGATTATTGTTCAAGAATCCAACTTCAGAAGGGCAAAAATTTGTAAAAAGCTTTTTTATGAATGCACTGAGCCTTTTCTTCTTTTTCTTCTTCTGACAGGTACACAGGACATAGTGTTTGGCGAGGTTGACCGTTAACATGTTGCTAATGTGTTGGTTCCCTGAAGAGAAACGTTCACACGTCTTAGTCATGTTCTCTTCCTGTTCACTATTCGCTGTAGTGAGGCTTTTGACAGATGACTGCTTATAATCATTAATGTACAATGTCCAAATAAACCTAATAAATATTTTATGACTGAACAGCAAAGTAGTGAGTTGTATTTCTCTCTGTCACATTGCAATATGGTGATTTTCGGAGGCATGTATAAGATCTTAAACTCTTTTGTTTTTCAAATGCTCCATTTCCTTGACTTGTCTGAAAACATATATTAAACATTACAGCAGAGACCAAAAGGCTCAAGTGTATGTCCTTCCTCTGGTTTGGTGTTAAAGGGGGTGTGGTTTGATGAGATCTGAGACAAATGGACTCAGAGCTCAGACCACAACTTCCCCCTCCTCGCTGTGAGGTATGCAACACTCGAGTGTTGATGAGAACGCAGAAGGGGAAAAAAACAGCCACAGTCTTCTTGGTCGCTGTTTGCTGGCCACTTGAGGAGCCCAGTTGTCCGTGTTGAACCTGTGTTTCCGTGGCCATGGGGGGCAGGAGCCCGTTGCTGGTAGCGATTCCTCTGTGGATGAGTTTTGGGAGAGCTGGTGAGTTGTGACATAAAAACTGGGATGTAACTTAAAGTTTAGATATTGCTCTGGGTTGTAATGGTGGTTTAATGTATTTTTTATTTTATGTTTTTGACATGAATAAGATTAAACACGTGTGCTCTGTAGAATACACCCAGATAAAAATGATTTTTGAAAATACTATTTGATGTTGATGTGTTAATTTAGAGCTGTGGGGGTTTTCTGACTTTCAACCTAATTCAACTCAGTGTACGCTGCAGAAATGTAGTCACCACATTATAGTTTCTAGTTTCTGTGAAAAGAGAAGCTGACCCTGTTCATTCTTGTTATTTGTGGCAAGGGCACTGAGGCTGTTTTTTTTTATTTTTATTTTTTAAACTACCACCCGTTTTCAAGCACACCCTGCCTCAGAAAAATAAATTCAGTTTATTAGATTAGTGTCAGGCTCCTAATCATTTCAACTGCCTCTAAAGTTAGTATTGACTATTCATTAGTATTTACTTTACAGCATATATTCTGTATATTGTGACTACTACAATTTATTAAAAAAATGTACTTAATACACAGCTTTAACAGCTAACTGTTAGAGTGAAACTGCCTATAATGTTAAGAAAAATAAGTAACAAGATGAAATAAACCAATTGTACAACTTTCAATGCATTTTTAGGCACAAGTATAGACAGATTTAAAAAGGTCAGTTTTCAAGAAGACATTAAAGTGGGGTAAATACGGTTGAGCGAAAACATTAGTTGAATGAGAGTAAATGAATTGGCAACTATTTTAGTACCAATTAATCATTTAAGAAGAAATGCCAAGTATATAATCAGCTCCTCAAATGGGGGTATTTGCTTCTTTTCCTTGTCCTACATTATAGTAAATAAATAATTTGGGGTTTTTGACTGTTGGGCGGACAAAAAAAAATTCAAAGACATCAACTTCTCTAGGAAATTGTGATGGGCATTTTTCATTATTTTGTGACGTTTTATAAACCAAATTATTAATGGGGAAAATAATTGGAAGATCAATTGATAATGACAATAATTGTAACTTGTAGCCACCGTTGCAATTAATATTTTCTTGTCTAATTCAGAACATTAAACAGTTTCATTAAGAGATATTACACCTGAGAGATTTCAGTTTTAATTCCAAACCACAACTGACTACGGCCTACTTCTAGTATCTATGGTCTGCAGCATATGACAAAGTCACAGCCAACTGGTGTATACAGTTTTAAAAGAAACACGTTTCCTCTATCTGCTTTGTATATTGAGCTGTTAATTTAAAAAAGAATTGAAGTGGTTGTTCTGAAATTGCGTTTACACACTTCACCTTGTTTGCTGGCCCCTTTAAACCCTTAAAGTTTAATACACCTTCTATTGCAATACATAGAACTGCACATAAACACCACAGACTTCATCAATCAAACTATTTTAATCATAACACCACCGCATACAGTTTGTTGCAGGTGTCTGGAGTCATGAGAAATACTTTTGCACTTATTCGAAAGTGCGCTGATATCCACATAGCTATAAAATATGAGTAGAGCTTAATGGTGTATGTTCGGTAATGTGTTGGGACACATACTTACTTGTTAGTCACACTTTAATATCAGACTATTAGTTATTTTAAATGGCTCACACAGTGTTCGCTGTTTCCTCCTTTGAACCTGTGCTACTTGTGAGTTGCAGAAACCAAAGGAAATATTGATGTAGATAACACACCACATCTCTCTGGCTCACAGACAAGAGTAACATTTACAGTTGAATAGAGGCATTCGAAACTGACTTTAGCATTTCCACTTGTCCGTTGAGTCTGCGGGATAATATTCTGTCCATAACGCATAAGCCCAATATGTCCAACAATATCAGTCAATATCAAGTGTAACAGAAATTTATGATATTTTCAAATCATACCTAATTTTACTGTTACTCTGAAAATGGGACATTATTTGGAAGTGATTTCTATGTTTGGAAACATTTGTGAATACAGAAGTGGGGAAGGAAGGGATGGCATGAAATGACGTCTGTTGTGTGGGGCTTTCAACAGGGAAGTGGCCACGCTTCTTGTATCTAATGTATGAAAATGTAAAGAGTTTGCTTGTAATTTCTGCAACATATTATTCCCTGCACAAAAGGTTAAAGACACATAAAATCCTTTTGCGATGGGAGTCTGTGATGTGTGCACTAGGCAGGCCAAGAAGTAGACAAAAAGCGCCTTTTAAAAACTGGTTTACAAAGGTTTAGATTTTTTATATTTTAATTCCAGTAGCCTTTATTAAAAGTACACGCCTAGACACAGATAGCACAATTTTGAAGCTCAGTATTATACTTTGTACACACTGTGCAGTGGTTGTTGTGCGTTGCAGCTTAAATCTAATGACTGTTGTGTTGCCAACAGACATGCAACACCCCAAAGCTCAAGTGATTTTATATTTATTGAGGTTTTAGTCATTACCACAATTATGGAGTACTGATAGCATGTTACCTTTACCATCAGTGCTGCCTCGATCCGGTAGTTTCTCTCACAGTGGTTAGACTGGTTAGGCAGTGGGTGGCTTTTTAACTCAGCATAAAACTGTGTGACATTTCAACATTATCCCTCACTTTTTGTAAACGCCATTTCTTTGAGTAGTTGATCAAATGCACAACTCAAACGCTGCATCTACAGGGGACTCAGAAGAAGTCAGTGTCAGACCTGTATTGGAGAGGGGCAGGATACCATTCTTTTTCAAACTACACACAGCCTGACCCGCTTGCATTAAAAGTGAATCAAAGACAGGCCAATAAACTATTAATCTGACTGATCTACTGTAATTCTGTGGAATTTTCTTTTCAGTCAGAAATGTTTCACAGCAAGGACGTCAACTGGAAAAAGTCTTATGTACACAAACCTACTTTTTCTAGTGGTCTCTTACATTAAACGCAGCTTGCCTCACTGGGGGCTTCTTCTTCTCCCAAATAAAGACGGAGCCCATCTCTGGAACTTAATAATTATTGTAATTGTAATATAATTTTTAAACATCTGAATCATCTAGATTGGATACTGTAACCTTGGAAGGACAACCATGATAGGGTGATATCCTCATGATATTTGCCTTCACAATTTTCAATCTTTTCTGGTTCTGTAATATCCAAAACCTTTATAACGGTTGAACATATGCGGTTGCACATTCAACAAAGTTGCTCAAAAAAAAAAAAATTTAAACAACAGCAATATGAAAACAATCATCTGTAAAAAGCCTGTCAACCTCCACATGCTGCTACTCCTATAATCTGTATGCCCGTAATACAAGTATTTTTAACGAAATCATAATGAATCCTCTCATGCACCATATTATATGTGCAGCCCTGTGTGTGCACTTTTTTAAAGCCCCACCACTGTTTCATTATTTGCCGGAAGTCCCGCTCTCCTATGTGCATTTTAAGATTGGTCAATGAGTCATTTCTCAGTGAGAGACCAGAAGTTAGAATTTTCAACAAAGTATTCTTCATATGTCATTCATTTCTAATTTTCCTTGTATATTTATATCAAAGTTATTGTTTGAAACAGCTTAGAGTGGCACACCGCCCTCTCCCTCCTTATCTACCCTTAAATATTACTCTGTAGATTATGAGTACTATTCAAGATAATACATATAGTTTGCTCTGTATCCTTTGGTTTCTTATGTAATGGCTGCTGTTTGTTTCACAAACTGAAATGGTGACATCGCCGTTACTCAATAATACTGTCTTGTAAATTACAACGAAACAGCCCCAACGTCACCGAGAGCAGTAATTGTCACATGAGACATGTGAAATGGGTGTCAACAGAATGTTTGTTGCTTTGTGTGTTGCCCTAAAAACAACAAGAAACAACAGATCAATTCCAGGATAAATGTATGCAATAATTATAAGGAGGGAGGGCTTTGAGACAAATGATTGATGATGATGTCACTCCAGTGCCAAGAGTATTTTATATGTAATCACTTAAAATTTTTAGATAGGTGTAACAACATTTTCAACATATGTACAAGTGCTGTTATTATGGTTTTGCTCGTAATGAAGTGTTCTCCTGTGTCTCCTCAGCTGCTCTTGCAGAGCCACAGATCTGTTATGTGCTGGATGGAATCCTGTTTTTGTACGGCATCATCCTGACAGCTCTCTACTGTAGAATCAAGGTTTGCATGCAACATATTTGCCTAGACAGAAACATACGTGGACAAGAACAGAACTTTTTCATGAATGTATATCAAACACATATCACAAATGATGTATATGCAGTAAATGCAAAAACAATCATTTTAAATGCGAATGAACCTTTTATTTTGCATTGACTAACTAAAGACAAGATATAGTATCATTACAAGTAACCTGGTACATTATTAATGTCTTGGTTAAAAAAAAAATTGGGTGTCATCAGCAAAATAAAGCATGCTTCATGTTCAGAAAGGGAAAAACGTATAAAAGATAAAACATTTCAAATATCATATACTGAAATACAGACATACTGCATTTCTGTGTTTTGTTAGATTTAGATTTTTTGAGGCGTGTGTGTAGTGAGGGTGCTCTAGGTAACTAAAATTAAGCTGACGACAGGAAAGAAAAAAATATTGAGAGAGAGTGATATTATTGACATTCACCTTTGTGGAATAATTCACATTTGCTCCTAAAATAAAACTTAAATAAGCTTGTTTGCTTTTGACTTTTGAGAAATGAATGTACCAAGAGTATGGAGTGAAATCTTCACTGATGCACCAATATATTCTTATGGCCAGTAAACTGAACTGAAAAGTTAATGAAAATACAAGATACAAATATATAAGATTAGACTTGTGTTGGTCTTATCACTCATTTAACGCTACCTTTTACAGATCTACAATGCTAAGGAGGCCAGGGATGCAAATGCCAAGCAGGTAAGAATAAAACACATACACATTGTACATACATGACTAAAATAGACGCAAAGACATGACATGTAAAATGCATGTAGAGAGCTTAGAAACCATCAGAGACACACATACAATTAACCACAGCACAAACTGGAGTTTCGGTTAACAAACCAGAGACAGAGCTCCTTTGGAGGCACCATCCAGGTCAAACCTCAGTGGGCAAACAGCGATACGAAACGAATGAATGAAATTGGCACATGCAATTCCTCATGTCCACGCACACACACACACACACCTTTTTTTCCCCCTAGCAGTCCCACACTGGCAGCTGTACGTGGCAAGTTAAACTATTAGGACGGCTCTGCTCTGAAAAAGTTTTGATTTCCTGACACCCCCCAGGTAGTTGTCAGACCCACCAGCTGTCTCGTCACACACACTCCAAAGTGTACAGAGCTTGTTCTTTGCCTTCCTCTTTACACAGGGCTCATACATACTCTAAGTTCACGTACGCACGCTGTTACAGCCAATTACCAAGAAAGTTTTTCATTAGATTTTATGTCACAATCTGTATTTTCTTACAGTTATACTGTATCTAATATTGTTACTTTCTACCCCTGACAGGATGCTGACCAGGGCATCTACACGGTGAGTTTTGATGCTGTGAATGACAATGATGACAGTTGATTGCTTAAATGTTAAATTATTATCATTACATTGTATCGTACACTGAATTTCCCTTTATGTTTTCCTCCCAGGGTTTGACTCCTCGCGTCCAGGACACATATGAAACTATTGGCATTAAGAAGTGATGTCATGAGTGAAAGTCCAAGACCGACATTTTAAATACCTTTTTTGTTTTATTTAAATATTGCATATCTTACCCTGCTTAGATGTTGAGAGAATGTGAAATTGTGTGCGCTAGTGTTCACTTCCCCTTTGCTTTTATAGAAGTTATGGGAAGTTAAGAGAGACAAGACAGAAACAGGGAATATGGGCAATTCTCAGAAATGCTTACTCTTGTTGTTTTAAGGTATTTTTACTGCTCTGTTGCAAATATTTAATTTTTATCCATACATATTTTTATAACTGTAATGCTCCAGAAGCATTTTGTATGGTAATTTTAAAATAAATAAATCATATAGATGATTTACGGCATACTCAAAGCTACATTTCTGTGCCAAAATGCTAACTGGCACTGACCTCCTGCTACAGACTCTCCCACTAACTCCAACTCCTCTTTTAGGCCATTTGAAAGATGTCAGTCTTTTGAATAGCAAAGAGCTCCAAAAGTATTGTAGTTTTGTGCAAGATGGTGAATATAGTTGTGGTATAGCCATATAGCCATGCTCATCCTCTATAGTAAAGCCTTAGAGATTCTGAGCAGTGTTTATTACACACCATAGGATGGCAGTGATGGTGTCTTTGGTGACGTCTTTACCTGTTCATACTCAAACACATACACACTCTCTCCCAGCAGGGAGAGCCCAAAAGAAATCAAAGAAATAACAGACTGCTGTAAAGTTTGTATGTAAACTGCTGCCTTTGGAACGCTGTGATACTACACAAAACCTATTAAACGTTTAACTAATAACTTTGTCTCTCTTTAAATTGCAGTAGTAAATTACGCAACCCTGTCTTCTAGATATTATGTTTATATAGGGAGTGGTAAACTTCCAGTCGT
The DNA here is from genome assembly GCF_020085105.1 of Siniperca chuatsi. NCBI lineage: Eukaryota > Metazoa > Chordata > Actinopteri > Centrarchiformes > Sinipercidae > Siniperca > Siniperca chuatsi. Next base: position 6,015,189 of record NC_058063.1, on the reverse strand, counting down.
GATAAGGCAAACAACCACAAAATGAAGTCAAAATAATAATTTTCTGACAGTGGTTTGGCTACTGACTGTTTGTATAAAGCTCATAGAGACTTATGTAAGTAGAAAAGGTTTCAGTCGTAGTCATCTGGACAATGTTTTTCTTAATTCTCGAACCATTTTCACAATTGAGAATGACTTCTGGACGGGAGCCGAAATGTCTTGAATTTGAAAACATTGTCCAGATGACTACGACTGAAACCTTTTCTACGATGGAACACTCCTGGACGAATGAGGGACTACACCGACTTATGTAAGTCTGAAAAGATTTGATCTGTCACATTTAGCCCAGATCAGACTGATTAAAAAACATGTATAACATGTAACCAATAAAGGAGAAAAAGATTGTAATGTGATCATGTGGTGAAAAACATACAGTATGTTGTACTATTGATTTATGAGGTGGTTGTAGATGATGACATTTCATGTAAAATAAACCATTAAATCTCTTGATTAAATATTAGTGTTTTGAGTTTTAATGTACCAAAAGTGGGCAGATTGGTTTATTCCTGTGATTTAGATTATGTAAATCTTCGTAGTGTCTCTGTGGCACTCATCTTTGCTACTATTTGTGATAAAAAGTAAAGGATTGATTTGTTTTTTTCCTATGGCAGGAGGCAACTTTTGTTTTGGCTGTAGCCTAATAGTAAGCTATTATAACATTCAGTCTGCGTCATTTGGACGCAGTTTAAACTGGCTCTCCATGCCTGCTTTTCACCTGCCTCTCCTTTGAGCAGAGCAAGTAAAGACGAGAAAATAACTGTCATATTGCCTTAACCAAACCGGAAAGGTGGCTTTTGGCACAAATGTGTGTGTGTGTGTGTGTCTGTTCGTGGGTAGGTGTGTGTATGAGAGAGAGAGAGAGAGATCGAGAGAGAGGTGTAGCACAAACAGGTGTATCCGAAACAGGTAAAGCTGCGCCTTCTTTTTTCTGAAAGGCAAACATGATGGCGTGTGCTTGACAAACCAACACGTAACCAAACTGAAAGGATTTACACTTTTCACGAGGACTGAGTTTATACAACTACAAATTTCGGAAGGGATCTGGTCCTAAAAAAACTAAACAAAACACCATCAAGGATGAACCAGCAGGACGAGGCATGAGTCCGCCTCAGTGCTTAATGCATGCCTGTCATTTAGGATACTATTACCTGGACTGATGAGCTTTATTCCAGCACTGAAAGCGTCCCAACTTGTGCACAGTTAACAGTAACTGCCGAGGAGAATGACTCTGCTGTACAGACTGTCTCTGTGTCTCTGTGTCCTCTGGATCTTTGGTAAGAAGGCTTCATCCAAAGTGATATTGTGAAAACATCTATGGTATTCTTTACAGTATGTCTGTGTCTTTATCTTGTCTGGTGTCAGATATAATATTCTTTCAGGGCAGTAGCGTGCCTGCAGTACACAATGAGTATGTAGTGACCTTATTGTAGGCTATTTCACGTCTATCTCCTATATATAGAGATAATCCTATAATACTCATATACTGTCTAGTAGGCCTACTCATAATACCATTGCAACAGACTGGATATCTGTGTGGTAATGTTTGGAAGAACAACGAAAATAGGTATTTAAAAAGTGGTATTAAAAGAAATGTGACCTTTACTTTTCTCATGAAGATTATGAAAGCTGGCTTACAGTATCTCATGCATATTCACAAGCTAAGTTCTATACACTCTGGGCAGGTGAGCAGCTTCTCTCGAGGACAGACTTTGCTGGAACAGTGCTGTTCAAGAAAACACTTGTGGCGCTGTCTGATATTTCAGGAAAAACAGGTTGCTGTGGATCAATTGCGTGGACCCTGTGTGTGTGTCTCTGTGTGTTGCTTAAGCCTAAATGTGTGTGTACATGTGATAAATGCAGTAGGTTTGTGCATGTCAGCCTCAAAAAGTCTTTCCACTGTAGTGTAACACAGTGTATTACAATGCGTTAACCAGTGTTTCAGTCTATTACTTATCAAATAGATGTAAGTCAGGATTGAATCTGCCAAAATGCAAATACTTACACAGTGTCAGACAATGATTTTTAAGAGTGTGGCATAAAAACATTTTCAAACTCCCATACAGAAAGGCAGGATATGCTGAGTGTTATGCCAGTAATGCAGCGCAGGCAGATTCCACAGTAGGCTAAAACCTTAGGGTGACAAACACACACGTTCATGGAAAAACACACCTGTCTGCAGGTTACACTCATCACGTCTGATGGTAAATGCATGAATCACATCCTAACCACTGACATATCTGAACAGATTCTCCGACATCAGGCATTGAATCAACACCTGTAAGAGCCGCTCAGTGTGAGAGTGACACACACCACAAGCTGTGAACTTATAGAACGGTCACCCTCTTTGGTGACCGCTTGGTACAAGTTACGTCAGCTGTTTTGGAATATTTCATAATGCTTCCACAGAAATCAGTGTGGAATAACAGAATCATATGTCAAGTGTGACGGACAGGATAATGCTCATGTTCACTCATGTGAGTCTCATGTTCTGTTCACACATGAAACAGAGATCTTTTACATGAAAACTGTATTAACACCATGTTAGTGGTACCACAGGAAACTACTGTGCCAGAATGTTTTTTTTTTTAAGTTCATTCATGTTCTGGCCTTGTAACTTGACTTTCACAACAGCTATTGGATGAATTGCCATGACATTTTGTACAGACATTCATGGTCCCCAGAGGATGAATCCTAATGACTTTGGAGATCCCCTGACTTTTTCTCTATCGCCACCATGAGGTTCACATTTGTGAGTGAAGTGTCTCAACAACTATTGGATGGATTGCCACGCATTTGGTACAGACATTCATGTCCCTCTCAGGATGAATTGAAATAACTTTGGCGATCGCTTAATTTCTTATCTAGTGCCATCATCAGATCAAAATTTCAGTCTGTCAGATACTTTGGTTTATGATCAAATACCTGCAAAACTGATGAAATTCCCATCAGCCTCAGCTGGACTTTGTGTTTAGTGCTAATTAGCAAGTATGCTAACATGCTAAACTAAGATGGTGAACATGGTAAACATTAAACTTGCTAAACAGTACAGTGTCACAGAGCTGCTAGCATGGCTGTAGACTCTTAGTGTAGTTTTCTTGTTACAATTCTGCCACTAATACTTGCAACTGAATGTTAACCTGGACTATTTTGAGACTTGCAAATTCTATATATTAACAAGTCAAAACTAGACGTTGATCATGCAATAGTGAAACTGAAAATGTAGACTTGTGAAAACAGACACTATAAGTGATCAGTAAAAAAAAAATACTGTCTAAAGCACAATAACTATATTGTTTGTAATAGCAACCAGTGAGAATAGTGATCAGAGACAAATGCTTCAAGAGGCTAATTTTTACTGATTAGGCCAATTTAGGGGCACCTGATGAAAAGGCCAACCATACGGTATTTCAGCTTAGATACACATGGGCTGCCATGTTGTGATTTGATATGTCATTAGTGTTTGGGAGTAATCCATTTTCCATGCAAACTGTTTTCCTTCAATTTCAACAGGGTCATCGCCATCAGGAAACCATCTGAAAGTAAATCAATCACCAGCAACACAACCCGATGCCAAGAGCAGCGATATAATAATACACTGTGATGATGAATGGCCCGTCCAGGCTTTTAGGTGGCATAGGCAAACATTGCGTGCCAAGAGAACTATCCCCCTGAGAGATTCAAACAAACTTTTAACTCACGCAATTTCTTATTAACCATTAAATGCAGTTTGCAGGGATCAACATCTCATGACTGTATATTTCCTAATTGTGTGTGTACTTTATGAGATTGCTGGAGGAGACTTTGTTGTTTGTCTTCATCAAACAGATTAGCAAATTTGGCAGAAGATTCGTGCTAGCGTTTGTGGTTTATAGTGTTGCATTGTGACAGTGTGAGACACTCAATACATACGTGTGTAGACTTGTTGAACTTCTCGCTCTGTCCAGACACTGGGGTAACCCTCTTTAAGTTTACTTTGAAAGCTATCTCGAGTAACTAGTTAAGCGACATATCTTCTCTTGTATTTAGCTCTTCTGATGGACAACCTGTTTTCTCTCTCCTCCCTCTTTTCACTCAGTGTGGACTCTTTAAACCCTTATGTGAGGAATTCCAAGTTTGAATTTGTATTTTCATACACACAATGTTATTTTCACCTGATCCATTCTGTAGACATTAAACCTTTTCGATCCAAGGCCAGAACACTGTGCAACTGTGGCTTATAAAAAAAAAAAAAAACAGGACTTCTGAAACTTTGGTCTAGTCACAAACATTAAGAAACACTATATTAAAGGAATAGTTTGACATTTTGGGAAGTACGCTCATTCTCTTTCCTGCCGAGAGTTAGATGAGAAGAACGATATCACTCTCATATTTGTCTGTTAAATATGACACTACAGCCAGCAGGCAGTCAGTAGCATAAAGATTGGAAACAGGGGGAAACAGCTAGCCTGGCTCTCTGTGCCCAGCCAAGAAATAGTCTGGCACATAGCCCCCTTTAAAAACCACAACTTGCTATTTTTATACTTTGGTTTTTGTATGGATTAAACAAATGATATATATCATATTAATTAGTGAGCTTCAGTGGTCCTGTTAGGTGGATTTTGTTTCTCTCAGACAGAGCCAGGCTAGCTGTTTAGCCATTTGTGTTAAGCTAAGCTAATTTGCTGCTGGCTGTAACTTCATATTTAATGGACAGAAATGGGAGTGGTATCGATCTTCTCGTCTAAAACTTGGCAAGAAAGGAAATAAGTGGTACTTCTCAAAATGTCAAACTTTTCCTTTAATGTAAATCCTGAGTGAACTGGGGAACTCTATGGACCCTGTTAGCTTCTTTTTTATAATCACATCTGCATTGTCTTTAACTTAAGCCGACTTATTCAAATGTAGCATTCTCCATTATTAATGTGAATATAAAGTGAAAACAAGCAACCACTGGGTTTACAGTAAAAAAAACCCAACAGTTTGTGTTAATGAAACACTATTTATATCTATGGTAATAGCTTTATTGCTTACACCTGTAGCCTCATGTAGCAGTTTTTAGCTGTAAGAGCCTTTAGAAACAAATAATGTCACTGGCTGAATGGCCGTGCTACATAATCGCAATAATCGCAAAAGATGACGTTTCACAAGGACACAAGTACAGACAAGAATGCAGACTGAGAAAGGCCCCTTGGCTTACCTAGTCTGTTGCAGGCCACATTTTGGTCTTTGATGTGGCTCAGAAACTGACATCCATAGAAAAGTTTGGTCTCATATAACCGGAGCATCTGAAGATGAATTCCATACCCGATATGTTATGATCCACTAAAGTTAGGCACGATACGAGATGAATAAATTCCTGTTTTTGTTATCTTTGCCGCCATCTTGATTGTAAGGGAGCTTGGAGGGACAATTGAGTAAGATTCAACTCTTCTTAGTTTGGGAGGAGAGAGGGTGGCAGGGAGAGGTTTTATCTTGTGTGGTGTGTTACAACAAAATGTTCTAGATAAATCAGAATGTTTAAATTCAGAAGTTTGGACTTATTGTTCTGTTTATTGTGTCCTTATTAAGTTTATACAGTTAGGCGAACCCAGGATGCTCGGTTACAATACCATTACACTATTCTGTACATTTTCAAGAAAACTGAGACTATACTATACAAAATCACGTTATTAAGAATGTTGCATACATCTATATAAGAAACCTTTTATTTATTTTTCATCTTTTTTATTCACTCTAGCCAGCCTAGATAGTAATAGACAAGTAGCCTATGGCTATAGTTGAAGAACTTGAAAGGTCAGCAAATATAAATAGGGCTAGACCACATTCTTCAGTGACAAGTGCAGTGTAATATTAGCTTCTTCCTCTCTTTTTAAGTTGGCAAATTAGCAAGAAGAGCTATTTTCTTTGGCTAAAAAATGTGTAAATTAGCAAATGAGATGATTTCCTGACCAGCTCTTTCTCCTAGAGCTATTGTAATTGTAATTAACTACAGATTCCGGTTGTAGGTCAAAGATCACTGTCAACTCAGACCAGCTGCCCTGGAGCTGGTAGTGATTTAGTGTTGAGCTCAGTGTTATTGCATTGCATAGTACCTTATTCTTTCTACATCTCTTACATTTCTTGAACACTCAGTAGATGTATTTACCTACCTGCCCTTTTTCTCTTTTAGTTACAGTGATACAGGGAGACTTTGTGGAGTTCCCTCCAAACGATCCCATTCGCTCCTTGGCAGAAGAGGAGACCGTCCTGCCCTGTCGCTACCAGCCAAGTGGGGGCAATGTGGTGGTGCAGGTCACCTGGTATAAGGAGAAACCTGATGCCACCAAGGAGCAGATCATCACTGCACACCATACTAATGGACAGACAGGTCAGTTGGCACCGTGGCCTAGCTCTAGTGGCGTTTTCGCGTTACATCCTCTGCCACATGCTATAAAACGTTTCTTTAAGAATATCTTCACACTGAATAACTTCTCCTTTTCTCACAAAAGGGGAAGTCAAGGGCGCCAACTATGATCTTTGCACTGTTGATTTTTGGTTACTTCTTTTTTGGTTTGGTTTAGAAAATGAAGCGTACACCCATTGTGAGTGTGAGAGTGTGGATAAGGCCGTGAGCTAAATGCCCAGAATGTAAATATAATTTCAAGCAAGAGTGCAGGCATGTGTATGGAACTGAAAGTGACAAAAGAAACCCACAGGTCTGTTTTGAACTTGCTGGACTTAATTTTTTGTGTCACATCCTTCCTCACAGGGTCTTTTAACTCTCTCCCTCCACATCTCTCTCTTCCTTACTCTCTGTCTCTCTCCCTCTTTTTGTGCCTCTCTCTCCGTCTGTAGCGTTTGGGACGTGGTCTCAACGTGTGCGCTTTAAAAGCAACGAACCCACCTCGGACTCGTCTCTGGTCATCATGAGCACAGAGATCTCTGACGAGGGGAAATACACCTGCCACATCAGCACCTTCCCCTCAGGCAACTTTGACAGCGAGATGTCACTCATTGTGTGGAGTGAGTCCCTCCCTCGTGGCTCTGCCATACATTAGAAAAAGATTAGCTTGGTCAAGTTCATTACTGCAGCAACAGGAGTGCTGTACAAAGGGAATCGGTATGACCGTCAACAGGCTGTTCGTTAGTTTGCTTGTCAAAATTGCATAACTTGAGTCACATGTATTTTACGGCATGAGTTTTACTTCATGACTAATAATGTAGTAACACAATACTTATCACCTTATTAGTAGTTTTTCCCACATTAAGTTACACTCCTTATAAGGTAAAAATCACCAGCATAGGAAACCTAATGTGATTTTATATTATCAAGGAAGTCATTACAATAATTCCTGATAATGTTTTATTAGATTTTAATATATTTAGCTTTTTATTGACACATTTTATTATGTTTCCCACCGCCAATTATTATCCTTCTATATTTCTGAATTGGTCCATTATTCTATTTTTTATCTCTTAGACTAGACCAGGGGTAGAGGCTACTCAAATGCAAGTGGTAGAGGCCCACTTGCAAAATGTTGCATTGAAATTTTGTTAAAGGCCCAGATTAAATTATATTTTATATTATTATAATTTATTATTAAATATATATATATTTATACATATTATAGAATCCACCTATTGAGTATGTGGGGACTAGATTATGTAGCAAGCTAGAATAAAAAATAAACTGGTATAAATGATCTGTTGGCAGTCTTTGCTGGCACTTCAACCATGTCTGCTTTGGTGTTGATTACAGTTTTGATTACTAATTAGCTAATTAACAGCATGCTATAGTGAAAAAACAACTAACAATAACAAGTTAAATATATCTGACTATTTATTTATTTTAAGTAGTTAAAGTAGTTTAATAGCCTGAAAACTTTGAAATCTTAAGTAATTCTCTATATCATCAGGTAGGCTTTGTATGGCTAAATAAGCAACAATCAGTTAAAGTTAAAGTTTAGAGGAAAAAAATGTGTGCATTCAACACTGACTGCTAAGTCTGGCGACTGATCATTATCTTCACTCTGATCAAACATTCTAACAATCCCCCTCCAGCCATTCCTATCTCCTCCCTGGACCCTGTGATTCTGGTGGAGGGACAGACCTACCGGCAGGCCGCTTCCTGTCGCTCTGTAGCCCGCCCTCCTCCCCGCCTCTCCTGGGACACCGACCTGAACGGCCAGTCCATCAATCGCTCGTCCGACAACATTGCGGTCTCCTCGCACTACTCCCTGCACCCCCTGAGGAACATGAACGGCAAGAAGCTGGATTGTCTGGTGTGGCATCCGACTTTACAGGCCCCCCGCAGGCTCAGAAACAACCTGGTGGTGCACTGTGAGTATTCATCATCAGAATTATAGAAAATCAAGGTTTGAATTGGTCCCTTGATCCAGAAAACACACTCTCGGGCCAAAACATGGACACATTCAAAACATGCAAAGAACAAGCATACATCTTGAAAAAAAAAAAAAACTGTTTCAACACTGATAGCACTTTCATAGCTTTACTTCCTGCTTTCATCACTGTCAGCATCAAGTTAAAGCAGGAAGAGACTTCACAAGTAGGCTACTGTATCACTTTTACACTTCACATTCCTCTCTGTATTACTCAGTTTGACTAAAACCTACATTTGTTTACCATATTGTTGTTTTTAGACCTAATACATGATCATTCTGTGATTACAGGATATTGTGTCAGGGTACTATGTATGTACTATAGAAGTTGTCTTTCATAACTGCATCAGCTAAAAGCATGAATATTCAGCCTTAGCTACATTTGATCCTGGCCTTTCCTTTTTTGTTTTACAAGAAGTAATAAACAATTCCTCCTTTTCTCCTCACTTGCCTCAAAGCTGGTAAATTATTGTTCTTCCTTCCAGTCCCTCCACATGCAGAGGTGTCTGGCTACAATGGAGACTGGTTTGTGGGTTTGGAGAATGCTGCCCTGAGGTGCGTGAGTGGAGGAAACCCCAAACCACAGAGCTTCACCTGGATCAGGTATAGTAGACCTGCCTCCCTCTCTGGCTGTCTGGTACTCGTGTGACTAACTGTCTGATGTGTCTGGTCACTGTTACTTTTCTCGTAACTTCACGGGTAATTATTTCAATTATTTTGCTATGATTTCGCCAGTCAAGAGTGCAAATGGGATGTTCAGTGAGGTTGCTCTCAGGTCATCCTCAGGAAATCAAGTAACATTACAATCACTCTTACAGTTCTAAGTAAAAATGCCTCCGCGTAACTAGGATGTTTTGATTATTTCTCCACTCGTGGTCTTCTGTAATGTGACTGTGTGCTTGAGACTTAAGTGGCTAAAAAAAAGTATGCAATTCAAAGCGATATTGACATACACTGTAAATTGTCATAATCGTCTTTTGTCATTTTAATATTTCTAGTTACCACATTCAGAAGCATTAAAAAACTCATAATCCTGAGATGAAGACTTCAAATCCTAAACTGAATGAATGTTCAGCTGACTCATCCAATTAAGTACAGAAGAAACATTGTTAGCTTACTAGCATACTTCCAAGCATTGTATTTGGGTTAAAACTCTCCAAAGACCTGGCTGGTTTGAAAAAAAAGTTACACAATGAAATGATTCTAACCATGATGAAGGCTAGCATGCACCTCACCCCTACCATACTCATAATTTCTAAATTACCTCAGGCACAGGCGTATTAGTTTTACCAATACTTGTGTGCAATTGGATGATTAGACTGTATGGAAAATAATACTGAAACGTATTTGAGAAAAGTAATGTAACTAAAGAAAATCTGAGTAGTATCTTCTTAAATACTGTATATTTGAGCAGTTAAAGCTAAAGTTAAAGGTACCCTTTGGAATGTTTGACCACTAGTAGTGCTATGGAGCAATGTTTTTATGAGTGGGTCTCTGTTTTGTTTGTATCATGCACGCACAAAAGCATGCTGGTGATATGATACACAGTCCTGCTGATGGTTTCCTGCCATCTGTTAACAGTATTCCGCTGACAGCTGGCAGCGGTAATGGCAGTGATGAAGACTACTAGAAAGGAAACTTGGATGTAAACAATGCACGAATTTAAAGTATTCCAAAAATCGGCTTTGCAAATATTTAATGAGGAAGAAAATGCACTCAATACGTTTGTTAGACTTGAAGGATACACACAATGAATTTTGGTGTAAACATAACTTTTGTTTGTTTACAAAAAAACTCCAAAGGGCACCTTTAATATCTGAGGTTTATCAAATGTATCTTAAGTTCTCAAGTTATGTTGAGTCAGTAAGTCCTGCAGTACTACAACTAATAGATTCTTTGAACAAACTATTCAGTATTAGTTACTTTTTAATGTAGCCTGCATGGTCACTCATATACTTATCCATAGAAATAACTTTTTACAGTGGGGTGGATCTCCACCCTTTCCACATGACCAAACAAGGCCCTGGCGTTATTCTGCTGCCTCAATGGAAACTGACAGGTTCAAATGTTTGCGTGTGTCATTTAAAATGCGACACATTGTTGTCGAGCTTTAAACCCTGACGAGGGTTTGACTCAGATTCCTGGTTTTGTCTGCTTGAGTCACCTGGTGTCATCTTCAAGCCATTTCCTTTGGTGCATTAATATATTCTCTGGGTGTGGTGTAGAGTTTGGTTAGAAAAATGTGATCCATGAAAAGTGACTGGAAGAGGAATGGCTCCTATCGAATTATGAGAAGTGACAGTTAGGGCCCAAGGGAGAAATTCCTTACACACATATGGAGTACAGGTACTTCTAAAATGTAAAGGAATTTACGTAAGGTGTTTGATGAGGTTTCTTCTGATTTGAGTTGTTTTTGCCAGATGATGATGTACATATTACTTGCTGTTAGTCATAGAAACACACCTTGGGAAATCATTTTTTGTGAGTAAGGCTTACCAGACAAAAGGCATGCATACAAGCATACACACTCATGAATGAGCATGTATACACACACACAGAACCAAGTCAGCATTCAAAATCTCTAGTTACAAACAACTTCTCCTTACTCATGCACGCATTTCACACACTAATGTGCAACAACGGGTAAACCTGTTGGCTTTGTCAATAAAAAGGCAGCAGGTGAAGTAATAGCTGGTGTCACAGTGTCGTGTTGCGGCTTGTGCAGAGAGCAGACAGATGAGACGGTTTCACACGAAGGAGGGAGGAAGAGGGGGATGAGAAGAAAAAGGGAAAGGGATGAGTCCAAGAAGGAGAGAGGTGAACTAGTGGGAGTAGGTAGGCAGAGGGGCTAGGGGGAGCCAGCAGTGAAAGGAGGAAGAGGAAGCAGAATGTGTGGATTTGTGAGATGTTGTCATGGTGGTTTGTCTACTGCATGTGTAAAAACAGACAGTTCCTCTTTCCAGCTAGTGATAGGGGCACACTGAAAAAAGTGTAACTGTGCACTGTGCAAAATATGGAAGTTAGTGTAGTCTCTGTGAACAGCGACTCAGGTTTGTTTCAGTGCACATGTTCATATAATAAAAATACACCCAGTATTTGTGGGGCAATGCGGGGTTGATAATGTTCACAGCAATAGGCAGACATTAAGGTCAAGTCTGTTCAAACAGATTAAATCAAAAGCGCTCAAAACAACACTGAGGCAACACCCTGGATAGTGTTGCTCATCAAAGTTTCCAAAACATTTTCCCTGAGTCACACTGCCAGGAATTGTATGGTGGTTCCTAACAATTAAGGGAAATTATTGAAATATTACTGTAACAATCAATAGTGTTATATTACTTACAAGACATTGTGGGGATGGCATTGCAAGTTTTCTCTTAGTCAAGGAGAATATTAATATTAATAATGCTGGGGAGAGCCTTGCTTATTAAAATAGTGACATATGATGTTCAGCCCCCCACCCCACCCCAATAATTTTTGTACAGTCCCTAACAGTCTTATTCTTCTAGTTATTCTTGGAAATATAGTACAAAAACTCTGTACTTCTGTTTGCAGAATTGGTGGAGAGTTGCCGGAAGGTGTGATCCCCCACTCTAATGGAACACTAGCTTTTGGGCGACCCCTAAGCATATCAGATGGAGGCACCTACCAGTGTGTGGCGAAGAATGAAGTGGGAGAAGGGAAGGCGGAGATTGCGATTGGTGTGGCAGGTAGATGACAGCTACGTCACATACTAAGACTTGTCATAATAATATATACTGTGAGAATAAATGCATACATCCATCCAATCCTGCTTCCCTACTGACTCTCTACTTTACAGAATCTCCTGGGGAGGAGAACAATACTGAAAGCATGCTGATGATCATCGTGGGGGGCATCGCCGGCGGGCTGCTGATCTTAATGCTCATCATCGTCATCATTGTCACTTGCCATCACAAACGCAAGAACAAGAAGCTGGAGAAGGAGCTGACTGAGAGGAAGTATGCTGAGATAACGTGATGTTTAATTAAGATGAGATAAAATGAGATGAAACTTAATAATGTCCGCAGGGAAGATTTATCCAATAAGCAAATGAGGGCTATTAAGCATATTACAATTGACAGTTACAACAGTAGACTGTGTTAAGTGTAGAATAAGAGGAGCAAAAAGTGTGAAATTCAGTTGATAAATGACTGTGTGTGTGGGATGTGCAAAATAACTCCAGAGACAAGGAAACAAAATATTAAAAATATGCATGAAAACTAAATAAGAAATGAAAAATATGCAGAATTAATTACATTAAAAACTGAACTGCTCAAAAATACGCATAATTCACAGTGGAACTCTGTCAGTTTCTTCAGTCATTTAAATATCTTTCTCCTTTTCTCTCTCTTGTCTCTTGTTTCTCATAGGGAGGAAATAAGCACTCTCTCCAGGCAAGCTTCTTTCAGGAGAATGAACTCCATCAGCACAGATACCAGAGGAGTGGTACTATGACTGAATTATTCTTTTCACACTGAACATACTGTGCTACTGCCGCATCGTCTTGTGTTTTCTCCTATGTCTGCACGACCTGATTCAGGCTGTGAGGCTTTGACACCATTGATCAAAATCCGTAGAATGCTAGTCCCCTATGTTTCACACAATCATTTATTCAAGGCTTATTATTTAGAAATTTGACTATGATGAATACCTAAAACTGTGCTCTATAACCATGAGTGTCATTTAGTTGTGGCAATCAAATGATAATAGCTTGTCTGTCATCAGTCATTGCTTCACCTGTATTGTTTGTTTTTCCAAGGAAACAAGCGAGCGGGTTTGGAAGTTTTGAAAGGGCATGATGTTTGATGCACAGACTTTTTTTTTTTTTAGCGTTCAGTATTTTGGGTTTAGAAGTCTGAGTGAGTCCTTATCTTCAGTCCCACATCTAATCCAGCCCTCTCTTTCTTTTCATTGCAGACAGAGGAAAGCATCCCTCTGAGGGTGGAGGGAACCCTAAGGACCAGCCTGTCTTCCCTCGGGGTCAGTCTACGTATCTATATAACTCTGCATGCAGGGCCAGGGCCGGGGACTGAGGCTTTACTGTCCAGATGCCAGATGGCTAAGTTCTGAGCTTCAACATTTCAAATCTGAATGTAGTGCATCTCAGATATTGATAATAATAATAATAATAATAACACATTATATTGTTGAAGAGCTTTGAGCTACTTTTATGCTTCCTTTTCTTGTGACCTTTTGTTTCTAGAATATGGCTTTTTCATTTCTTAAAACATCCCCATTCCGCTCCGTGGATCCTAAATGGTGCTTAAAGGAATAGTTTGACATTTGGGGAAATGCGCTTATTTGCTTTCTTGCCGAGAGTTAGATGAGAAGATTGATTCCGCTCTTATATTTGTCCTTTAAATACGAAACTACAGCCAGCAGCTGGTTAGCTTAGCTAAGCATAAAGACTGGAAACAGGGGAAAAAAGCTAGCCTGGCTCTGTCCAAAGGCAACAGCTCACTAATTAACAAGTTATATCTGTCCCTTTGGGTCCATCATTTCCTCTGAAGTTTCCTGGAAATAACTATGTAATTTGGTACTAATTATAGAAAACGATAAGCTCCATTTAAACCCAAGTAAATGAATGAATCATTTTTCATTATTATTGGAAACTTTATGTTTCACTATTCTATACTTGTTTGTAGATAAAATTCACATTTTTGCAATTTCAGCCAACCAGCTGTGCACTGACTAAAAGACTCCTTAGGATACGCTACGATGAATTAGAATCAATGAATTGCAAGTGTACTAACTGAACACATCTATTTTCCCTATGAGAATTATCAAATTACATAGCTCTTTCTAAGAAGTGTCTGGGAAATTATTGGAAAATTATTCTGGAATTTCAGACCCATAATAATGTTTGAATTCTGTTTTGTTTTGTAGTAATCTCTTGTGATCTTGGCAAGAGGTAATCTTTTTAAAAGGGCCTCTAGAGTTGCCACCACTATTCAGCCTTGCCAGCAAAAGCAGTTTTACTACGTTTTAAAACCTTGTATTTCTTCAAATAAATAAATAAATCCAGTGAGGCGACAGAATTTTCATTTAACAGAGATAATATATTTAATAAAGGAAGATTTCACCATTAGTATCAAGATTATGCCAGTCATCAATGTCAGAAAATGCTTTAAGCAATAGTTCAACATTTTGGGAAATACACTTATTCGGTATCTTTTTCCTTTTTTAAAGATAATTTTTTCGGCATTTCTGCTTTTTATTTGAAAGTCACAGTAGAGAGAGAGACAGGAAAGGCAGGGGAGAGAGAGAGGGGATGGAGCAAGGGGCCTGGGCCAGATTCGACCCTGGGCCGCTGTGGTAAGGACTCGAAAAGGCCTTGGTACATGGTACGCGCTCTACCAGGTGAGCTACCGGGGGTGCCCACTTATTCGCTTTCTTGCTGAGAGTTAGATGAGAAGATCGATACCAGGAAGTTATTGCGCTCTGCCAAGAAATAGTCTGCCACTAAAACAGCAAAGTGCTCTTTTTACAACAATCCAGCTATAACTGGTAACTGATATAACTGCTGGTAGGTGGATTTGGTTACCTTTGGACAGAGCCAGGCTAGCTGTTTCTCCCCGTTTCCAGTCTTTATGCTAAGCTAAGCTAGAAGCTGTGTTGATGTATGCTTTATATTTAGCATACAGATAAAAGAGTGGTATCAATCTTCTCATCTACCTCTAGGCAAGAAAGATATTTCCCAAAATGTTGAACTATTGCTTTATTTAACATTTCCAATAGAAGTAAATTAAGTTATCTTAGTATGACTTGTCCTGCTTCAGACAAATACTGCTCTATAACTAAAGTCACTTCAGTTTAAATTAAGGAAATGTGCAAAAGAAGGAAAACATTACAGTTTTGTGCCTAATCAGTGTGAATACTGATCAGTGTCTTTTCCTGCACTGACAGGAGCAGGCTCACTGCCGTGACAGCCGATCTACTAACTCAGGTGGGCGGGGAGGAGGAGGGGGAGCGTTTGACTACCTGGGCAGACCAGTCCTGCACAACAACTCGCGGAGGGGGAGAGACAGGCTTCTGGAGAGAGACGAGGAAAACCGACTCAGAGTGGAGACATATGTGAGAAACAGCACTATGTCTTTGGTAAGGGTGGCTTTGTGCATGTGTATTTCTGGGCAAGTCAAAGCCTGATTTCACCAAAGAGTGGAATGCATCTCACCCAGGTTAATAACATTTGCATACTTACCTGATGATGATGATGATGCAGTTAAGAAGTCTGTCTGCTCTGTGTCTTTGCAGCAGGAAACTCGTTTCCACCCTCCTCTCATGCCATCAGCCTTCCCAATGGTACAGTCCACTGAGATTGTAAGACAGCTAAACGGCAGCGCCATTCTCCCAGCAGACGGGGGTTCGCGGCCAGGAAGTGTGGCCAAGAATCACCAGCACACTCCTCTGAGCTGCAACTACCCACCAGTAACAGATGATGAGGATGAAGTGGATGAAGGCTTGGGGGGTCCTGCCAGCCAGGAGCATCCTGATGACCAAGACAGCGAGACCAACAGCTCCCAGGTGTCCGAGGCTCACAGTACACGCTATCAGCAGACTAATGGCACGCTCAGACCCAAACCCCGGCCAAGCTCCACTGGGGTCAGTCCCCACGCCTCCGTGATACACAAGGCCCAGATAGTTTAGCAAGCAGCTGGAAAATAACATGTGAAACTACAAGACTGGCCAGCTCTGGTCTTGGAGGGGGTTCAAATGCGGATATACTAGCAAGGTTTGGTCACAACTCAGAGAACCAGTTTGTGGTCAGTTATGAAAAATCTGCACCTTGACTACAACGCTGCATCTTCTTTATTGTGTGGGAACATGGTGCAATAGAACAAATGAATGGCAACGGAAAAATCTACTGGGCACTTCTGGATTTCTACCTGATGTTTGGTGATGTGTGTTGTGTATTCCCCGGAGTACTGGTACAAACAAAGACATCGTCACAATATTTCCAGTGCAGCTACTACAGCGTTTAATCGCAGACAATATTTCTTGCTCATCTTTCGCAATACCAGTATCTGTTGCTCTAACCAGCTGAAACCAACGGGTGAACGCAGTTGACATACCTTTTGTGGGGGATGTCAAAAGCACTCGAGGACATGTACAGTAGGAAATCAGGAAATGCAGGAGAAGTAGGACGAGGCTGTAGGAAAGTTGGTACATCAGAAAAGTAGATTGCAACACCTCTGTACTGAGGGTGGATTTTTGCTTTAGTGGTGCTCAGTGTATCCATAACTGTGCCAGTGTTAAGTTCCCTTACAACACGGTCTGGGATCTGATCCAAACCATGGGCTTGTTCTTCTCTTGCCACACCTGCAACATGCATACCTCCATATTGTCTTATTGTCCTCTTGCCTTTGCCTTACCCACTGAGACAGATTGGATCAAAGACTTCAAACAGCCAAAACCTGACTAGTGTCCAATAGATATAGTGATTTGGCAATCTGTAAATCTGTAAATATGCAAATGCTCAAATAAATGATATACAGAACATTTGCACATCAACAAATTCAATATATCTATCTTCTGGTTCCCACATGCCCCCCTTTCTCACCAGCCTCATATCCACATACCTACATTCACACACATACACATACAGATAAATAATCAATATACCCAGCTCCTGCTCCTATGTTGTGAGGATGAAAGCTGAAACACTATTTTACAAATTAAACATGCACACACACTAAATAAATTGAATTGTATATAGGTTGTGTACCTCCATGTATGCATACATACACAGTGGATGAAAGCTGGAAAAGCTGCCAAATGTCTGTAAAAATGCATTCTAATTTCACCTTTTTTTCTTCTTGATATGGCTACTTTTGTGAATACATGTGGACTCTTATACTGGAGACTATAGAGACAAAAAAGCTGCCACCACCAAGGACATACTGTATCTATTTTTTTTTTTTTACAAACTTTCTTCTGCCTGCTGGATTTTTTTTTCAACATCCAAGACAGGAAGATGGTTTTGCAAGAGGAATCTGACATGAACTGGTACAGATTGTTAATATTGTGGCAAAACCAAGCATGTATTGTTTATCTGTGGACTACTGGTTTTATTTTTTTTGTTTATGTGTTCTGAGTATTGTTGGGTTCTGTTACAGCCCTGATATGGGAAGCAATGTGCCAAATGGAAAATATAAAGTATCACTTTTGCTTTTTTGGCAAATATGAAGTATTATTTTGTTCCTCACACACATATTACACTGTACTGGTAATGTTGCCTTCTGTAAATACTTCTTTTTCCAAGAAAAATGTCAAAAGCCACCTGAATTAGAAATGCTGATTTTAAAGCATGCTGGGACAGTTTGTGGCAAAGGCAATGTGCCATATTTTATTTGCTGACACCCAACAGGTAAGAGCAGCAGATGAATGGTATTATGTTTGAATGTAGGTTGTATTTGTTGCAGACAGTGCCCCCTGATGTGCACTGCTGGAAAGTGCAGGGACCTGAATGAGCCTACAAACTGCAACGCTACTGAACAAGGAAAGAAAGACTGCATTCCACTGTGATTTTGGAAAATGATCTTCCTGGTCACCTGCCTGGATTTTCATTTATTTTGAGGGCTATGTATGGGTATCAGCTTGTATTGATGGGTTGAAATAAATGTGCATGTTTTTTTTTCTAAATGTACACCAAAACGTATATGCTAACATGAAGCTTTGGGTAAAAAACTATATACTGGATCATCTAAATATGGGGGGTTTACACTAATAGTTATTCTGGTTTGCTAGAATAGTCATTTGCTAGTCATTTGCAAGTGCCTTCATCATTTCAAGTGTTAATTGTACAAATATAAGAAGTAATTTGAGACTCCTGTGGATTTTTTTTTGCAGGGGTTAATTTAAAAGATATGAAATGTCCTGGCCAGGGCTGGATTCATCTGCTGAGGGCAAAAATTAGCTGTGGCCCCTGTTAACCACCCGTTCCTCCTAATGTAGGTAGCCTACATAGTCTATGTATCCTGTTGCCTTGTCAGGTTCGGTCCGCTTTAGCCGCACCAATTTATCACAATGGGAGAATGCACAGTATACAGCCCAAACAAGACTGTTTTGATAGTTTAGTTAACACCCGCATATTGTTTATAGGGTCCTTGGCATGAAAAGGTCTGCCGCTGTTGTTTTTAAAAAGTAAAATAAAGAATTTTGACTCCGCCCGGAAGTATGTAATGAATGAGGTCATGCAGAAGGAGGAAACAGATCTCGACAGCTAAGATGGCGGAGGAGCAGCAGGAATCATCACAGGGAGAGATGGAGGGTGAGAGAAACAGTTACAACACAGAATATCAAACAAACAACGCGGTCATTTCTGTTGCAAGTGAAGCCCACATCCACACGAGTGTCCGCTCGGCGTTTCAGCCGTTGCTCTCTCCGCGATAAAGGTGGTTTATATGGAGCGATGACAGGGGGAGACAGAGGCCAGAGCTAGTTGGCTAGCGTTAGCTAGCTACCATTGCTACACAAAGAAAAAACGCTTGTTTAGTTACTGACAGGGCAACAGTTAGTGACAATCCCAGAATTTTGGACTTAAGGAAATGTTGAAAGTATAGGCTTAATAATAGAGACAGGACACCACCTTTTTGGTTGCCAAATTGACGTTATTCAACGTGACTAGAATTTGTTTTGTTTTCGCACAGGTCGAGCTAGCCAAGTTTAGCTGACTGACGTTAGCTGGTGTTGTGGATTAACTTGTTTTCATGTCAACTGCTGACTATGGGCTGAAAGCGTCTGTGGTTGCTTGTGGTGACAGCAGATTTTGAAATCAGGAAGAGAAAATGTAAGTTAGCTGTCTTCGTGAATGCTTTATTCTTGTCATTTTATAAAAGTTTGAATGCAGAGCCCCGTGATTATTTTTTTATTTACATGTGTGCAATAGTTTCAGCAACCAGAACAACTCACCTGTCGCTTTTTAATGTCAGGAAGACAAATAAATAAACTAGAAGGGCAGTCGGAGAGCGCTGACCTCCGCCACGGCCAATAGTCCAGTGTTATATGATATGCAAATCTGTAAGCGCAACCACTATAGCCTATATGTCTGGATATATTTCCGAAACTGTTAGAATTACAGTATGTCAAAATATGGTTGTGCCTGGCAGAAGCCTCATCATCTCACATTCCTGATAGCTTATTTCTTACATACTTGCTGCATTTGTTTCTACAGTGGTGTTTGAGCTGGCTATTATGTTTTGCTGTATGTTTAGTCGCGATACACCATTCAATTTAATTACGATGGGTTCGCGCATGCGCGACGCAGACTGTATGATTTTGCCATAGCACCAGGTGTTACAATCTCGCAATGTTAACGGAAGTGAAAAATAATTCGTGTATCCAAGTTTCAAAATTGGACCAGTAGATTTTCCGTAATCCAAAACATAACCTAACTGGCGGAGGTAACAAACTGATCGATATACAGGATTTGATAGCCTTACTTTAAGAAATTTGCGCTGGTATTGATGGTAAATTTTACAATGCTATCAAAATCTTGTACAAAGCCCCAGTTGCATGTTTAATAATTTGCATAATTTCAGGCCTGGTTGGTTTCCTACTCCATTCGGGGTTAAGCAGGGACATGTGCTCTCCCCCACTTTATTTGCCCTTTATGTAAATGATTTAGCTCAAGAAATCAAGCAGGAGTGTGGGGTTTTAAGGATACCCCTGGCAGTAATGCTATTCAGAGTCGAGCCATGAGGTGTTTTCTTGGGGTGCATAAATATACGGCTAAGCGGGCATTTGAAGGGGACATGGGATGGGTCTCGTGTCTTGTGAAGATGTGAAATAGTTCGGCTGTGGGACTGCCTGGTCCAGGTCCCAGAGGAAAGGCTAACCAAAAAGCTTTTTAACTGGGACGGAGCACACGGTTACCGTTGCGTTGATGGTGATCTTAGTGTTGTTGAGGATGAATTTCATTTTGTATTCCGTTGCCCCATGTACAGTGACATTACATTCAAACATTAGTATGAAAAAATGCATTTGGGGAACCCTGATTTGTTTTGGTTGTCTGAAGGTAATATGTTGAGTTGGCTCTTTAATGGGGAGGTTTTTTCTTTAGCAAGATTTATAGAAAATGCATGGAAACTAAGAGAGAAAACACTATATCCATTATAATCAGACCTTATTTGTTATGGAAAGTGAATGTTCTGACATGTTGAATTTGTGGAACTGTATGTTGTGATTGGTCATGTGGCCATCCTCTTTGTTGTCGTTGTGCAGTGTCTTGTAAGCCCATACGGGCTGGGCACCATAAGGTACCGGACACTCAAATAAACAAATCAGTCACTGAAAGTACTAACCTTCTGTCAATTTCAATTTCTTCAATTTCTGTGGGAGCTGCATCATTTCTGCACATATTGTTCGGCCACCTGGTTTATATAGCCGAAACAATACAGCCAGATTTACTTGTGGATGCAAAGTGCACTTACAACAGCTTTTGGTGCTTTCCTTCCCAAACAAGCAGCCCAGAATAATTTCAGAGAGAAGTGTAATATGCAACATGGATCAAATTATTTCCAATCTGTGGTCGTTTGTGGCTTGTTTTTGATGGAAATTGCCAAAACTCGTTGCAGGTGCATCGATAGTGTCACAAGATAATCCAGGGTTGCATAGGGAGATATTATACCTGTAACAATTGTTTCCCTAGTGTCAAAGCAGGTTCGTTTTTGTGTACACTTACACCCTAGCTTTATTTAGCTGAAATCATTTCTTAGCTTTAACACAGGTGTTCTTATTTAATACTTTTAAATAAGTAGATGTGTACTTTTCTGCTGTTTGCTACTGCATTTGCTTTATTGTATAGCTGCAGCACTGACCTTCCAACATTCTAACACTACAGCACTATAGCAATGTCTCTACTCATTCGCTGTATTGTAATGTTGCTTGCAACAATGTGACGTTCCACTAAGGGATGTAAATTTGAACCTGACCAGTTCTCCATTCTGATGTGCTTCATTAAACACTGGCCCTGATCTGATGCAGATTTTTAAATCCAGATGCCACATATTTCATTAAAGGATTCATATGGAGTCGTCCATCATCGGCCACAAGCTCTGCCATCATGGTGTCCTATCAGTCTCCCTTTGGAGTATGTAGTCCTTTACGCCTAATTAATCTGTTCCCCTTCTCTTACAGGAGGGAACTGCCTCGCATATGACGAGGCCATAATTGCTCAACAGGACAGAATTCAGCAAGAGGTGAGAAATCCAGATTCTACGCATTTCTTATACAGTTAAACATCCAGAAAACTCAGCTGAAGTGTGGACACTGCTGAACTCCTTCATATGCTTCATATGTCAACACCAAATAAGATGCCCTAAATATTTCCCCTTATTCAATTAACAGTTGATGTTTTTTTCATGACCTACTGATCTTTGTTTTCTGAAATTGCAAAATAGAAATTTAGAGCACAGCCTTTTAAAGCTTCCCAGTAAACAGTAACACCGACCATGACCTGTTAGGATAACTATAAACCTGTCTGCACAGCCATGACCCGATGAAATAAGTTATTTTATAAAACAATCATAATGCATCCAAAAGTGCAGTGGAAGTTCTGTATAATGAAATGTTTGAATGCATAGCTACTTTTGTAACCCTTGTCGAGACTACAAGCACAGCCCACACACAGCTGGTCAGGACAGAGTCACCCATGAGTTAAGTTGCTCACAGTACATAAACAAATTTTAATTTTTTTTTTTTGTGGTTGTCTAGATAGCCAACAGTAACCCTTTAGTGTCGGACAGACAGGACCTGTCGGTGCTGCAGAGGGAGTACGCTGATGATGACACGGTTTATCAGCTCAAGATCAAGGTCAGTCAAACCTGTCAAAACCACCTGCTCTTAGGTTACTGCACCCACATCAAAGTGCTTTTTTTTTTCTTCCACAGTCCAGGGTGTCATTTTATCCAGAGCCACAAAACATAACTGTCTGTTGCTTACATACTCGAATACAGTTTTTGCCTTTGGTTTTACCGTATGGTACAAATCTTTTTTTTGTTTTGTTGCAGGACCTATACAAAAAATACTCGTACATTCGTAAGACGCGACCAGATGGGAACTGTTTCTACAGAGCCTTTGGTTTCGCACATCTCGAGTCCCTGCTAGATGACAGCAAAGAACTTCAGAAGTGAGTGTCACAGAGGTTACTGTTTTTGCTGTAGTATTGGTCTCTAGAGCCAAATTCACACTTCTGTCATCTATTAAAGTCTGTTTTGGCACAGTTTTGTCCCCTCATGGTTGCACTGAGAGCTGATTTGATATGTTTATTTTCATAGTTTTATACAAATCTGTCACGTGTAGGAACATTACCTAGCTATGCAATTATTTATGCAGTCACCTAACATTTAGTGTTTTGTCAATTTGTCCTGTCGCTGCACTATTTTCAGTTATACTTAAAATCTAACGAACACTATGGCGGGCGTAATATTCACAGGGTTATTGAATACATTTTTATTTTTTTTGTCTCTTCAGGTTCAAAGCAGTTGCATCTAAAAGTAAACTGGACCTGGTTAACGAGGGCTTCACTGAGTTTACCATTGAAGACTTTCACAATACTGTGAGTTTCCTGCACAACTGACAAACCTAATGAGGACATTACTGAAGTAGCAAATAGTATGAGATAATGATTTTGTTTATTGAAGTTAACAGTATATATGATAGGGTATTTTGTGTTGCCGCTGTAAAGTAGCCTTCAAAAATTCTTTCATTGATGGCTTATTCTGATCGTAAATAAAAGCTGTAAAATGTATTCAGTCCTACAGTAAATCTTGTATCCTGTTTGATTATGTGTGTGGAGTTGTTTGAATTATGTTATCAGAATTAACTGCAGTTTGCTCATTGCCCTGCCAACTCTGAATGGTCATTTGCCAAAGTACATGATGTATTTGGTCAGCTGGAGCAGACAGACACACTAGATTTGGCCAGTTGGGTAATAAGTTGGCAAGCTGGACACGTACGTATCAATCTAATGGTGTAAATAATGTCTTTCCTCCAAGTTCATGGACCTGATCGAACTGTGTGAGAAACAGCCGAGCCTGCAGGAGCTGCTGAGCTCCTTCAACGACCAGAACGTGTCAGACTATGTGGTCGTGTACCTGCGGCTGCTCACCTCAGGCTACCTGCAGCGAGAGCATAGCTTCTTTCAGCACTTCATAGAGGGAGGACGCTCTGTCAAGGAGTTCTGTCAGCAGGTGGATTTTTTTTTTTATTTTCACTTTGATTAATGAACCTCTAGTTCCTGAGAAACAAATCTGGGTCTCATAACCATTTTTCTCTTAAGACAGTCTGTGGTAAAGCTTTTTTAATAGAGAAGTTGATCGGAAAATGTCACTGAACTAGAGGCGTTGGTTTTAAGGGCACATATACGCACAGATTGAAATATTAGGTCAATATGCCACACAGCACCTTTCACAGTCTCTTTCATTCCATGGATTCTTCTTCCTTGTTAAAACCTGGTGCCTACATTACCCACAATGCAACTCGACCACAGACAGACAGGGGCAAATGTAGCCTTGAGCCGCTAGCCTCAATCAGAGACGAGGAGCAGGCCACAGAGGTCTGGTAGCCTCACTTTTTCTAACTCCACACCCCCAGATTTTCACTTTCAGACTTGTCCTCTGACCCAACCACAATTTATCAGATTCTGCGCAGCTCTCTTGTGCTAGAGTAAGATATTCTAGCACTCAGTCCATCCCTGGCCAGTGCTTTGACTGGGAACATCTGTAGTGGAAATTAAAGTTTAAATCTCACCAGCTTCATTCAGTATGCCTTTAAGCAGCTGCTCCATTTAAGCTGGTGGCTGTTAAATGGTTTCAGAGTTGCACAGGACAGCTTGACAAAAAGAGAATATGCATGTTTTTGTATGCATATGAAGCTTAAAGAGTACACAGTCAGCCATCCTTGGGTAAAAAATGAAAAAAATGTATGATCACAATGTTTAATGTCTAACCATTTAAGTTCTTCTGTGAAAACAAACTCTCACTTCATGTGCTTGTTTTTCTTCTTTTTTTAAGGAGGTAGAGCCAATGTCTAAAGAAAGTGACCACATTCACATCATCGCCTTAGCCCAGGCCCTGAACGTATCCATCCTCGTGGAGTACATGGATAGAGGAGAGGGAGGAACAGTCAATCACCACGTCTTCCCTGAAGGCGGCGACCCACGCATCTTCCTCCTCTATAGACCTGGCCATTACGACATCTTGTACAAATAACACTCCTGGCCACCGCCCACCTCATCCTCCTCCTGCTGTATGCTACAGCAGTGGATTAAAAAAAATAACTTCAGCAGCCACGTTGATGAAGCATACATCTGTGTATGAGATTACACTTATGTATTTGAAAAAATAAAAGATCAAATCACATTACATGCCACCCTTACCCCTCTCGCCCCAAGTTTACCCTCAGTCATCTCAAAATCGTTAATTAAAAAAATCTTTGGAAAAATAGAAGTGACTCCAGGCATTTAGAGTTGTACAGGTTTTTTTTTGTGGTTGTAAATGTTATCTACTTGCTTTATGTTGGATTCTTTTCCTTTGTTACACTGCGTTTCATTGAGTTTTATTAAAGGGATTTACATCTTATTTCTTGTGTCATGTTTTTTGTAAAGAGTCAGGTTCAATTGAGGGCTGCAACAAACATTAAATGAATGAATCGCTTACATTTGTTTTGATTGAAGTGAGAAATAGTGGACAATTACAATTTGTCTGAGCCCAAGGTGACATCTTCAAATAGCTAATTTTGTCCCACCAACAGTCCAGAACCCAAGGATATTCAATTTGAACGGGTATAAAACAACGAAACGCAGAAGATTCTCACATCTGAAAAGCTGAAACTAGGGACTGTTATGCATTTTGCTTGTTAAATGACTTTGAATGAATTGATTATCAAGTGTTAATAATCTGCCATATGATTAATCTAATATTTTATATTTTTTCATACGCATACAGCAACACTGATTTGTCAGGCCGAAGAATTATCATGCTAAATCATGCAGGTCCTTCACACTGTACCTGCTGTATATTAAAGCCTCGGAGAATCACACAAATAAACAAACAATGGCATTGTTAAATGCAAGGATCGAAATGAAAAGAGCCCCATAAGTACATTTATATTTTGACAGTGATTAGTTTTGTAGCTGTACGAGCCACGCTAGCAGGTACAACATACATCTAAATGCTTGATTGGTTACTTGGTGATCGCATTGCGCAGATACTCGTAGTTTTCACTTCATGCACACTGCATACAGCAGTGATGTACATGGTGCACTGAAATGACTACAGGAGAACAGCTGCTTTTTGTTTACCAACATAGTTAGGCGCGTGCACGTTGTTTACACCCGAACTCGCACATGCGCAGTCGCGTCATCGCTGCGCGACCTAATCAAAGATCGTCGTCTACAACAGCAGATGCTATCTCGTTACCGTTTTCGTGAACGCCAGTTGCTGTTGGTACCCAGAACTACGGGCAGAGTGAGAGCTCTTTTAGAAGACAAGCTAAGTCGCTGAGGGAAAAATGTCTCCATTTTCAAAGTCGTTGATAGTGTCAGGCAGGAGAATATTTGCAACATGTGTACGGCATCACTCCTCTCTTACAAGTACGTTTAAACCAAGAATTATTATCTAATTTTAGATAGCTGTGTTGACTGAAATGTATCGATGTTGTAACTGCAAGTAACACATGGCATTGCCGCTGCAGTCAACTGAGTTAGGTTAGCTACTGTAGTTAGCCAGCTAATGTTACAGTCGATTAGCTATAACGCTATGTGACTAACGTTAGTTGAATAGATAACTTTAACATTATAACGTTAGGAAGTGCTCAATGTACTTACAGTGAACTGAAGTTCTGTGCAAGTGTGTGTACTGTTGTCTTAAATGACACCAGTAGCTAAACATTCCTTCAAGAGTTTTATTTTGGATACGTAACAGTTAACGTTAACGTTAAGCAGCACTTTTTATTCTCCATAGTTGTACAGTACACCAAGCTAACACTTGTAATGCAGTCTAATACAACAGTCCTGCTAAAAATCTTACCTTCATGAAGGTTGCAAGGTTGCTGAGTGTATGTTGCTTTTAGTTGTTTCCATGAACAATGTGAATCATTTGACAAACTTGAAATCGCATTTGACGTTTGTCACCTTGGTAGATTTTCTTCGTGCGGAATTCAGTAGTGGCTTGTAAGGGCCTAAGAAAAGCTATTAAATGATGTGTTACAATGAATTTTTTTTTATTATAAACAAATAC
The DNA here is from genome assembly GCF_020085105.1 of Siniperca chuatsi. Lineage (NCBI taxonomy): Eukaryota > Metazoa > Chordata > Actinopteri > Centrarchiformes > Sinipercidae > Siniperca > Siniperca chuatsi. Next base: position 5,988,533 of record NC_058063.1, on the reverse strand, counting down.
ACGTGAAATAGATTTTTTTTTAAAATTACGTTTGGCATAAAGTCTCTCAATATATGACAGAACCCTGCAGGCCCTAAGTTGTATCTATGTTTTACTGCTAATGTTCACTTCCTAACTCTTATTAGATAATCCATCTATCTGTGTTTCTGCCTAGCTGAACTGATTGAAAACATGGATAAGAAAGCAACCTGGGACCGCTTCTATGCCGAGAGCAGCAGCAGGACAACCACCTTCAAAAACTTTGAGTGGTTCTTCGGCTTTGATGCTGTCCAAGACTTCATTATGCCCCTTTTGCAGACCAAGTCCTGCCCAGATGCTCTGCTCCAAGTCCTGGATATGGGCTGTGGCACTTCTGCTTTAGGGCCCTGTATTTACAGAGACTCTCCTCTCCCGGTCCAGGTCACTTGTGCAGACATTTCCCCCATAGCTGTGCGACTAATGCAGGAACACGTCCAAGCCAAAGCCATTCAACCTCACAATCTCTCTTCTCAGCTAGAGTTTGTAGAGCTGGACTGCACACAGCTTCACAAGCACTTTGGTTCTAACGGTGTGGACCTTATAGTTGACAAGGGCACCACAGACGCCTTGTTGAGGTCTAAGGAAGGGAAAGGGAAGGCCGGTCTGGTGCTGAAGCAGTGTTTGAAGGTGTTGCGGAGCTCAGGATCTCTGCTCCAGTTCTCTGATGAGGACCCTGATGCCAGGCTGCTGTGGTTGGAGACTGAGGCACAGGAGCATGGGGTGATGGCAATAAATGTTGGGGTGCAGGAGGTTGGGGAGCTAAGGGGAGTGTCTTATTACTGCTACCAAGTGGTTCCTCGCCCTATTGTATAGCAGTAAACTTCTACCTCTGGACAGTCATAATATTAAATGAGTAAATTATTGAACCTGATTGTAAAAAAATGTGTGTTTTATTATCTACTCAATCATACTGCATTGCTATCATTATTTTTCTTTGATCTATATATATGTCAACTCCAAGACACATTATGTGTGGAACTTTGGTGTAATAACAATTATACATTTTAGCCAAATACATATGTACAAATTCACTAGGCACACAGTTCACTTATGACGCTCGTAATTCTGTGTGAGTGAAGTGTGTGTGATATCATCTACACCGATTAACTGTAAATCAGTTTTTAGAGTTGGAAGTGCCCCCCTCTCTCTTTCATTACTTGTTATCCACTGCCATCAAGTGGCCAGCAGAGGTGGTCTCATCCAGCATGCCACAATGTAGAATACACATACTTTTATCTGTATGAAGTAGTTCAACACTATGCATTTGCCACTTAATATAATATTTAAGGAGGCTGAGAGAGTTCAATGGACTGAAAACAAGCAAATAGACAAAATAGAAGCATATAAAGAAAACATCACCACTTTGACATCACAGACAGTATGTCACATTTAATAAAAAATGGTGCAAGTAGCAAGATAAAACACAAGCAAATTGAGAAACACATACACGAACATATACATATCCAGCATACACAGAAACATTATTAAGTAACACGCAGCGATGAGGAACAGGCCCGGACATGCGGCTTGCTAACGTTGATCACTTGTCATTGGAAAATAAGATAAAAACATTATGATTGCAGTTATCCTTTACTTATCCTTTTACTAGCGTGTTCATAAATGTGTTGTGTCCCTCAGAAACTTTCATTTTGCTGCCAGTTATTTGCAACTTGTTTCTGTATTTGCTGTTTTCTATATCTGCAGTGTGTTTCTGTATGCCACATATTTGTTGTTAAACTACCTGCAGTAACCTAGCATTGCATATCAAATGCTTGTGGGGTTACATGGTAAGCCATTTTGTTCCAAATTTTATGTAACACGTACATAAAACACATACCTATATTCCCGCTCTCACACACACCCAGTCTCTCACACACCCTCTGAAAACAAAACATCAACAACAAGAAACCAACAAACATATACTGTAAACAGCCATGAGGTTTCCAGGCCACTAGTCGCCAAGAAATAGTAGCAGCGTAACTCGCCTAAAGCTACAAACTGACTTTCAAAAAAAACCAACAAAACAAAATGAGATACAACTTGTTAATAAGTGAGCTTTAGAGGTGTTGGATGGGCAGCTTTCTGAACTTTGGACAGATCCAGGCTAACTGTTTCAGCATAACTGGCTCTAGCTTCGTACTTAATAGACATGCATGAGTGTGCTATTGTTCCATTATGAAACCGAATCCCTTAATTTAAAATAAACCCAAATGATCAAAGGTAATATGAGAATCCCTTAAAATATAATTAATCTGCACCTGAAAATATTTCAGCCACATTTATTTTATTGATCTGATTATTAATATGAAGAATATTAGACAATTCAACACATAAATAATGAACAGTTCATTGTTATTAACTGTTTATTATTGATATTTTTAAATTAGATTATTAAAATTCGATTAATTCACAAAGAACAAACTGAACATAAATCTGTTATGCAACAATGCATGTAAAAGAAATAAACAAATAAATTGTCAAATTCTTCGGAAGCCATTTTGCACCGGTCTCCAGATGTTCCTGTATGTCAGCATCTAGGAACTAGAATTAGGCAGGAAGTGAAAGGCAGAATGGACGAGATGGAGGAAAGCCCGTACTGTGCTAGTTACTGTTTACTGCATTGTGTGGTCCCAGTCAACATGTGTGGAATCTGGAATCATCCAATTCATTCTTAAATTATGGCTAGAAACCATTTTAGAGGTCACAGTGACCTTTGGCTTTTGAGTCAAAAGTGTCACCTAATTCAGTGTCTGACCAACTGTGAAATATGGCCATCAATTCTTGAATTATGGCCAAAATGTGTTTTGTGAGGTAACAGTGACCTTGACCTTTGACCCTTGACAACCAAATTGGATGTGTGTGCCAAATTTGAAAAAATTCACAATAATGGGACGTACGGACGGACAACCCGAAAACTTAATGCCCCCGGCCACGGCTATCCAGAGGCATAAAACATCTGTAAGACTGAAAAGGTGCTTAAACTCTAATTTGCAGATATAAAAATTGGGTAATCTAGTGCAGGTGGCTTCTGCCTCATCCCTGACTGCATATAGTATAGCTCATTGTCAGTGTTCAAGGCCAAAGTGACATCTTGCCACTTTTGTCCCACCATTTTTTAGAGGTGTCAGAAGGATTATGAAGCAATTTTAAAATAAGTCGAATGATGTCCACTCTGGTCCTGTTGCTGGTGGTCACCATGACATCTAAACGATTTCTCCCTGTATCCCTATTTTTTCTTCAGGAGGGGATAGAGAGATGGAGAGGAGGGATGGCAGAAAGAAAAGAAAATATGAAAGGAAGGTGCGTGAAAGCTTGAAGCCCTCTTTAAAATGCAAACCTTTCCTCTGAAACTGATTAATAAGTCTTGGCTGTGTCTGTGTTTGCCAAGAAATTGGACATTCACCCACCTTGAAATATCCTGAATAGATGAGCAGGCGATCACCTTAACTCCATTGTAGAAGTTAGCAAGGACAGCTTGCACACACTTTTCCCCGACAACCCAAAATCCCTACAGTTCATTTGAAGAGCTGCAGGAATTGTTGACGTCGCTTCTTCAGCTTCTTGTGGATCTCATCTATCTGACGTTCTTCTCCCAAAGACAGGGACAGAGACAGGACTTTTCCTCCTGCCAGTGGAGCATGGGCAGCTTCCTCTCAGGCTGAGCAACCTGTCTCTGGTGGTCATGGACCCCTTTGACATCAGTGGCCTTGTGTCTTGTCTTCTGAACGTTGTCTCCCTGCTGTTTGGTATGCTGTTTGGTATGAAGAAGGGGATAGGCATTTTTGTCAGGCTGCCAAGGGTTGCTGGACTGGGTCCTTTCCCTCTTCTCTGACTGACCTGTCCTGTCAACTTAAGAAGATACTAAGTATATTTGTCATGAGTGTTTTACTTTGATTAAATATTTCAAGTTGACTAAATCATTTTTACTTCATTTTCACCGCATCATTTAACCCTCATCCTCCTAACATATTTAACATACAACGACTACCGACTGGGGTCCCTGGGGACCCCAAGAACGAACTACTGTGAGAAACAACCACCATAGCTTGATGTTAATTTATTTCTTCTCAAAATATTATTAGTTATGTAATTAATGTCAACTGTAAAAAGAACATCATTATTTTAAGAAAGTTACAGTTCATTTGCAAATTGTGTTTAATGTATTGTGCATATAGTATTTAGGGTCGTCGACAGAGCACATGAGGAAATCTGTGTCTGCTGCATTTGTGTCTGTCTCTTTGAAAATGACTTACAGAGTGCCCCTACCCCTCCTGATAGTGTGTGCTACATTAAATTAGGGCCCATGGCAAACATAAACTCAATAAATAGTTCCATCCATTAAAACTGCATAGGCAGAACTGGGTGCTTTTGACTGGGGTCCGGCAAGACCCCAATTGATTGGTATTTTTAAAAAGCACTAATTAAAACAAACAGAAAACAATGATATGAAGTCAATAGAAACCAATTGATTGACAAAGTCTTGAAAAATTGGAATGATTGAATAAAGCACCTGTGAGATATGATGGCGTAGAGCAGCAGCATATTGGACGGTGTGGGCGTAGAGGAAAGTTGAAGTCCGGGCAAGTTAATGGTAATGAGCCACTTTTGTCCTACTCTGTTCGACGGCAACCACTCGGAATTTAGAAGTCCTGCGCTTGAGAGAATTCCAGAGAACACAATGTAAACTTCTGTTCCGACCAAACAGTAGTTTCCAAGCAAAATGGATGAGACGCTGATAATTGCTGTGGCGGGTTTCCCTTTTGACAGCGTTGTTGGCAGGGCAGCCAGAACGAATTTTGATGCTCTTTCCGGCGGCGGTCTGAACGCACAGTTAGACACACAGGGACAAATGTGCTGGCACACAGAAAGGATATCAGCAGCTGATAGAGTAGGAGATTGATGATGGATGATCTAGCGCCATTATCAGGTCAACATTTCAATTTGCTAAATACTTGGGTTTAAGACCGAATACCTACAAAGCTAATGACAATACCACCAGCCTCAGCTGTGCTTTGTGTTTAGTCTGTTTCTCGTCCAGCGAGTTAAGACTTTTAAAGTTCAGCGTTCATTAAAACAGCTCGCCTCCTGTAGCAACTTGCGTCGCAGTGGAATGGCAATGGTGAAACAGACTCGCTGGATTTTATAGGCTGGGTGACGTCATGGCTGCGTCACAGGAGTCTCCTGCGCTCCTGTGGTGCTTGTCCAGTAGGAATCCAGGATTTGGTTTCAAACGTAAATCTCACGCTCAGGTGAGATTTACCAGACCTGAAGGGTTTTGGTGCTGTTTCTTTGTTCAGGCTAATATTTCAACATGTAGGCCTCTTTGTTAAGGCTTTGTTTCCTACATGTATGCATCTGCTTTGTTCCCCATGTGGTGAGGTCCCAACAGTGCTAATTAGCAAACGTTAGCATGCTTACTAGGAGACACAGCAACCTGAACAAGAAAAACAGAAGATTACTCCTCTTGGCTCTATCGCAAAGAAAACTATCCTCCTGAATTGGAAATCAAGGAACAAGGATGTGCCCTCCCAGATGCTAGGCTGCATCAACTTATTGGCCAAGATACATGCAACTATTGCAGTGCTTAATTTGTAAATCAGGAGGTCCTGGAACACAGAGAGGGTGCTGTTCCGGCAGGTCAGGGGGAGAGAAAACATCACGGAACGTATCAAAAATCCACAGTGCCTGGAGCACATTGGACAACGCCTAAGTGCTAGCTGTTAAAACTAAAAAAAAACTGTCAACACAAACAAAGTATTATTTATTTACATTTATTAATCAGAGCATTCGCAATAATCACTCAAAATCAGCAGTGGGAGGCGCATAGAAACAACTGTCTCTCACTCTCTCATTGACTGTTCCTCCACTTCCCTGTCGTTTCCCTTCTGTGTGTGGATTGCTACAATGGGGGGGGAAATGGAATTAGGGAAAGTTCTATTTACAACCACGAAAAGGAAGCAGGCTAAAAAACCAAACTAAGTGACGTGTGCTGTGTATCATCTCCTCTGCTCCGTTTCAGTACTATGGACAGCCTACACCTACACAAACTTGTCTTTTTGACATTTTACCAGTTTCCTCCTTGTTGCTGAGGGTATCCTAGATTCAAATCACAGTAACATTGGCTCAGGTGACGTGCACAAAACTCACACGCCTCAGGCTTCACTGCATGACCTGACTGCTCTCTCTTTAAAAAAAATAAAAGAAAGACAAAGGAGGTGCCGGATTCAATCGAATAGGTCCCTAAGACACCAATGACTGCCACTAAAAAAAGTAATAATGCAGTGCAAAGAGTCATTTAGAGTAGTCATCATCACAGTGCAATACATTTCTGGAAATAGTCTAGTTTAAAACAAGCTGAAGAAGGTTACTGGATCCTCTCCATCCTCTTCTTCCAGCTGGGCACCCTCACAGAAAGGTGGAGGGATGAGCCGTTGAGGGTCCACTAGTCCCATGACGTTGTTGAAGAAGCTGAAGGTGAAAAACAAACAGACAGAACATATGCTGAAATCATGCAGACAGAAATAATGTATGCTTCTGTAATTCTTTACTGCAACCAGGAACACAGAGGCTCCAGATATACTGAGGGGTCGGGGAATTTGGAGTGTGAGGGAAGAAGATATCATGATGAGAGCCCCAGTTCAGGCTTTAACAGCAATTTCCTCCTGTTGTTTATTGTTTTAGCTCAGAGTCTGAATTGTAATAAATGTACTATGACAACTATCCAAATAGCCTATTAAAGGAAAAATCAACTCTAAAACTGTAATGTAACAGTAAAAACTGCGTTTGGTAAGATATTTCATGTTCATACTGACATTACTGAAGGAATAGTTTGACATTTTGGGGAATTATCTTATTTGCTTTTTTGTCGAGAGTTAGATGAGGAGATTAATACCACTCTCATGTCTCTATGGTAAAAGCTAGATGATATGATGATATGATATAAAGCTAGAATCAGGAGATGGTTAGCTTAACTTATTCCAGCACACAACCCCTTGTAAAACCACAAATTGTTATTTTTCGTACAAATTAAACAAACAAGATATAACATGTTGATTCGATTTTTTTTAACCTTTGGACAGAGCCAGGCGAGCTGTTTCCCCCTGTTTCCAGTCTTTATGCTAAGCTAAGGTAACTATATCCTGGCTGGAGCTTCATATTTAACAGATAGATATGAGAGTGGTATCAATCTTGTAATCTAACGCTCAACAAGTAGGTGAGTAAACTTCTCTCCCAAAATGTTGGACTATTCCTTTAAGATAAGTAAGCTCTCTTATATGTTCTATATTTTTTTTTACTTCGCTTTTCATTTGAATATACAGTTTTGTTTTTACGTTTTGCTCTCACATACACTATATGCTTTTTCTTTATGTTGTGTCTTGGTGAGCTGAAGGCATTGGTTGGACAATAGAAGTTTCTCACAGCAAACATTTTGACTCTGCATAACAGGAAGTACACAGATTTAACTAATAACTTTGGTCATGGCTCTGTTCCATTTAAGCACAATACCAGTGCCCACGCACTGATACACCTAAATGAAATGTGGTCATTACCGATGTTGTTAGTTCACCTGTGTTTGATGAGTCGAAATATCCTAGAGAAAGGTCTATAAAGTCTTATTGTGTGACATTCTCTATATTTTATTTTTCAAACAAGCTTCTCAAAAAGCCTATCTGGTGAGAACTCTTATACTTCCCATTTGTGAGTTGTCATGTGAGTCGTAAACTTCCCATTTGTGAGTTGTCATGTGAATGCACTGACCTGGTCACCACCCATCCATGTCTATCGGTATGAAACAGAGTGCTGACAGGAACACATCCAAACTCAGTGACAGTGCTCATGTACTTTGCTGCAGAAACAGAAGTGGATCACAAGTGAGCTGAGGCAGCACAACCAGACAGGCAGGTTCGATTGGATTGCAGCGATTAGACGGAAGAATCTCAGAAAAGTCATGTGCTGCAGTACACCTCATGACTTTGCAATTCTTCTGTCAAATTTCCTCTGGGCTAGTTTCCTCTTACTGTACCTGTTCCCTTTTTCAGCTGCATCTCTCCCACCCAGGTGTTGACCAGGACTCCCTGTCCTGGACCAGAGGAGCTGCCCAACACAACCTGTCCCAGCAGGGAAGCATTCTGTGGGATCGCCAGCGGGTGGAAGTCTACATTCAGTGGCTTCTTGCAACATGTGTGGTTCCTGTAGTTAATCTTATACATAACACCCTAGAGGACAGGATGGCATTTTACAGTGATTTGTGTTGTACATGACATCTGCTAATGTAGATATTATTGCTATGTTGCCATGGTCTACCTCTCTGTAGAGTAGAAGTACATCAAGGTGGAAGGTCTTGTTGTTATAAGATCCAAACTCTGTGAGGCGGATGCGCTTTCCCAGTGCGTCATAGCTGTACTTGGCAAAGGTCATCAGCTTCTCACTTTGGGTGGACTTGGAAAATGACAAAAATGTAATTGGAAGTTTTCTTATTAAAGTGAGCAATGCTTTGGCTGTGAGACCATATGACTCCAAATTAGACTTACTTTGAATAACAGGAATCCAGTATAGTGAATAAAATCTTTTTAATGTATTGTCAGGAAATGTGGTTTACACAGTTGCATAATTACTTGCGTGTGGAGGCAAACACTTACCACAGAGAGGCTTCCAGTCAGCAGTGGTGGGGATCCTGTTAAAATGAAATAAGTGTTTTTATCGTTTTATTATAAATGGAGCATTTACATCACAACTGTGCCACGCTCGCAACATAGTATTTCCTCATGAATGCTACAGCAAAAACAAAACAGCATGATCATTTATAGGAGGTGAATTGCTGAGATTGGAGGCAGAAGAAAACTAAATGTACAAATTAAGTCAACATCTGTGTTGTCGTACTTACTGCATTGCTGCGGCGTCTGAGCTAGGCAGCCCACTGACAGGCACGCAAACAGGACAAGGGCTCTCATGCTGTCTGATGGTAGGCACACTTTCGTCTGCACAGAGGCAAATATACTGCTGCTTCAGAACGCTCGCTTCCTTATAAACAAGCTGATGAGGCTCCCAGTCAGCATCCACTGCCAGGTTTTCTTTGTGTCCTCCTCCTTTCCTGTGTAGCTTTTACACCTGTCCTGTTAGAATAAAGGTAAAACAGACACCATTAGTAATAATATGGAATGTGTGGTGTCCTGGTGACTCAGCTTGCACAGCTCTTAACAGATGTTCTGAGTTTGAACCTGGCCCTAGATGTTTATCTCATGTCATCTCCTCTCTCTCGCCCGGTCCTTGCTATTTCGTTTTGTAGTACCAAATAAAGGCAAAGATCTTTTGACTTCCTGGGAATTTAGGAGGAGAATTTGGGTTCAAGAGGTAAAAACATAATCTCTCTCATTTTCCTCTTGTACAGCTGAAATCATTCCTATGCAAATGAAAAGCATACCAAACGTTTAGTTGCCACTCCAGTGGCCCCGTGAGGCTTTAATGCTCATTACAATACACAATTCTTTTTAATGTAAAAGGAGAGAGAAAAGGTTCTAGCTGTGTTGTGTAATCTTGTTGTAATACGTAAAGGACAAGGAAGAGTTGAGCACAATAAAGATTTTTGATTGTGGGGCTCTGGGAAATAGGCATCACTGATTAAGCTGTTCTCTTTGCTCTTCATTTGCATTAATTTTCATTACCAGAGATCAACACCATATCCATTTAATATGATATGTTGCTCAAGGGACTCTTGCTTTTTTTTTTCAAATAAGAAAAAGAATCATCACAACGATATGTTTCGAACCCGATTTTGTTCAATTAAAAATCAACTTCAACATGTTTTTTAAAAATTCTGCAAAGTTGATTTCTGAAATGATATAGTCTAGATGTAGATTCTGTGAACTCTTAAATTCCTGTCATTAATCACTTTTGCCCTAATATTACAATGCTGTATATTGTACATTGTCATCAAACAGGAGACAAGAGACAAGGTGAAATATATGCATTTGTTCAGTATTCTTATATTTTTATTGATAAAAATGACAGAACGTGGTAGTATGTGAGTGGAGTCCAGAGTCTGGGGGCCGGAAAAAGGAAATACTGCACTTATAGACGCTAAATGCTCTGTAGAGCCGAGGGGAGCTGTAGAGTCAGGTGATCACATCACACAGTATTTAATCCATTGTCAACATGAAAACATCTATAAGTGCAGCTCTATTTTTAAGCCAGACATATGTATATAAAAAATTAATTTTGAAAATGTAGAATTACACATTCTTAGCAGGAGTAAATGTGATGTATACCACATAACACAGCTATGATTCAGTAGAGTAGCTCCACTTCAAATCTCAAAGAAGACATTAGTTAAAGGAGGCCCTCAGTGCTTGTTAAGGAACAAGCTGAGGAAGTCTGCTGGCTCCTCTTCACTGTCAACCTTCATCTCTGCATCCGGGCAGAAATCTGGAGGGATGAGGAGACTGGGGTCCAGAATCCCAATGATGTTGTTGAAGAAGCTGGTGAACAGAAAGACATGACGATCACTTGGTCGGATGCAAACATTTCTGATTCTCAAAAGTCAGTGTCTGTCCTGTCACTATTACACTGTCCTTTCTGCCCTATAGAGTGATTTTTACAGTGTTGACGTTAATGTAAACTAACCTTGTCACCACCCATCCAAACTGGTCAGTGTGATACACAGTGCTGACAGGAATGCATCCAAATTCAGTGACTGTGCTCATGAACTTTCCTGTAGGTCAGAGATGAAAATAAACGTGTTAATAAACCAGGATGGATGAAGAAACGGTTAAGACAGTTCTAACCATTACATGCTCTCTAACCTGCTTTGTCGGGCAGATCTCCTGTCCAAGTGTTGACCAGGAGTCCTTCTCCAGGTCCGGACGAGCTGCCCAAAACAACCTGGCCCAGCAGAGATGCATTCTTTGGGATTCCCAGAGGCTGGAAGTCTACCTTCAGAGGCCTTTTCTTGCATGTACGGTTTTGTTCATTAATGTCATACATGGTAGCCTGATGGATGAAAGTTGCAGGATGAAGATGACTATTGCTTTTTTGAAACATTATTATATACTGACTTTTTGTTTGTGCATACAGCCAAAAGTATCGCGTATGTAAACTTAGGACTTTTTTTTTATGACTATTGCTTATTTTGATTCATTTTTTTCTTTTGCACCTGACTTTTACTCTTATATATAATATAATCATTGTCTGTGTATAGATTGAATACCAATTTAATCCATTCTTTTAGCCTGTAAATGTATGCACAAAAAGAAAATGGCAGAAAAAGTTACTGTAGAACAAGTTGATATTATGTATTACATTACTTAACATCTGCAATTGTCATGTTATGTAACTCTTTAAGCATTTAAATCTGTGCATTCACATAAGTAACCTGGATTTTTCACTTATATATTTTTTCAAACCCAGACAGATAAATGCGGTTATTGTGAACTCCCATTAAAGATTATGGTTTTGTTGATGTGATAACCAAAGGACCACTCCTCGTGTAAATTATTTGCAAGATCTACATAAAATTTGTACTCACATGATTTAGGGGCAGGCAGATTTGGAGACAAATTAAAGAAAGTCCTCATCCCCTCAGCAATAAACAAGACTCACTGCACCTTTGCACAGGAACTTGGCAAATGGCAACTCTTATTATTGCTCCATTACGTCTGTTACTCCTATGTGCTGTATTTCTTAAATGTTGTCTTTTTTCATGGATGCCTTTTTATAGCTGTGGCCAGAGGGATTATGTTTTCGGGTTGTCCGTCCGTCCCATTCTCGTGAACGCGATATCTCAGGAACGCCTTGATGGAATTTCTTCAAATTTGGCACAAACGTCCAGTTGGACTCAAGGATGAACTGATTAGAATTTGGTTGTCAAAGGTCAAAGGTCCATTCTGGTATCCAGTTCTTATAATACATTCATGGATAATTCTGACAAGGAAAAGGTCAAAGGTCAACTTCACTGTGACATCATAATGTCCTGGAAAAACAAAACTTTTTTGGCCTTTATTCAGCACCATAATTTAGGAACAGAAGGGGAGATTGTGACCATATTTCACAGTTGGTCAAACACTGAATAGGTGACACTTTTGACTCAAAGGTCCAAGGTCACTGTGAGGTTTTTAGCCATAATTTAAGAATGAATTGGGCGATTACAGATGTCACACACATGTTGACTGGGACGACACAATGAGTAAACAATAACTAGCACAGTAGAGCGTAATTGGAATCACGTGTCTGCAAACAAAGTGTTGGAGGGCGCCTAGGAGGGCTTTGCATCTAAAAATGCCAGGAGAAAACAAAAGCACCACATTTAGTGTCGCTATACTCTATAAGAATCCATTTTTACATACTAATCAAGTACATGTGTACCTGTTTAGCCAATACATCTATGATGATTCTTCATTAACACTAGAACCGCCAGGAGTCACTGTATACCTAAAACCGCCAACGGGTAAAATGACTCACTATTAGAATACATTGATTTTGTGATTATTTCTGCTATACCTTGCTCAAACACACTTTGTGCAGACATTCTGCACCTCGGGTGTGCACTTATCACAAATAGGCATTTACACAATGCTTTAATGTGTTTGCGTTCCGCCTTCACCGTACAGGTCATTTTCTCCTGCGCTCTTCTGCACCTGTGAAGGTCACGTCCACTCGTGATGGCTCTTTTGATGCCATCCACTCCGCACTGTTGTAGTTATATTCTGAACACAGTCTGAATTTAAATGCAGCACACAATTTAGAAAAAATGACCACTAAAATGACCACTTATGCTAAACAGTAGGCCTACACTACGGTCGAAAACTCATTCTCATAGGTCAGAAACACATAATGAGGGCGTCGCACACCACCTGAACACACCTGTGTCAGAGGGAAAGACTACTTTAGACTAGACTGTTTATAGGCTACATTTGATCATTTTAGTATATTATTTTTGCCTCACTTTTCACGAAGGCTCTGGATCGCTGTCAGATGATGACCCACGGAATTAATAGGACGAAAATTATCTTATTCTCCATCGTAAATTTTTCCCACTGGCACTTATAGGTATAAATGGACATTTTTTAAATCTGGCTTTATCTTGACAATTTTTTAACAATAGGGGGTGCTACATAACACACTTTTGGGAAAGGTCAAAGACTGGGGGATTTGAATATTGTTTTGACACAAAGTTACATACAATTGAAAAACAGCAGTGGGTAAAGTTGACCCGTTGGCGGTTCTAGTGTTAATCAGTTCAACAATATATATTCACTGGAATCATACATATGTATCATCAATATAGTGATACACTTTATACCATTTAGTCAATTTAGGGGTGTCAGGATATACTGATATTTACAATAATCGTGATATTTAAAAGTTAAATTGATATTGTGTTAATAATTTCACATATGATAATATCCAGTGCCTCATATCGTGATAATATAGATAATAAAGAGTTTGGTCTAGACTGCCCTATAGGAAAAGTGCAATGAGATGACGTCTGTTATGAATTGGCGCTATGTAAATAAAATTCCATTGAATTGAACTTCTCCTTGAAAAGAAAGACGATAACAATTTCTGAATCATAATTTGAATTTATACTCCTCAGTTTTTCAAATATTAGAAACTGAGTATAAACTTTGAGTACAATCTTCCGAAGCAGGTCTCTGTGCTTCCACTTCAATACAGTTCTTTTCCTTGTATTTTTCTCTTCTGATCAGGAGCAACTGCACTCTAAAATAAATGTTTGGGATGTTCATGTAATTGCTCACCTCTCTATAGAGCAGAAGGGCGTCTCTGGTGAATGTCTTATTCTCGTAAGTGCCCAGCTCCCTGAGCCGTGTCCGCTGTCCCAGTGCATCATAGAAGTAACTGGCATAAGCCCACAGCTTTTCATTCTGTGTGGACTGGAGAAACATGAGGTGCGTGAGTTTACATCTCCCTCTTTCACATATATTAATTGTGCTAGTCATTATGCCCAGGTCCTGCTTTACTGTGCTCATACAACACTTTGAAACAATAAACACTCACCACAGTGAGGGCTCCACTCAGCAAAGGAGGACTTGCTGTGTTATGGAAGAAGATGTGTGAAATCACAACAAAAGCATTATTTAACAAAAGCACTAATTTGACACAGTAAAATAGCATTAAATAAGTAAGTCAGCAATGGAAAATGTTTCCAATACAAATATTCTTGAGTATTAGGAAAGCATAAAATTAAATCCATTCCTACAACCAAAATCAAAATCAAGTTATCTTACTTACAGCATGGGTGAGGCTTCTGGGCCAGGCAGCCTGCCAGTAAGCATGTTAATACTACCAAGACTCTCATGTTTTAGGATTCAGTGCTCTTGTTGTCAAGCAGCCACAAACACTCTGGTGCTTGAGAGGAGAGTCACTTCCTTATAAATATGGACACCGGGGCTTTGGGAGAAAGTCCTTCTTCCGGGTCTTATTTTTTTAACCCTGTCAGTCTCATGAAAGTCAAGCCCTCATACATCTGAGTGAAATGCTTCTGTTATCAGCCATAAAAGCCAGTATCTCTTCCTACAAATAATGCCTGTTCTTTCTGTACACTATAGGCTGGTTAATGTTTTTCATGGAGGACACAACTGTACAGAAGATTGTGCGTATAAGTGTTAAGGAATATTATATTTATACAAATTTTACAACCAAACTAAGAACATATTTACCTAAAATACATGATACAGTGCATTTCACTCTAGCACAAAATGCAAAAATACACTACTTTTCAGTGAGATATGTTCAGAAAAGTTCACTTTTCTTTTTCATGAAGCGCATGTAGACAGTGTGAGTGTGCACAGTGGGTCAGGGGTAAAGAATGTTTGTGTTCACAAAGATGGAGGCAAATAAACCCAGAACTGGATTTTTGCTGAATGGAGAGCAGGCTCATGTGTGCTAATGGCTCCGTGAATTACATCACTGTCATATGATGTGGAGGTGTGTGACTGCAGTCATTAGAGATTGTTGAAACAAATCTTCTTGCCTTATTGATTTACTCTATTGAGCACATATAAACTTTATTTAACAACAGCATTTACTGTATACATTCACAATAAAAAAATAATCTCCCTGTGATTCAATATTTACACTTCACTTCAATGTTGCAATTGACTTACATAGTAAAAGTTGAGGTCATACACTTTAGGAAACCTGCAATCATGCAGTTTGTTTGTATAACCAGGGGACAACACATTTTCTCCTTTATTATCATCAGTAAGTAAAGCACTGGCTACATTAATCTGGGCATATTTCCCTATTCTGACTCAATCATTCTCCATTGTGATAGGTTTTACACTCAACATTATTTGTCACAGTGGCAGGTGATTCCTGCATTGTCAATCCAGTTAGACAGCAAGCTAGTCGCATACTGAAGAGACAGTGAGTGTGGAGAAATAATCACCTGTCTAACACCAGATATGCCAATAATTTAAATGACATCCAAGTTTATGGTTTA
This sequence comes from Siniperca chuatsi, assembly GCF_020085105.1. Lineage (NCBI taxonomy): Eukaryota > Metazoa > Chordata > Actinopteri > Centrarchiformes > Sinipercidae > Siniperca > Siniperca chuatsi. Next base: position 5,973,058 of record NC_058063.1, on the reverse strand, counting down.
AACATTTAGCACCACAGGTTAAACTATGGTTATAATTTTATATTATATTTTATAAAACCTCACACCTCTCACTTCCATGACTATTACAACAAGCAAATATTCTACTTCTGTTTACATGAAAGGTATCTATACACCCCTGCTGTGTCTAAGGTTACCAGAATAGCTGAAAATACTTAATTTATATCAGTTGTAGATAAAAAAAAACAAACACAGAAAAATACAGTACATTGATTGTAACTGGGGTCACTTTATCAAAATTATGTAAACCTCTAAATTTCAGAAACTTGCATCAACAGCATTTTACTCATATTTTATAATCTAAAAACATATTAATTTCCCACTTAATTTCGAAATACAAACACCCATACACAAACACTCAACAACTGCAACTTCTCAAAGTTTCTGAGGCAGTACATGTGGCTGTCTGACCACTGGAGGTAGTTTGAGCAGCTGGCAAATGCCATTGCACTCTGGTCCATGTTGCTCTTCTAAGAAGTACCTGAGGCCTCTGGCAGCAAAGTTGGAGGGGCCTTGAGGGGTCATGGTGGAGTGAATCTGGGGGTCAGTGAGGTAGGTCAGCCCTTTGCCATTGGCTGTCACCCACCCTGTGAAAAAAAAGGAAGGATTATGATGTGTTCACAGCTAAGAACAAATTCATATACAGTATATACTGTATATACAGCATATATATACAATTTTCAGGTAGAAAGGAGTGCGACCTTTCCCATATGAGAAAAATACACTTCAAGTTTGTGGAAAATCATCTCACTATCAGTGATTTCAGTGATCAGTGACACACACACACCTTGCAGGTCTACAACAACTTCCTGGCAGTCAGAGAACAGGTAGGTAAAGTGTCCAAAGGCAAGGCCATATTCTGTAGCCTGGAAACTCTTGTCCTTCTTTCCAGTGTTGTTGGTCAGTTTGACAAAGTCTCCCAGCATGTAGGGCTCCACTGTTACACAGCCCACAATCTCATTTCCATTCAAAATCTATTCACAAGTGCAGAAAACAAGAGGAAAATTAGGAAATATTTAAAGTCTTTGTACACAACTCATTAATATGGCTGCAAAAATACAGTGTATTTGTGTAGTATATTTTTCTTCTGTAATCCAATGGCTTTATTACGTCTCTACAGGTAATTAAATGTGGTGTTTCATGATAGTAAGTGTTCTGTTACTGCTCAAAATGGCTAATTCAATCCAGAGTACAAGTTCTTTTTTGGTTGCACTCATTCAGGGAAGAGCAGAGACAATTAAGAGAATCCTCGCCTAAAAGCAATTATTTGTGTCATAGCTTCCCATTTTATATAATAACCAACAAAATATTGGCTCTACTACTGTCATGAGAGTATATTTCTAGCTGTAAACTGACAACTGGAGGGTGTACTGGGGTATTACATTGGAATTTCAACCAAAACTGCTCCAAGGCTGCTGCAGGCTATCCTGCACTCTCTGAAGTTATGTATATGTTTAGGGGAGTCCAACTAAAGTGGTATTTATGAATTTAGTAATCTGCTATCTCTAGTTTCCCTAAATGAAGTAAAACTTTATGTTTATTTTATGTTAATTTCATCTTTATGATTTGGGCTCACCAATAGTGCTTCCGAGGGAATGAAGAAGATCTGAGCCATGACTTCCTTGTCGTAAAGACTCTTATTAAATTCAGTCACATAGTACTGGGCTGTCATCTGTCTCTCCACATCTTTCAGATGAAACTGGATCTCCTTTGGCTTCAAGTAGTCTTTCCCCACATAACTAAGAACATAAACACACAGACAAAGTGAGGCTTGAAGTCGTTATGTTCAGGTTGTGCCTAGTATGTGTAGCTGCGTACCTGCTTAACCTTTCCTCCTGGTGTAAAAACTGTACCCATATTGCTGTTCTCTGCTTGCCTTGCATCCCCATCGGCTCCCCGATGTAAACGCAGGTCTCCCTGGCTGTCCACAGTCCTGTGGCTTTGGAGAACTTTAAATGAAGAGCACCTAATAAACATGACATTCAGAGATTAGCAGACAGTTGCAATCAGTGCCTTATTCACTCCTTAAGACACGGTTGGGTTTCTGCATATAAAAACGCTTACAGTTGACTGAACCTATTTGTGCTGGTTCTGATGCAAAGGCATATTGGCTCAGAAAATGTGGGCATAGAAGCACAAGACTTAAGAGTCAACAGCCATGCTAGCAGCTCTGTGAGGCTTTAGGCACAGCGCTGCTTTGAGCTGACATGCTCACAAAGACAATGCTGACATTTAGCAGGTTTAATGTTTACCATGTTCACTATCATAGTTTAGCATGCTAACATTTGCTAATTAGCAATAAACAGAAAGGGCCCTATTTTCGTGGCAAACAACCTTGGAATTCACTTTGCCCATCTGTACGGTATTTTTTTGCACATGTGGTGAGACTGACCCTCGGAGGGCTGAGTCAACAATGATGGCCACTCGAGGTGTATATCACCCACAATGCATTGCAGTTATGCATTTGGTGCAAGAAAATACATCCATGGTTGGGAGGCAGTAATGTATCTATAAATGAATTATTGATTCTTTTAGTATTTGCTGTGTTTAGCTGCTTTATACTGTATGGAAAGTTTCTCCTTCAGTTAATGTAATCGCTGCAGCCATCTGAAGACAGCAGGACACATACATTGATAAATCTGCAGCCTCCGATTTGAGAAGTGCTACGTCAGAGCACAGTGCCATTACGCAAATAAACTGCTTCACCAAAGTATTATTATTGGTTTCTATCTAATTAATTGTTCTGCCTGTTCCGAATGCAGATTTGTGGAGCTGTGTGTTTACGTCATGCCACTCTGCACCATCCAGAAAACAATATAATTTCCTGGAGAAGCCGTTTTGCTATTTATTGAGCTGTTGTCGTCATGGCACAAATGTTTCAGAACAATGAGACCAGTGATGTGACTGGCTGAGAACATATTTATTAATCACCACACCCTCCGATTTTATATTCCACCTCACTAGGCCCTTTTGCACTTTGCAGCTGAACATACATGAACCAAAATAGCAGGTGTGCTTGGAGACGTCCACACAGTCCATGCACCTAAGACCTACCGCTTTGTGCTGGTCGTTGCGCTTGCACGATTAAAATAGGGCCCAGAGTACAACTGCCACTGATGGGAATGTCATTAGTTTTGCAGGTATTTTGTCATAAACCAAAGTATTATAAAAATTAAAAGTTTGAACTGATGGTTGCGCTAGATGAAAAGTCAGGGTATCACCAAAGTTATTGCAATTAATTACATTACAACTTCAATCCATGCAATAGTTGTTGAGACATTTCCATCTGGACCAAAGTGGTGGACTGCAAGACATTGCCATCCGTAGAGCCACACTGCTAGTGTGGTTAAAAAGATATACTGATGATGAAGACAAATTTCAACAACAATGTGAATTCAAACTTACTGTAGGCAGTTCTGTGTTGCTTCAGTTTGAATTGTGTCTTGTCACTGTGCAATCTCTTCAGCAGACATTCATGGCAAACTCCAGCCAGTAGGGCTTGGTAATCATGCTGTGACAACAAATACTGTGACTCAGGGACAACACCATCTACAGTGCTGTGCTTTAGGCAGCTGTAGCAGAAGGGGTTCTTCCTCTGAGGGACATTCACTTTTTCTTTAGAAGTGACTTCAATGTGTTGGTGTCCACTTTGATTCTCCTCCAGCATCTCAAATGAGCTCTCTGTGGAGGTTTCGGTGGAAGCACATTGTTCTGGGACAAACGGGGAAAGGTTTGGGTGTGGGGTTGCTAAGGAGTTTTTGGTAGCAGGTTTTACAGATACTGAGTCAACTTCAGTGTCCATATGTGGGTCAACATTAAGGCTCTCCAGAGGCTGTGGCTTGGATGAGTCTCTGAATTCCCATCCAGGTGTATGGTTTTTGTGTGTGGGATCATGAGCTGAATCACTGGTTTCAGAATCAAGTGTTTCCAAGAGGAAGAAGCTCCCATCGGACTCTGGTGACTTACTGCTTTGGCTGGTTCCTGCTTTTGATAGGCTACTTGGCTGCGGTTTTCTGTTTGTGGGGGAGTTTGGGTCAACTGAGATTTTCTCCCATGATGACTGGGAACTGAAACTGTCACTGAGAGAGCTGGAGGATGTTCTGATAGTTAGCTGGGATAAGGATTGTACTGCTCCTTCCGCTTCTGACGGTTTCAGCGGCACACCAACATCAGTCATGCAATCCTCCTCAGTGCTCAGTGTCTCTATTCCAGCTTGTATCACTTCAAACTTCTCTGAATCACTACTGGCATTGGAGGAGGAAGTGGCAAGTATTGCAGATCTCTGGACTGTATGGGAACTGACACCAGAGTTACAACCCTGTAAGTCTAGCTTCTTGTTTTGATTCTTGCCAGTGGATTGTAGCATGCGGTCTGACCTATCATCATCAACCTCAGTGGTCAGACAGCTCTGATTGCTTGCATTTGCTTCCTGTTCAATGGCAATACTTCCTGTGTAGCCGCTGCTGCTGGGCCTAGGAGATCCCGAATTACTCAAGGAGAAGTTCTGCCACGAAGAGCCAAGGTTATCTGTGCTTCCTAGAGTGGTACACAGGTCAGACTTTTGAGGTGGGTGCACAGCAGATGAATTTGAACCTCTCTGTTGTGGCTCCTCTCCTTTGGGTGTATCTTTTGACACTTTGCAAGCCTCAGTGCTACATTCTGTGTTGAGTGTACCAATGGTTGTCCCCAGTGCAGTTATACATAGCCCCGCCCCATCTATCTTGTCTTTAGTCCCCTTACAGTTTGTGTTGGTTGTCTCACATAGTGATTCGTGATATTTTTGGAATCTCTGCATCACCTTAGTGAAACCTTCCAGAGTGAAATCAACCAGTGTGTCTTTGATGTTTCTGTAGCTGTCAGGGATAAAAGACCCTTTGTCTGAATTAAGAAAAGGCTCCACTCGCAACAGAAGCTTGACTTGGGAGACCAGATGCATAATATCAGCACAGAGGCGGTCTTTGTCCTGGGTATCTGCATGGCAGTAATCGTAGAAATATGCAAAAGCTTTTTGGCAAGCTTGAGTTGCCTGCACCTCAACATCCTGAGGAGTGCCAAGCCACTTGTGAGCGACAGTGAGGGAATAGGCAGCCTTGAGGAAGCTGTGAAGCTCCTGCTTGCTGGTGACCAGCTCACCCTCTGCTTTGGTGAGCAGGCCGATTGCAAATGCCTCTCTAGCCTGCAGGAGGAAAGACTGCCTTTGAGAGGCAGGGCACTCCACTGAGAAACTGTACGATAACAAGCAGGTCCCTTGAGTTGTCTAAAGAAAAAGAGGTCAGAGTAGTGCAGAAGAATAAGTAAAGCTCAATGAGTAAGATTTATACCTTTTCAGAAGATATTTTTGTTGGACCTGTTCTCTCATTAGCTACCTTAATTGTCTCTGTTGTGAAACTACGAGTTTTTTCTGTCAGAGGTTTTCAAACTGTGAGGTTGGTCTGCCCAAGAGGGCGTCTGAAGGGGAGGCACGTGAAGCGTGAGCCTTAATTTGTGCCAAAGTTTGAGTCACAACTCAGTCAAATGTCAAACAAACACACAACATTTTGAAAACCTCTGATTTATGTCAGTTGAGCCATGGCAGAGACCCTTCAATAAAACTACTTACCACATTGGTCAACACATAGAGTGAAGTGTACTGGCTGTATACGACCGCCATCTTAGCTGCCTGGGCTGCTGAAAGAAGACGATGATTCCTGTCCCCGAGTAAAGACTGCTGCAAACATGCAGACAGACATAAACAAGGAATTATACAAAGCCAATAATATACAAAACAACATTATAACAGTTAGACTTACCAAATCAATATCTGGATTAGTCCTAAAAGCGTGGAAGTCCTCATCATTCATAGACACCAATATGTTGGCCAGTATGCCAAGAGAGGTTCCAATGCCCTATAAAATATACAGATATGCAGAGCAAAGGTTTATAACAGTGTTAGACACCGCGGGATGTGCATGCCTACGAGCTCATAATGTGGCAACTGCGATGACAATATTGTCGTTGTGTCTGTGTTACCTTTTTATCAGGTTGAGGAAGTGCGTAGTAGCCAGCCAGAGAAGCCCAGATTAGTTCTGCAGCCTCTAGCCACAGGCCTGAAACAGAGCACAAAAATAGCCATACTATCAATGTATCAGTGGAGTCAACTGTTGTCTTTCATTCAGGAAAAGATCTTACCTAGCTTTTGCAAAATCATTCCACGCACTTGAACACTAACGGCCTGCACAAGAGCCCTGTCACTTTCAGAGTGGTACGCCCAACAACCTGTATAAGAAAACAAAGATTTGCTTTTTATTTACCTTGTAAAAAAACAACATAATAACATAATACATCATTTAAGCAAATTAAAATGACATAGCAACGAACCTACCTGTGGCCCCGCTATTGTTAATGAGACTGCTCAGTATGTATTCTGCCTTCTGTAGTTTGCCTGTAGGGAAGATGATTATAACGTTCACATTTATCCAGCTCTGTATAACAAACCCAAACAACAAATATCTCTATAATGAAAATGTGTAACGATGACAAAGTAATAAAAGCCTTTTCTCATGTCATTTCCATATTATTATTATTATTATTGTTGCGTTTGCATCAATCACTATTATATCCCAAAACAATGATTAGGATGATGCATGTGTGTTACTCATCCATTCACATTATTCATTGCCAGTGGCTCCCCACAAAACTAACAATAGTAATGAAGTATCATCAGCAGTCACAATACACTTAACCCCACCCCTCCCCCACACTGTACCAGAGTTAAGGTAGACTCTGGCCTGTCGTATGACCAGCTGGGGGGCCACAGGGGTGTCAGGGTGGCGTCTGTGGAGCAGCTTGGTGATCTTCAGCAGCCGACTGGACTCGTCCGTCCAGTAGAGGAAGCGGTCGATTAAGAAGACCACCGCCAGTGCCGTGCATGCCTCCTGAGCCATGATGGAAGCCTTTAGAACAGCCTGGCAACATAGTAAACGTATATGTCGTTTGTTTTCAGTAACACCATAAGGAAACCATTACTTAGCTGTGTGATTATTACCAGTAGCTGAGCTAGGTGCTTGCTGATGAGATCACTGAGATTGGTCTTGTCATTAGCACTGACTGACTGCTTATACTGCCACTTCTCCGGCACGAAGGGCCACTTCATTTCCATTGCCTCCTGCAGGAGAGAGGCCAGTTCTGCACACAGAGAGTCTACAGAAAACAAGTGGAATTTCATAAATCCAACAAAAGTGTGTGGCCTAAAGACTTTGAAACCCCAAGTCTGAACAAAACGGGAAATACTTGATAAACTTATTGAACTTTTTTTGCAGGAGGGAATAAGGTTACTTAAAGCTACGCTAGAACACTTTCTACATTATCAACTTCATTCAGGAAAAGCTGGACAGATCGCTATTTAGAAAACTTTTGCTCTTATTTTTACCACGTGTGTTGCTTCTAGAGGGCAGCAAAGTCCTCTTACTTGACAACATAATTTGCAAAATACTGAGAACAGAGCTTCAAATTGTGGGGTTGGGACTCCCTTCCCACATGCAGACGCACTTTGTGACTTAGTTTTAGTAGTTTTGGACAGTTTTAGGAATGTTGTGTTGTACAATTGCTTCAGTGTCTTTTTAGGATTAAATAACAGGAGATAATTCACATCATACCTTTGGTAGAGGTGTGTTATATGTGGGAAGGGTTAAATGTATAGTGCGCATGCACCAACCCACTTGGTACTTAATTTATTTTCTGACCTGTATTATAGTGTATTATATTTTTGCTTAGTACTTCTATTCCTGTGTGCACTGACATGATAGTGAGCTGCTGTAACAAAAGAGTTTCCCCTCGGGGATCAATAAAGTATTTCTGATTCTGATTTCTGGTTGTGATGTGGGAATGCAGAGGGACTGAGTTATACTGAGTTTAGAATGAGGTTTATAATGAGCACTGCCCCAGCTTATGCTACTGAAAAGCATTAGCTACACAAAAGGAATCCTCTCAAATTCATGCCAACTCCATGTTAAATGCACTGGCCATTTGTAAAGAGTGCCTTTGTCCCTCATTCACAACACAAACCATATGTGTGGATTTTATGTGAGTGTAATTCCACCACCAAATCTCCTCATCTCAAATGAAAATTGACCACATAGCACCATCTTGTGTCTGACCTCTGCAGCTACAGTAGTTCAGCCTCTCTGCCTCAGTGGGCTGGGTGGACTGTTGAGTTGCTGCTATTGCTCTGAGACACTCCTCCAGTAAATCCCCCACCTCCTGGCTGTCCATTGCGGTAAACAGATATTGTAGCCGTTGCCTCGGATGAAAGGATTTCCTCCTTTCTTGGCCTCTTCACCGCTGTTTCTGTATTATATTGATTCAAGAAGGGGAATCCCATGGAATGACCAGACTGCTGTTGAGAAAGGATTGCACCATCAGGTCTCTTTGTAAATTTCAAAACGTGAAAGATTCAATCAACGCATGAATAAAAAAAAAACTCCCATCGCAAATAAATTAATAAATAACAAGAGCTTAAATTGTTTTTTCCCCAATTAAAATACATATACATGTGATATCTTGTAATTTTATGAACAGTACAACTTTGCTGATGTGCCTGTATTCCCATAAAACAATGTCCCAGGTAATGAAAAATCAGTTTATTACAATGTGTCTATAACATTTAACAATGAATTTATAATGACCTATAATAATAATCAGAATAATAATAACGATCAGAATATTTTGCTACCCTGCAGCAGATATTCAGACTTATCATATAGCTACAGTATTATATACAAAATGTGGAAAAGTTATTTTAGGTGTATGAACTTACTCTCAGTCTAAGGACAACTTGCAACTGGAGTGACCATAGAGAAGACACACAATATTATGGAGTATGATGATGTTGTATAGGACGCTATTTTTACATTACATATTTACAAATGTTATGCCAAACACAGAGTGCAGGCCTACTGTCATTTGACAATGAAAAACCAATCCACAGACATAACTCAACAGGAGTGGAAGTCAGTGTTGTTTATGTCAACACATTTAAAATCATTCTTCTCGCTTCAGTTAAACGTTAACCTTACAAGACTGTCTCTTTTGCTACAATGTCCGATCAATGAAAAATTTATTTTCATATACAGTAGGCTAATTAAACAGCACTTACTCCGTCTTCTGATTCTCTTCTTCTTCCTGGTAGGGCAGGACTACACGGTGCTGCCTTCAAGTGCTGTCGGAAATATCGCAATTCCAACGTCAGAGAGCTTGTAGCACGACTCCCAGCATTAAATATGGCAGGACTGAATGACAACGAGGAGAAGACAAGACAGGTCAGACCAGTTGACAGGACAATTTACTTTCACATACCTTTAATCAAATAAAATCTAAAAAGGTTATTGGTCGGTTAGGCTATTATATTGTATCATTATTAATTGAGTAGGAGAAGTTCTTGATAGCAGCCACTCTAACATATGGTGACACTGTATAGGCCTATATTTATGTAACACTGGGAATTGTATTTCAAGAATTCTACAAGCTTTTTTGTTCATACAAACCAAGAGACAAAATGGTAAACTATGTTTATTATGTTATTATTTTTTCTTTGACAAAGACAAGCAACAGTGATGTAACAATACAATTAACTGTAAAGTAGGCAAAAAAGAAAAGAAAAACAGTAATGTATTGAATTTACACTTGCAAACTTACACTTCTCAAACTGACTTTCCACACATGAGCAAGGCAACATGTGTGGTAAAATATCAGTAAAACAAAAGCAAATCAGTGTTTCACTTTGTATCAAATAAACCATTTTATGGTTGCCATGCTTAAATTCTCTTGGCAATACTCACTGGATTCTATGTATGGGGTTATCACTCACTTAATCCCGCGTAACGTGAATGCAACATGTGACGTCATGAAGGTGGCAGAACCCTATCATGTAGCAACAGGTATGTGTACTGTGTGTACAATCTATGACTGAAAAAAATGTATTCAATGTGGAACCTTTTTGATTAACCTAACCAAAAACAACAACAACAACAACAACAACAACAAAAAACAGCATACATTGTATTGTACGTGTCATGCAGTGTAATAAAGACATATAATTAATATATGCACGAATTCCCCATTCTACCACTGCAGCAGCTGTCTGCCTCTTGTTTACTGAAATGAAAATAAATAAATAAATAAATACATTTACAAAGCTTCTGTGTCATCCATCCAAAAGCACGTGAACACAATGAAATGTGAAATCTTTTGGAAGTTTATGAGGTGTATTTGAAGGCAGCACAAAACTCTTAAGTGTAGACACGTCTGAGACGGATTTTGATCTACAAGATGCATTTTGACGCAAGATTGTTGTGGTGCGTACTGGCGCGTAGCAGCTCGTACCCAACAAGCATGTGGACCGACTGTGGTGTTGCTGCGATGCTACCAATAGGCGGGACTGTGGCTCTGCAGTGTGATTGTGAGCTGCACAGCTGGAACGTGAGCAGCAGGCTGGCACGCGGTGCAGCTGCTATCAGATGACTGAGGTCAGTAGCTTTTACACACACACACACACACACACACACACACACACACACACATCACATCCATAACTTGCTTCCGAGGGCGCCAGGAGAGGACTTGTGCGTATTGTCGGGTTAATGCACCGTACAAAAAAAACAAAAACAAAACAAAAAACACCCGCATAGCTCCATTCAGAGGACCGTCAGCATCAACTCCGAAGGATGATCCGAGTGTATCTCTTCTGATGAGTTCTTGTGGGTTTCGATCACCGGCGCTTCTCTCTGCATGACCTGGTGTCTTCCCCCAGCCCCTCCGTAGCCAAACAGAGCGTTTTGAATTCGGTGGTGCTGGTGATGTAACGCTTTTCATCTCAGTGCTCATTCCACAACTGTAGCCTCCTCTCCCAGAGCATGGGACCCTTCAAACTCTAAAGGTAAGAAATGTGTCAACTTGCATGTTTGTACAAAACTGAAGCCATTTGGCCGTTTTTTTTTTTTTTTTTTTTTACGCATGGTGGGTTGAATGTGTTATGTTATTCGTCTGGTCAGGCACTTATATTTAGAAGAAGCCCGTGCTTGTGGAAATATTTTCACTCCTTGTTATACATCAGTTGATATACATCAGTGTTAATGTGTGCTGTAGTTTTGCAACAGTAGATGAGATCAGGCATGGACTTGTCTTCTTGCACCATCAACCACAGCAATGTCAGCCTGATAATTTCATGTCGACTCACTGTAGGCTACTTTGTGTTGGAAAAAGTACTCAGCTGTTGTCCTCAGACTTGTAGAAGACATGGGTTGCAAGAAGAGGAAGAGGAAGAGGGCACATCGCTGACCAGAGTAGAGGAGGATGGAGGCTATTCCTAAAATTAGATTGAGGGAGTGGCAGGGTCTTTATCCTGCTTTGACTGGCGTGAGAATGATGGTAAACAAAAGTCTGCTGACATGCAAAGTTATGGCTTGACCCATCCTGGAAGAGCAGGGGTAGATGCCAGTTTGAACACTGCGCCTTCAACCCTTCAATCTTTCATGGCTGATAGCTCGCCGAGGTATCCATCAAATTAGAATACCACTCGAGGCCCCATCCCAGCTCGTTGCGAGTCAGCCTTGGCTGCTGAATTAAACAAGCGAGAGGTCAGACCTACCTTGCTCTCTTTATTTTCAATCAATCAGCCCCCTCATTACCTGTTCTCTTATATAGGGTGCAGCTGTCTGACTGCGGTGATTCAAGGTGATTTTCTCCCACCGCCCTCAGAGCAGCTGGGATTAGGAGGCATCTTTGAGTGTCGGGCCTGCTGATTACTGGCTCTGCGGCGTCTTTGCCAGACTTCACCCCTGCCTTATCCACCCATGTTTTGGTGTCGGAGCAGTAGGATTTGACTTGTAAGCTGTGACTGGCTGCCTCTCTGGACATTTGAAAGTCTTGGCAGCTGCAGTTTTGCAGCCCATTACATCCTTGTGGGAGTCACTTCAGTGTTTTTCAATGTGGCTGATTTGGCCGGAGCTGCATGTTGTTGATTAACTGTTCCTATTTTGAATATCGGACAGGCTTGCTGTGTGTGCACTTGTTCATCCAGATCAGCATCTGATTCAGAGAATGCAAATGAAGCAGCCGTCAACATCAGCCATCATATGCGCAGTGCCCACTCAGACAAATCTGTCACCAAAGCACAGTTCAATAAAACAATTAGTCCAAAGTCCATTTGATCAGGCATGTAGCTTATATGATCATCACTTCCCTCAAAGTAACCCATGACCTCTGTGATCTCACATACCCAACAAGTGAAGGGGTGCTTGACTTGAAAGATATAGCGCTTTAAAAAGTGAGGATTTCAAGGATTCAAAGCACCTCCAGTATAGTGGTAAAATCAAGTAGAAGATATTTTAAAAAAAAAGCCTCTGCATCTCTATTTCTGCTTTCTCTCCTCCGCTGCCGCAGTGCAATTACTTCAGGCCTCTGGAGCGGCCACCCTTGATATTTAGCATCGCTTCCGGCCGCCCCCTCCACCTTAACCTGTTGCCCTTATCAGGAAAGCCAACCTTGATTAATAAACGAAACTCAATAATTACAGAGAGCAGACAAGAGCAGCAGCTCAGCCAGACGTGTGCTGGATGTTCGCCATCATTGGGGTGTACGGTCCAATGCACTTTCTGACTCTGTCCACTGCCTGCCCTATCTCACTTTTCATTAGCTAATCCCATCTATTCCTACACAGCCCCTGTAATACACTCCTAATTACCTGTATCATTCCTTAAAACTGGAGTGATTACTCCTTTAGATCATGGACAAGTGACATTAAAGGTATTCAAATAACTGCCCCTAGGCCACCTGCATTTGCAAGTTTTCTTCTGAACTATTTGTTGGGAGTGTTTATTTTAACTGATTTAAACACCAGAAAGAGAATTTAAAGATACACATCACAGGCAGAGCTGGAATCAGATTTGGTTCGACTCCCACTAACTTGGACAACAGTCGTCCTAAACCTATGACAATGAAGGATCCAATTCTGAGTGGATGTGACATCTCTGTGAACAGGATCACTTCTAATTGTGCACAAACCTTTACAAACTAATTTCAAAATTGCAAAAAGTAAACCTTCCCCAATGGTTCAGGCCAGAAAAAATAATCATCTCTACTCTTTCTCTGTCCCTCCTGGGATCTTTCTGTTCCTCCGTCGCCTCTTCAACTCCCATGAAAGGGCACACACCCTGTAAAATCTCAGTCTGTCAATGCACTCTGCTCTCTTCACCTTTAAAGGCATGGCTGAAACGCAGAAGAGAGAGGCAGCAGCACATGAGTGGGAGACACAGGAGGAGAAGGTAGCTGCTTAGGCAAAGTGTCGGACCTGAAGAGCTATAAATCAAGCTGTGGCTGGAATTAAATCAGTCACAGCGAAACACAATAATGGAACATGGAACCTGGTGGGAGGACGGATCGAAACTCACTGGCTGCTGTATCTTAGCTAGTGTAGTGATTATTAAAGGCAGTGAATTAGCAATGATTGTGAGTGCATGGCTGTGATTAATTAAGGTTGCAGTTGACTGGCATCATTCTGTGCTACAGATCTTAGGCGTGTCACTTTCAGAAAGGGAATCGAAAAGTAACTGAGTACAACGCCTGTGGTAACCTGCACCTGCAATCAAAAAATGGCATTCATTTCTCTACCTGTGTTTTCGTACTGAGTCTGTTTGCAGTCTGTAATCTCTAACGCTCTTTAACTGAATGTGCATAATGAATGGTGTATTATGACTAAAGGAAATTGTGGGCTTTGTGGTCTGCTCAGGGATGCAAGCTGGTTTAGGGAGGAATACATAAACAGGAACTAGCTAGAGCTAACGCTGTTAAAAAAGCCTGGGGGGGTAATGAAGAGGCTGCCTGGGTGAATGTGAAACTCCTTGCATTCACACATAACATGAAAGTAGTTCAGCATGACTATATAGTTCAGTAAGCACAACTCTGACAGGCATGAGAAAATGAAGAAGCACTGCAAAGAACAAATTAGTCTCCAGATTCCAGATGTACAGTATGTGCCCTATTGTGCAAACCCCAGACATTTCTTAGAAAACCTGAATTTGTGACAATTAAAGGATTCAGCATCACTTGGTGTCTGAGCCTAACCAGTGGCTTTTTTTGGGTGGATGTTTTCCTGCAGCTACACAGCCTTACCTCTGTGTTTCTGCATGGAGGGTGGGCTTTTGGTGCCTCCGGGCAATGGAATTATATATGCACTGGGAATTGCTAGCTGAAACTGAAAATGTAATAATTTGGATCGTCAGTGTGTATTGCGTTTTCTTTTGGTGCCTTTTTTGTACATAACTGCTTTTTGAATTGTATTACTCTAATCACACAGAAACAAGCACAAAATTAAGCTTGACTTTCTTTCTGAGAGTTAGATGAGATCAATACAACTCTCATGTGGAGCTACAGCCAGCAGCTGGTAAGCATAGCTTTGCATAAAGACTGGAAACCGGTTTGCCAGGCAACCAGTGGAGTCTCCAGGAAGTCACTGGTCCCAAGCCAATAATTGTTGTTTAACACTTGGTTTTTGTACTGATTAAACACATAAGATATAACATGTTAACTGGTGAGCTTTAGAGGTTCTGGTAGGTAGATTTTCTTTGGACAGATCCAGGCTAGCTGTTTCCAGTCTCTATGCTAAGCTAACTCTTGACAAGAAAGCAAATAAGCATATATTTCCCAAAATATTGAACTTTAAGGCTGGAAACACTGGGGGAAACATCTAGCCTAGCTCTGTTCAAAGGTTTGAAAATCCACTAAGCTAATCATCACCTCATCTAACTCTCCGCAAAAATTTGAATACTTCCCAAAATGTTGAACTAGTGCTTTAATTTGTGGAAGTAGAAATCGCCCAGCAAATCCATTTTCCCATAAATCATCTATCTGGTAAATGCATTCTTCTTGCAAAGACGAATATTTCTGATTACTATGATGTCATTACATGGAATTTCTTCACCCGAAATGAAATACTCTGTAACAACAGGAAGTGAGACTTCAGCATTGCAGAAAAGCAGAAAATGAATCCTGACCGTGGCATGCCCTGAAATGAATAAACTGTTGGCAGCAATGGCCTGGCCTGTTCACTGTGAGAAACAAACTCGACTGTTTTATTGCAAAAAGATGATGTATCATGTTTGCTCTTTCATGCAATATGCCCTGTTGCCTCATCTTTCACTCATCACACAGCAAGAGTTTGAGAAGGAAGTTATGTGTGTGTCAGGGAGATAACTGACTGAGTAAGAAAAAGCTCCAATGTAAAGAGAGAAAAACAACTTTATCTAAGTGTAATGATGGTTCATTACACTTACCAAACTCAAACCCACTGTGTATGAGGGTGTTTCTAAAAATGTTTTAAAAAAGTGTGGACACGCAAATACACTTGACACATTTCACAAACATATACCAACACACCCTTCCGGTATTTGTTATGAAGCAAACTTTCACATCTGGTAAAAGGACAGAAGTTTGAGCAGGAAGCCCCGGAACAAAGCAGTAAAAACAGCGTGACACAATGATACATTGTTGTATCCACAGCAATGCCCTTTCTGTTTCGCACATTACACTTTTCATTTCAAAGTCAGAAAGTTGTGAGATATGAGATAATGAGATAAGAGATATGAGAGTGTGCCAGATGTGGAACAGGATGCGTAACAAAAATGTGTTTTTTTTGTTTTGGGGGATGTAATAAAACATTACACTCTGGCAGCTGCTATGTCCCAGCAAGACATTGTGAAATCTACATATTTTTTCTCCCTCGCTTCTTTCTGTTATTTCAAAATTATGAAGAAGTGCTGCTTGCCTCCTTCGCATTTGCATTTTTTTCTTCTTCTTGTGTTTTCCATCGTTACTATTTCTCCCTATCTGATCTTTTCCCCTCTTTAGCCAACAGTCTCGTCCCATGTTTGACTGGGCTGAAGTGAGGCAGAGTATGCTCTCTTCCTGCCTCCCAGTCTCACTCTTTATCTCCCATTCCTTCGCTCTTCTGCCCTCCCCTCCCCCCCTCCCCTCCCTAAGCAGCAACTGTGGCTGCTAATCTCAGTTTGCAGCCGGTGCCCCCCCACCGATGTGGCATTCTGTGTGTCCAGGGAAAAGGAAATGTTTCCCTTCCTGCTCTTAGTACCCTGCAGTCTGTAAATAGAGGCTGCCACCAGCCGCTCTGTAGGCCCCTCTGGAGAACTATATCTGTCCCATCATGCGACACCCTTGCTACAAGTTCCTGAAACAAACTAGGGGGTGATGGGCAAGATATAAGTGTGTGTATAATATGAAGAAGTGGTGTTTGTATGTATTTTTGCAGTCTTGTAATTCTATCCACATGGCCACTCTAGGACAGAAAAATGAGATAAAGCTCCAAAGTGTAGATTATTGGCCCTCACTTTGGAAACTGGGGTCAAAGTTACAGTCAATAAATTACTATATTAATGTGAGACATTTATTTTTATAGTTACTATACACAAACAAGTATGTCTGCCACTACCAGCCTTTAAAGTATATATTACACTGTGTGCCACCAGGTTGGATTTGTTTAGAGTTTCTAGTCATGGCGTATGATGAAAGGATGGAAAACTCACTCGTCAGTAAAGTCATGGAAAAATGGAACAGTGAATAGATAAGAGAAAAAAACCTCCTCTGCGCCAAGAAGCAAAGAGGTTTATAGGGAACGTCTTCGTTTTTAGAAACACAAGCACCACCAGCAATACCACTGATGTGCGAAAAAGGCCAGCAACCAAATCAGTATCACATTCTTATATTAATAACAGTATTTTCTGGATATTGATATTTACCATTACGTGCTAAATGTACAGAATGCAAAATCACATGCAATATAATCAAAAAGGTGCTCAGCGCAATCACTGTTTTACCATCATATTTCATGATGTGGAAAACCAAACCATCAATAACTAATTTTGTTTTGTTTATATAATTAATAATTAAAATCTAAAAAAAGAATTACAGTCAAATTAATAATAGAATTAATATATAAACTAAAATAATTACAGTTTGCTCATGATTTTGGCAGCGTTTTGTAAAACGATAATGAATGTATATCAATATGAAATTATCGCCCAGCAGCCCTAATTTATACCATGGTCTCATGCATGCTAAAGTATTGCAACTTGCAACCATAATATATTGAGGTTTTAACAAGACCAGCAGCTCCGTAAAGCCTTGCTTGGGCCCAGTGGTGCTTTGAGCTAAATGCTAATGTCTGCATGCTAACGGGCTCACAGTGACAATGCAAACATGCTGATGTTTAGCAGGTAATATGCTTACCGTGTTCACCATCTTATTTCAGCTGTTGTAGCAATCAGAAAGCACATGAACATTTTAACACAACAATTTCCATAACACAGCGTGTTAGCGTACTAAGATTTGCTAATTAGTACTCAACACAAAGTACAGCTGAGGCTGATGAGGATTTCATTTTGTAGGTTTTTGGTCATAAACCAAAGCAGTGGACAAATTGTTATGACCTGATGGTGGCTGTAGACATTTCACCCTGAATCAATGGTCCCCTGACATTTCTTCTAGGGCCACCAGCGGTGGCCATTAGCTGTATCCTAATGACCAAAGTCAGTCTAGGGTGACCAAAGCGATGGACTTACCAACCAACCAACATTGCCATCTCTAGAGCACCGCTACTAGTGTGGCTAAAAATGCTGGAGAGAGAACCTTTTAACATGTTTGTGTGAGGCAGAATGAACAGACTGTGTGTTTTTCAATGCCTGTCTAACAGCTAATCCGAGTGAATAAATGCACGCACGTCTTTTGGCACATGACCATCATCTATGAAAACATCAATCAAACTTGTTTTACCTAAATGCCAGTGGGGATAGAATAAAACTAAATCAATGGCTGTATGGAGACTGTGCATTAGCTTGGGGTACTTACTAACATGGAAATTAGCCCATTATAGGAATATCAATAGCAGGACAAATATCGATATATGTGTGTTTGTCAGTGTCTTATCATCAATCAGTGCTAGTGTCAATTTTACGACATGAAAAGGTTTGGAAGATTTATACAGCCAGTTTCCTTCTAATGTGTGGACATTAGCACACACACATGGAAGAAGGCATACTTAGCACGGTCTGATGTGATTCAAACAGGAAAAAGGAAGAATAGTATACACTAAATTATTTACTCCATTGGAAACGTATTGAAGAACTGTATTTGTATGTGTTAGTCTATGCTAGTACTAGTAAATGTGTTGAATTATTATTATTGTTTAGTATTGTATATTTTTTGCTCATTATCTTTGTCTTTTTTGCTACTAGCTGCTGTAACGGTACAATTTCCCACAGGGATTGTTTTTTGACTACGCTTAAATCTGAAAAGTTGCACTATTACGCAGCCAATTTTGGACAAACTAACCAAGCAGCAGGCAATCAATATCATCATCATTCATTTGCTGAAACAATTTTTATATTCAAAATATTGCTTAATCACTTAATTTTCTTTTTGATATATGATAGTAAATTAAGTATTTATGTTGTTTTGGACTGTTGTTTGGACAAAACAAGGAAAATGAAGATGCCTCTTAGGCTTTAGGAAACCATTTTCTGATATTTTATACACCAAACAATTAATTGTGAAGTTACAGAGCAGATTAATCGACAGTCGGCAGCTCTAAATCTATTAATATGAAAGTAATTATTAATTAGTAATTATAGTTATTTGCAGCCCTACATTTAACTGCCCAATGCAGACAAGCCCTGGTCGATCTAATATAGTTTCTTGTGTATACAGAATATGTGCATGGCTGTGCAGTAATTCTTTTCAAGAAGCCGTATACAGTGGTTCTGAACCTCTTTGACTCTTTACAGGTAAGCAATGTGTGGATGTGTTGTAGGTATTACAAAGTGGTGAACAGTTTTCATGTTGTTTTGTGGCTATAATAGTGAGAATGAGAAGGACAGCAGTGAGAAGGTGTGGGTTTAGCCAGAGGATGTGACATTTTCAGTGCCCACTAAACCAGCAGCACACTGCAGATTCTGCATGGCCAGGATTGACCAGGCACCCGTCAACTTCCCTTTATCCCCGCTGCGCCCCAACCCACCCCTAATCTGCCAGATCGATGGCCCTGGATTGTCGTCACCAGGCAACCAAGGATGACACCAAAGTTCTCACAGTGTGGGATACCTAACAATCAATCTAGCTATAGAAACAGTATCAGAAATCAGAATGTGGGGAAAATACTTAAAGAATTGCACAAAGACAGAAGGGGGGCACTTGTTAAGGATAAATCAGTCTCTGAATTCTCCTGAAAGCACAGAGAGAATTGTTCTCTGGGTCGTGACAAAGACCTCCTGTCAGAGGGATGATGAATGGTGTATTCGACTGGGTGGCAAAATGGCATCATCATCAAGACGGGGCACAGCCTGTGCCGCAGTGCAAGACTGGTTAAAAACAGGCTCAGCCTTTGCACAGGTGGTCCTGCAACCCCCCACTGCGCTTCTTTTTTTTGTTCAGTCTTACGGCCTCTGAGGGATGGATACAGTTGGTCCTTGCATCTGCGGAGAAAGTAGTTTTATATCCCCATTTGGCTCTTGAGGACAGACTGTTCTGAACCAAACGTGAAAGTGAAACAGATGCCCATTTTGTCAGAGAGAAATCCATCAGCTCAGATCTAGATGACTCTCATTATTAATAATGACTCTTGTTGTTTGGCAATAATAGACTCCAAGGCCACTTTCCTTCCTGTTATAGCCATGAGACGTGAGCAGCGGTATCTCTTGTAGGAGAATCTATACTAAGAAATGGAATTAGAAATATTGCATCTTTTTGTAAGCATGATGTCACAGGTATACAGGTACATCTTCTTTGAGGTTTCAGACTTACATATCTAAAGCTCAGACAGATATTTCCTGTGGTGACCTGAGGAACTTTCATGTCTATCTATAGCAACAGCACATCATGTTGATTGTGATCCGGCAATCTGTCACTGTTTTACACTTTATCTCTCCATGATCTGAACACATCCTTCATAGAAGCACAGATTTGAAGCTCACTATTTCCCTCTTTCCTACTCATCAGCCACACTCAGAAACGTGTGTGTGTGTGTGTGTGTGTGTGTGTGTGTGGCTAAGACAGCTCGTGAAGCCTGTAATTGAGTGTGTCCGCCCACCGTGTTGCAGCAGAGACAGCGCAGTGGAAGGCTTCATTGTGTCAGGCACAATAGATACAAACACATACTCATCACACCCTTCTCACACTCCACAGAATCACAACATTGAGGAGCCATTAGTAGATGCTGCAGTGGGGTGTGTTGTTGTAGATTTTGTTGCCTGACTTTGTCACTCACGCATAACATCAGTGTTACCTTCACGCTTTTCTGCAATGAACCAAAATATCCAGTGGCTTCTTTTATCTCCTATTTCACCACCAGATCGAGACGTAACCTATATAGAAGATAGGATTAGTTTATTTTACCTCTTTAGACACAATAAATGCATCTAGGCATTTAGCAAAAAAATGATTCCCTCAGGCTACTCTTAATCTTAAACCACACTTCTCTAGGTAAAAACATGTATTCTGTGCACGTGCTTTGTGTGTCGAGGTGTGTATATGTTGTGAAAGTGTGACTGGACATTAAGCTGTGGTTGCCATGGTTCCCTGCTCTGAGGACTTACTCAGTCACCAAGAAAAAATACCAGCATACGTTTTTTTCTGAACTAATTTCTGCAACAAATGTGTGATAGAATGACATTTCAAATTTTATTTGCTAATATGCCTTTAATACTTAACATGCTTGCATTGTGTTGTATACCAAAGGCTGTAGTCGAGCATAACAAGAACAGATAATAAATAATGGTTTCCTGTTGATTGTGCTTGTGGCTGTCTATCAGTAAGCCACATTGAGGACAAAGTAGGCCAAACTGTCTACATACTGTCAAATTCTGCCATCAAAATGACTTTATTGCTTATGCTAAATTTGCATTGGTGCAACATGTCCATCTAAGGGCTTCAAAGTCATAAAGCAGGTATGGATAAATATAAATTAGACTTCAGATATTATGGAAGTTTGAAGAACAGTACAGTCAACATTTTTAGATGCTTTTTTTTTTTTTTTAAATGTGGCTATTTTCATCAGTGGTGGAAGAAGTTCATTAGATCTTTTACTTGAGTAAAAGTAGCAATACCACAGTGTAAAAATACTAAATTACAAGTAAAAGTCCTGCATTCAGAATCTTAGTTGAGTAAAAGCATTATCAGCAAAATGTACTTATCAAAAATAGAAGTACATATTATGCAGCAGAACTGTTGCATAGCTGCTGTTAATGAAACATTTTTACATATTATATTCTTGGATTTTTATTATGCATTAATGCGTAAGCAGTATTTAAATGTTGTAGCTGGTTGAGGTGGAGCTAATTTAACTATTTTTATATATTATTGGGTAGTTTAACCCATGGCAAAGCATCATATTTTATAAATGTAACACATGTTTGGGTATTGAACTTCAACACTTACTGACCAAAATGAGTCTGTAGTATTAAGTATCAAAATGTGTACTGAGTTAGCATTGAACACTTTGTCAGCTCTTGTTTTCATATTCTTTGATCAGATATTTCCTGATAAGTCATAACGTTGCCAGTTGTAGTCACTACTCAGTTATCGTAAATATTTCAAACAATGCCCAGCCCTACATTTCACTAAGAGTAATACGAATGCAAAGCCTCTCAGCATTTTAGACCATAATGAGACATTTAAACTCTCCACTGAAAACTGGACCAATTAAAATGTGCACCTTCAAGAAGAACGAGTTTTAGTGCAGATTATGAAGACTGACACCTTGAATTTGTTGGGTCAAATCAAACCATCATATCGGCAAGGGATAACATTGACATGCAGATATCCCAATTAAATTTCCCAGCCCTAAATATAGTGTAAACAGTCACTGATTATCTCACTCACAGCGGTGTGGAGCAGGATGCAAAATAACTGACCACACAACTATTCCAAACACGCAACAGCGGCCACTATGAATTTCATTTTCTCTTTCTTTGCTTCATAATTACTCTTTTGCTTTGCCTTTGATCCTTTCTTTCCATCTTCTTTTGTGTTCAGTGAGAGGCACAAGAGTCAAACCAGAGAGAGAGAGAGAGAGAGAGAGCGAAACGAGGGAAAAATCTGAGAGGAAAGGAATGATGGAGTCCATATTATCGGAGCAGTCGGCCACGGTGGACGAGCTGGTGGAAACGTGCATCCAAGCCTTCGGTTGGTCATTTGAACACTATTTCTTTGATATAGAAAATTAGTTTTATTCCAAAGTGAGTCAATACAAACAAATTAAGTTAATCTACATTACATTACATTATATTTTATATGATATTTGATGTATTTTATGTCAATTATTTGTATTATGTATGGTGTTGTGCATTTTGGTGATCAGGCAATGACACACGCACTGACTACCAGAATAGATACACACTAACTGATAGCAGGTGATGTTTGTGCTGTGATATGGTATATTTTTCTGATGCTGAGTGACATCCTACTTTCTTCTTATAGATGAGAAGGGCGCTTTGAAGGATGCCTCCTTGGTCCGGATGTTTCTCATGATGCAACCTTGGTATATCCCTTCAACCGACATGGCTAAGAAGCTAGTGCTGAAGTATCCTTCACCTTTGTTTTCTGCTGCCTCAGAGATGTATTATGCATTGTTTGGTGTTCGTCTAAAAATGATCTCTTTACACGCTGCTGACAGAGCAATGAAATCAAAGCATCGAGTACCTTGACGAAGAACAGTTTTTAGTCTGTTGTTTTAATCTTTTTTTGTTCTCCGAAATCTGTTAAATCTGAATGAGATGAGAGTTGTCATAGTCTGAGGTGAAGCGGTCGAAACAGTTTTGCAGAAATTTGCAGCGAAGTTGTACCTTGACTTTTGGATTAGATCTCAAGAGGAGAGCTGCACTGCTGAGCGTCGAACAAGAATATGCCACCTTGTCAAGTAATATACTGCCATTAATTCTTTTACCCCTTCCCCTGCTACTTCTGAACTTTGGTCTGATGTACTTGATTTATGGATTTGGGAGTTTCCAGCTGAATGTTGACAGTAAAAACACGTCATACAGAAGTTGTATTATTTGGTGAAAAGTCACTTTTTTATCATCATGTAAACCAACTAAATCATGGAAAGGTCTTCAACTCAGTGTTAGCAACAGTCACATTGTTGTGTACGTCTATCTTGGATATTTTTCAATTTTCTCTCTTTTTATCCCTTTGTTCTGCCTTCCAGGTACTGGATCTCTGAGTTTCCAGCAGAGTTCAATCTGAATCCAGAGCTGGCGGACCAGATCAAAGACTTTAAAGACCTCTTGACCACCGAGGGCAACGAGCGCCAGAGTCAGCTCATTGACCTCGATAGTGTGTGAGTGAACTGGTTGCTGAAAGCTGTTTGTGTTGTTGACAGTGTGAGTGAATGCCTCTGTCTGTGCGTGTTCATGTCAGCATGCCTTTTTATTGCCTGTTCTCAGACATTGCTGAGCTGTGCTATGCAGGGTCAGTGACTTCTCCTTTTCCCATAAAATCCATTTCTGTTTGACCTCAACTTCCCTTTATTGTTCCATAAGGAGAAGGCTTTGTGGAGCAGATTTGTGACTTACTACAGCTGAACGTTTGCAAATAAAGGAACATCCTTCCAGAAATATATGCTACATTTGTAGAAAAAAGTTGGATAGTTGTAGTTTGCTTCAAAATCTCTTGTGTTTTACTGGGCTTGTGGTATTGTGGAAACTACACAATGCCACAATTTTTCATCATAATTTTGCTTTGCTATCTAATGCCACTATAAGTGCAGCTCCAACCCATGGAGCGACTATAAAGCTGATCCACATAATCTGTAAATAAAATATAAAACCTTAAAATATTCTGCCTTTTTTATGTGCTTTATCGTCCCTCTCAGGCCATCATATAAATGGAAGCGGCAGGTGACTCAGCGTGTCCCATCAATGTCCAAAAAGAGGAAAATGTCCCTGCTGTTTGACCACCTTGATTCCTGTGAACTGGCTGAACACCTGACCTACTTGGAGTACAAATCCTTCTGCAAGATACTGGTCGGTTTGACTGCAGTCTGCGATCAAGCTGTTGAAGCTGTGTATCTAGTGTGATGTTTACAGCTCTTGAATTCTTTGAATTCTCAAGTAATGTTATATGCTGCAGGCTCATTATAGTTGCTAAGCAATAGTGGTTAACATTGACTTTTACTGGCAGTAATTATATTTGTTGTCTGGAAACATTTTGCTCTTTGAGTATTATTTTGGGAAGCAAAGGCAATGACTAGGTTTGTGCTGATTTAAATGGTAGATTTTTTTTTTTAGATAATTTATTCAAGTGTGATGGTGTTGTTGGCAAGATGGGGGCAGTGGTAGCAATTTGTCTTGGCTTTGTCTTTGTTTCTCTTCTAAAAGAGATTCTGGCTCAATATTAAACAAAAGAAGCAATAATAAATAGAGATATATAGAGCATCTATAGCCAACTGGTGCAAATGTGCAGTAATGATAGTGAATCCGCCAGTTGGCTGCTTTGTTATATACACATTGCTGCCTGAAAGGAATAGTTTGACACTTATTCCAAAGGTAAAAATCCCAGAGCCAAGAAATAGTGAGGCACATAACTCCCCGTAAAGCTGGGAATTGTTTTTACGCTTTGGTTTCTGTTCAGATTAAACAAACAAAATATATTGTGTTAATTAGTGATCTTTAAAGGTGCTAGATTGTGGATTTTGTTACCTTTGGACAGAGCCAGGCTACCTGTTTTCCCCTGTTTCTCGTCTTAGTGCTATGCTAAGCTGACCAACTGCTGCCTCCACCTACATATTTACCGCACAGACATAAAAGTGGTATTAATCTTCTCATCTACATCTCGGCACGGAAAGCATATTTGAAATGCGGACTATTCCTTTTAAGGGGCACTCCAGTGAGTGCTAGTGTTGCACTTCCATAAAGCTGGGGGAAATACAAGAGACACATATAAAAAAAGAATTGTCAAAATCGAAGCAGCAGAGCCTGAGACCTTTCCCATGTATTTGAAGGTTGGATATAAGTGATTGTCTAGCTGTGCTGATCTGTCTGCAAGCTGATTTCAGAATTTTTTTGTCCCTCCTATACGCAGTGAGTAAAATTGATCACCTTTGCTGGTGATATGACTGTCGTGGTGAAAGTTAACAGCAGCATTTCTGAGGATATACTGTAATTGTCAGGATTGATAAAAATGCTGGGATATAAGTATGTTAAATAAATGAAACAAAATTTTCCAATGCGCGTTCCTCCTTGTAGTTTCAGGACTACCACAGCTTTGTGATGCATGGTTGCACAGTGGATAACCCCATCCTGGAGCGTTTCATCACCCTTTTCAACAGCGTCTCCCAGTGGATCCAGCTCATGGTGCTCAGCAAACCCACCGCCCCGCAGAGAGCTGCCGTCATCTCCCACTTCATCAGAGTGGCACAGGTCTGTCTGCTGGGCCCATTAAGATTGTTTGCAAAGGTTTTAAGACAAAGTGGTGTTGGTGGGAATTGTGGGGTTCAGGGTGCATGTAGAAGCAGGCTGATATGAGATGATTGTCTGGAGCTACAGAGAAAGAGGAGAGAAAGTTGTAAAAAGGTGAATAAGAGATTAAACCAAGAGATGTGGAGAGAGGGGGAAAAGTCACAGTGGAGCCTCGATGACTTGCACACACACACACACACAAGACGCGATCATTTCCCATTAGGTGGCACAAATTGTGAGGAAAAAGTGAATTTAATTTAAAAAGGCTTTAGAGGTATTAGCATGTTAAGATGCCCACTGAGAGCTCTTTAAGATAATGCTGCTGTCAGGGGAAAACCTTGCATCTCCTGGAATTAAAAAAACCTTGTTTTAGCTGGGTGAGGGTGCATTTTTGGCATTATCCAAATGCTTTTATGGGCCCAAGGGGTTGTAAAATTATCACAAACAATGGAGGAGCATGTAAAACATATTTCAAAGAATAAAAATCACCTAAATTTGAGATACAGGATTTTCACAATTGGACAATAAAATGTAACAAAAGAGAATGAGCTGTTTGCTGCAAAGAATAGAATATAAAACTAAGACATAGTGTGTCATCAATTCATTTTACTCATATTCATGTGCTCTTCCTGTTGGTTAGAAAGAATTCAGTGATGCATCCTACAATAGATGAATCAGTGGGGAGTGTCTGCAGGTGGCATGACTCACAGCTGAATATACAGCAGATAGTTGTTAGCTAACCTAACCACACTGGTGATGGTTGAGGTGAGTTTCCCCCCTTCACTGTGAAGAGCTTTGGGTATCAAGATATCATCCTTTCACTACAGAAACATCCCTTTAAATGGTATCCTGGGCTTCACTGTAATTGATAGCATTTATGTTTGATGTTATCATTTGCTTTTGTCTGCCAGATGGGCTGGGTTCCCCCTCCATTTGACAATTGACTCATCTCTGCTGTTCGAGGGAGCTTCAGTCGACCATAGAAAGTGCAGAAAAATAATTTTCCTCCTAATAGCCTGCAGTGCTATGTGAATGCATCCACATTACTTATTGCGAGTCTACTCTTGGATTGTTTTCATTCTCATACCCATTTTCCATCTGTCCTTCTCTTCACCTGCAGAAACTTCTGTCGCTCATAATTTATTTAGCAGGATCTTCTCAGCAGGTTTCACCACACCCCTCTCTCTTAATACACCAGCGCTCCAACACCTCAGCAGGGCTCTTATCAAGTGTTTTACCCTCCTGGATATTGAACACTTGGACTTTTTCCAGTGTTTTGTGAAGGTCTGACAATTTAGTGGTGAAGACAGATGCTGATTCCGACCAGCCTTGATGTGTGGGATGAATGACTATGACAGATCAGCTGCAAAAGACCTGAGAATGACCTCCTTCTGGTCTCCTCCCTACTAATCTCCTTTCTTTATCCTCCTTTCCAAATATCACTGCTGTCAGTGCCCAGAGTCATCTCTGTCTTTTGAGCATCTTTCATATATTTTTTATAGATACTGTACATACAGAAGGGCAGGGCAAATGCTGAAGAAAAAAATATAATATAAAATATATATATAAAATATAAATAACGTGCCACATATATCAGCTTATATATGATCTGTCATTCTGTCAGTGTCGCCTTTTGGAACACATTATTAATAAAACAAATCGATAATTTGTAATCATTAGACCTTTGCAATGAATTTGGACATTAGTGATGTGTCGGTCGCGAACGAGTCGGCTCTATGAGCTTGTTATACAACTAGGATAGTAATTCTTGACATATCCCATTTTTTAACATCAATATGACTATTGAATATTTCAAACTATTGCAGATGAAGAATCTTACATATTTATTTCTTACAACAAATAAGAACGTAACTTAGGCAGTGACCAGCAGAAGTGATACTAAATGCAGAGCCGTTTGGGAGCCGAAAGAGCCAGCTCTCAGAAAGGAATGGAGCCATAAGAGCTGTAATTCCCATCACTGTTGGACATGAGGCTTTTAAGGATTTATTACATTGTTTGACTGCCAGACTGCTTAGAAGGTAGGGAGACACAATATTTTTAGGTTTCAGTGGCATGCTCTGCCGTACATTGCACCTGGATAATTTCCCCTGACTTTCCATCCAGTGCCATCATTAGGTCAAAATTTCAGTGGTTTGTGACAAAATACTTAAAAAACTAATGACATTCCCATTAGCCTCAACTGTACTTTTTGTTCAATGCTAATTAGGAAATGTTAGCATACTAACTAAAGAAAGATGGTGAAGATGTTAAATATTAGACTAAACATCAGCATGTTTGCATTGCCATTGTGAGCAAGTTAGCATTCTGATGTTAGCATTTAGCTCAGAGCGCTGCTATCCCTGAGGACAGCGTCACAGAGTTGCTAGCGTGGGTGTAGACACTGGGTCTTGTTACAAGAAGGCATTGTTTGAAAATGACCACAAGAAAAGACAAGAGTTGTATCTGTCCATACTGTACATTACATGTTTCATAACTTTTCATATACATAGTTCATTTTAGGATTAATTGCACTTGCTTGAAAGATCAGTGTCCACGTAATGATAATCAGTGTTTCCCACTTTGAATGGAGTGTCCAGAAGTAATTTCGGACTGTCATTCATACAGAATGGGTGAACATTTTTCCAGATACATCAGAGACAGACTATTCCTGCTGGAAATCCCCTTGTTAATTATTTGCCAATTTGAAATGCCTCAAACTTTGGCATTCTGAAATGTAGCCCAGTGTGAGCACATGCAGGGACAAAAAATATGTTCAAGCTGATTTAGAATGTATTCAGAGGCAGCACAGAAGGTAGTGTCGACATACTTCACATTTCCATCAGGGTGTGCTGGTTGTGTCCTATTTCAGCTTCCTGTTAGGAGCGCATTACAAATGACTCATGTTCAATAGTCTTTTTCTTGACTGCACAGACTTGCATTATAATTTATGAAGTGCAAAGTGCTGTGGGACAGGGAAGCACAATGCAAATACAACCTACAATTTTAAAATAGTAATAATGTAATGGTAGTGGTAATATTAATATTAATAAATTAATAATAATAATAGGAATGACATGTCATAGGAATAATAATGACAATAATAGTAACAGAGCCAATAACAACAACTGTAGTAGCAGTTGTCGAGCAGGAACACAGGGGCAGCAGGTGGCCCACAATCACAGATCCAGACTCTGCAGCTCCGGAGGCAGAAATACCTGCTGAAAGCAACTGAAGGAGAGAGGAGAGAAATGAGAAAGCACAAAACTACGGGAGAGAGAAGATGTCGAGTTAGTAATGTGCATTAATGGGATAAAAATGCATACAGATGGAGAGGGAGAGGGAGAGGAGGAGAGAGGAAAAAGGTCATCAGTCTAGGCCTATAGATGAACACCCTCTGCCAGCCTTATCATACACACAGCATTTATTCTAAACAGTGAAAAGCTCTGGCATGTTGACAATGAAATCTTTCCCAGGCCTCGCTGATGGCCACATGCACGTGCAGTTTAGCTGAACCTACTCTTCAAATGCTGGGCTGCCCTCCACGCTGCTCTGCCAATTGATTACAAAGGGTGTTTGAGCTGAATCAAATGATCCCCTCTGGCAGCCCTCCCACACAGCTGCGACCCCATTGATTTTCAGTGAGGTGCTACGCAGGCTGAAGGGCAGCATGGAGTCCTGCAGATTGCCATTCACAAAGTGTTAGTTTAAGTTTGACACAGACAGGTTAGAACATTCATTAATATCTTGGTATACACAGATTAGGTTTATGTGTGGATGCTGAACACTGTTCCAAAAGTTTTTCTTTCCTTCATCTTTCTGTCTCCTTATACTGTAAATCTTTTTTAACCTATACCACCTTCTCTCGTGCACTCTCTCTAAAAACCTTTTTGGCAGTGGCTTAGACATTCCTTCACTTTTACCCTCGCTCCAAATATTTCCTCCTTCTCGTTGACAGAAGCTGCTGCAGTTGCAGAACTTCAACACGCTGATGGCGGTGGTGGGCGGCCTCAGCAACAGCTCCATCTC
The DNA here is from genome assembly GCF_020085105.1 of Siniperca chuatsi. NCBI lineage: Eukaryota > Metazoa > Chordata > Actinopteri > Centrarchiformes > Sinipercidae > Siniperca > Siniperca chuatsi. The sequence goes on along the minus strand of NC_058063.1, from coordinate 5,943,524 downwards.
TCGTCTCAAAGACACACAGACCCACATCAGCGCAGAGACCAACAAGGTGCAGTCTATGCTCCCATCCTCTCAACCATCACTGATCTATTTCTGGCATCCACAGCAAAACACTACCAGACAAATTCAGTGTTCACTGCATGTCGATGCACTTAGCTAACAAGTGATGTCGAGTCTTGATTCAGTAATCCACATCTCCTCTGTGTGAGCTGCCAAGCTCCTTATCTGTGCCCATTACTCCTACACAGTGGCTTTTTAGAACTATGAATTTGAGCCACTTAACTGGAAAGCTGAATGCAACAGTTGGGGGACTTACAGTGTCTCATCAGTTAAGTCCATCTGGAGCAAAGTTTTCCAGAATGTTTTTTACTCTTCTATACTAATCTCTCTTTAGACAGGCTTTCTGTTTGCTGCCAACTCTCATCTTATCCCCTTCCATTTTGTCCATCCTTTCCTCTTAAATTAATTTCATCCCCCTGCATTTACTCAACCTGCAGGTTTTTAACAACCTCATTGAACTGGTGACATCATGTGGGAACTACAGTCAATACCGCAAGCGTTTCTCTGAGTGCTCGGGCTTTCGATTTCCCATCCTCGGCGTGCACCTGAAAGACCTTATAGCCGTGCACGTGGCGCTGCCAGACTGGGCCGACAAAGAGAAAACACGGGTCAACCTGACTAAGACCCAACAGCTGTACACCATCCTTCAAGAGCTGGCGCTGATCCAGACCACACCGCCTAACATCGATGCCAACACAGACCTGCTCAACCTGCTTACGGTGAGTGCAAAGACTGGACATAATGTGTATGTGCAGTGTCCAAGATGAATGTTTGGCTTGATGTAAAGATGTACCAAAACAAGAAATGAACAGTTTGTACCAGGTAAAAGGTCCTGAATCAGGTGCTGTGAGTTTGTTATACATCATGAAGTGCAACAGAATTCATAAGCACTCATTAATCACCCAGACAGCAGTGAAGTAGGAGGAAAAACTTGATGCAGAACTTTTGCTGGGATTTCATTGGCTTGTGGTCAGACAGACTGTACAGTAGCCAGCTGGGACAAAATCTGTGTACAGACAAAGGCCAGAGATTATATGTAACCAAAGCATTCAAAGCATTAACCTTCAAGCTCACAGTGTTCACTTGTCTTAAACAGATAAGGTCCAGAGTGCTCAGAACAGCCATTATCACCTTTGAGAAATAAATAATGCTGGAAACACTGATTATGTTGAAAATGACAAGCAAGATATAATAGATGTGGGAGAAATTATTTAGTGGCTTATTTCAACGTACAGTATTTTAACAATGTCATCAACAGGATTGTCTGACTTATTTAAAAGGTCAGAAGTGGACAGAGGTTTGCTCAGACAGTAATTTACAGTAATCAGTCAATGTGCCAGTATGACAGTTTTATAGTCCAATTGGACAGCTTGGTCAAAATGATGTTCGTATGTGATAATATGTGGATCATTTTTGAGATAAGATTAATTCAAACAATGAAAAAATGTTGCCTATTTGTAATCACATTTTAAGAGATACTTTCATCCTCCTTGCCTCCTAAATGTCTGCTTCCTTAAAACCCTACACCTCCTGTTTGTAATGCAGGCTTTCTGTAAAATAATGTAAGCTGAGATAACCCTGACGACATCATCAGGATTATTTTTTTTAAACTTTGGAAAGCTCTTCCAGAGCCACAGAAAACATTATACAACTGTTTTCACAGGGTGTGTAGCACTCCTAATGATGAGTAAACTAAACTTCATGAGTAAAATTGGTGGAGTGCCCCTGTAAGTAAAAATAGAGAGGATTAAACATTGTATTTACTTCTGCATCTTTGGTTGACTACTGTAACACTGTTATCTGATAGCCAAATTCCATTGTTTAGAATTATGCTTTATCCAGAACAAAGAGTCACAACCTCTGTTTCAGCATCTCTTCACTGAACTTCACTGAACCTTAAATTGTTAACCTACACTGAAACCTTGTGTCTGTTCCTGTATCCTCATTAAAGACTAAAGGGCTTTGGCTTTGAAATGACCTGAAAGAGGATCTCAGTAGAATCAGTATCTCTTTTTAAATATCAACACTTTTGCAGGAAAGCCTTTTATTTAAGAGATCACATTACTATATTGTGATAGTACAGTGATATACTGATTTGTTCTTTGTTGTTTTCCTATCTCTCTTAGTTGTGAAGTACTTTGTTGTGAAGAGTGCAATAGAGTTAAAGAGTAACATTATATCGTAATTACTGATAATTGTAAAAGTGTAAACATTCCTCAGGACATTCTCTCTCCACCAACAAGAAGTTGGTGTTGAATAATCTGAATATTCTGCGGCAGAATCACAGGACGGTTCTTCATTTATTGAGAGCTCTTAAACTGGGAAACGTACTGAGACTGATCTCAGTTTTGTTGCTGCCTGCACTTCAGCATGAAAGCTGAGGTGGTGTTTTGGCACTTCACACTAAACTCCTGAGTGTGTGTGTCAGTATTTTTGGCACATGCAGATAGGAATTTCCTGATTTTGAGAAGGGGAGCTTTTTGAATTTAAACAATCCCAAGAGATCAATCACTCAATCCGGCTGCAGGTGTTTGTGTGAGATTGCAGCTGGCTCCCCTTTTTATTTCTGTGAAAATGACAGAAAACACCTTGACAGGTTTTGGAGCTGAGGGGCACCAGGGAAGTTTGCTGGACAGGGTCAATACCCAATTATACTATGCCAGTACTTATTGGACTTGATCTAACTTGAGTCCTGCTTTGCTCACAGCGAGGAGATGGAAAGAGAGTCAATAAATCCTTTAAAATAAATGAAGCTCTCTACACAGACATGTCTGTGTAGAGAGCTAAGATAAGCAAACCACACAAGTTTAAAAAAACTATTTTCCTCCTTTTTGAGTCATATTCAGCAGCCTTTCAAATGAAGAAGATTCTCTTATATCATCTCAAATGTGGTGAAATATGCACAGTTAACCTTTTCCTTGAAATACTGTAAGCTCCACTAAATCAGAAGAAAAGCAAAAAAGATGAAAGGCACTTTTTCCTTCCGCACTTACCACTACCACTTCAACTCAATAAAACTCAGGAAACACAATTAGAGAAAATAGCTCTGAAGAAAATAATGTGAGGCCAACAATGGATGCAGCAGTTGACTGTGATATGTTAACTGGAGCAAGAAACAGATGCTGCTCTCTCACCTGTTGCCGTAGCGGCTTAATGTGAAAGATGGCTCTACTACAAACGTGATATCACTGTTGGGTATGGTTACAGGTGTAACAGAGCACACACCCACCACACCCAGCAAGCTTGAAACTTTCAACCAGAGAGTGCAGGGAAATACTGCTTTTCAGCCTGCTGTTCAGTTACTCTCTAAATATTCAAGAAGACATTGCCAAGAAATCACTGAGACTATTTAGATAGTGTCACTGACAGCCAAGTAGAACTAAATACAGCTTTACACAAGTTACTTATGTAGGCCACATTTAGTTGTATCAGTACTTGTGCTCTGTGCAACGACAATAAAGTTGAATCTAATCTAATCTAATCTACTATATAACCAGTCCATGTATGCATTTTCATTGGGTAAATTAAAGGAAAAGAACAATAGCCCCTCTGAATGTAATTTCAGATGGTGTGTATCAGGGCCGAACAAAATGCATAACAATTTTCCCCTTCAAATAGATAAAATCATAAATGGTGATCCATCCTGGAATGTAGTTGAGGTTAAACCCACGAAAACTCAGTTCTTGACAAAAATATCAAATATGGAGTCATTTACAGATAAAATGTCATATTCTGTGCAGGTGTCTCTGGACCAGTACCACACAGAGGAAGAGATCTACCAGATGTCTCTTCAGAGAGAACCTCGCAAGCCAGCGGTGAGCAGCACGCTGATGTACACTCTGGATCCTGTACTGGCCTGTTCTCAAATATTCCATATTTGCCAATTATATACCTCACTCTACTCCTGTCTTGATATGATTGATGGTCCTGATTGTCACTGCATTTCAGAAAACACAATGACATTTCACAAAACAAGACATTTCACAGAACAAGACATTTCACAGAACAAGACATTTCACAGAACACGACATTTCAGATTAGGGAACTTCTTGTTTGTGATTGGACAGAACCCAAGTCCCTGGTGACAGTTCAATGTCATTTCCTGTTTCTATTGTGTACTACTCTCAGCAGTGTACTTGCACAAATTTTAAACAAGGAAGAGGAGATTGAAATCATAAGGGAATATTTTAACAAAGGACATTAATATGATGTAATTCTTCAAATGCTTGCAACATATCATGACATTAAAATGTCCCGTAGAACTCTGAAAGCACGCTTGAAAGAATTAGGACTGAGCAAACGGGCAGCTACTCTTCAACAAGTGACATCAGAAGGGCCATCTTATCAGAGCGGCGTGGACCTGGACAGATGTTTGGATACAGAACTATGTGGTTGACTTTAAAGCAGAAACATGGCCTCTGTGTTACAAGGGAGACATTAATGTGAAAGCTTCATGAACGAGATGCAGAGGGCCTATCCAGCACAAACTCTAGTCGGAAATCGTGCAACGACACCGAACGACACACTGCAGAGAAGAAGCGGGAGCAGGCAATTGACTTGTCAAGGCGTAGCTTTTTCAATAAAGCCAAAGGCCTAAATGATTGGCCAGTTAGCCATCTAAGGGACTTCCGTGTAGCTGACCATTCTAGTTAACTTTAACAAATGCCCATCGGTTGCCTGACAGAAAAACAACCAATCACAACAGCGTAGTTTTGAGTATCCCTGTGGCTGATCCAATCTAGTCCCAACCCACCTTACTGTAACACATCCATTGAATAAACTCTGAATTGACTTGGGTTCTGTCCAATCACAAGAAGTGCTGTCCCACCCTTTCTGTAATCTGAAATGTTGTGCTTTGTGAAACGTAGTTTTGTTTTGTGAAATGTTGTTGTGTTTTGACCCTCAGGGCCACCATACTTCCCAAACCCATATTTGTCGTATCCTATAATAGATGTTCTTAAGACTCTTATGACGCTATGTAGAAAAGTGTCACAAATGCATATTGGGAATCTTTGTTTTCCTTCTCTCATGACATTTTGATCCACTGTAGTAACCCTGCTCTGTACAGCAGCTGTCTTTTCTTTTCTTTTCTTTATAAGATGACTGCTTCTGCTTCCCTGGGTTGATGTTGATCTCACAGTCTTTGTTTTCACATCGGTTGTAGCAGAACTCCAGCCCCGCCCCCGCGCCTGACCCCAAGCCCACCATGATCGATGAGTGGGCTGTGTCGGTGAAGCCCAACGCCGACCCGACGATCATCAAGAAACACATAGAGAAGATGGTGGAGGTGAGTTTCTCAGCACCTACGCATTCCCCTCTCACAGTGCTAATTGTAACCTGTGAGGTTCAATGTGAAGGCTAAGGGTGAATTATCTGTTGTTATCCTCACCACTACCATCTTGACATGATAACTGCGAAGTGCTCTTGGCTCTTAGGCCAAATGGCTGGTAATCGTTCACCATAATTATCAAGGCATTTGAAAACCTTGTAACTCCATTTTTGGTGATTTTTAAAAAATCATTTTTGGAACGATAACTGGAACTGGAACTGAAAAGTTATATGGTTCCCTGTGGGTTGAGAATCATTTTAAAACCAATGGGAAGATTTCTATAATACATGATTGCTCCCAGTAGGATTCTTCTCTTTTCTTTTTTTTTAAGATTATTTTTTAAATTTATTTTTTATTGGTCAACTGATGCAGAAGCAGAAATTAAATGAGCAGCGATATGGGTATGGCATGCAACAAAGGTCCCTGGCTGGAATTGAACCATGGACGTTAATATATGCAAAATATATATTATATTCTTGTGAAACGAACTGTACAGTGTTTAAAATGAAGAGAATGGAATTAACAATATAGTTTTCTAATAAATGGAAATGATCTTGCTCAGGTCAATACACTCAGGGGTTTCGCTGCCAGTAGCTTATGGTGGCTAATGGGCTAAACTTGTAACTGACATTACAGTCATTGCGTAGACTTTATGAATCTTCTCTACTTGTGCTACTGTTATGTTCTTAATACTAACACACAGATAAACATTTCACTGGTTTTGATTTAAAATGGCAAAAGGTTTCCTGGTTGTTGTCTCAGTCAGGTGATGTAATAATGATGTTTTAACGTGAATAAACTGAGTAATCAAATAATTTCTCAAAGTATTTCAAGCAATGAAGTTAAATGAAAGCCAACACTCAATACTTTGTAGCAGAATTCACACTGAAACTACCCTCCACAACCCTCATATTCACAGTCGGTCTTCAAGAACTTCGACACAGACGGTGACGGCCACATCTCCAGGGATGAATTTGAAGCAATCAGGAACAACTTCCCTTACCTCAGCAAGTTTGGAGAACTGGACAAGAACCAGTGAGCATTTGCAGATTTATTCACTGTTGTAAAATCCAATACCGTTTACAGACTGAACCAGCTTACAAACTGATCCAGTCTGTCTCGTATGGAGCTCACCTCTCTTTGCTTCCTCTCACAGAGACGGGAAGATCAGTAGGGAAGAGATGATAGACTACTTTATGAAAGCCAGCTCTCTGCTTAACTGCAAGATGGGTTTCATCCACACTTTTACTGAGGCCACCTACGTCAAGCCCACGTTCTGCGAGCACTGCGCCGGCTTTGTGAGTAAATACCTACTACTCACATCTGAACACTAATCATGTTTTCAGTTTGTGTATTACTTCACTTATAACTGCATTCGATCCTAAAATTACACAAAATACTGTATGTTCAATACTTTTAAAGATCATTTTTAAATACAGAATCAGCTGTATGAATTATAAGCCCTTCAAACTCCCGTGAAAGGTTACTGATCTTTGTTTTGTTTGCTTTTGTATTTTCAAATGCATTGATTTCTTCACTGACCCAATCAATGGCACGCGTCATAGTTTGTTTAAAAAGGTCAAAGGTCAGTTGTGCCGTTCCACAGCCATGTAGCTTTATAGACTATCTGCAGTCACTGGCAGTGCGTGATAGCCCCATCTCTCAAAGGTTCCTCCTGTCAGGTCAGGGCAATGCCAATTACTTTGAGTTACAGCCACACACTGCTGAAGTTGCACTCTGGGAAATATGGGAGGAAGGTAATTGGGCGAGATGATAACCCTCCTCTGGGGCAGTGTTCTGTGTGTGTGTGTGTGTGTGTGTGTCCTCTGGCCCTTAACATTCCCCAAAGTCACCCAAGGAGCCCTCTGTTATTTAGACACAGACAGTGAGTCAGCACTCAGCTGTAATGAGAACAGGAATAGGGCCCTCATATTGAACTCCAGACACTGAGATGACATCCCATTCATTTCCGTATAATGCATATAAAGAGAAGCTAGAGACTTTAATGCTCAAAAGAAGAGAAGTATGTCATAGATTATATGTATAGACCTTCATTAACACTCAAAGGGGCACACGTTTAGACACACTCACACACACACACACACACACACACAAACACATATTCTCTAGGGGAAGCTCTGGCATTTTCAAACCATCATGAGGGGAAACTCAGAATAGAGAGCAGGGAAAGATAAGGACTCTGGCAGCGTGCTGCTTCCTTAGAGTACGTGTGTGAGTGTGTGGCAGAGGCAAATGCATTCGCCTTTTCCTCTTCTGCCTGCTTTGTGCTTTCCTCTTGGCTCCTGTACAAAAGCAATATTTTCCCGCAGCCCATTTTTCAGCACTTGTCTCAAACACGCTGTACAAGCCAAGCCGGGTCTCCTGTAAACACTGCAGAGTTCACTCACCTCCAGTGTCTCACATGGATCTTCATAATCTGGTGCTGTTTTGCCTGCAGCCACCTTTAGCCTTAAACACTAATTAACAGCGCACAGATGAGTTTTACTAAATGCACAACGCGAGAAGACTGATCACAGTGTTGAGTTTTTTTGCATCTCAGGAGAGTACAGCAAGTTTTTAGCTGGAGGCTCAGAGCACTTTTATATGAGAGATTGCAGAGGGTGATGCACAAGTTTGGGCTTATGACAGTGTAGCTTCATAGAATCAGAATAAGAAGAGCTAGAATCAGTCACCTCTAAAGCTCACTAATTAACATGTTATATCTTGCACAAAAACCAAAGTGTAGAAACTTGATCCTGTGGTTTTACAGGGGGTTATAGAGTATTTCTCGGCCGACTCAGTGACTTCCTGGAGTCTCTTATATATATATATAAATATGATATAATGTGTTAGTTAGTGAGGTTTAGAGGTGCTGGTAGGCAATATTCATATTTAACAGACAATAAACCCTAACATTTACTTGTAAATCCATTACACCAACAGGCCTGAAAGAAAGCATTTTCTGAAGATGAACATGCAAAAATATGGTTAATTATTGTATTATAAAGTACAAGATGAACAGACTTCTGACTTCTGAGGGAAAACAACAGGTAATTATGAAACCAACCATAAATCAACCATAAATGCCTGAAAAGACAGAGAAAGGTAGAGCAAGATATGCTCTCGGGCCTATCTAGATAATGTTATTTCAATGAAGTTCAACTTTGAGCGTTTTGTGTTTCCCCAACACTGTTAATGGTTGATATGTCAAAGTGTCCTGAGAAAGCTACTAAATCCTACCTGTTCACACATTTCAAATCGCTTTACAATAGAGTAGAGGTAGCTGACTTCCAAAAACGCTCATATGAATTTAGCAATGGGCAAGTAGAAACTCTCCTCAGTGTGTAATTGAAGCTTTGCCTGTTTATCTGCCTGCACTTGCCGTAGTATCAAGCAATTCAGGAAAGCAGGAACAGAATGACATGTGATTGCTGACACTCTTAAAGTCTGGTAGGAAAAGATAGAAGGCATTTGGTTTGGAAACAGTTTTTTCTTCATTTGAAATTCCCTGTTAAGAGTAAGGAAACATCCAATATTTCATGATTGTACCTACAGTAATGAAACAGTAATTAAATACATGCTGTTTGGAAGATTGCATTTTAAATGTTATCTTATAATTAACATCTAATGTGTCAGCTCAAGTTTTGTGCTCAGCCACACATAATATGTGGATTCAAAAGCTTATAGGGAGACATAAGTAAAGGATCCCAAAAATATAAACATAAATATCTCACAGAGTGCATCTTGGATATTAAATGTGATAATAGCACATTTCCATCACAATAAAATGCAGAATTTGCAATTTAAGTGCAAAATAATTTTCTAGATTAATAGTACAGTTTTCTAAAAGCTTACAGTAAACCCTCAAAGAAAGCAAGTCAGTGTGTTTCCAACTGATGTTTGTAGTGCATTGTATTTTTCAGTCCACAGAGGCAGTAAAGGTCAGTCAGTGTAGGCAGAGCTGTGATGATAGTTGTGTTTAGATGTTCTGCTCGTAACTGACTTCTCTTTGTTGTAGAGCCTCTGGCTGTGCGCACGGTTTCCCCCTGTGTGGCGTGTCTTTGTTTGTGTATATATGTGCATCTACGGGTGTATGTGTTTGCATGCTTGCATGTAGGTTAGTGTGTGTGTGTCTGTGTGTGTGTGTGTGTGAAGAGGTCAGGATATTTTGTGCCTCCTCAGATGTGCCAGTGCAGTGTGTGATCTCCAGCTCGGCTCTTTCATGTCATTGTTCCCCCACTGTCTGTGCGCTCCCTGCGTCCCGCTTGATCTCGGGCTCCCTCCACCCCCTCTGTCCCGCCAGCCTCCTCTCTCTCTCTTCTTTCCCTCTCTCTCTCTCTCTCTCTCTCTCACCCCACATCTCTCTCTCTTCTATTGTGCCCCTTTCTTCATTCGCTTTTTTCCCCCAGTCTTCCCTCGGTGCCTCAGCATCAATGGGGGATATCAAGATGTGAACTATATGGGTGTTTTAACATGTTTTAGCCCATTAACTGTGTATACTTTCTCTTTACTGCCAACCATTTTCCAGTGCACAAGGTTTTAGATGAATTACCTACTTTTAAAGCAGCTATCGGTTTCCATTCATTTCAGTTCACTGTTCACCCCAGCTTAGAGGCTTGAAACTTACTTGAAATAGCTAATACATAACGGTGTCAAAGTTGTTTGGTATTACAGCAGGTACTATTTTGAAGATTTAACTAGTTAAGTAAAGTACAAACTAGTTAGTTTGTACTTTACACTTATTTTAATTTTATACTTATACCCACTTGGTACTTAATTTATCTGACCTGTATTATAGTGTATTATTTTTGCTTCTATTCCTGTGTGCACTGATGTGATAGTGAGCTGCTGTAACAAAAGAGTTTCCCCTCAGGTATCAATAAAGTATTTCTGATTCTGATTCTGAACAGTGTAGATTTAACTTGCTGGATATGCTTGGAAGTAGAGTTTTAAACTGATGAGCTAAAAGCCGCCCTGTTCATATATTACACAGTGAGACTGGAAAAGCATCTTCTCAGCTTGATCTGCTGATAATAAATTGTATTGTGATATATATTTCAGGTTCTCAGTTATTCTCTGCAGTAAAATACGTTCTACCAGATTCTTAAATACCATTTACAAAGTATGCTTACAACTACACAATATTTGGATTTTTGAAAGTGTAGTTGCTAAAGATGTAATCCTATCAATCAAGTCTTATATTTGTTAATTAAAAAGCTTTGGCCGTACAGTATAGAGAAGCATTTAAATTCCTACAATAGTGGACCTTCAAGATCTACCTTCTGTCAGCTCAAAACTCTCTGTAATTGTTGATGATTTTAACATTCCTCTTGCCTTCATGAAAAATAAAAACGCATCCCAATTAACACCAAACCCTGCTGCCCTTTCATTTCTCTCTGGCTTTTTGCAGATATGGGGCTTCTACAAGCAAGGCTACAAGTGTAAAGGTAAGAGCAATTCATTGCGATTTTACTCTGTGTCTGCTGCACAGATGTGTGTGTTCCGCCCAGAAGGGTACAGCCTTCAAAGAATTAGCTATTCTTTTTGACACCATCGATTCCCAGCCATCACACACACACACACACACACACACCCACCCTCTGTAGATAAAGATCCATAGAGTTGAAGTGCTGAGTAAATGTCATCAACACAGAAACCATAGCAAATAAATCACACTCTTTTAATGGATGTCCACACACAAAGCTCTGTTTACTAACAGCTGGATAAGCTTCATCAGCTGAGACCACACTACACACAATGTACAATTATTTGCCCTTTCAAGGCTCCCAGTAGACCAGTGTTTGAAGAAGCTGGTTCATTTCACAAATGTACATACACACAAGCACCCTCCAACACGTCCTGTCCTCCTCTCATCCTCATGGTCATAAGCTTCAAAAACACACACTCAGCTTGCTTCTTTTCCCTCTATGGATGTGCCACTGGTGGTCTGTGCTGACGCTAAAAATTAAGTAGTGATAATCTGCAGACGTTCAGTGCGCTAAATCATTTACACTACATATGTTTCCATCCAGATGTCAAACTAAAAACTTTGGAAATGATGCCAAATCTAAAATGCAAATCATGCAAGTTCCCATCTGCTGGAGTCTTTTGAGAACTGATTGATTACAGCTCAGCCTTATGAATGGGTAGTTAGAGTGGGCAGATAATTTACAGGCAGGATTTCATTGCTTTTTTTAATTGTTCAACAAATTAGTTTCCATTGCTGTTTACAACACAAGGCTTTCTGTGTGTGTGCCCCTGTGTGTAAAGTTAATTATTATGTCAATGCAGTAATAGCCTGAGAAACGGGATCTACATGTCTGCAGACATGACCCTCTCTGTATACAGAGTCCTTGTATGTCAGAGGATGTAATGTATTCACATTCTCCTTGTTTTTTTTTTTCTTGAAAAACGAGCTTTTCAATTAACAACTCTCTCTTGTTTACCAACTCTCTCTTGTTCATTCTTGTTCTCAACATTAAATGCTTCCTCATTCATTCAGGTTCATCCTAGGTTGGCTAACTAACGCTTGCAAGTCATCATCAAACATTTGAGTTGCCTAGCAACGAGAGTAATTAATGCTCCTTGGGGCCTTTGAGGTCTTGCGGTCTGTTACGAGCAGTGTACACAACACCCTGCACAATGTGTTTAGGAGGAGAATTACCAAGACACGTTCTATTTTAATCAAGGGTAACAAACATGCTTACATGATTGCTGCTGTTGAGGCCAAATGAGTCAAAAACAGCAGGGAGGTTAAAAGAGAGAAAACACAAACACTTTGTACATACATACATACATATTCACAGATACACTCTCCCATCTCCTCTCCTCGCTGGAGGTGTGTATGTCTCCGACTCAGACTGGGAGTGTGTGAGTGTTCTGGCTTGTTCCAGTGCATTAATGAGACCAGAGGAAGTCAATGAGAGAGCCCCGAGGCAGTTCATCCCCATTACCATTGTTAGCCAGTACTCAGAGAGGTAGAGAGAGTGGCAGGCACATAATTGAAATGAATCACCCTCCGCGGTGCTGGAGCGGAGTGAGTTGAGAACTCTGAATGTGTGTGTAGTTGTGTGTGTTTTGCGACTTAGAAATAGATATAAGAGGCATCTCAGTGTCTTTGAATGGGTGTGCCAGTATTCTAACTTTCATATCAATACAACAATATCACAGCAACAAGTCGTGACATCCTCCTGTCTTTGACCCTCTCTGTTTAAAGAAATAGCTCAATATTTTTGGAAATACGCTAATGCACTGCCTTGCTGAGAGTTAGATGAGATGACCAATACCACTTTCATATTTGTATGTTAAGTATGAAACTACTGCACAGAGCCAGACTAGCTGTTTCCCTTGTTTCCAGTCTTTATGCTAAGCTACTGTATGCTAACCAGCTGCTGGCAGTAGATTCATATTTAATGGACAAATATGAGAGTGGTATCGATCCTTCTCGTCTAACTCTCAGCAAGAAAACAAGTAAGTGTATTTCCAAAAATGTCAAACTATTTCTTTAAACCAAAATCCCCGCTTGTTGTGTACATTTTGGGGCTTATTTTTGTGGGTGTATTATACGACCACTGGGTAGGTAATAAGTAACACAGTAAAGTCAGAGCAACAAACCAAGAGAAAAAAGTGCTGTGAAACTAAACAGTTCAAAAAAGGTTTTTAATTGCCTCTACTTCAGCATTTCAAGGTAGACGGTTCATCATGAATGAAGTTAGATACTCGACCACTAAGGGAGAAGAGGGTAAAACACTTACTGAAGGAGAATTTTTTTTAAACTAGCTTATTATACTGTCAAGAGGTGGTAATGACATGGAATTGCAATGTGCAAAACACCTTTGTTGAAAGCGTCAGACATTTCTACAATTTCAATGTTGAGGAAAATCTTTTGCAGTGGTGTCAAGGAGAAACGAACGCTTGGTCACTGGCGTGTGTGTTCAGGTTCTTTGACCCTCACATGTTTTCGTGATGCCATGTTCGATGACCCATCGCTCCTCTCCTCTTAGACTCCCCCTGGTTGACAGAGTTGTTGCCGGGCACAGTTGGCCTCACTGTGTGTGTGTGCCAGTTTCTGTGTGTCTGCATGGCATGTAGAAGCTCTTTCCTGTCATCAATAGCTCTTCCGTTCGCCCCAATGTTTCTGTTTGCACCCGTCCCTCTGTCTGACCCTCTCCCTCTCTCTCCGCCCCACTCCCTATCTTCCCCTCGCTCCTGGCCTTCCCCTCCGTTCTTCCCATCTCGCCTCCTCTCTCGGCGACTCTCCCTCCCTCTCCTCCGACCCCGCCGTCCTCTTCTCCTCTCCCGTCACCTCTCCTTCCCGCTGTCCTTCTCCCTCCACATGAACGCTCCGGCGGCAGCCTGCGGGGTGAACTGCCACAAGGCCTGCCGAAGCCGTCTGGCTGTCGAGTGCCGGAAGAGGACCAAGAGCATCAGCCACGAGACGCCGCCGGCCCTCCAGGCCAGATCCTACAGCTTCCCTCCACCTGCCAACACCCCACCGAGCCTGCAGAACACAGGTGAGTGGTGCTTTGGTTGTTAAATCAAGAGCGCATGATTTAAAGTCCCCTCCTGCTTATGTCCCCAGGATGCTTGACCTTCACTGTGCAGAATGGTGTATGTGCAGAATGATACAAAAGGCTGGGAAAGCTTCTCTGTACTCACCTTAAATCTGAGTGGGCATGTAGGCATGTACCTACGTGACATCAAAACTAGTTTGGACAACTTATTTTTCAAAGCAGAGAATTTGTAAATGTCTTGTGGGAATGACATGGATATTAAAAGCACCAACCTTGATGATAAGTATTGATGCTTTTGAAATGTTTTGAAATCGTTGTGACTGAAATTAGTCTAAGCTTTGTCCGCCTTATCACATACTTGGTGGAGTACCTTTGAGGTAATGTTTCATAGTAAATCACATAATTCAACCACAAACAACACTACAGTGACTGACGGGGTCCTCTCGTGGCATTTTAAGGCTCTGATCACAAAGGGATTTGAAAATGAAGGTGAAAAATCATCAAATGTATTTGTTTCATGTACATTTTATATATAATTCCTTATATACAACATAATAATGCCTGTCACATGCAGGTATTTTTTGTTTGATGGTAAATTTAGAATTAGTACAATATAGTACACCAACATGCTCATGAATGACAACGTCACAATCCTAAAATGTGCAAATACACTCACAGAAAATATCATTTTCATTTCCAAAACACAGTCTAATGCAGTCATCCTCTTAAAAAAGTATATCTTAGAATTTGAAAATCCTTTTTCAGCACTTCATGTCACCACCTCCACTTTTTGAAGGGTGCTTTTGTCTTCCTCCAAACATATGGAGCACTGACATTTGGAAGATATTCTCAAACAATAGAATGTAATTTGCAATGGAAATGTGATTGGCCCACCACAGCAAGGCCAGTGAATCACAGATACAGTGTTTTCATCAGACATTAGCAAACGTGGTGCCCTGCCTGCCTCTGTTCAGTGTGAACCTGCCTGATCAATGGGCGAGACAATGCTGCAAGGCAAATGAATTGGCATGGTAAACAGACGAAAGCCATAGCCAACTGAATGTCATTAGCTTTAGGCAGTCTTTTGCGTTTTCATTTTAATGATCAATCAATTCCTCATTTCTTTACTCTCACCTTCTCTGTTTCCATCAGTAATTGCTGAAGAGGATATAGAGACAGTGGAGGAAGGCGTGTTTGATGTCCACCTATAACCAGGTGAGAGAAATGTTCACTTCGGCTGCTGAAGACAAGTCCTCCTATTCACTGCATTCCAACTATGATTGTTATTGACATTTTTGGTGTGCCTACTCATCTTCGGTATACCTAATCAATTTTTACTTGAGTTAATAATTTCCTTATTTGCGCAGAATGAGTCCTGGTGTCCTACAAAGACTTGACTCTCAAGCAAAGTTCATCATATACTGTAGACGTTAACGCTCCCATAATCATAATGCTGCATGACTTGTGGCTGTGATGCAATCTGCTCTATTAAAGCTACTGTTGATAGATGCTATACACATGGTATTGCTAGAAACATTATAGCACCAGGGGTGTCCAGTCATACAACAGCGTGAAAAGTATTTGTGTATTGTATGTAGTTAATATTCATCATGGAGTCAACATTACGTTAAGATTAGGAATGCATATCTTGTAGAGAAGCAGCAATTTGTTGAACATCTGCTTTTTGATTGTTGAGCATTAAAGGAAAACATCGACATTTTGGGAAATGCCTTTATTCGCTTTCTTGTTGAGAGTTAAATGAGAAGATTGATACCACTCTCATGTCTGTATGCTAAATATGTAGCTGGAGCCAGCAGTTAGTTAGCTTAGCTTAGCATAAAGACTGAGAACCGGGGGAAACAGCCTGCCTGGCTCTTTACAAGTGTAACAAAATCTGCCTACCGGCACCTCTAAGCTCACTTTTGGACAGAGCCAGACGAGCTGTTTCCCATCTTCATGCTAAGCTAACCGGCTGCTCGCTGTAGCTTCATATATACCGACAGACATGAGAGTGGTATCAATTTTCTTATCTAACTCTTGGCAAGAAAGCAAATAAGCGTAGTTCCTTTAAAAGTGGCCTATCCAAATGAAGAGATCAGTGAAGTGTAGCTGCACAGCTACCAACCTTTTTTGCCTTGTGGCCCTTTAAAACACAGCGATGCCTACTTACAACCTCACATCACAGGTTGCATATGAGCATTAGCTGTGAGCAGTTCAGTCAAAGAGCAATTTTCTCATCTCAGATTGTTTGATTTGAATAATTTTTACAGAGGCAAAACGAATCAGTTTTTACAAGAATAAAAGCAGGGTTTCGGGATAACAGGAAAAATTAAACCTAATTTTGCATTGGAGAAATGTTTTTTCATCTTGTGCCCCCTGCAATTAATCTTGTGACCCCTTGGGGGTTCCGACCTTCATGTTGGGAACCACTGATTTGCCAAGTTATGCATTGGCCATACTAATAAAGATGTAAAGATATTACATCTGACCAACTGAACAACAGAACAGACGCATGAGACCATGGCCAGATCAATGTACTATGGGGCCCTGGGGCAAAAATGAACAATTAGTTAGGCAATTTGAATAAACACAAATGTTTTTAGGAATATATACCGAACAGTATCAACTGAAATAATAAAGGTCTTAAAACTATATTTTGACACAGGCCTCCTCTATAATGATATAATCACCACCTTAAGGCCCTTTATCATTTGGGTTGATATTCTAATTAATTGGTGCATATCCCAAACCAATTTATTCTTTGTCATATTACCACAAACCAACTGACACACTGTGCGGTTTTCAGTGGCCCCTGGAGGTTTGGGCTCCAGGGCTGTTGCCTGCTTTGCCCAGTTGGTGATCCAGCCTCACAAGGGACACGCAATTATACACTTTTATCACAGTGCTTATGTGTTTTCATGTAGATATTTTCCTTCAGCATTTAAACCTGTACTACTGGTTGTATCACTGATTGTATCACAATCTTTGCAGGAGCCTTGAACTGAGGTGTAATTTTGATGAACAGGCCAGTGACAGCCTCCAGCTCTCTATTTTAGAATCCCTCCTACGGTTGGTGTGCAAGAAGCCAAAACAGCGACTGTCGGGAGCCAGACACAGAATGTGCTACAGTATGTCAGTTTTACAGCCCTCAACACAGAGGAGAAATTGCACTGAACACAAGCCAGGATACCTACATGCTGCCACACAGTGGACACATACTGCAACATCAACTCCACTCCAGCTAACTCACATGAATGTGATGACCAATGTGAATGGAATGTCTTTGTATTATTTCTATGTAAAATTTCTGCATTTTGATTCTATGTCGGCCAAGAGTGTTAACTGTAAAACTTACTATATATTCAAAAAAATCCACAAAATTGTATTTTCTTGGTGGAATGTTACAATCAGTAATTTAATTTAATTTATAATGAGCGCTTTTTGCTGCAAATTGGAATGGCTGTCTACTTTTTTCTTTAAAACATAAAAGAGGTGCTGTTATTGCCAAGAATGTATACCTGCCACCCAGACTAAGCTACTGTCTTCTTTTGAAATACATTTCAATGGACCAATAATAGGACCAATTTTGATGTCAGATAAAGTGTAGTTTATTTGTGGTGCCCATCTGAAGCGTTATTACACAAGCACCCATTTTGCCAACAAAAGAAACAGCCGAAATGACTGTGTGGACAGTTATAATTAGGATGGACTTTGAACTATGTTATATTTTTGTCATGTTTACCTGAATATCAGTAACTGTCCTATAGTTATTGCTATTGTGTTGTTTTCAGTGTACAGTACTGTCTTTTACCAGTGCACTGATAGATGATCTATCCTCTTGCAGTAAGTACCGTGAATGTAGCAGAAACAGTGAAATGCTGCTGTCAGATGAAAAACAAATTCTTCCGAATAAATATGATGACAGCAGAGAGCAGGAAAATGGTTAACTTCCCACTGATTCCTGTGTCAGTTTTTGAATGAGCTTTGGAGTCAGTAAAAATAAAATAATTAAAAGAATACTACAAAACCTGGAGTAATGAGGCTTTTCATTTGACAGCAGCATATAAATATTATTACCCTGAGAATCTGTTTAGATGCAAGTTGTATTTTGCTGTTTTATCCTGCATGCTTCTCCCTTCATGGCTCTATTCTTTGGCCAGACGTCTCTCTTGCTAAGGATTTTATATTTTTTAATGTTGCACGCCAAGTTATCATTTATTTAGGAAACATGAAGTCTTGAAATTCCAGACAGAGGAAATATTTCTGTTGCGTTGTGCCCGTGGAGAGATGAATTCAGATTTCAAGTGCCATATTGTTAACTGCTGGTTTGTCATCGAATGAGACAACTCACATTGCTGGTATTTATTTTTCTGTATAAATAGCTAAATAGCTGCCAGTCCTTTTGTGTTACTCCCTGTCTGACGAAGGACGTTTGTTGTCATTCTGTGAATGAATCTTTCAGACTGATGTAATGCTACTCCTTGTGGTCCCCAGACTATTCCCCAGTATTAAACGCAGCAGGCATCACTCTAATATGTCTTCTGGTTGATCATTTCTGTGACTAATAAGAATAATACTGAAAAAAAACAATGAAATGGGAATTCAATCAGTGGACATGTTTTTACTTTTGTCCTTATGAATCAAATGTGTACTCACATAGATATTTCTCCACTTTCACTTGAGTAGAGGATATTTACTGTCTGTTTTAAGTATTTTGGTGATTTTCATATTTTAACTCGAAGAATTAATGTGTAAGAATTACTATCTCTGGATTGGGAAAACTTTGCAAATCTTAGGTTATTAAAACCTTTTCAAAACTTAACCTGAAAAATACCAAGACAAAATAACAGCTATTTCTCTGTTCCTGAAAAGGTGTCACTTTGGAGATAAGGCTCACTTAACAACAGTGATGCTGCAATTGTTTTACAGTCTGAATCTGTCCCTGCATTGAAAGCACGATTCAAAATAGTTCAGTTGAATAAAACATATAACAAAGAGGTATAACACTGAGGCAGGTGTGAGAGGATTTTGTTGACACTCGAACCGCAATATTGCTTAACAGCAGAATGTTTTCCCATATTTAATACAAAATAGTAGAATACTACTAGAATAGCCCACACCACATTGCAACTTATTGATTCATCTACTTTTTCATCATTTCCAAACTCCATACTTTCCAAATGAAGACACACAGCAACACAACAAATTCTCCAATGACATTCTCTCCCAAAACAGACTCAGTCCAGATATTGAAATCGATTCTACTTCTGCCACTGCACACTTCTGCAATCCTCCATGTGACCAGGATCCAATGTCCTCTGATTGTCTATTATAGACATTAAAAACCAGCCCCAAATGGGCCTTGCAGTCGATGCCACATCTAATTACTCTCAGAGATGAAGTCAGTCTGGGCCACTGATTGCCTAGCTCCCACACTGTATGTTCGGTTCAATGGGAGGACATTGATCCGGTTATGTCCAGCCTTTGAGTTGGCTCATATCTCATCCAGTGCTATGATACTGCTAAATGCTCTCATGTGGGACTGTATCAGCTAACAATGAGCTGATGAACTGCAGAGGTGATGTGTTCATAACTTGGCCTATCGACCTCTGTCACAAACATAGATGATTCATTAATTTCCTGTAGCTGCCTATTCTAACAGCAAGGAAATATTAAGTCCATCATTGATAAATAGACAGAGAAAATCACATTTATGGCCATTTTTGTGTCTTCAATTGAGCTAATTTGCATGATGTCAAATCAAAGGGAGAGTATGCAGAATCAGGCCCTAGAAGCAAATAAATGACCTTCTTTATGTTAGGTGACATGCTAGGCAATGTCCCGGCAAGCAATGAAATCAATTTTGAAATGTCCAGATTTGTGTCTTTACCTCAGTAGTAGTCGATACAGGGTAGACAAAAGAAGCGGGAGCCATGTCGTAAACCTGACACTAACGTAATATCCTCTTTGAAATATCACACACACAAATCCCCACATCTCTCCATGGCCACTTTTCGTCCAAAGCCTGCAAGATTACGCCTTAAAGAGTGTGTGGTCAACAGCTACTAGGGCACTGAACGTCTCTTTTAGCCCAGTGATTGATACCTCCCATTCAGCTATAGAAAAGCCCTCCTAGCAGCACAGCCATTTAGCGGGCAGCCTGCGTGATATTGATCTGAAAAGTCTGAAATGAGGGAAATTGAATAGCACTGCAGCTAATTACATAGTAATGAAGGCAGGAGGGAAATAACCTCACTCATTGTTAGCACTCTCACTCTGCGACCTTAATTGCAAGGAAAGGAAAGATTTGAGGCCTGATAGATGAAATGCATCAGCATCCCCTAGAGAGGTGCCAGAGATATTTGCAGGTAGGCAGCTATAGATACACATAAAAGGTTATCATGGATGGAGAAAAGGCTTTGGCGAAATTGAGTAACTGCATGCAATATTGATTTGTTTGAGCAGCATATCACTCTTAGATTTCCTCTTGTAAGACTAATGAACATATTATTGATTTGATGTCCGCTCATCAAAAACTGGGACCACCGCCAAGCTCTGCTTTGATTTGACGTCTGCTCTTTTTTGTTAACCCACCATGGCACCTACGTCTGCGATGCTGTCCCCTTGTGGTGCACTGACTGCAAGCATCTGGAGCTGTTAACCTCATGCCAAAGTGGGGTCGTGGCTGTTATTTACCACTTGGAGGCAATGTTGAGCTGTTACATGTAGCGTTGTGACGAGGAAGGATTCCTACCAGGAAGGTGAGAACACTGCCAGTGATATGGCAAAAAACAGAGCCTCTGTCAGGGTTTATGGTGAATCACAATGCAGCACCACAATGCAGATAACAGTACTACATTTCTCTATTGTTTATATGTTACTTCCCATAAAATCAAACCTATGCATATGCACAAGCAGATACACACTGTAAATCAAATGAAATGTTGCTTCATGCTTGTTTTTCATAAGCTGACAGTTCTCTTACAGTCTATCTTTCGCCCACACACTCAGACAAACTGAGGAAGACCTTACAGTATCACTGCAGCTACAACACTTTGCATGCAGATTCTCAGTTGCGTTTTGATTGTGTTTCATCAGTTTTTTTGTCGTGACTTTATTGTGAGAAAAAGAAAATATTTTAATATTGTCATTAATATTTTAAAAACAGGTCATAATTGTACTAAATCTACATCCACAGACACCTCTCATTCAAAGTGATCTTTAAATTCAAACAACATAAATTAAGTTGATGGCAAGTAAAATAAGTCAAATAGGCTCTAGTGAAACTGCCTATAGCACTAAAACTCTGCTTATCTGGCTTTGTCCACATTTGAGAAGCAGCTGGGCAAACAGTCTCTCACAAAGTCGAAGGAGCTCTATGAGACGGCTGCAACCTTAATTGCATTAAGCTCATTGCTGACTCTGGTGAAGCACTCAGCACTGTAGGGGATTGGAATCCTCATTAGAGTAGAATCATTTATGATGAATATTGCTTTAAGAAAATTTTACTTATGCCAAAGAAACCCAGTGGGATGGGGCCCAGACCTGTTAGCTCTACTGTGTAACGTTAAAAAATTCAACAAGCACTTCCATTGTCAGGTTTAATACTGAGGTTTCAATACTCTAAAGCTTTTTAATGACTTCCTGAATTAAAGAGAAGAGGAGACAATAACCAACGTTATCAGGTATACTTCTCTAAATGCCTTGTAAAATTAGTCTCTGATGTCTTAAGAGGAAGGAGACAACACAAGTAGAGGTGCTTTGTGAAGCTCAGGCAATGAAGAACCTGCCAACCCTTCACCTCTTCTTCTGTTCTCTCTGCTCCTGCCTGGAGAAGTCTGATTTAGCCATCACTGATACCAAATCAACCTTCTGCTGCCTGGGGGATTGACATAAAATCAATGGGATCGCATCTGCAGCGGGGACGGCTCGCATATTTAATACTCCTGAAGCTGCGGGACAGTGGAAGGAAAGGAGGGAGGGAGGTAAACCTCAGCAGCAGGCAAGTATGTTTTGACTGATGGACCTATAGATTGTATCTTGTGACCCTCAGACTTATCTATGTACAACCTGCACGGCTAGGTCGCCACTGTTGTCAAGAGTTCCCTGAAAAAAAAAAAAAGACAACAAGCTTATCCCTGTGCTTACTTTATAGTCACTTTGGCTTTCACTCCCTTGGTTTTCTTGAAGATTTAAACCAGCGCTTTGGTGCATATAACATTCCTGCTTTGAGGTATTCATGAAAGCACAGATATGATAGCCTATAAAAGTATGCATGCATGAATGGCTACAATACAGAGCTTTCTCTATCATCTTTCTGAAAGGGGAGTTCTATTTCATCACTGAAAGATACTTTCAGTCCAGAGCACCTCAATGACCCTGTGATTTTTTGCCTTTTGTAGCTTTATGTCCTTCATTCATTCATTCACTCATTTGTTTGATATTGCTTATGCGTGTAGTGGAGGTTACACAATTGATTTATGACTGGTTAGCTGTGGCTTGGTAGTAGAGCAGGTCGTCAACCAATTGGAAGGTCAGCGGTTCGATTATGGCTTCCCCCAGGCCATGTGTTGAAGTGTCCTTGGGCAAGACACTGAACCCTAAATTGCTCCTGTGGGCTGTGCCATCAGTGTGTGACTGAGTTAGTTTCTTTGTTCTGATGAGCAGTTGGCACCATCAGTGTATGAATGTGATATGTGGTGTGAAGTGCTTTGAGTGGTCAGAAGACTAGAAAGGCGCTATACTAATACAGTCCATTTACCATTTAATTAGTTTTTAGTATTTACGCTCCTTGGTACCTTTTGAGTTCATGTCAGGTTTGAATAAAACTTGAAATTAATATGAAAACACCAAGAACATTAACATGAAGATCTAAGAGGATTGCTATTGTTTCAAGTAATACAAGAACCCACACATACAGAATATACACTGGAGAGCTTTGCTGTCCAAGATGTGCATAGTCTAAGTTTTGTATAAAAATTAATGGCAAGTGAATAATCCTGAAGCAGTTCTGGCAATCCCTTGACTGTCCCTTTGGTACTCATTAGGCAATGATGTGGTGCGGATTATTCAATTCCGGACTTAAATGATTCATGGTGGGCCTTTACTGGTCAAGCTCCAACATGTGAAATCCAAATATGTAAATATCTCAGATCAGCCACTACAAACCTGCCTACTCTTGTGGTCAGTACAAGTTAATTAAATAAAACCCAGTGGAAACCAGAACAATTTGAATACTTTATTATAAAATATGAAAAGTAGTTGCTAAATGATACATGGTGTATATTTTCCAGTGGACCCCAAACATACAGTGTGAAATCCAAGTAAATGAACATCCTGCTGCTTTCTGCTTTTCAAGTAAACTGCAAAAAAAGCACACACTATAAATATTTTAACCCGCGAATTATCTCTGAATATTATGATATCTTCTGGCCACAGCTACTCTGGGTTTTGGCCACCAGTTACAAAGATGACCTTCTGGCCACAGCTACTCAGAGCTATAGCCAGAAGGTCATCTTTGTAACTGGTGGCCAAAACCCAAAGACCTGTTGGTGGAGGAATCCATTAAAAAGGTGGCCTTTTGGGGTTAACCTAGGGAGGTCCCTAACTTGAATGTAGATAAAGTTTGCTGGGCGCCATGGAGACAGCATTCAGGAAGAGGAGGCAGGGCCTTGCCCAGGCTGCTCTCAGCAGGGGGGACGAGAACTGCTGACCTCGACTGTGGATATACCCAGGCGAAACACTTTGATTAACTCCTAACCCGACTCACACACACACTCTGTGGAGGACGGAGAACTGGAGGTCTTGGTGGAAACATCACCCATCTCTCTGGCAGAGGTCATGGTAGGTAAAAATCTCTGCAGAAGCAAAAGAACAGTGGTGGATGAGATACATTGCTGGGCTGTCTTCGTTTAAATGCCTTTTCAAGGTTGCAGCCTAAAACCAGCCTATAGGTCATGAGTGACAGAAAGAATAAGATTGTGGAATCAAGAGGTCAAAATGAGCTCCTATGCAGGGTGTCTGGACTCACCCTTAGGGATATCTGGAAGGAGCTCAGAATAGAACTGCAGCAAGTTAAGGTGGTTCAGGGAAATGATTGCCTGCCTCCTGAATGCCTTCATGTGGCAGTATGGTCGGGCAAGTCCAATTGGTAGGAGACTCAGAGCACACTGGAGGGATTACATATCCTGTCTGGTTTGGGAACCCCTTGGGATTCCACAGGAAGAGCTGGAGGAGGTGGAGAGGGATTTCTGGGCAACCTTACTAAATGTGCTGCCACTGAGACCTAGACCCAAATAGAACATGGATGGAAGGATGTGTGCTCAGTGCCCCCTCCACTTTTCTAAATAATTGTCTTCTTTAATACCTCCTGTGCAAAGGTGGTTGCCAATTCTTCTGCACTTCAGGTCTTTTTTGGTGTCTTTTTTTTGTCCTGGAGACAAGGCATCTCCTCCTTCATGCCTCTGAGGAAAACACAGCTTTTCTGCCCAAAATAGTTGCTTTGTCTCAGCCTGTTCAGTTGCATAACCCACCTTGACGATGGGCACAGAATAGCAAAGCAGTGGAATATACATATCATAATGCCTCAATTTCATGGAGGGAGCACTCATAAGTTATTCAAAGATCCCCTCTTTCTTCTGTTTTCCCCTCTGATCAAATCAAGCTCATTACAAATGTAATCATAGATGGCTAGTGACAAGAGAGGAAATAAATAAGAAGACAATGGAGGGGCAACAGGGTGTACCTGAATAGAGTATCATCTGAGGGCAATTATGCAAGGGTTATGAGGCTCTGGGAAGCACAAAAAACCTCTGCTAAAGACATTCATATTGTCATTGTGGTCAGAGGAGGATGCTAAGATTTTACAAGCCCATAAAAGAGAATGATTTGCCAAAACCTTTCAGGTTTTTAGGAGAAAATGCCTGAGAGGCATTTAAAACCTAGCTTTATTAAAGACCACTTAAGCTGCCTTTATGATAACATCACTTGCTGATGGATGCAGGCATAACCTTGTGTCATGCTGGTTTATGAGGTTTATAGTTTATGAGTAGAATGGCTTTGGATACCGTGTGAAAAAGCTTGCGATTGTTCCTGCATGTAAGAGTGATGCTTTAGAGGGTGGAGACATTTCAAGAGTTCATAGCTATTGGCTACCTTGGGCTAATTTGACCAACATCCGTTTTCATTACACCAATCATTCCTATTTGGAATCTGCTGGAGCGTATCCCAGCATGCCCTTGGCCCCTCCTCTGCAATTTCTTAAAATGACTCAGAGGGACAGAAAGGGAGAGGATCATTACATTCAGTTATTATTGTTATATAATATCCCAGAGAAGTTTTGGCCTGTCCCAAGGTTTACTGGGCCTTTAAACTCAAACACGGAATCTCTGACATGGGGAGATGATTCCGCTCGCAGGCATAAAAGCTGAATGTACAGTATTTGACTGTGCAGCCAGCCAAACCCACTGGCCTTGTGGCTGGCCAGGCCTCCCTCTCTCTATATCTATACATTTTTCTTTTGCTCTCATCCCATTCTTGTAGCCTCGGTTTTAATTGCTTTGAAGCTGAGTGCTCACCTCAGGGAGCTCAACAGGATGTTTTACAGAGCTTTGGGGAGACTGACTATTAATAAATAATACCTTCCTGTCTTCTTTCTTCACCTCCCTCTCTACACCACAGTGGGATGGACAGGAGCATGGTAGGGAGAGAACAACAGCTTTTGGTAACGTACAATAATCTCCTGCTGAAGGTTATGGGGCAGAGCAAGACAGGCAGACACATCTATTACTAGCTGCCATCTTTTTAGTCAATTCAACAAAGTTGTGCATTAGCCATGAAATACACATAATAATTAAATCCAATCTTATCATTTGTAATATTTCAAAGGACTGTGCCCTGCCTATTGCATATCATAAAGTTGAGTATTGTTTTTTAACCTTGTGCTGCCAATTAACAGATTCAGAAGTTATAATCACGTCAGCTTGATTAAACCGTCATCAAAAGAGTATGTCTAATTATCATTCCAAATGAAATTGGTATCACCTCCTGAGAAAAAAAAAATCTTTCAGTATATCTTTTTATTCTTAGCTCACTTTGTTCATACTTACAGTGCATTCTTACTATACAGAGCTTTGAGTCTTTGTTTTGCTGCTACAAGGCAAGCCTTTACACTCAGGTTTTATAAGTGTGTTATGTGTCTCTAAAGCTTTCATAGCTGTATTGACCTTATAACAGAACTAAATGCTGAGGAAACAATGGTTCCCATATGCCCTCGCTAAAAGCCTGCCCATTCATACTTTCATTCACTTCCACCCAAAGAACAAGACTATCTAACTCTTAAAGGAAACATCCACCTTAAAACTGCAATAATGTCAATATAACAGCTGTACATATCTTGACCTATTTTGTTTTTGGGGGGTTTATTTGCTACATGCCAGTGGGAAAAGATTATTCCATTTGTTTCCAGTGCAAATGATAATATATTGAAACTAGACAGACGTTTGCACCAATAATATGAGTTTAGAAGCAAGTTAATTTGTATTGTAAACAGGTGAAATAATCTCTTAATTTCTACTGAAAGTAAACTCAGACCAAAATGCAATGCAGTTTCAAATTATGTTGTGTTTTGAAAGGTGCAGCAGATATCATGCCAATGCATCAAATTGTGATCGCAAGAACAAAATGTATGTATTTTTCTGGGGTTTGTCAAATTCATTCTGGTACATACGAAATGACCACCTGAAGCACTAATATGAGACATGCTGAGGGAAAGAAGGAGCACGAAAGAAATTACAATACACAGTGCTACAAAATAACTGCTATAATACTGAATCTCACAAACTGTCAATATCCAAGGACATTTTAAACTTTTCAGCAAGATACTTTCCTTAACTATATGCCCTTTATACTTGGTGTGGGTTTATGGATTTGCTTCTTTAATGAAGACTTATCTATACTGCAGGAGCCCACCTTGAATGTACAGACCTGTTCCCCTGCTCCAGTTCCACTCCCAAGGCTATGTGACTAATTAGATGCTGTAATGCATCATGATGGAAGGGGTAGATAGTTTAAAAAGGAAGAGGGGCTGTGAGATTGATCTGGTCCTAAATGATAGAGGAATTGATCATGCCTGCACGTGGTAGAGGGAGGAGTGTGATAGCATTCCCTAATGAGGAAGAATAGGCATTTGTGACAGCATTAACAGATATGTGGGCAATCTCTCACGCTGATTAAAAAGGCTTATGAGCACCGTGACGCGTTTGTTCTCCACATTCAGTGGGAACAAGGGGGGAGGGAAGTATGGAGAAGTTAGTGATGAAGCCAGCAATTTAATAATAAACTTCATTTATATAGCACTTTTCAATAATGTTACAAAGTGCTTTACAAAAAAAGAAATACAACCAGACAGACAATGCAAAGAACATGAGAATAAGGCCAAAGAACATGAGAAAGGAGGAAGACAATACAATTAATAAACAGTAAAACAATTCAACCCCGAACATTTCCAAAAGCTTTCACAAAGAGGAAAGTTTTAAGAAGAGATTTAAAAGGCTAGAGACTTACTGTGTCGGAGTTCAGTAGGCAGAGAGTTCCATAGTGGCCCTATCACCCTTTGTCACAAACTGTGACGTGGGAGTAACCAGCAGGACTCCATCCGCGGCTCTCAGTGGTTGAGAGGGTACATACCAAGTCAATAAGTCAGATGTATTTAGGAGCAAAGACATTTAAGGCATTAAAAGTAACCAATAAAATGTTATTTATCAATTCAGCTTCGGTTGTTAGAAGGTGCTATAGAAATAAAGTTTGATTGATCAATTGATTGAATTCTAAATCTCACAGGTAGCCAGTGTAGGGAGGCAAGCACAAAGATAATGTGATTGTGCCTCTTTGTCCCCCGTAATGAGTCGAGCAGCAGCGTTTTGTACCAGCTAGAGATGTTGGAGGGAGCCCTGGCTGATACCCGAGTAAAGTGCATTGCAATAATCAAGCTGAGAATAGATAAAAGCATGTACAACTTTTCTACCCCAACATTCCTTGTGACCTGCTTAATATTATTTGACAGATTGCCAAGATTAGCAGCAAAAGAGCTGATTGAATTTGGGGGACCGAACAGAATTACCTCAGATTTACCATCCTTAAAATTTCCAGGATTTAATGTCAGGGAGGCAGGTTGTGAGATTAGCTAGGCTGCCAGGATCTGTGGGATTTAAAGGCATGTATAACTGAGTGTTATCAGCATAAAAATGGTAATGCACATCATTATTTTGAATAACCAGGCCAAGAGGCAGCATATATACAGAGAACAGAAGGGTACCTAGAATGTAGCCTTCAGGGACACCACAACTCAAATGAGCCGTCGTGGCTATAGAGTTTCCCAGAGCAACAGAAAATGTTCTGTTGGAGAGGTAAGAGTAATAATCTAAGAGCTGAGCCCTTGATTCCTACCCAAATTCCTAAGAGGATACCATGATCAACAGTGTCAAAGACGGCACTTAAATCTAAATGAACTAAAATTGAGCGGTCACCTCTGTCTGCAGTCAGTAGGTCATTAGTAACCTTAAGTACTGTCTCTGTACTATGAAGTGCTCTAAAACCAGACTGAACACAGTTAAAAACACTTATAAAATTTGAGATGATTTTCTCCAGAACCTCAGATAAAAGACAATTTGGAGATAGATTACTTAAACAGGGGGTCCAAATTTTTCAGATAGCTCAACATCAGGTTCAGGTAGAGAGGTGGTGGGACCACAAATAGAGTCAATTACCTTAAAGAGAACTTTAAAATTGTGTTTTATTTTTTTTTTTTTAGATACAAGTTCAGAAAAGTAAGCCGAGGTTTTAAAAAGCATATTAGTGTAATGGATATAAGTAAGGTTTTCTGGGCTGGGTATGTGGAATATGCAGAATTTGGGCAGCTATTGCCCTACAAAAAACAAAACAAAAAACAAAACAAAACCCAGAAGTGTTAAACATGCAAACTCGCAAAGCTAAAATAGCAGCTGTATTATGTTTCCTCT
This sequence comes from Siniperca chuatsi, assembly GCF_020085105.1. Classification (NCBI taxonomy): domain Eukaryota; kingdom Metazoa; phylum Chordata; class Actinopteri; order Centrarchiformes; family Sinipercidae; genus Siniperca; species Siniperca chuatsi. The sequence continues at coordinate 5,914,608 of NC_058063.1, read as the reverse complement.
TTGACAAAGCAAATCTCATATGACTTCCATATTTTGGTCAGTCACAATTTATTCTCCTAATTGCTTCCCCTATCCAAAATGCTGACAGAAATCCCACAATGATGACTGTTGCTATGACCCATAGTGACAAAGAACGGCTAATAACTGGAGAGCTAGCGTAACGCTACTGCTAAAAACAAACAAACAAAAAAAACAAAAGAAACCCCACATTTACCTAAAAATTATTTGGTACAGTCTGGCACACATAATAGACTTTATTAGACCAACCTCACACAGTGAGACATGCTGTAATGTTTCTGGTAGATCAGAAACTCAGACATAGATCTGATATATAGATCTAGATATATATATATGTATGTATATATATATATATATATATATGTATATATATATATATATATATATATATATATATATATATATATATATATATATATATATATATATATATATATATATATATATATATATATATATATATATATATATACATATATGTATATATATATGTGTGTATGTATATATATATATGTATATATATGTATATATATATATGTATATATATATATATATGTATATGTAACAGGATGTATACAGGATATACATATATAACAGGATGTTACACATGCAATACATTCATCATTTGCATTTAGACACATTTTCATTTGTCTAGGTTTGGTCACAGCAGCATTTATATCAGCAAAATTTCTTACAGTAATCAATTCATTTCAATGGAATCAATGGATTTTCTCCTCAAGGTACTTTATATTTATCAATTAATTTACCAATCGCAAACTGTCTTGATAGTTCACTAAAAGTAGAACTTTTAACGAACGTAGAGAAACATAACATCTTATATGACTAGCCACAAATGCTCTTTTAGAAGCTTCTGACAACCAGGTGAGTTTTAAGTTAAAAATATCATTCTTTGATAAAATACTTCTTCAAATGCTGTTAAATCCACTTAAGTAGCAACCATACCTTTAGGATTTTACAAGTGCTGCATGGCTTTGTGGTGAATCATTTACAAATGTTATTGGAACAGTTTCCCACAAACTACATGTCCCTTATCTAACCTTCCTTTGTTGTGAGCTGTATCTTGCCTGACAACCCACTAGAGCCACATACCTCTCTGGGCTCAATAACGTGTGAAAGGTTTGTTGTCAGGACACTGTTTTCACATAACCATCTACACATACATGGATACACACACTGATCCCTGTGCACTCTCTGTCTAAGGTCACCATGCCATGGTGACAACTTTCAGTGTCCTGCTTTTTAAAAAACACACACATTGTTAAGCTTGATGCTTGACCCAGCCCCTCCTCTTCTCTTTTTTACTACTATTTAGGTTTACTGCTTTAATGGGGTCCAATAATTGCAGATTGTGGACACCACTGTTCACTGCAATGCATTATTTTGTTCCAGGAACAGTTTGAATTTACGTCTTTTATTGTTCCGAGCTGAGGCCTTCACCCTAAGCTTCCCATGTTAATGAGATTGATGTATCAGAGACGACCACACACACACAAAAATCAATGGGCTGTTGTTAGCATTTATATGGCTTTTGCTCGAATATCGCTAGCTGAAAGGCAGCCTGCAAGCAACAGAAACAAAAGAAAAAAAGAGAGGTAGCTGTAGAAGGTGATAGCCATGAAACAGACTTAGCAATGTTGTCCACTTAACGAAGCCCATTAAACACCACTCCAGACTTAATGGATAGCGTTAACACAGATTCATGACATTTATAAATGTTTAGTGTCACTTTCAACCAATCACAAGCCAGGATAAATTCAGGATTTCTGCACTTTATTTATGAGCAAATACTTTGTGACAAATGTAGATGCTGATTGGGCCTTACTCCATAGGAATCAGACAAGATGTTGAGTCCTGTTTTACCATGTTGAATTCCATTTGCCAATGTGAATCCTGCTAATAGGCTGAGAAGAGTATTTATGAATTATACCTGATAACTTCATTACAGGCCAAATTTAGATCACAGGTAGATTTCAGAGTCTGTATCAAATTCTTGTTCCCTCTCTGTCTGTATCCATTTCCCTTTCTTTTCTACCTCTCTGTTAAACAGTGAGATCTTAATACTCTGACAGAAATCTGGATGAAGCAATAGAGAGGGAGAAACAGTGAAAAAAAAATAAAGGAAAAGAGGTGGGGTGAAGAGACTGAGCATAAAAATGAAACATAATCCATAAGTATTGGTGCTAATCTTTTGATTTGGGCAAATTTCCTTCTGCGGCTGAATCAAAAGGTCTATTTGCATTTTTTTTAAACAGATGAGGTTTTAATTTTCACAGTTCTGTGGATTACCTCAATTCAAAGCTCCCTGGCAGAAATGGAAAGATCTCTATCTTCACTCCCCTTCTCCTTTCTCCCCATCTCACCTCCTCTCTCTTCTTGTGTGTACTGGTGGATGTATGGAAGCCCTGAGAGGCAAGTGAGAAAAAAACAATTCTGGTGATTTTTTAAGTCTGATCTAAATAGTTTCCTCTCCCGTATTTATGACTTAAAAGAGCAGTGTGTAGGATTTAGTGGCATCTAGTGATGAAATTTCAGTTTGCAATAATTTGAATACTGCTCGCCTCACCCTCCCCTTCCAAGCATGTTGGAGAAACTATGGTGGCTGTGAAACTTGCCAGTGTTTGGTTTATCCGTTCTGGGCTACTTTAGAAAAACGTGGCAGACTCTGTGGAAGGGGACCTGCTTCTTCTGTAGATATAAAGGGCTTATTCTAAGGTAATGAAAACGATTCTTATTTTCAGGTGATTATACACTAATGAAAACATACTTATGAATATTATGAGCAAATTCTGCAAATAGAGCCTCCTAAATCTTACACACTGAACCTTAGAATAGGTGAAAAAAAAGTGTTGCCAGGATCGTTTCTCGATCGATCAGGATCTATCTTTTTTTCATCTATGAAAACAGGGGGGAAAAAAATTGGCAGGTGAAAATGTTTTTTTGTTGTCAGGATCAGTGTTTGTTATTGTAATATTCATTTCGGCCACAAGAGGCTGAAGTGCACCACTACCCCATGTTCTAAATAGGACTACAAGGATTCATGTTTTTATTCAGGTGCGTTTTAATTTCTCTATGCACTCTAAACACTATCACACTGGGTGCAAGCACGGTAACCTGTGACATGAGGAATAGGACCCAATAGCAGACAACTGAAGCAGAGCTGGTGCAGTTTAGAGGATTAATAATAAAAGACGAAATACAAAGGCTTATGGGTGGTGAGGCAGGCAAGGGTCAAAACCAGTGAAGCAGCCCAAGCAAAGGCAAATCCATCAGGGAGTAGGCAGAAAATCCAAAGTCCAAAAACAGGTGAGGTCCAAGAAAAACAGTCCAAAAACACAAGGAACAGACACTGGGAGAATGGCAGGAACACTGGGCACATAAACCAAGACAAACGGTCACACAAACTCTACACAGTACTACTCTACAGAGGGGGGAATAACGAGGGACAGGTGAAACTAAACAGGGCAGGGCAGATAATAAAAACTGGCGAGAAACACACAAAGGCAGGAAGTTGTTACTGACACAAGGAGAGGAGAAATAACAAAATAAAACAGGAAACACTGACTGAAAAACATGAAACAAAGAAGAACATAACTAAGAAGCAAAGCACAACACCTGTTTCACAGGTGAAAAATAAAGTAAGGAACTTAGAAAGATTATCCTGGCAAAACTTTTTTTCACCTTAAGTTATAAACACAGAAAAGAAAACAGTTTATATAAGACTTAGAAAATGGATCACCAGAATATTTTTTTTCTCCATATTTTCCTCTTAGGGCTCCCGTATAGACGAGAAGAATTTGGAAAATGTACATACAGAGGCTGGTCTAAACAGTCTTATGCAGGGTCCTCTCACTCAATTATATTTGAACAGATTCATTTCTGTGATATAGATTGGTTGCTTTTTCTTCACACATGCTGGTGGAAAAAGGAAAGGAAAAAGAAAGAGCAGACGAGGAAGATTTCACTCCATCCTTTCCAACAGGTACACAGCCAGACAGCAAAGGGGTCAGACCTCCGATAATTGAAGCTTCTAACTTTTTTTTATTCTTCTGCACTGGGACACTTTTATCATACAGGCGTCAGTTTTGGCGTGATGCTCCAACACAACAAACATTATTCCTAGGTGGATTTTCTCTCTTTTAAACATCAGCTTCAGCTTAAAGGACAGGGAGAGTCCCATGTCGCTCAGGACTGAGGGACAGGTGGAGACTGGGGAGGCGATGGCAGCTGAAAAGCAATTAACATTCACAAATAGCGTCAGGGAAGCTATCCGCTGAGGTTACACAGGCGCTGAATGTCACCTACTGCCTGGGCCCAGTACCTTCATTAAACCCTCCCATAAGGGCAGACACACTTAAATACATATTTGCATACAAATGCAGTGATTAACCCTCTAAGTGCATTAGCTCTGGCTGCTTCTTGGAGCCTCAATGCTAATATCTCACTCACCGTTTGTCTATGTGTGCTTGGAATGAGGTGGAATAATGATCCTTTATTGACTTTGTTGAATTGACTTCCATTGGTTTCCTCTGGCTGTTTTGTTTATGGATTTCTGAGATACATTATTCCTTTTCTCTGCCAATAAATCACAGTGAAGCTTCAATTTGCATTTGACATCATGACAGTGTGCTCTGATTGATTTAAGGAATACATTTCCATATTGTGTGTCATAAAGCAATAAAGCAGTGAAGCAAAAAAAGTTAAATGATCCCAGTTGGGGGAACTGTGTCATAACAGAGCAAATACTTATAGGATACAGTATGTAAGTATATATAAAAAAAATAGAGACATGGGGTTCATCGACTCATACTCCAACAGTAGGATTGTGTGGAGAATGAAAGAACAGCAGAAGAGCTTCCTTAAAATGAAGAGAAAGTGTGTATCCATAGCATTTCTTACTGCTTTGTAAGCTTTGTTCTATTTACAGCAGATGAACGTTAAGGGAAAGCTGCTGAATATGTCAAAAGGCCTGATATGTTCCTCTACTGCAACTGAGGTTAGTGTGTGGATAGGCAATTGAGCCTGGGTGTAGAAAGGCAAAGAGCAAGAACAAACACAGAAGAGGACAGAATTGTTTGGTGGTGAGAGTCCTGAACCTTTTTTTTTGAGTCACACTTTAAATGCGCTCTTCATGACCTCAGAGGCTCACCTCCCTGTGGAGTCAACAATAACAACAAGAAAAATACAAAATATTGCAGAACCCATAAAGGCTAGTCATTACTGATTTCTTTTTCCATCCTACTCCTCTCCTCTTCCACCTTCACTCCACACTTACTAAGTTACATACTGTTGCATAAGATTGGAGAAAAAGTATTAAACAAGAGACATCTGGAATTAGAGTGTTTTCCTTCCTCATTCCTCCCTCGCTCCCCGATTATCTCTCTCCTCCTCCTCCATCTCGTCCTCCCTCCTCTGTCCATTGGCAGCGCACACAGCCGTGAGCAGAGCTAATTAAATGCTTCTAAGTGAGTCGCCTTGCCTCGCCTGCCATTCCAGCCTCAGCTAAAGGTCATCCTACTCACAGGCATGAGGCAGACATTTCTCATGACTGTTTTCCTTTTGAGAAATTTAGCAGATTGTTAATTATCAGATTACAAGTTTGCCTTTCTAAAGGCCAGCACGCCGCCCCGAGTCGCATGGCTGGAAAGAGAGGGAGAGAGACAGAGAAGAGAAGAGAGGGTATAAGCAATGAAGATGGCTGAAGGGGTCTAGCTTTTCTCCGCTTTGCTTGAGTTGAGTCAGGGCTATGATCAGACAGAGACAGAATTTGAGATAAGCAGAAGAGAGAGGCTCTCTGTCTGACAGTAACCCCTGTACTCTCTGTCTGCTCCCATCAGCCCCTAACAAGCACTCCCTCCATCTCTCTTTCACTCCTTCTTATATGGTTATAAGAACCAAAGCTGTGGGAGAAAACATAGACCTGGCCTCTGGAGATGACCGTACTCCATAAGCGAAATCACTGCTCGTAGAAAAACACCAAGGACACTTGTTCACTTCTTCTTCACTTTTTATTGCCCAATACCTCCTGCTGTGAGAGACATGAGGCCAGAGTGAAGTCAGCCAGGTGACATTTTGTATCCTGATAGTGGAGGCAGGGCTCTCAGGGAGAGAAACAGTGAAAATTCTGTTGCAGTGGTGCTATTGTAATGATCAAAGGGGAGGGGGTTTCATTGTTGGGTATCCATGAATAACTGCTGGGGGGCTTGTTAGTGTGTTTGTTTGTGTGTGTGAGTGTGTGTGTGTGTGTGTGTGTGTGTGCTGGACCTGGATGTGGTGCTATTTGATGTATTGCCTGACTCTGAAACATGCAAAACATAAACCATATATAAAACATCTATCTTTGTAGTAGAATTGTCCCCCTGATCACTACCATCTGTTTCACGATATACTAGATGCAGATAAGCCACAAGGCACCTTAAACCTCCATTTACAAGAAATGCTCCACTATCTACCAAATATCTCATGCCTGATCCCTCAGTGTCTCTGGGCCATCAATCTTTAAATTGATATGGCGTGTTAATGAGCCAATAATTGAGTCGTGAATCAGCTGTGGAAATGGACAATGGCAAGTCATTGATGAAAGATCTGTGCTTTATACTCCTCGGCCCAAAACAAAGGAAACAATAAACACTGTACTGTGTATGTAAGATTTGAAATAGAGCAGAATGTAGCCTTTTCAGAAACTAGAAAGTAAAATTTTGGCGTTCATCCTTTAGATGTGGATAGTCAGTGAAGTTTCATAATTATCGAAAACCTGGTGTGAGAGGACCACATAGCAGAAAGAACTTAGAACTTAAAAAAGAACATAGTAACCTTAACACAATGTCTGTTTGTTGTTTGTCTTCTGGGCTACCTGTGCTGTCCAGTGGTGAAAAGTAACTACGTCCATTTACTACATCCAAGTCCTGTAGTTAAGTACTATTTTGAGGTACTTATTTGAGTATTTTCATTTTATGCTACTTTATACCTCCACTCCACTACATTTCAAAGGGAAATATTGTACTTTTTACTGATTCCTCTTCTCCAAACTTATATGCAGAAACTAAAATCTGCTAAACCTGTGGTCAAGACTGTGAGGAGATGGACCAAAAAAGCAAAGTTGGAATTACAGGCCTGCTTTGACTGCAATGATTGGAGTATTTTTAGGCTCCAGCTACAGACCTAGATGAACTTACTGACACTGACATCAGCTTTTGTGAGGACGTGCGTGTGGACTAAAACTTACTGCACATACAACAACAAACAAACAGTGGTTTACAGCTAAACTCAGGCAGCTTCATCAGGCAAAGGAGGAGGCCTACAGAAGTGGGTCAGAATAGCAAAGAGACGCTACACCCTGTGTCAATGTGGAAAAGCCTGCAGGACATCACTAACTACAGGAAACCATTCCCCCACAATGTGGAGAACCATCAACTGGGCGACAACCTGAATGTATTTAACTGCAGGTTTAATAAGCCCATATTCACACCCCTTACCCACTCCGGCTCATCCCCTGCCTCATCTGGGACGGTGATGAGTTTGCATACAGATGGGAAGCTGGCCCTCTGCTGTGGTCATAACTACCTGGAGCTCTCCACACTCAAAACTGTGGAGATGACAGTGGACTTCAGAAGGAGCCCCCCAACACTGCTCCTCATCACCATACTCAACAGCACTGTGTCTGCTGTGAAAACCTTCAGGTTTCTGGGATCCACAATCTCCCAGGACCTAAAGTGGGCGTCCAACATAGAGATAATCACCAAAAAGGCCCAGCAGAGGATGTACTTCCTGAGCCAGCTGAGGAAGTTCGGCCTGCTTCAAGAGCTGTTGATCCAGTTCTACACTGCTATCATCCAGTCTGTTCTCTGCACATCCATCACTGTCTGGTTAGCATCGGCCACCAAACAGGACAGGAACAGACTACAACGGACAGTCAGGACTGCAGAAAATATCAGTGGTGCCAACCTGCCCTCCATTCAGGACTTATACATCTCCAGAGTCAGGAAACAGACAGGCAACATCACCGCAGACCCATCACACCCTGGACACAAGCTGTTCCAACTTCTCCCCTCTGGTAGGCGCTACAGAGCACCATGTGCCAAAACAACCAGACACAAGAACATTTTTTTCCATACACCATCACTCTGATAACAGTTAACAGTTTAGTGTTAGAAACACCTACTTGTATGTACATGATAGGTAAATGTTTATGTTTATCTTTGTCCAGCTTTGTTGTCCTTGTTTTCAGCTCTATGTCTTTCTTTCAGTGTATGTACATTGACAGCAATGAAAAACTGGAGTCAAATTCCAATAAAGCTGATTCAGATTCCGTTTACTCTACTAAAATTATCTGACAGCTGCTACAAGTTGTTACTAGTTACTTTGTAGATTAAGATTTTATATACAAAGCATGTGATATATGATCCATCCATCCATCCATTTTCTACCGCTTGGTCCCGTTAGGGGTCGCGGGTGACTGGAGCCTATCCCAGTGACTTTGGGCCTTAGGCAGGGTACACCCACAGTGGCCAACTCGTCGCAGGGCTAACACAGACACAGACAAGGACAGACAACCATTCACTCTCACATTCATTCAATACGGGCAATTTAGAGTTATCAATTAACCTACACATGCATGTCTTTGGACGGTGGGAGGAAGCCGGAGAACCCGGAGAGAACCCACGGTAACACGGGGAGGACATGCAGACTCCTGTGATATATGATATAAAATTATATAAAATTACAATAATTTATTTTACAAAGTGCTTCACAAAAACATTGGCATATAAGAAAGAAAGAGATGAAATGACCACCCAAGCCACATGAAAAAAAGTGCAACTAAAAACACAGTACATAAGAAAAATACACAATAAATATACTGTACGTAATAAAATACACAATAGATATACAGTACATAGTGAGAATCCACAATAAATACATAGTACGTGATATAAATACACAATAAATATATAAGATGGGGTGCATGGGACAGACAGCAAATTTTGCTTATAAAACTAAGAGAGCAGGCTGATGAGTAAGGGCGTAGCAGTTCAGCCACATATTCAGGAGTGTGACTGTGCAATGCTCTGTAAGTAATTGTGAGAATTTTAAACTGGATCATATATGCAACAGGGAGCCAGTGAAGAGGTCTTAGTATAGGGCTAATGTGAGACCGTCTATGTGACCTAGTGAGTAATTTTGCGGCAGCATTCTGGATTGCCTGCAGACAATCAAGAGCAGACATGCTAAGTGAGGGAAAAAAAGGGTTTCAATAGTCAATGCGAGGAAAGATAAAGGCGTGTACAAGCATCTATAATTCAGCAGTTGAAACTACAGCTCTCAGTTTACTAATAATTCTTAAGGGGAAAAAACAAGATCTGGTCAGCTGCTTAACATGGGTGTCGGATTGCTCAAATACTACCCCTAAATTTATGCAGGTTGGAGTGGGCAGCAGAGGAAAGAGACCCAATACTCTGCAAATGCATATGCATAGGACAACCATTTGTGGAGCAACAACCAGAACCTCTGTCTTATCAGCATTGAGCTGTAAAAAAACGTTCTGCTGTCCAGTCCCTAGGCAGTCTAGGAATCTAAATAATCTAAAAGCCTCACTGGGTTTGAATGAGAAGTGGAGTTGGATGTCATCCGCAAATAAATGATAAGCAATATTAAATCTGTTTCTGATCTGTCCCAGACGCAGCAAATATAGAGAGAATAACAGGGGCCCCAGAACCGAGTCCTTGAGGGACACCACAAGACAGTGGAGAGGAATCAGACACAAAGTCTCTAATAGAGATGGTGAAACTTCTGTCAGTGAGATAAGAAGAAAACCAATCTAAACCAGTCTAGTAAGGCCTGATATGCCCACCCAATCACATAGCCTCGTAATCAGGATATGATGGTTTATTGTGTCAAACACAGAGCTGAAGTCAAGAAGTACTAACACAGAGCACTCACCTGCATCAGAGGACATTATAATGTCATTAGAGACCCTCAGAAGAACAGTTTCAGTAGAGTGCTGTTTCTGAAACCCTGACTGAAATGTATGATAAACCTTGTGCCCCTCTAGCATGCAGTGAGTTGAGTGGCCACAACTTCAAAAATTTTTGACAGAAGTGGGAGTTTTGATGTGGACCTATAATTCATGGGCAAAGCGGGATCTAGGTTGGTTTTCTTTAATATGGGCAGGATGGAACGCAATGTTATTTTAACACATAAAGGGTCAGCATTTATAGAGAGATCATAGAAAATACATTTATGATCACTGATCAGTAGGTCTTCACAACAGGTATGACCACCCATGTGAGTGGCACCGGAGACACGTTGCTTGAAATTGAAAGACTCACTAATATTAATAAATTCAGTGGCTACACAATTTGTGGTGTCACTTAAAATCACAGACTAATAACACTTTGTCCAGCTTAATAACAGAAGTCAGAAAATCAGTAAACTCTGGGTGTCCTTCTGTCCTGCTGGACCAGGAGGTCGATAAATTAAAACACAATAAAATGTCCAACTTTAGTCAGTTGTAGTTCAAAAGTGGTAAAAGGTTCAGTGTTCACCAGCTGGCAAGAAAACAGATTTTTCCAGACCCCAGCGAGACCTCCACCGCGGTCTGACTGTCGTGTAAGTGCATTCAACTATGTGGATAAAACACAAAAATTGCAAGAATCATGCAAGTACATCAACCATCTATGTGTTTTTCTTGTTAATTTACTGTGAAAACTCTGTGTTTCTGCTATTCTTGGCCAGGTCTCCCTTGTAAAAGAATTGGTTAAATAAAGGCTAACTGCCCCAAGTGCTATATTTAGAAACAATAAGAGATCTGTAAAATATGTAGAGTTTCTGCTGGAGCTAGGACAGCAAACAGTCATGATTTTGTTGAGCAGTAGCTGGGTCCCCCTTGCAGTGAGGGAGTAGCATGCTGATTGGCAGTAGCATAGTGTAATGTACGGCTGGGGTGTACGGTTTGACCATGTCCTGGATGGAGGATGGGCCTGAGCCATTCGCAGCATGGTAGGCAAGTACCAGTGTCTTGAATTTTTGTTTAGATTAAACTACAGAACAGTACCAAGTAGTTAAAATTAGCTCCACCTCGACCAATCTGCCATCTACTGCGCATTTTTACTTTTAATACTTTAAGTACTTTTTACTGCTAATACGTTTGCACTTCTACTTAAGTAAATCATGTGGTATTACTACTTTTACTTATGTAAAAGTACTTCTTCCACCACTGGTGCTGTCTTCTGCTCATGAATACAAATATTTCTGCAGCTGACTCTCAAATAATGGATGACCAACCTTTCTTGATGGCACCACCAAGTAGAGTTTTCAGACTAGCCCCTGATCATTAAGGAAATGTCACACAATGATGGTAACTTTAACAAAAATTACATTTCATTGTGATAGATTTTCATACTAGAGTGAAGTGTATAGAAACAAATGGCTGAATGTTGTTGGGATTCAGGTAGGGCAGGTTTGGTTATTAGAAAAATATCAACAATATTTATGAATATTGATACAATTATTAATATGGATTCATAATTATGGGGCACCACCCTGGAATCAGAGACCAATAACCAAAAGATAAAAACAGTCTCAAAGGTGGCTGTCCACTCAAAAATGCTGATATTTAATAATACTATTGGACAGTGAAGGGTGAATTTGAATACTGACCTTCACAACCAGCTGTTACTACAAAACACACACAAAATAAACACAGGCAACTGCTCTTTAAAGATGCAATAGTGTTTATTTAGCCTTAGCACTGATTAATAATCAATAACTTCAGACAACAACCACTATCGTCTATTCTAAACACAATACGCATACAACAATCAGTTAGTTAGTTATGCTACCACGCTATCTTGGGCGTTTGAGGTGTGTGTGTAAGTGTGTATATGTATGTGTAAAGGTACCGCCCGGAAGTATTTTCCTCACTGTTAATTCTTATGTTAAGGTTTTGTTTCAACTATGCTCATCATTTCTCAACAAAAAAAACCCCACTAAAGTATCCTTGATAATTCAACAGGCCTACAATAGGTTATTGTTACAGCCATCAGTTTTAATGATTTCTCCTTCATGAGAATGAAAGTTTTTTTTTTGTCCTATTCTTTTCTATTGGTCTGCGTCCACATCACGTGACTGCCAAGTTTCTTTTGTGAAAACCAAAATGGTGGACATTTATTTTATTCTCAGTAAAAAATCCTGTAATTTAATATAGTTTCTGCATTAAAATTTATTTTAATAACATCTTTTTCCATAATCTTTGTTCACTGAATGTATATGATCCTTAGTTTTGTTAGTTATTACAAAAATTCTCTCAGGTCTCAGAGCGTTGCTGTGGTGGTTGCTATAGACGCTGCTATGCGCACGTAATGTTGTGGGTGGGCTCGGCGCGATCCATTCCTGTTTTAGGCTGTCTGCCATCAGTGGGCTTCATTCCATTTCAAATTTCTGCCGGTCTGCTGTAACCTGAATCCACTATCTTTGTTGAGAAAAAGCGTTTTATAGCCTGTGATTGTAAAATGTGAAGTTGCTGTGTAAGATATGTCAGTATGAAGATTCTTCATGGCTCCTGCTTTGAAATACTGACCTTTGAACTTTGACCTTGGTGCATGTTTGAAGGCTTTTAATCCAGCAACAAAAGAGGCAACAGACATGGGACCAACTGTCATAGAGAGCTCTTGACTTCAGCTATCATGTGAGTATAGTGATCAACCTGGGATCATTGTCAAATAAGATAAATGTCATTGATCCCACACCGGGGAAATTCGCTTGTTTACAGCAGCTCAAGTTTCAACACGTACAGGAAAAAGACTGAAAAATACACTTAAAATACAAACAAAATAGAAATAGAGAATAGAATATAAGAGCTATGAACACTATATACACCTGTCGTTTATACAGATATATGTAATGGATAATTGCACAGAATACTTACACAGATATTGTAATACACACATCAATTATTACATTAATACTATTTTAAAATTCTACGTGGAATTTGCATTGTGCTCCCCCCCCTCAAAACCTCTCTCTCTCTCTCAAAAGCTAACACGGCAGCGGTGGATGGCCTCCCACCATTGAGTCTGGTTCTGTCCAAGGTTTCTGCCTATTGAAAGGAGGTTTTTTCTTGCCACTGTCGCCAAATGCTTGCTGATGGTGAGATTTGTTGGGTCTCTGTAAATAATATTATAAAGAGTATACAGTCTATAGGAAAAGTGCAATGAATGTTATGAATTGGTGCTATATAAATCAAATTGAACTGAATTGAATCAATCAACACTGAATCAAATCAAATCTCCTCCTAATACTCCTAATGGTGGACCTGTTGGATTTTGTTTTTGTCCAAAGAAGCGCAGACAGTTTTTTAACTGTTAATGATCTAGAGAAGATTTCTGCAGAGCCTGATCCTAGTGAAAGAGAGAGAGATTCCACCTGGATGTCTGATGTTGTGACAGCTCGGACAGAAGTGTGTGATGGAGGTGGTGCTGCTGACTATCCTGTCTTGAGTGTCTGTGTGGGCAGAGGTGAAGATCATATTTGACAGACACACTGTCTACTGGAACAGCTCCAACCCCAAGTGAGTTTTAGTACGAGATGGCATGAATCTTTTATTGAACAAGTGTCACAAGTGTCGCAAATTCGGATCGCTGCCGGTATGAATAGTTTTAATGCAAAATAATTCCAGGCAAGTGCTTGGCATTTTCATGCTGTTTATTCGTCACGCCCCCGGTGTGTAAAGGCCTTAATCATAACCCTTTGTAACATGTTTCTCCCAGCACTGCATGTTACAACTTAAAATCTTGAAATCAGTGCATATAATAATTAAAACAAGAACAACAACCATTCATAAGGACACACCAACAAACAAACAAAATGCAAAACATTTACAGAATAACATATCTATAGAATATAGGTAGCTATTGGGCTAAATAATGCACTTTCTCCAGTAAGACTGCATTATGCTGACTGCATTTCACATCCTCTCATAGCCTCACCTATTTTCTGTTTTCTGATCTTCACCTTGCATTGGTGATTTGTAACTAATGTGCATAAGATGTTATTTGTGTCCCTGCCTGGGGCGACCAATGCTCTCTGCCCAAACAGCACACTGCCTAGTCAACTAAGTAAATAAATGGGACAAGAAGAGCAAATGAATAAGGAGATGGATGTTCCCTTCTTGGAGACACAGAGGCCTAATATGGACTAATTAAGGAACACATCAGGCGTGACCCCTTACTGAGAATGGAGGGTCGATGGAGTGTCTGGGAAGCCCATGCAATATCAAGTCAATTGCTCACAGGCCCAAAGATCTCATCAGCTTCTTTTCTCTTTACAGAAAGAAGGAGATGGGAGAGGCAATGAGAGAAAGACAGACAGAAAAGGGCGGAGAAAGGTAACTGACAGCTGATGTTTTAAAAACAGAATAGGTCTTTATCATCATTCGCCCTCTCAGTGCTCTATCTCATCAGCTTGGTGCTAATCTGAAAAGGAGCCACTTAAGAATGAACTGTTGTTGTAATACCTTCAATCGATGGATGACCATTATCGCTGTGGTGAAATGGCACGGGGGGGGGGGGGGCAGACCAGAGGAAAAACCACAGTAGATAAAATTAGTCTCTAACCCTTTCCCTCTCGCCTATCTTTAACTCTCTCTGGTGTTAGCCCCTGATCTGTGAGGTGGGGGGGGGGGGGTAATCGCCAGAGCACTCCCAGCGCCAGCTGTGATTTGATTTGTGGCAGAGGGCAGCCAATTACAACCATTGCGTCACTTTGTGCAAGATGGTTACTGCCTGCAAGGGGAGAGAGGGAGGGAATGAAGGAGAGAAGGCAAATAAATTGTGAGGAAGGACAGGAAGAATGGATGGAGAGTGTGAAGACGCAGAAAGAGAGGGAGAAGGAAGAGCTGACAAAGAGTTTAGAGCGAGAAAGAAAGAAGTGTAGGAGATGACAAAGAGTGAAGGAGAGAGGGCAGAAATGAGGGTAAGAGAGAAATGAGATTATGTAAATGATAATTCAGTGTTTTTTACAACTTGGGGCTTATTTTTGAAATTTTACCAATAATCTCTATTGTTTTGCAACCCTCTGGAGGCACACATAGATCCATAAAATCTTCTGCAGTGGCTGGGTAAGAATAATTTGTACAAACAGACAACAAGTACCTACACACCATTCCTCAGGTAAACCATGAGGGAGACCATTGGTTGTCAAAACATTGTTATGCCCATGTGGAATAAAGGAAGAATTGGGTAATGTTGTACTTACCAAAGTAATTGCTGAGATGTGGGAACATTTAGACGCTTAAACTGAAAGTGAGCAGACCCACAATGTCCCAACCAATAGAGACTAAAGTGGCTATAATCAATGTTTTTATATTAACAATGGATCACATGACTATGAAAAGTTTCGTTCAAAGTGACAAACCCACAGAGAATTATCATTCAACTCTGCAGTTCCTCTCAGCTCTATGGAGCTTTATGGCATCTTTCAGCTCATTGTTTTGGTTTTCCGGCTGCAACTTGACTGTTTTGGTTCACTCTTAAAGCATTGTTTTAAGCCGCAGCAGACATCTGTTTTCAACTTAAAAGTTATAAAAACCCACTGTACACAACCTGTCCAGCACCAAACAGCAGGCAGACATAGTAAGCAACTAGCTAGTGAACATAATGGAGCATTTAGCAGCTTAAGAGCAAGATGTTTCCCTCAGGAGTTGGTGGAGGCCAAAACAGAGCTAAAAGGAAAGTGAAAATTGGACTTACGCTCATCAGCTGGGCAGACACTCCAAATGAATGCTAATGTTGCTTTGTATCTGCTGAATGTGTAAATAAGCAACTGTTTGGTAACAAGCTCGTCATATCAATTTAAAAGAATACCTCTTGGATCATCCTCCCATTCCTAGCGTGTAGGAGAAACTACAGTGGCCACTAAACTCACAAAAAAATGTGAAAGGCCCACTTTAGGGCCAGTGTTTGGTTTGTCAATCTGCAGAAACATGGCGGTGCAACATAGCGGCCTCCATGGAAAGGAGATATGTAGATAAAAACGGCTTATTCTAAGGTAATGAAAACACAACTATTCTTAATTTCAGGCGATCATATACTAATGAAAACATACTTTAAATATTATATTCCATTTCTGCCAATAGCTCCTCCTAAATGTTACATATTGGACCTTTAATGCAAGTTTAAATTTACAATCATTGAATATATAATAAATAAATATTCCTATGATATTCCTACATCATCAGTATAACATTTATACCTAATGATTTTATCCACATTTGTCTTAGCTTTAATATCATATAGTATGTTCTACTGTTCTGTGACTCAACAATGGGTTTATGACATTTTTATTTTATATCAGCCAATATCAGTATCTGTCACAGACACGCCAGGCTCCACCGTCAGCCATTCTCAGCGCACTCCCTCACCAGAATACTAATCACACACACCTGCTCCCCATCAGCACCTCATCACAACTGGGATAAAGCACACCACTCACCTCGGTCAGTTGTCCAGTCCTGTTAATGGCAAAAGGACTCTACATGGGAATCTCCATGACTTCTCTGTTCTACTCCGGCGTGTTACTTCTCTACTCTACTCCAGTGTTTCTTCTCCATTCTACTCCAGCGTGTTTTCCCCGTCTCCGTGCATCATCACCTGTGTGGGAGTTACCAACCCTCCTTGTGTGTTCACTCAGTCACCGAACATCTACCCATCCACTATCTACTAACCAGTAAGACAAAGGACAGTATCTGTGGACATTATTCATCCGATTAAGAAACCATAACCTAACCTCTTACCTGCATACTGTGTTTGCTGTAATCCAATAAACCACCATCTGTTTCCATACCGGTGTCTCCTGCCTCTCTGTCTGTAACAGTATCAGTGTCAGCCATAATATAATAATATTATACAGACTATGTGTATGTGCAGAGAGCCTCTCCAGATAATGGGGATAGCTGACAGAATATTCATAACAAACCCACATCTACATTGCCACACCCAGACCAGCACAAACAGGAGAACACACACAGCCACAGTAGCCATTACCACCAAACTAGATCAATATGGGGAATGGGGTTCTTAGTAAAATAGGAGAGTAATGTGATGGGCAGTTGTATCAGAAAACCACACAAGACATATAAATAAACAAATAGGGGTTTACTGTTCACTTTCAAGAAGATACTGAGACAGCACAGCGTTGCGCTTCTACAAGTGAATTCACCCACACTGACATCCAATACAGCACGTATTGCTTCAGCCTGAAATATGCCAGCAAACATTTCAAAAGATATCAACAACTTACTTGTGACCCCATCGAAAATGAGGGAGATCACTGCAAAATGCAGCGCCCCAGATTCCTATTTCCTACCATTAAGTTAATTTCCTTTCCATACTTCCTTCATTAGCGCCCATGTTAAGCTCTGCAGAATTGCTAATAAGTTAATTGAGGGCTTCTTAAGACTTTGTAGGTGACATTGAGCGGGAGATTGACTTCACTATGTGCAGGAATGAGCTTTGCATAATATTTAATGGCCACTCATGCTCCACATAGTGTAGCTGTAGCGACTTCTGGGCTCATACTATCACATACACACTGATATAGAATCACACACACCAACACACGCACAGTTTCCTGCTATGAGTACGGTGTCAGCATTAATTAAACACGTTGTCTCCCACTAGGGAAGAAGCTGTCTGTGTGTGTGGTTGTGTGTGTTTGCGATCAGCCACCTTCTGTCTCATGGGCTGAGCAGAGGGTTTAAGTATGAAATCAACTATTTCTGAGTTGGGACACATACACACACACACGCACACACACGTGTATGTTTGTACGTGTGGGCAGACAGGTTGACAGTGCATGCAGAGACTCAGAGAGAAAGTCAGTCAGGCAGGCAGAAGCTGTATTGGGACTTCCCATTGAGGCCAAAGGTTTCCTGCCTCTCTCGTTGTCTCTTTGCCTCTCTCTTCTCCCCCCAGAGGCTGTGTGTAGACAGAAGAGACCTCCATACACACACTCATACACACATGGTTGTCTGAGTACTTGAAGAAATACACTGTAAAGTGAAAGATTGAAAGGGAAGTCTAGTATGGTAATTCTGTCTCTTGAGTTTCTGTTTAGCTCTGGTTATGTGTGTGTGTGTGTGTGTATGTGTGTGTGTGCATGCTTTCTGGGTATCTGCAGGACAGCTTGATTAGCTAGCTGTCTGATGTCAGAATTGCCCACAACAGATCAACCTTGAACAACCTTTCCGTACACTTGATAAGGTCCAGTTACCTCCAAAAGCTGTTATCTCATTGACTCATTCACTGCATTGAAGAAACTGAGCAGAGAGACGTTACAATGGTTTGGGTTTAAAAAACAGTATAGTATACTACATTGGTGAAAAAGAACATGTATTCATGTAATAATTTATACCTAAGCACAATTCAGGGTACTTGTAATTTACCTGACTATTTTGTATTTTATGCAGCCTTGTGTTTCTGCTACATCACATTTTAGAGGGAAAATTCACAGCTTTAGTTTACAAGTTGCTTTGCAGATTTTGTTTATACATACAAAACACACGATCAGATGATGAAATACAATGCATTGTTATATATTAGCGTAGCTATTAGTATAGCTCCAGAGAGCTGAACTTGCCTTCCACTAGTTCGGAGTGGAAACATTACTTGCCCAAATAAGATGGATTTTTAGCTCTGCTTTAAGAGTTATGGTATAGCTTGGTTACACCGTAGCTGACATCTGGTCTGTGGCGACTCAGGAGATACCATGTGGAGACAGCAAGGACAGTGATTGGTCGGCATGTGCTGCTTGTGTTTCCTGGTGGAAATTGTTGATGTGAAAAAGAAAAAAGAATAAAAAATAATAATAATAAAAGAATCTAAATGTTACGATGGGGAATATAATTAAAGCATGATAGGGCCTAATCATGTAATACATCTGTCTAGTGTGGTGGTGGTGGTGCTATCAATGGGTGAAATACAATGCTGAACTATAAATCAAAACCTATGGCATAGGTATCTATGGCAGGACTGCTGTTAAGTATAAATCCAGCTTTAGGGTAGAAAGACAAGTGATGAGCTAGGTGGAGCTGCTGGCTCCCATGCCTCTTCTATGAGAAGCAACAAGTTCCTCGTGAGGAACACAGTGGAATAGCCAGCACTGAGAAATGGGCAGTGGAAAATTGTGGTGTGGTTATCAATCACACCTGCTATTAGTTGTATATTTAGAGTAAATAAATGAAAATGGCAGTATTTTATCCCTGAAATAACACTTCTACCACATGCAGCTCCCGCACCGATCAGTGTCATTATTTATATCATGAGTTGATGCAGCAACAACACTGGAAACAAGCAGGAAACTGCATTTACAACGACAGTAGGATTGATCTGCTCACAGGTGGCCGAGTGTGGGCGGTTCCTGGTGGCCTTGTTACATTCGTTGTGTGTCTACTTTTAGGTCAGACTATCGATAAGACGTCATCAAACCGCATTGCTTATACTGTTAATATAATTCTTTATATACGTATATGAATGTGTTAACAGCATTTTGCATTTTTGCCTAATGAGTACTTTCTAATTTAATACATTAATTACTGTATATTGTTTTGAAAGTATTTCTTTACTTTTTATACAAAGTAAAGTTTTAAATGCAGGACCTTTCATTGTAGTGTAGTATTTTTACATTGTGACATTGCTTTAGTAAAGGATCTGAGTACTTCCTCTCTGGTATATTAAAAACAATACTACTATTGCTATCAGGCAGGCATCTCTGGCACAGAAATCAGAGCAGTAATTTGAAGGGATAAGACCCAATTTGTATGAATTTGTTCAAGTTGGAAATTAATCTCCTTGTGCTTGAGGTCTTGTTAAACCCTGAGTGAGAGAAGGAACATGAATTTGAAATGCTTTTGAAATACAGAGGGGTTGCTCCATTTTGCTAAATGAAAATTAGAAAGCCTTGCAAATCAATTCACAACTATTTTAGTGAAATCACTTCAGTGCTGCATTTTAACTCTTCTTTTCAGGAAATATGGCTGGAGTGTGACAGTTTATTTTATCCTGAAGCGCCATATATTTCCAACAAGGGTACTATGTGTACATGAGGCAAAGATTCATGTGCGTGGAGTAATGAAGAAAGAGCACACAATGCAGGATTACCAATTCCATGCACAGCTGGAATGCCTATTGTGAATGATACCTGCTGCACATACAGTGATTTTGTTAAGTGAATCTCTGCTTTCTTCTGCAAGAGCAATCTCTGCTGGGCTGTCATGCTTGACAAGTAGTTACTGAGCAAAAGATTGAAAGTGACAAAGAAGAGATTGGACGAAGAGGCTTGTGAAAGGAAAGGAAGGGAGTGAGGGCCAGGGGTGGCACCACGGGAGGGCAGGGGGGCAGGGGAGGGCCACGGCCCCCCTCGCATGTCACATATGCATAATAATAGTACTGTATGTATAATAGTCTCCTATCTGATATTTTACATTAGGTATTCATTTAAATCAATAATGTATATTTTTCACAATAGTTCATGTTAAAGAAAATAACAAATGCATTGCCAGCCAGCTGATTTTGATCATCCGTCAAGCTTTTGGTGTGCCACCCCAAGACTTTCAGTGTCCCCAATCTGGCCACCCCTATGACATATTTCTGGAGGTGCCACTGGTAAGGACGAGAGACATGGCAGAAGGAAAAGTGAGATGGCGAGGCCAGGGGATGAATGAGGGGAGTATGAGAGGATGACAGAGAAGGCAAAGAAAGAAGCTGTGGACCTAATGGGAAGCACAGACAGAGATGGAGAGATGAATTTGATTGAATAAACAAGGAGTGCTGGTCTGACAGAGACAGCAGAGCCAAAGTGAGAGACTGCCCTGGGATGCAAAAGATGTGGTGGAAGGAGAGGAGCTCAGCTTTACTGCTTGCTATTCCAGGTGTCATCTTTTCCAGTCGCTGCTGATTAGTGCCTGAACATGTCTCCTGGGGAGAAAATTAAATATTGATCTATTTTTCTCTCTTCTTTCTAACCCCATCGTCTTTTTTTACTTGGCTTCTTTTTTATACTACTGATGGGATTTCAAATGTGACTGGCCAGGGGTATGTGTTAGGGAGCTTTCACATATGACACGAAAACCCCCAGTGCCCTTAAGTCCATTCATCCAATGGTTTGTGCTTTTTACTGCATTCTATCCAGTGCAGTGAAAGCTGCTGCAACGTGCATGCCTGCAAGAGCATAGCCACATTCTCTTTGTGTGTCTAATAAGAATGAGGCATCCAGGAGACCAAAATGAGACAATTTAAGTACTTCCTTTACAAAGACAAATCTGTAAATTCATATGTATTTGACCAATGTACAAATTTACAGAACATTACTTGCAGTTTTGTTGCAACTTCAAATTTAAAATAAAATATATCAGAATATGTGGTGAGTGTGGAGAACTGCACTTCTTTTTTGAAAGGCTGCACAGACACTAGATCCATTTTGATGATTCATGATAAGTTTCAAAACTGGTGCTGCATATATGACCTTCAAGTGTTGTTTGCAGGGGTAAACAGCTAGCTTGGTTCTATTCTAAGGCAACAAAATCCACCTATCAGCAGCTCTAAAGCTCACTAATGAACAAGTTATATTATTTTTTGTGCAATAATGACATAATAGAATAGAAATAATGCAGAAAATAAGGCATGTAACACCCCATAAAATAGTGAATTGGTATTTTTACAATTAGATTTTTGAATGAATTAAACAAACAAGATAGAGATTTTGTTACCTTTGGACAGAGCCAGCTTTATGCTAAGATAAGCTAACCAGCTGCCGGCTCCAGCTACTTTACTTCAGTATTTACTGAATCAATCTCAACATGTAACTCTCAGCATGAAATGTCAAGGCTATTCCTTTGATGGAAAGGAAAAGGCAGAAGCAAAAATTTGTGAGTGCCTTCCCTACTGTATTATTTGTGTTTCAGTGCATTCAATGGATCTTTGCTCTTGGCTGGTAGCACCCTAAAGGACTTCAAGAGATTTAATTTGAGAGCTTGTTCATTCCTTTGTATTGTGTTGAAATAATATGTGGTCTGCAGGACACAAGTTGACTTGTGCCAGCCTTTAAAGCAGTTATAATTGATTTTTGGCCACTGCGGAGTATCATAACAAGCTGTAAACACAAGATTGACATTATCATCTTATAAAGTTGATGTGGTGAATATCTTAGCAAGCAGTTTCTTTCCTTCTTACACAACCAACAGATACAGAGCCTAATAAGTGTCTGGATTAGTGTTTGGAGTTGGGTCTCTGGGCACCTGACAAATGTCCAAGTCCAATATTCATTCCCCTTTTAGATCTGTTTTTCTCTTCACCAACTCTTGAGGGAAATATGTAGCACAGCTAAGCTCTCCACTATGTTTACCAGCTAGTTGTTAACTTTGTCTGTTTGGCGGTGCCAGGCAGAGGGTTAATCAGTTTTTTTTTTTTTTTTTGCTGAAAACAGCTGCCTGCTGCTGCTGATATTACACTGATGAGAGCGGTGAGAGTGAACTAAAACAAAAAAGTTGCGGCCCAAAACAATGAGCTGAATGCTCAAAATGCTCCATAGAGCTGAGGGTACACCTAGAGGCTGGTGATAATTCTCTGTTGGTTCATCATTATAGTCATTTGACCAATGGTTAATATAAAAATGTAAAAATATTGATTTGTAATATGCAATAATCTTATGGTCTGTTCAATCCTGTAACAGATAATCAATTTCAGCTTGCTAATCTCTCAGTGGGAACCCACATTTCTTTTGTGGGTTCAACTGGGGCCTGAATGTACTGTGAATAAGAGAATTTGTTTAATTGGTCTGGAACAAGTGTGACAAAGGGGAACCATGACACTAGTTAGTGAGTGCTGTGCATGTGTGTCATTTGAATCACTGAGTGCAGACATCTCTCTATGGTAAGACCATTCCACTGCCATTACTTCTGAAAGTACACTGAGAAGGACATACGAAGACCACATGACCAGAAGGTGTATCACATATAAAAGACAAAATAGTAAAACTATTAAAATCCTTCACGCCCACTGCAGCCTCCTACCCTCTCAGGTGGTGTCATAAATCCTCCTACTCCACCTGAGTCCTCTGGGTGGCATAAAAAGAACAGCCGCGCATGTAAATCCTCTCCTTTATACCCCTTTTACCTCCTTCCCCACCCCCCCTGTGTCCTGTTCTTCTCTGCAGAGCACTGGCTTTCAGTGTGACGGCCTCAGCTGTGAGGGCCCAGAGTGGTTGTGACAGGCCAGGATAGCAGCCGTTCCCTGCTGTCTGGGAGGATTAGCTCTCCTTCTTCAGGATGACTGGGGATGCCTCCTGGCCCCCATACCTTGCATCTATAGGGTCCTTTAAACATATCAGGGCAGATTGGGCCACTACGGACTTTGTACAACATGATGAGCAATGGAAATGATGCACTGATGATGATAAATATTTTAAAGTTTGTTTATTTTAAAAATTTATGATTAATCGCAATTTACTTTGTCAGCCATATGAGAATGGTATTCAGTCCCAAAATGTACCTAGAGGTTCTACATCTACTTGTTTTAACTGAAATAAAGTACCACACTAATGTGGGACATTAGTGTAATTACTGTACACAAACAAGACTATTGCCAGGAAGACTAGCAGCCTCTTCCACTCTCCACAATGCATTGTACCAATGTTTCCAATCTCTGCTGGTCTATCATGCTGGACACGTAGTTACTGAGCAAAAGATTGAAAGTGACAAAGAAGAGATTGGGCGAAGAGGCTTGTGAAAGAGAAGGCGCCTCCTTAGACAGTGGCGGGAAAAATTAAACCTAGACATCGTCAGGGGCACAGACTGTTTGCCCCCCTCCTCTCTGTAAGACGCTACAGGACTCGCCGTTCCAGGACCAGCAGGCTCAGGCTACCTGCACTGCCTACTGTAACTGCTGCTCACGTTCATACTGTATATATCCTAGCGTATTCATTAAACACTGTTCCTGCTGTTAATACTGTTCATACTGGATATATCCTAGCATATTCATATCTACCCCTTAGTGTTTATTTTTATTTAAGTCTATATATATGTACATCAGTGGCAGCTGGTGACTCAAAGAATTGGGGAGGACAGGAGGAAAACCAACCCACAGCGCCATGTTATTTTACACCAGTTGCTGCTTATCTCTACTTTCTTATGTTCAACAAAAATTTAAGCAGTAAAACAATGGCTTATAAGATTTCTTAAAAACAACATAATTTTATTCAATCAGACTATTTATCAAGGGTGTGAGATGTAACAAGAAGCAGGCCAGTGTTCAACACCTGTGAAGGAAAGTGTGGTAACTGATGATGACCATTTGTTGGTTGAATCCAAGCAGGGCTAATTTCTAATTAGACACACAAAGCTTACTTCCAAATCCAATATTTTATTGCGAACGATGCATTATCACAAGTTCAGGTTTTCCAGGTCATGTTTAAAGTAGTGTGTGGTTTCTATTAAGAAAAAATAAATATACATATAAGTAAACAGCTGGCAATTATCCTTTACAAAGTAGTTTAAACACACCAGCTCTATTTCTAGGCTGCAAAGGAAATATCAAAGTAATTATCACAACACCATTGATAAATACCTGATCCAGAGCAGGTGGCCGGTTAACATAACTAGCAAATGTAGCAACAATCCAACTTTCCCCTCTTGCCTGCCCTGCAGGTGTTGCTGTTGAGGAATTTTAATCAGAATTTAAAAAATGGATTTTTTCCTAAGAAGATAGAACAATTATTTTAGAAATGATACTGAGATTTGGCAATAGTTTATTTCAACCAATTACTCTTTTTTATATTTTGATCTCCCTCTCTGTCCATAGAGGCAGAGCAACCTCCTCTGCCTCTATGGACCAGCCTCCTTTGATGTACATACTCTGCACTTTTACTGCTTTTTGCACTTCTCGTTAGATGCTAAACTTCATTTCATTGTCTCAGTACGTGTGCAATGACAATAAAGTTGAATCTAACATACAGCAATCTAATCTAATGCTAATTTATGTTACTAATGTTCACTTTCTTACGGTTTTTTACTTTAATACCTTATTGTGTGTGTGTGTGTCGCCTCACCATATGAATATAGTCATCAACTTTCAAGTCATTATGTGATTCCAGTATGTACTGAAACAACAATCAATGCCAGAAAGAGAAACGGATTAAATTAATTACATTTTGAAGTTCTTTTTGTTTCCAAATAGGCCCATGAGTAATGGCTGTTATTTCATCTTAATATAAAATGGAATATGATTAGCAAAGCTCAGCAAGCTTAATCTCTAAAAATATTACCAGTGCTCTGTACCACTAAAATATTCAGTGCTGGTACGCACTTTGGCTGCCTGCCAAATCCCACATACAACAACCCGTCCTGATCGCATTTCCAACAATAAAACACATGTACTGACGTTAGGTCAACATAAACTACAGTTAGTTTTCTTAAAAACTGCTTAAAAATTGTTCCAATGTGTTTGTGCCCAGCACAGACCTGTGGGTTTTTAACCCGTGCTGGAGGGAACCTTGCTTCCTTTCCAAAACGGTTTAGTTACTGCTGGCTAACGTCAGCTTGCTACAGCTGACTGTCCGATATCGAGTGCTGTGGGTTTTTAGCAGGCAGTTGTTTCTTGCAAAAATTTCCCAACAAAAATGACAGACAAAATACGTTGTGATGTTTCACGATGTTCAGTTTTATTCCAACAACACAGCAGGCCAAACAAGCTATGCGACTTCCATGGGTTGTTCTGTAACTCTGGCATACCGTGATAACGGTACACATATTTACTTCCTAAACACACACAGTGCATGGAAGGGTGCATTTGATTTATTGTTACCGTTCTTTCATTCTTTTCATGACTTAACCACACACTTTATTGGTGTCATTTGCACGGGGCATGCCTGTGCAACTGTTCAACTGTTGACGATGAATGTTAGCAGTTGGGGTTAAGGGCCTTGCTCAAAGGCACCTCAGTGGTGGTAATGAGGGAGGGGAAAGCGCTGCTTTTAAAAAAATAAATGTAGTTGTAATTGTCTTCTAATTTAAAATAAAACAAATTGTTATGATTTTGAAAGTTTTGTCAATATTCACAAATTATTCTTAAAAGTGTTTCTAATTTCTTTCTACACCATACAGGCGTTAATATAGTGTGTTCAGAGATGCATGAAGCTGGGGGCGGGAGGAGAACAATATGAAGCAATGAAGTTTGATGGGGTTTGGTTGGGGTAGTAGTACCGGCAAGAACTTCAATCTACTTTCACCCCTGAATGTTACCAGATAAAGCAGTGAATGAAATCCACCTTTCAGCAGCTGAGAGGTTTTGGGAAGCACTGTGAAATAGTTTATGATTCCATATATCCAATATCATAGGCCTACTCTGTAGCATCAACCCCAAATATCACAGGAAAAGTAAAGTTTCACCTGGTGGTTCAGATAGTCAGGGGACAAGTTGCACTAGAAGGGAGGAGGGCAGCGGATGATTGGTGTTGATTCTTGCGTGGAGCTCTCTGGAGCTCTCGGGCATCCTCGGGTGCACTCGGTCCCATGTGGCGAATCGGCTTGAGTCGGCCTTCTCACTCTCTCCAGGCGGCAGGGTGGTAACCTCTCCATACACCACATGGCTGGCGGTGCTGGAGACACGACGGCAGACCACCAGGGTCTGAAGAGAAGCGTGGACTGCAGAACTGGAGGAGACACGTGCAGGAAAGGACAGAGGGAAAGAGAAGAGGGAGAAGAGTTTTTGTAGTCTTTTTGTAGAATAACAAAAGATCATCCTTTGACCTAAATGAGTAGGTTTAGTAGACAGTGTTTATTAAATGTCATAAATGGCAATCATGTTACAGTATCTGTTATTATGACAATACACATACATATGTCCCTATATATACAGTATATGTATACATATACCTATAACAGCAAATTAAATAGTAAAGTAAAATCAATACATGTCAGTATTTATTGTATTAGGCAAAGAAATGTGCATTCCCTGTCTGTCTTCTCCTCTGAGGGGGATGAAAAAAGGAGGGGGAACAAGCAGGCCAGAACAGGCACACATGGGGTGTGAGATTTGACATTCCAACTTGCATCCTCTTTTGGATTAGTGGATATGTGTAACAAATTCTGGTTAGTTAAGTTCCTGCATCAAAATGTTGAAATAAAACTTCACATTCTTCCTATAACATTAATGAAACATGGTATATCAACTAATGTATATTTGACTCTGAATTGCGAAGTTGGTTTCTTTTGTTACTTGTTCTCTGTATGGGTTATTGATGAAGTCCAGATATTATCCTGAGGGTGGATTAGTGAGGGTCATAAATTGGCCTATTGTCGCTTAACTCCGGAGGGGTCCATTTATGCCTCAGGAGACAATGACGACCGGATGTTTGGGGGAGAGTTCCTCTGAGTCCTCACAGAGCTTATTTTATGACCCTGAGGTGATGTGAACATGCTGTGTTTGGAGAGTTCAGCAGGTCTCTGTTGAAGATTTATAATTGTTCATCATCATCATCTTCATCCTGCACTGTCATTAATATTTATTTATGTTACTTACTGCTCAAGTCCCAGTGTTTAACAAGCTTCCTGTAGAGGATAAAGTGGCTTTAATTTGAATTGAATTCTATGTGGTTTTCTACAGAAAACAGTGCATGATTCATATGACAAAAAAACATCCCCTGCCTCCCTGCAATATACATTATTTTAAAAACCTCACTGCAATTTGCACTATTTGTGTTTTACTGCAAAACATGATTATTAATGCTTTCTTTGAGATCCATTGTTTAATTTCCAAATATTGCTTTGCAATGCATGATGTCTATTCCTTGTTGGTAATTTTAGACACATTTGAGTGAAATAATGAGATTTAATCACCGTTGCCACATTATAGGTGTCATTGGTTCAAGTTAATGCCTATAATATTTGTTGTGATGCTAATGAAGCGAGTGAACACACCAAAGTTCTGCTGTTGATGTTTGTAGCACCATCAACCATCAGGTGCCGACTCAGAGCTGCATGTGATGATGTTTTAAACAAGGCTTTTGAGCAACACTAAGGCATTACCTTAGTAGAATAACAGTGTAAATGAGTGGAGTGTTTGTCTGTTAACTTGCCCATTCATCTTCACTGTATAAGCAAATAAGCAATGTGTGTAATTATGCAGAGTCAATGGAGTATTTCAAAGTGTTAATTTTAATCTACCAAAAAAATGGACCAGCTGGTTTTGAAGTGGAAAGGAGCTGTATGAGTACTGTATGCTTTTCTCTCCTGTATGCCCCTTACAGCCATTAAGACTTATTGTCCCTGACATGGTAACTGTAAAGCAGGCACTTGCAAACCAATTCCCACTTTTTCCCCAATATCTCTTTTCCACATTGGTGAGCAATCACTATGAAAAAATGCCTGACCTTTGGTTTTATAGAGCATTTGCGATATGGAAAAAAAATGTCATAGTGTGATCCCACTAACTACCACGAGTATTGAAATAAAATCCAGCAGCCGTCAGAATCACTGGCCGCAAAAGGCCTTTATAGAACTTGGGTGTGTGAATTTATCCACAAGTTCAATTTGAGCTTTCACGCACCATAAATAGCCAAGAAGCCGACATTGTAAACTTGTGAGATTGAGGAAAAGACAGCTATTGCATTAAAAGGATGACCCTAGAACAGATGGGATGCTTTGCTCTGCTGACAAAGCCCAAGGCCCAAGACCAGACTCCATCATGATGACCACTCCACCGTGGATTCCACAAGAGAAATAGCAAGTAAATCTTGACTGGCTTAGATCCAAACATCCAATTATTCAGCATCAGGGAAAGCCTCTCCTCTTACCAGCCTGACTTTATTTGAAAAATTTGAACAGGGCAAACAGGAAATGTGCTTTCATTTCCAGAGGCAGCCAAGAGCCAAGATTGAACGCCATTTTAATGAGCTTTCCCAATGAGGTGCCACCTGTTTTATCCAGATAATTGGATGATTGGCCACCCTTAAACGACCCCTGCTTGGCAAGCAATCTTTCTTTCTTTCTTTCTCTCTCTCTGACAGATATGCACCCTACACCACTCTCAAGAATAACCATAACCAATGCATGTAGAAAGCATATTGCTATTGAAAAGACTCAACAGATGACAAGAAAACTGAAAGCAGACAGCAGACAAACCATTCAGCTTTTATGTACAGATATTAGCCTTGACTGCTACTGTAAACCTTTCCAGCACCATGCAAACAGCTCAGCTAGAGAACTTGGATGTTTTCACAACATCAAACATAAATCCTTTTCAATAATAATGCAAAAAAATGTAGTCTCTCTGGTTGCTTAACATACAGTATGTGGTTGCTATGGTTGTGGTACATCAGTTTATGTATGGTGTTGCTACCTTACCTACTTCATTTCATAATAGCACCATGCTGTACTTGGTCACAATTAGACAACATTTAGAAATGTCACAGCTCACTTTACTGTGTCATTATGAATACATTTGCTGTAGAGCAGACACTGGACTCCCTGCTGAGATGATTCTCATGATTATATCCATTTCAAAGTGCACTGTTCAACACCACAGACTATGATGAACTTGATCATTTCATCATTTCACGCTGCTTATATACATAAAGAAGACATAGGTATCTGATGCTCTGCCCATGGGTGCGAATGAAGCCAATTGCAACTTCCTGGAGGTGTATTGCATTTCAGTTTTGTCCAGCAGAGAGCAGCATAGACTTGCCAGTACTGAATGCAAATGCGCTCTCATTCGTTTTCATTAGGAGGTGCACTGGAGCCTTTTCTTCTTTGAGATGGAGACACATTGTTCTTGCTATAATGAAAAACAATCAAGTGTCCAATCAGCTTGGAGCCATAACAGACAGCCTTTCACATTAAAATATGGATCTTCTTGGCACTATTTTGTAAGCTAACACTAGCTAGCTAGGACAAATTAGCTTAGCTTTCAAAACTTGTGATTTGTAATAATGTGGCATGGGAAATTTGGTAACTTCATTTTACAAGTCTGCAAATTTCATGGTAAGTAGGTGATAATTAGCAAGTAACGTACTTGAAATTTCTTTGTAATTACCCCCAAATGACCCCAGAATTTATTGAAAATTACCACAACTTATTTAATTATTATATTCCACTATTTCCCAATAAACAGGTAATAAATAGCTGGTAATTTCTTCAATATATTTCCAGGAAAGTAATACGAAGTTAACTGATAGCCATTACAAACACTTTATTCCCAGATCTGCCGTTACCTAGTAAGTAGATGATAATTAGCAAGTAACTTCTTGAAATTACAACCAAATAATTGTATAATTATATTCTATTTCTCAATAAGCAGTTGATAATTGGCTGGTAATTTATTTTTATATAGTTCTACCAAGTTAATTGATGGGCATAATTAGGCTCACATGCAAAATATGGAGGAATTATATACCTTTGTAATTAAGCCTTCATTAGGCCTATCTTTACGGTGGCCCTAAGGGTCAAAACACAACGCGATTTCACAATCTTTTGTGAAATCTCGTTGTGTTTTGACCCTTAGGGCCACCGTAGTTGGTGCTGTTGCTTCTTTGGAGGCATTGCTGGAGTTACTTCTGACACCACATGTGAGAGTTGGCGAGTAGCCAGACACATGAAAGCAGAAAAATGGCCCCTGTGACTGATGTACAGTAAATTATTATATGTGACATTTTTACATTGTTAATACTGATGCATCAATGTGTAGCATTTATACTGTTGTAGCTGGTCGAGTTGCAGCTAGTTACTACTTTAACTACTTTAGTTAACTACTTTACTGTATATACTGTTTGTTTTCCCAACCTGGGGTGGAGCCACTTAAGTGTCACAAGATAAATCTGAGGGGTTGTGAGATAATCAGTGGGGTGGGAAAGAAGAAAAAAGTTCTGCTATACAAATTTTTATTTATTTTTTGGACTTTTCTGTGTTCTTTCATACAATGTTGCATAATTTTACCTCTTTAGACCTTGAATAGTTATTTAAATGAAACCACCGGAGAAGCTTAGAGGGGAAATCGCTCTTTGGTGGAACTGCTAACAGGTCATAGACATCTGAAATGTGACAAGAGAATGTACTAGATGCTGTTTATTTTTAAGGGGTCGCAAGCCAAAAAGGGTGGGAACCACTGGTTTAATCTTTAACAATGCAGTGTATTTCATAAACATATCATACTTTTTATGTAAAATCTTAATCTGAAAGGTAACCAGTTACTACAGCAGTTAAATATATGTGGTAGAGTAAAAAGTACAATATTTCCCACTGGAATGTAGTGGGGTAGAAATTTAAAGTAAGTAAAGTAAAATATGCTTGAGTAAATGTACGTAGTTACTTTCCACCATTGACAATAACTTCTGAGAATTAGTATTCATCAACAACAGCAAAAATTGTATGTATTATTTTTTGCCAAAGTGGTTAACATACTATGCTGAATACCACTGCTCATGAGTTCGTAATGCAGCCTGACTGAGACATTCATATTGAAGTGGATCTCAAATTAGGATCTGGAATCCAGAAGATCCCATGCAAAATGAAGAGTGACTTATTGTCACAGACACGCCAGGCTCCACCGTTAACCAATCACAGCGCACTCCCTCACCAGAGTACTAAGTACACACACCTGTTCCCCATCAGCACCTCATCACAGCAGATATAAAAGCACACCACTCACCTCAGTCAGTTGTCTGCTTTTGTTCTCACAAGGATGTAACATGCTGGTCTCCAGGAATTTGGAAGACTTACATGTTCTACTCCAGTGTGCTTTCCCTGTCTCTGTGCTTTAGCGTGTGTGTGAGTTTACCTCCATTCCTCTGGTGTTCAACCTGTCAACGATCATCTATCCATCCACGATCTGCAGACCAGTAAGACAAAGGACTGTATCTGTGTCCAGTATTCATTCCGTTAAGACTCCATCACCTACCCACTTACCTGCATTACTGTGTTTACCGTGCTGTTCTCCAATAAACTACCATCTGCTTCCATATCGGTGGCTCCTGCCCTTCTGTCCGTAACACTTATATTCACTCTCATGTAATTCAATGACTATTACTCCAACTATTGTATAGGAATAAGGTTTCATTCTAAACACAAAACTTTGTGGCACAAAATTCAATTTCAATTAAATTGTATTTATACATTATGCCAAATAATAACCTAAGTTACCTCAGGGCACTTGTCATATAGAACGGGTCTAGACCGTACTCTTAATAATATTATTTACAGAGACCCAACAATTCCCACCACAAGCAAGCACTTGGCTACAGTGGCAAGGAAAAACTCAGTTTTAACAGGCAGAAACCTTGAGCAAAACCAGGCTCTGGGGCCATCTGCCTCAACTGGTTGGGTTGAGGGAGAGATGGAGGAGAGAATGAAATAAAAGAAAAAGCTTGAAGAACTCTAAATGCAATTAAGAGACATTTTAATAATTTTCAAATTCCATTTGAAATTTGGCTCAAAATATTTGATAGTGTCATCCAGCCCATTGTGCTATATGGTAGTGAAGTATGTGGTCCACTCAAAAACACAAACAAATGCATGTAGAGCAGAATTAGGCAGATACCCACTGATAATTAACATTCAAAAGAGAGCACTCAAATTGAATCACTTTAAATCCAGCCCCCTAGACACTCTCCATTCCAAAGCCCTCCAAACCCAAGAGTTGAGCCCAGAAAAGAGTCCCCTATGTCAGTTGGTGCCCCCCCCACCAAACACACTCTGACCAGTCTCACAACAGCACTGCTTTCCAAACACCAATCAGAGTAAACCAAATTTTAACGCAATGCAAAGAAACCTGTTTGGAACATTGGAAAGAAGAAACTAAAAGCCAAAGTAGATTAGAATGTTATCTGGCCCTAAAAAGAGATTATTATTATTATTATTATTATTATTATTATTATCAGGAGGAAAGAAAACATACAGTAGCACAAGTTCACCATAGAGATCTAAAGTAATAGTAATGGTAATGGTAGTGGTAATAATATTAATATTATTATTATTATATATAATAGTAATAATAATGATAACAATATGACTCATTGTAGTAGCAGTTGTTGAGCAGGAATATGGGAGCAGTAGGTGGCAAATTGTATGAATATATATGTTGAGAATAACATTTCTCAACTACACTAAAGCATAAATAGAGATCAGGGTATGAGAGGTTGATATATTCGCCTTCAACTTAGCAACCTGTATTCAATTCCCAGTTCACGTGAGGAAGAATGTTTTTCCTTTATGTCCACTAAATATGACTCGTGTAGCTTTATCCCACTATGCTGAACATAGTGGCAATAGTAAAGAGAAGCAATTTCTTTTCTTGTTGTAGCTGATTTTGTAATAACTGACTCCAGTGGCTTCATATTAGCTTCTCTACTCACTCTCAGGCCTGATGTAAAGCATATGAACCATAGTGCACATCAATGCCAGTTTTGATTTCAGCTAGAATCTTACTTTTGCTGTTTTATTAACCGATATTTTTTATATTAACAGTGGATCACATGAATACTTGCATGTGAAAAGGGTCACTTGTAGTGATGACCCAACAGAAATTATTTGGAATAAAGACTCTGCAGTTCCCCTCAGCTCTACAGAGCTTTTTAGTAAATTTCAGCAAATTTTTTTGGCTTTATGGCCCGCAACTTTACTGTTTTGGTTCACTCTCACCATTGTCATAGCATTGTTTTTTGGCCGCAGTAGGCAGCTTGTTTTCAGCAAAAAAAGCTCTAAAAACCCTCTGTACGTTATACATAACTGGTGAAAATAGTGGATCATTTTGAAGCTAAACAGTCAGGTATTCTTCTCAGGAGACCAAAAAAAGAGTTAAAAGGGGAAGTGAATGGACTAACATTCACCATGAGGCCAGAAACGGGACTCCAACGGGGGTCAGATTTAACTGGGTAATTGAGTGCTTAATCCCATCAAAGACTGCTTCATGCCATCCGCTTCTCCCATAATCTGCCCATAATTACTCACTCCCAGCATCAGACACACACATGCACATACAAAGTTGTGCTTGTACAAATGTATAGAAACACACAAACCTGTTAAGCCTTAAAAACTGTTCATTTTAAGGTTATTGATGATGTTTCGTCCCCGTGGTAACTAAAATTAAACATTCATATATTTAATTTAGCCTTTTATGCACATTCCTGAATAAATGCAATAATTAGCACTCAACATGTGTGATATCATGTGACAAATGTGGTGTTATAGCTATAACAAGTTACAGTGGATCAGAGGAAAGCAGTTTTTCCTCATTAATATGCAAATATATGCATCAAGGCACTCCAAAATCTTATCAGATTATCTCCTGTGTAGGTGAACCTGTGTGTGCAAGTATAAAGTTTCTATCTATGATGACACGAGGTCTGCACTTTGTCTACCAGTATTTGCATGACTATAAAAACTCCAGATTAATATCTTCAGCCATTCGTTATAATAGAATTCAAGTCATGCACTTGTTATGACTTTGTCACACTCACACTGCACAGAGAAATCCATTAGTGTCTGTATTTGGTTTCAGGTTGTCCACAGAGATACCGTGCGTCTGTCACAATATGATACATATGCTACACAGTGTGCGAAACACACTCTTAACCTGTGTGTCAATGTAGTGAATCCCAGCGCTGACACATCTTTGATCAAGTTACGAAATGGCTCCAACAGGATAGTTGTCCCACATAAATCCTAAATGGTCCAGGTAAGCCAAGGAGGAGGAGGAGGAGAAGGCTGGCATGGCCAAAGGGGCTAGTGCTGATATGGTAAATACCAACGCTTTTATTCCTGAACACTCCCATCTGTCTGGCTCAGGGAGGGAAAATAAATACTGGTGGAGTGGAAGAGGGAGAGGGAGGGTGATGAGCCAGCAGGGCAGCAGATAGAGGTGCAGACTTGTGACTAGAGGCACCCTGTTTTAAATCTCAAGCCATTTTAGAAAAATTTGGTAAGGGAAGGTGAGTATGTAAAATCCTCTCTGCACCCTCAATTGAGCAAAGCATTTTATTCCCCAAACTGCTTCAGTATGCTGCTGGTGGCGAATAGTAAATGACTATAGTTGTTTTCTGCAGATCCCACATACAATAGCTATGTTTCCATTAAAATGTTGCACAGGTTTTTAAGCAAATGACATTAGCTATACCTTTTTTAGCCACGCTAGTGGTGTGGGATGGCAATTTTGGCCTGTCGCTCCACCACTTTGCTCCAGACTGAAAATCTCAACAACAAATGGATGGATTTCCGTGACATTTGGTACAGACCTTCATGGTGCTCACAGGATGTATCCCAATGAACTTGGTGATCCCCTGACTTTTCCTCTAGCTCCACCATGAGGTTGACATTTGTAGTTTTGACTGAAATGTCTACTGGATGGATTGTCATGAAATATGGTGAAGACATTCATGGTCCCGTCACCAAATGACTTCCCCGATTTTCCATTTAGCACCATCATCAGGTCACAATTTTTATTTTGTCCGATATGTTGGTTTGTGTCGAAATACCTGTAAAACTAATGACAGCCTCAGCTGTACTTTGTGGTTAGTGCTAATTAGTGTGGCCACAAAACAGTAGCACTCTCTGACAATACAGCACAAGTGTGAGCATGCTAACATGCTGAAATACATTGCATAGTAAACATTAAACCTGTTAAACATCTCAATGTTGTCATCGTG
Organism: Siniperca chuatsi; assembly: GCF_020085105.1. NCBI lineage: Eukaryota > Metazoa > Chordata > Actinopteri > Centrarchiformes > Sinipercidae > Siniperca > Siniperca chuatsi. The sequence goes on along the minus strand of NC_058063.1, from coordinate 5,878,893 downwards.
AGCACTAATGTTAGCATTTAGCTCAAAGCACCTCTGCAATTACTCTAAGTACAGCGTCACAGAGAAGCTAACATGGTGGCAGACTCTTAGTCTTGTTATCAATGAAGTTGTCTCCTCTTATACATGTAGACACAATGGTGTTTTTATCAACCACCATGTTGATTGAGAGAAGGGTGATGTGCAACAAGGGCCTCTGTCTGGACTCGAACTGGAGACTTTGCGGTTGCATTCACCCCTGACACCCACAGTGAAGTTAAGACCTGTAATGGTTAGGCGTATTCTAAAAATGTTGTTTCCATCACTTTTGATCACATCGTGACTATTTTATATACATCCTTTTCCACTGTGTTAAAACTTTTTTTCCCAATATTTTAGCATTTCTTTTTACATTTCTGGCATTTCTTCTATGCACAAATTGAAAATGTGCCTAAAAACTGGGGGAACAAAACTTAACTAATGTAGATGAGTGGGACAGGAGCTGCAGGAAGGGCCAAAACGACAAGATAAAAAGAGGACAGAATGACAAAAGTCCTGCCAAATATAAACACCCACCCACTGCATCAACCACACACATACACACAGTTACACACTCTCCATCAAACGGTGGAGGTTGGCCAACATGCACGGTGGCAAAGTTGACCTCTTGTCTTGCTCAGGTGTCTATCAGCTGAGACAGAGGGGGAGCTGGGGGAGGAGGTGAGAGGAACTGAGGGGGAGGAGAACGAGGAGGAGGGGAAGGAGGCAACAGACTGCCAGATTGCTGTGTGGCAGAGCAACTTGGCCTCTGGCACTGTCACCACCACCACCACTGCTGCTTCTGTTGTTGTTGCTGTCAGATGATGACAGGACAGAGAAAAACAGAGAAAAACAAGAGAGGGTCGGGTTAGCGAGGACAGTGCTACTGATTTGGAAAGACTACCAAAATATTTTATTCAAGTAGAAATGCTGTCACTTTACACAATTAGAAGTGAAATTACTAAGGAAAAATGTTTATTGATATACTCCTTCAATTTGTTATAACACCGAAAAGCACCCCTAAATGCCAAAATGTCCTCTTAGCTCAAGAAGTTTAAAAAAGTGAGTGATGAATAGGGACGTGCAGACTTTTTGAGGAGCTGTTGCTCGAAAAAAAAGGGCTATGTAAAGCATTCAAACTTTGAGGAAACATTTTTGAAACCAAACAAGTGAAAACCACAATACCGGTATTAAAACTTCAAACATAAACTCTTTGAACTCAGATGATTATGAGTTGATATTGTATACATCATGTAAAGTAAACATTTAAAAGTAGATTTTGCAAATTTGAGCCATTTGAAATTTAATATACTTCACTGTATCATCCAGAACCAAGTTTTGATTGTAGAATGAATACCACCATTATGTCTGGATTTCCATAATTTCCAAACATTTCTTTCTATGAAATTTCCAGAGACAATAATATAAAGACAGTGTCAGACAAAATGCTATTGTTCTTTTCAGTCCAATTCCATTTTATTTCTATAGCGTTTGTCACCCTCATATGTACCTGTTTGAATGTGTCTCCTGATGCTCAGCATGCTCTACCTCACTCTCTGGTCTGGAGCCTTGTGGTTGTACCTCATCGTAAATTAAATTATTAGAATCTCAATTAAGAACACCATTGTCTACAGCATTTTCCATTCAGAATTGCTTGGGCATGTTAGAGCTACTATTTAAAATAGTATAAAAGTACCTTTTATATATATTTCGCCATTTCAACAATTCTGATCATTTCAAACGTCTGACTTAATCGTCAACTTTCATCTCTCACTGCAAAAATGCACTAAGACAATTGAACACTAGTGTAGTCAGTTAAATTTTCATGGACATGATGCTGACAGTTGCCTGACTTAATGCTTCCTGGTGAAGCCCAAAAATGAGACTGGAGTAGGCTATATTTAGTTTTGTATGTAAAAATATGTACTAGAATTACAATACAATTAGTCATATAGGATTTCATGAACATATTTTATGGCCTTACCATCCCATATTTCACTATAGGTATTAGCAGTATTTTACTTGATCACCAGGCTCTCCAATGCTCTCTGAACAAGGGCTTTTGGGGTTAGCCTCCTACAGAAAAGCACTCTCTATAAAACCCTAAATTGATTGAAATATTTTTTTGTTAGTCATTAGCCTACATCCAACTTTCAAAAAAATGCTTCTGATAAAATATATCAGAAGCATTGGCCTACTTCACATTGTGAAAATAGGAAATGGTTGTTTGACATTTCTATCATAATGCTTCACCTGCCAGCTCTGCAAAGTTGCGCTCCCCTTAGCTGCCTCCCTCAGATCTTTCTCTCTCTAGGTTTGACTGCCTATAGGTTAGCCAGCTAGCAAGCTAGCTAAGATTGGTTCATGTGACAGCATAATATAGGCAATATTGCGCGACGTGATGCAAACGTGACAAGCTGTGCATTTATTTAGAAGGATATGTGGAGATTTTTACTCATAGGGCATCTCATTGGTTATACCATTTGTCATTAATTATTTCCACAACTTCAAAAGACTCACTGGAGCCCTCACACAATGGCAACAATACCAAATTTGGATGCTACAGTGTCACATGACAGGAGGCGTAGGGCCGCCCCATCTCTGTGTCCTGCAGAGGCATGCCTAACAAAAAGTAATAAAAGTTTGGATGATATGGCGATTTAATTTAGTCTAACTTTAGCAATTATGGGCTACTCGTATTTATGCAGCCACAACAGCATAAATAAAACATTTGTTTTCCTCCAGAGGGGCAGCTCAGCCAAAGAGGGCAAATGGGCTGTTGCTCGGGCAACTTAAGCCCACCCTTGTGCACGTCCTTGCTGATGAAGGTCATCTGACTGAAGCATTTTGTATTTAATAAATGGCCCTTTAATGTTGACAGTGTATTCTTTTTTCCCCCATTTGATACTTGATTATCTTTAATATCAAGTCTAGTAAGCTTCAGTAGGATATTCAATGGAAAACTTTGTATTTATTATACTGTTATACTTCTACAACTGACTTTTTAAGTAATTTTTTAGACTTGATGAAAGTCTATAAGTGGACTATTAAACTCTGGCTCGGAAATATTCATATTTTTCTCAAAACGGGGGCATTTCATTTTCAGGGCAATAAACAAACAGTCCTCCAGTCGCAGTGAGTATGCTGGCCTCAGCTCACAGTTCCATATTCAACAGCAGTTCCCAGCCTTCGCAAACACACTGTAGCAAGCCTTAGCTACCGTGGGTCCCGTGGTGACACAGCATACTGTAACGTCTTTTATTGGTCCAACTGCTCACACACGCACACACAATATTCACAGAGTCCATGCGATTGCTTGTTCTCACGCCTCTGGTTTGCCCAGCTAGTGGCGTCGTTCAAGCTGAGCCTTCTCCTTGTCGAAACCATGCAAACAATCACGATGCTCTGCAGCTTCTCAGGTTGTCTTGCTTGTTCCGTGTGTGTGAGAATCAGGTCCAGCATGCTACTGCATATAAAGGGGAGAGCATAATTTGTCAACAAGGCACGGCTGTGCCAATTATCTCTCCCTGATGCTGCTCACCTGAGCCACTTTCCCACCTTTCCCTCTGCAGCTGACAGCTAACCATGCCCACCCCCCCACACACACACCAAATTGGATTTAGTTTACATATACTGTACTGTACTGCTAGCTAACTGCTGAGTGAGAGGCACTGGGAGTCCTCCCTCGCCCCTCACTGCTGTACTCTAGGATTCTAAGGCTGGACTCTGTCTGTCTCTGCCTCTAGCCAAGGAAGTCAAATGTCAGTTTCAGTCATCTTTCACTGCCTCTGGTTTATTTCTTGTTCATTTCAAGTTTACTGACAAAATGGTTTCAGGTATAACACACCCTCAAAGGCCTGGGAGACACACAACACATACAGTACAGAAACATCAAGACGTGTGATACACACTTAAAAGCGTCATGTTTGATTTGGACAGTGGTAATAAAAGGATAACATCTATATCCATCAACTTCAAGAAATGTGAGACAATTCAGTGAACAGATCTATATAAAACCCTATGGAAGGACTGTACAGTGCAGACATGACACCCCTAAAATATGCAGCTTAAGTGAGTAACGACTCAGTAGAGCAGGGAAGTCTGTATGAATTCTGACAGTTCTGTTGACGTTTCTTGACGTCAAGGCGCTAATGTGATCAAAATTAGTAGATCAGTTCACTTGATGAAGATGCATTTAGGCATAACATTTTCCTGATCGAACAAAAGTTGTCAAGAGGACAGTACAGATTTGATGCATCAATAAATAGTTTGGAAAACCCATCGCTTCCAGTGAGAATTGATTCTTTATCTGAAGAAAGATGCAATATGATGTAACTGTTAATAATCTTGCATTGCCAGATTTATGTCCACACTGTTTACACTGAGCCAGCACTGGAGAAAGGTCTTATAGGTTTATAGATGTGGGAAACACTTAATGGGTTCTATTAATTAGTTCATTTAAGTTATACATATAAATTAGGTATATAATAACAATAATAATAATTATAGTTCATAATGTGCAGGTCTCAGCTGCACTAAACTCACTGGTAGACCAGCTAAATATAGTAGTTGGAGGAAAATATTACAGAGGAACTTTTTATACCTGGTGCATTTCTGTCATGTGTACACTCATTGTGTCTGAATTTAAACATATGCAATTTGGTGTTGTTTTTTTTTGTAGAGAGATAGATTGAACTAAATGTGACTTAATGTCTCAGTTTTAAATACAGTAGCTATCCTAACAGTACAAAAAGAAAGGAGATTGTACTTAATTAGAGCATGCATTTGGCATACTTATAAATAATAATTTTATCAGTCTATTTGTTGACACAAAATCCTGTCATTGTTAAAGGTAAAATCATTTTCATCATTTAATTCTTCAAATTAGTTAAAGGAAAACAAAAAAACCATAGTAAGTATAAAGCTCCATTGCATCATTATAATTTAACAGCTACATTATTAATGTAAAGCTTTGTTTGAAATTGTACATCATGAATCACGTTTACATTGTATTGAAGGAATTTGAATGATATGTTGTTATGATATATACATCAAATAGCAGCCAAGTGAAATCCAGGTTCCCTTTGTTCTCATTTCAGCAAGCTACTATTTGTATGTTGTATGTACGCTTGGCTTTATTTATTCTGAAAAACCAACAAAAGGTACACTAATGAGTACAATTTTCTACAGGTATTATATTTAATTTAAAGGACTCAGTACACCTTTTTAAGCCAATGTATGTCATAGTATCTCTTTGCAAAACCAAAGCCAACACTATGAGTCAAAAATGTCTGTAGATGTGATGTTAGGTGAATGGGACAGAAAATTATAAGGGACATGTCAGGCTCTGCCTAAAATGTCCTTACACATTTGCCGACAAACAAAACAAGCAATCCCCATTAAATTCCTGATTCATACATATCAAACCCACACATGTGATGGAGACGTTTACATCACTATTTAGCAGTGTCTGCCTGTAAAAGATTCCATCTGTTTATGTATCACAGCTTTTTGTTTCTCATACCAGCTTTCACAGGTCATTTAATTAGCCAGAAGTGCAGCTTTCACAAATCCCACAAACAACTCTATTGTCATTGTCTTATTGTTGAAACTCCTTTGACAGAGGTTATGTGGTTGTAAAGGTGAGTGATACAGCCTTTCTGAGTGATGACAATGACATTTTAACATGTTTTCTTTTTGAGCTGCTGTAGAAAATGAATGTTTTTATAGCTTGACATGAGGTGACTATTTTTAGCAAGTGGAAATTTGATGTTTGATGAGGATTTCACTGTCAGAGTTTTTCTTTTCCAGGAATGGAAAAGCTCCATGGAGCTAATCCTGCAGCGAGACAGACAGACAGTGAGAGTTTCATCCTGGGTCTCAAAGAAATGGCCAAACACACACACACACACACACAAACAACTAATGATTACCACAGAAGTGGAAATCTTCTGGCTTAATTAAATGCCATAATCACAATTAGACTGAGGTACACTACAATAAATAGACACACTACATACACACTGACATAAATAGACACACTAGAGATTGCAACAGATTGACAATTTATTTAAGTAATATAGGCATTAAAAATATTTGTGCAACCTGATTGGACTGTCAGATTGTTTCAAATTTTTCAAACAGTAACTTTGTCTTAATCTGGGGTGTTAAACACTCATTAGTGTGTGATAAGTAATACTTGTCAATCAAGCAATGTGGCCAATGTGACATAATTTGTCTTGGAATTTTTAGGGAGTTTGTTATTATATAGGGGTTTTCTTTTCTGTTTTTTAAATGTATCCTGATAACCAAACAGACAAAGTGTTTTTTCTTTTGTAACTGATACTTGTGGGCACCGCCATGTTTGAAAGGATGTCTCATGAGATCACAGCATAATGCACAATATACAAACAACACAATATAATCAACACTGTGAAAGGAAATTTGAAACTTTAGTACAGCTTTAGTAAAACTTTTATTGAAAATGTGTCTATATCTTACTTATTTTTTACATAAAGCAGCTATAATGAATATTATATTAACAGTGGATCACATGAGTAATTGTCTGTGAAGGGGTCGCTTGTAGTGATGAAGCCACAGTGAATTACAATCCAACTCTGCAGTTCCTCTCAACTCTACAAAGCTTTGTTAGTATCTTTCAACTCATTGTTTTGGTCTTCTGGCCCATGACTTCACTGTTTTGGTTCAGTCTCACTGCTCTCATTGCTTTGTTTTCAGCCACAGCAGGCAGCAGTTTTCAGTGAAAAAGCTCTAAAACCCCTCTGTACGCTACTTGCCAAGTACCCAACAGCAGACAAAGTTAGCTACTAGCTGGTGAAAATAGAGGAGCATTTAGCAGCTAAAGAGTGTTGTATGGATCCAGGACAGTGACTAACATTTGAAAATCAAATTTGGCATTGAAAAACAGACGACAGAAAAAGGAAACAATGGCATTGAAACACTTGTATTGGAAAAAGTTGTATTGGCACTGAAACAAGTTCCACTGAAGAATAAAACACAGGCATTCAAAATGATTTCATTTTGATATTTTTTGCATTTTGCATTTTGAAGTTTTTTCTTCATGTCACTCTTTCAGTAAAAGTTTTTTTTAGCTGTCATTGTTTTTAGTGACAGTGGTTTTCAGTTTCAACTTTGTTACCATTTTGGAGTGGAGGGGGCAAGGAGAGTGAAATTTACATACAGTATAATCTGCATACTAAGGAGAGCACGTCACTCTTCCTTAACCAGCCGACCACTTGTCCGCTCTGAAGCCTCTGGCAGTGTTGTGCAAGTTCGCACTTCACAAGAGCTAGCTCCAAGTTCAGTTCACACAGATTAAAATGAACTAGTTCTTGTTCATTTCTCCCATTTTTTTCCTTTATAAAATGCTGAGAGTTTGACTTCGGTGGAAGAACTTTGCAGCTGTTGGCTCGTGGTCTTACCCTTTAATAATTTCTAACATCATTCACTTGCAGATATTTCCCAGAATGGTTGGATGCTTTCGATTGCTGCGTCGTTTCAAAAATCTGTGACCCATCAGATTCTGTGACCCAATACACCGGCATGCCATAAAACAGTGCGTGAGCGTCATTCACTCTCGCGGGAGTGAATGATGCTCACGTTCATTAGTTGTAAACTGATACACTCAGTTCACCTCTCACCAAAAACATGAGCACATTCAATGAACGGCACTCTTTGAGCAACACTGTTCACCTGGAACTCTCAAACAGCAAGTAAGTCTGTTTCACTCTGCAGCTGTTTTCTCACATAGAACCAGGCTCAGTTAACTTAACTGACGTTATGCTGTTAACTATTTTGACAATCAGATTGTTTATGTCGATGGCTCACCTGACAAAACGTCTTCTTTTCCTTTCGGCTGTTCCCTTTCAGGGGTCGCCACAGCGAATCATGTGTCTCCATCTAACCCTGTCCTCTGCATCCTCTTCACTCACACCAATTAACTTCATGTCCTCGCTCACTACATCCATAAATCTCCTCTTTGGTCTTCCTCTAGACCTCCTGCCTGGCAGCTCCAACCTCGGCATCCTTCTACCAATATATTCACAGTCTCTCCTCTGAACATGTCCAAACCACCTCAATCGGGCCTCTCTGACTTTATCTCTGAAACATCTAACATGAGCTGTCCCTCTGATGTACTCATTCCTGATCCTGTCCATCTTCGTCACTCCCAAAGAGAACGTCAACATCTTAAGCTCTGCTACCTCCAGCTCTGCCTCTTGTCTTTTCTTCAGTGCCACTATCTCTACACTGTACAACGTCGCTGGTCTCACCACCATTTTGAACACCTTTCCTTTCATTTTTGCTGATACTCTTATCACACAACACACCTGACACTTTTCTCCACCTGTTCCAACCTGCTTGCACTCGCCTCTTCACCTCTTTTCCACAGTCTCCATTGCTCTGAACCGTTGACTCTAAGTACTTAAAGTCCTGCACCTTCTTCACCTCTGCTCCTTGTAACCTCACCGTTCCACCTGGGTCCCTCTCATTGACACACATGTATTCTGTCTTACTGCGGCTAAGATTCAGTCCTCTGTTTTCCAGAGCAGACCTCCATCTCTCTAGATTTTCCTCCACCTGCTCTCACTACAAATCACAATGTCATCCGCAAACATCATAGTCCATGGAGATTCCTGTCTAACCTCATCTGTCAGCCTGTCCATCACCAGAGCAAACAAGAAGGGGCTCAGAGCCGATCCTTGATGCAGACCCACCTCCACCTCCAACTACTCCTCTGTCACACCTACAGCACACCTCACCACGGTCTTACAGCTCTCATACATGTCCTCCACCACTCTAACATACTTCTCTGCCACTCCAGACTTCCTCATGGCTCAGAAGTGCAGCTTAAAGTTAAATTGACACAAATGTTTTGGCTCACCTGACAAAACATTTGTATCAATTTAACTTTAAGCTGCACTTCTGTTGTCTTGTTGTTCTGTTGTCATTTGACTGTTTTGCTTTGCATGTCATCTTGATGTGTCGTTCTCCCAGTTGCTTGACTGTGTTGTGCATGTCGACCACATGTGTGTCGTATGTGGTGTGGTATGGTATGTGGACCCAAATGCAGAATATCAGGAAGCGGTATGAGGTAGCCAAATGACTGCCATGTTTATTGGGGGTAGTGTGGTTTGCAGGCAGGTACAGGCAGACAGACCGGTAGGTAGACAGTTCAACAAACAGAATCCAATATAAAACTCACAGTAAGAATTCTGGGGAACTGGGCATAGGAACCAGGTACAACAAAAGGTGCACTGAACGGCGACACACACAAATGTCAGGAACATCCACAAGATAGGAACAAAACTCAAGACAGGAATCACACCAGACAGGACCAACATCATACAGTAATCACAATGATCCAACACTTAACAAAGACAGAGACCCAGACTAAATACCCTAGGGGAGGTGAGACAACGAGACACAGGTGCAAACAATCAAGGAGGTTGAGGAGGTGTGCGTTCATAGCTTTCTTCAACAGACAACTACTTTGAGCAACAGCTAATAGTCGAAACTTACAAGGAAGTAAAGCATATAATATGTAAAAAAGGAACACATAACAGCTGTAATAAAACTGCAAGAAAAAGCGTGGTAGACAATAGTGGACCGACTGAATGCATAAGCAGCCTGAAAATATACATTTTTCTAACCACTGCTCTTATCTGAAACTGTCATAATTATACCATTCAAGGAGTTACTTGTTATTTGCACAAATTAACAGTTGTACACTTTGCCTTAAATGTGAGCAGTAGAAGTTAATATGTTACTCAGGAAATTTACCATGAAGATTAATTACAACCACTAATCTACAATGCTAGAATATGTATAATGACCATGACCATAAATTATGCACATATCTACCTATCTAATAAAGAAGAAAACATTCTAAATAATTGGTATTACTGTGCAATGGTGCAATATCTTAGTCTGCCAGCTGTGTAATTTCTGTTACTCTTTTTCTCCACCAACCTCAGAATTCAACCCAGCAGAGGAGCTGGCCCTTGACTTGAACCGAGGGAGGCCTGTGTTAAAAAGGGATCCAGGGGGCCACTGACTCTGTCCCACTTGTAGAAACTGCCCCCTTCATACAAGGTACATTATTCCAGTAGCCTACTACTGCACATGGAACACAATCAACCATTTATGGTGGTGTTGTGTGGACTGTCTGACATTATCTTGCAGTGTCTGGCAACACACTTACTATTGTGGAGTCCCCAGACGATAACCTTAATCCAGTGAGTATTAGTCATTAAAAGGCATAGGCTTGGCACCTGTCAGCAATAGGTCAATACAAGTTCTATTGTATGTGGCAGGGTGAAGGCACTTCTGCAGTGGACGATGAGGAGGCTGTGTCGGTGGACTCAAGAAGGCTGGAGGTATCTATTCAATTCAGTTCAATTTTATTTATATAGGGCCAATGCATAACAGAAGTTATCTCATTGCGCTTTTCCTATAGAGCAGGTCTAGACCGTACTCTATATTAATTACAGAGACCCAACAAATCCCACCATGAGCAAGCATTTGGTGACAGTGGCAAGAAAAAACCAAAACAAAAAAAACAACCAAAAACTTCCTTTTAACAGGCAGAAACCTTGGACAGAACCAGACTCAATGGTGGGCAGCCATCCGCCGCTGCCGTGTTAGAGAGAGAGAGAGAGGAGGGGTTTGGGGGAAGGGGATAGGGGAAGGGAGGCACAATGCAAAGACCATAGAATTATTTTTTTTGTAGAATAGTAATTATAGTGTTTATATTAAATTAGTAATAATAGGAATGACAGATATAGGACAGCTATAATGTCAGTATCAGTAACAGAGCCAATAACAACAACTCTAGTAGCAGTTGTCAAGCAGGAACACGGTGGCAGCAGGCGGTCCACAACCACAGACCCCCGGAGCCAGAATGCTGCTGAAAGCGACAAAAGGAGAGGAGGAGAGAAAAGAGAAAGCACAGAACTACGGGAGAGAGAACATGTCGAGTTAGTAACATGCAGTAATGGGATAAAAATGCATACAGATGGAGAGGGACAGAAGGAGAGAGGAAAGAGGTGCATCATGGGAAGTCACCCGGCAGTCTAGGCCTATAGCAGCATAACTAAGGGATGGTTCAGGACTCACCCGAGCCAGCCCTAACTATAAGCTTTATCAAAGAAGAAAGTCTTTAGCCTACTCTTAAATGTGGAGATGGTGTCTGCCTCCCGAACCCAAACTGGGATCTGATTCCACAGGAGAGGAGCTTGATAACTGAAGGCTCTGGCTCCAATTCTACTTTTGGAGACTCTAAGAACCACAAGTAACCCTGCATCCTGGGAGCGCAGCGTTCCAATCGGATAATATGGTATTATGAAATCCTTAAGATATGATGGTGCCTGACCATTAAGAGCTTTGTAGGTGAGGAGAAGGATTTTAAATTATATTCTAAATTTTACAGGGAGCCAGTGCAGAGAAGCTAGTATTGGAGAGATATGATTTCTTTTCCTAGTTTTTGTCAGTACACATGCCGCAGCATTCTGGATCAACTGGTGAGTCTTAAGGGACTTATTTGGGCAGCCGGATAATAAGGAATTGCAGTAGTCTAGCCTAGAAGTAACAAATGCATGCACTAATTTTTCGGCATCCTTTTGAGACAGGATGTGCCTGATTTTTGCAATATTGTGTAGGCAGTCCTTGAAGTTTGTTGCATGTGGGAGTTAAAGGATAAATCCTGATGAAAGATAACTCTGAGGTTCCTTACGGTGCTGCTGGAGGCCAGGGCAATGCCCTGGTTCAATAGAGCTGTGATTCTCTGTCAGCCTGGCTACAGTATCATGTCAGTCTTGTGGAAATACTTATTTAACCCATAATAGGTAAGTAGTCAGTGATGTGGTGCTCATAGAAAATATCATTTGTAACAGGACCCAGAAACTGTACAGCCTGAGAGCCAGCCTGGAAACGTAGTGAGTATTACCTGAGGGACATCTACACCATACACAATTCCTGCTGTGCTAATTGATATGTGTTTTACAGAATTCACAAACTGTCAGATGTCTGTACAGCACACACTTAATATTTAGAGTTGGCAGACGTGAAAAGCAAATATCAAAAAAAAAAAAAAAAAAAAGCTGGACTTGGACCTCGATATACAGATAAAAAGAAAGACACTCAGGAAATTGGACTTGGAAATACAGAAACTAGAAATAGAAGTAAGTGATCATTACAATGCATACTGTTAGCATGACTTAAACCCAATGTATTTAATTAATCTTTTTTTATTTCTCTCCAAGCTCCCAGCTGACAAATGATCTCAGCAAAATAAAAAGGTCAAAAAACATTGTGTCCTTTGCCTGTTGTTTCATGAATGTACAGTACACTATGTAGTTATGGATCCAGTGAACTGGGAGAATAATTTGGGAAGATTATACAATTATGGAACCTAATAACCACAAATTGTCTGCTACCAATGCCAAATAAAATACTCTTCCAAGTGTAACACACTCCTTTGTTGTTATACATCAAAAAGCAATAAATCAACTAAAATAGTTAACATATTGGTCTCTGACCAGTCTGCCATTGATGTTATCAGGAAATTTTGCATCACTGTCCCAGTCCATCTCCAAGGCCACTTTGGGAGCCCTTTCAATCCTGAGACAGGCAATGTTATGAAGGACAGTGCAGACAACAATGGCCCTGTCTGGGGTAACCCTCAGGTAGTGAAGGCACTGGAAACGGGACTTGAAAAGGCTACTTGCCATTTCTATTCGGGCCCTTGTTCTTGCATGGGAATGATTATATGTGTGCTGTGTTGCTGTCTGGGGATCTGCGACAAGAGCAAGAAATGGCTGACAAGCATAACCCTCGTCTCACAGCACGCCTGAGAATTCACCTGTGAGCACAAAATGTAACACATTGACACTATCAAGGTGCTCATCAATAAAATGAGTGTGGTATACCTTGTGATAGTCGCTGGTAAATTGTACAGGCCCGAAAGACTCAAAAATCGAGCCAGGTCACTTTGCCTCGATATTACTGAAGATGCAGTCAGCATCACAAATCATCTGAAGCAATAAGATGTGTTAAGGTCATTTAATGCACATAATTATTTTACGTAGTTGACAGTAACCATAAGTCAGTCTTACCTGAACATTGATACTGTGGAAGGATTTTCGATTCACAAAATCCCCTTACTGTGCACCTGAGGGGCTTTGCTCAGATTTTCACCATCTCCTACTGCATATAAGAACATGCCACTCGCAAAAAAAAAAAAAAAAAAAATTCGTAGCCCAGTAGAGACCATCTGTGGGATGGTCAAGGCATGGCTCTGTGTTGTGCTGAATCTTGGGACCCAGCAGTCTGCACAGGTAGCATATGCCATATCCAGAAAATCTGTATTGCTTATGCAGGTTGTCGTTGGGAAAAGCCAACGGGTCCAACCTGTCCCGAAACACTTGTCAGAAAGCCCTTCTCAGTATGAGTGCCTTATCGTTTATGACGTGTCTAAAAAAAGGGCACGCCCTCATGGAAGAAACACATGTATAGAGAACTTTATATATTACCCTCATCACTGACACCTTTGCAACTTTAGACATTTCTTATCTCAACAACTACAGTAATATATTCATATGAACAGCAATCATAAACACAACAGTAACAATGACCACATGAATAATTATCAAAACAATAATGGTCACAATGTTAATAATACTCAACTGAATAGCAATATGTAGGCTACCTGTGGTATTTTAATGCAAGCTAATTAAAACAAGCTAAAATGCATACATAAGAACATGGAATAACTAAAAAACATTGGTTTCTGATCAGAGTGACTTCTGACTGAACAGATAAGGCACTGGATTAATCAAGCCTGGCACTTTAACTGCAATATATAATATTATAGTTAAGGTATTCTGTTTAATAGTTATATTTGCTCATATTTTAGTATGATGCCTCCTTGTTTTCTTATCTGCTCCCATTTGCCCCTGTAAATTTTTTGTTACACAGCTTCCTAACATACAGCAAGCAAACAAACTCTAGCTGATGGAGCGTGAAACATTGTTCAAATATACTATGAGCAATGCCGCAGCATGAGGAGGGGATGAGTTTTTTTTGGCACCGCTTGTGATTTCTCTCTGCAAACGAGTCAGCGTCTAAGTTATTTATTCATAATTAATATAATTTTCTTAAGTTTTAATAATTTCTCAGCTAGAATGATTACTTTGTGATTTACACACTATGCTATTTTATATAGGCTTACAATTATATAGGCTATAATAAAAGAGGGATAACCTTGTAAATGTGTCTCTTGTTGTCCATGTTGACTGGAGGGGAAACAAACGTCAAGGACATCAGCGTCGATTTTGAACAATGAAAAATCAGTCGGAGGTGGAACAAGTGCGCAAAACTTTGCAAAAATAGAACCAGGGCGAGCGGTTTGTCAAACAAGTGACATGTTGCTTAACCTGTTCGTTGACACACAGAGCAAGTTAGTACATCTTCATTGGGAAAAACTGGAGCAATTGTTCGCTTGTTGCAAATGTTACGACAAAACACATTTGACTGGGACAAAAACAGTTATGGAGAGAGGCAGGAGACACCGATAAGGAAACAGATGATGGTTTACTGGATTACAGCACGGAGTAAACAGGTATGCAGGTAAAAGGTGAGGAGATGGATTCGTAATAGGCTGAAAACTGGTATTGCTACTGTCTTTTGTCTTACTGTTCCGCAGACCGTTGATAAGTAGATAGAGCACGGAGATGGGGTGAATACACTGGAGTAGAATGGGTAAGTCTTGCAAAGTCCACATGTAGAGTCCTTATGTTCAAACAAGACCAGACAACTGGCTGAGGTGAGTGGTGTGCTTTTAACCTAGTAGTGATGAGGTGCTGATGGGGAGCAGGTGTGTGATAGGGAGCAGGTGTGTGTGATTAGTACTCTGGTGAGGGAGTGCGCTGTGACTGGCTGTTGGTGGAGCCTGGCGTGTCTGTGACAAAAACACACATTCCCCCACAGTGACTGAAATAGAACAATAACACTTTAGATCAACAAAGTGTTGAAATTAACTTGATTATATTGTTGAATTTATTACATTTAAGTGATGGAAATGTACATTATTGTTGGGATTTACAATGGTTAAAGGGGAACCAAACTGTGTAGGTGCCATCACTTAGATTTGGCCATCAAAATTATCAAAGATAATCATAAATAATAACTTTAATTAATAAAGTCCTTGGGGGCACCACTCATGCATGCTTGCATAACACTATACACATGCCAGTGCTGAACACCACAGTTAATCTGCTTGCGCTCTAGCTGAATCACTTTGACCTGTATTTAACATGAAGCTCAGTTCCAGCACATTCAGCATTAATCCAAATTAACCTGTGTACTTTTCCTCATGAGCTGACTACTCACACTACAATCTCATGTCTGAATTAACATACTGCACGCTTTAGGCCATATTTCAGATATTTGCATTAATTCACTGTGGAAACATTACAGGAATGTGATTTGTCGTGCACCACTCCTGGGAGTTTGACTGAATATCTAAATAAATAACTGAACCACAGACATATGTCTACCACAGGAAATAAAAGCATGTGGCTTCTGTCACCATATGGAGGTCATTACATTTTCAGTACTTGCAAGTAGATTTTAAGTAAAATCGCATGCTGTAAGGATGAGCTGATGGTGTGAACAATCTTTAATGGTGCTTTAAAGAGCCATTGTATTCAGTGGCTGACAAGGGCAAATGCACTGCAACTTAAGAAAACACATGCAAAATGACAAAATACAAGCAACTTAGGAAAACATCTTCATCAGTTTGACAACACGTGCAGCATTTAGAAAACCCGCTGCAAATACAGAAACCCGCTGCAAATACACACAACACAACCAAACACAGAAATGCGCTGAAAATACAACAGAAGCGTTTCCAGAGGACACTAAAAAAGTTTATGACTCATGAAGTCGGGTCCGAGTCTGTATCATCCATTCATTGTTTTTCTGTTATTTTGTTTTATACTGTTTCTCCACTTTGCGCATTAACAGTCTGATCTGCAGCGTGCGCTTACCTCGCAGGAGCACGCAGATTAAAAGAAAAAGTTTGTAAAGCATTTTTGAAACTGAATATTATGGTCAATTTGAAGGAATTTGAAAAAAATGTTGGAAAACTACTGTTAATCAGAGATATTAACCAGGTTCATTGGTTATTAGCAGAAATATCAAAGATATTTAAGATAATTACTATTATCAAATTATTAATATCTCAGTTAGCAGTGAGCTAACCAGAAATCTTAAGACAAAGGCAGGCCCTCGTGTTAATCCTTTATCCTTTCCTCGGTGGATCTGCGCCAAGCAGACTGTGCTGAGGTTCAGCGAACTATCAGTTCTGGGTGTAAGAGCAAGGAGAAAGAGCGAGGAGAAAAGAGAAAAACAGTGGTCGCTGACCCTTTTATTGACCTGGTGACATCACAGGTCACAGGTCAGACTGACTAACAGCAGCTGGAAGCTGGGTGACCTAGCGCCTGGGTGTTAATACCTTGAGGATTGTGGGAGACTGAGTTCAATGGCTCTCCTTTGAAGCGCTTTGAGTAGTCAGAAAGACTAGAAAGGTACTGTATAAGTACAGTCCATTTACCATTCCTTTGTTTACAGAACAAAAGAGCATGTATTCTCCTGCTAAAGTTCAGTGAAAGTCACAAATGAACAATGATCATCTGTGGACTGCCAGTGGTCCCCAGACTTATAAACGTTATAAACGTTGGACTGACCAAGTGCACATACTGTAAATAGCGTTTCCTAGGTTAATATCTGTCAAACATTAAATCTCCTCACAAATCATTAAGATTGCTGATAGAATTCCACTTTTTTGCTCTGCAAGGTCTTGCGGAGAACAGAGCAGTAGCAGAAGTCAGAAACCGACACCATAATCATAAACGGATGACATACACAAATTTCCTGCATTTCTACACCACCTACTCTGAGTTATGGTAACAATACAGGATAATTTCCAAAACATAAAATAATCCTAATTTTGTATAGACCCTACTCAATCATACAGTTACATGAATAATAATGACATATTATGAGATTGTGTGTTCCTCACTTTGTTGAATGTAACTGCATGGCTCATAAAATCCCATTTGAGCCAGTTGTGGTGAAGTAGGGTTGGATGGAAAACATGCTGGACAGGGGGTGCGTGATCTAATAGAGGTTTGGGAAACACTTTTCTAGGTTAGTCTGCTGTTGTGTGGGGCGAGGGAGAGAGTGGGGCAGCAAATTAGCCTGAGATATTAACAATAATTGGACAAAATCACAAAGGGGATGTAGTGGTAAAATAAAAGGTAGGTAAACTATCTAATGTTTAGTAAATGGTCTCATAAACTCAAACAGTTGAGTAAACCCTATGTTGCATTTGAAAAAGGTGGTTAAACTCAAATTATGTGTGTTTACCCTCCACTACATCCGAAATAATAAAATCAACAGGGCTAATGCAAAATATTAATATATTACTGTATGACTGTATGATGATAAGTTTATTTTTAAAAGTGGGGTAGCAAAACCATAACTTTACTCCGCCTAAGTAAAAAATGGGGATGCATTTACTCCACTTGTTCCATTGCACAGGCGCCTATGCATAGACCAGTCCACCCAAGTCACAAAGGTTATGTTGGCATAAAAGGGTTTAAGTTTAAAATAAAATAAAGATTTTCAATTCAATTAAATTTTATTTATATAGTGCCAATTCATAACAGAAGTTATCTCATTGCACTTTTCCTATAGAGCAGGTCTAGACTGTACTCTTTATAATATTAATTACAGAGACCCAACAAATCCCAGCATGAGCAAGTATTTGGCGACAGTGGCAAGAAAAAACTTCCTTTAAGAGGCAGAAACCTTGGACAGAACCAGACTCAATGGTGGGCGGCCATCCGCCGCTAGGTTAGGTTTTGAGAGAGAAAGAGAGAGAGAGGGAGAGAGAGAGAGGAATTAGTGATAATAGGAATGACAGCTGTAGTAATAATAATAATAATAATGTCAGTATTAGTAACAGAGCCAATAACAACAACTGTCTCTGCAGCTCCGGAGGCAGAAATACCTGCTGAAAGCGACAGGAGGAGAGAAGAGAGAGACGAGAAAGCACAGAACTATGGGAGAGAGAAGATGTCGAGTTAGTAACATGCAGTAATGGGATAAACATGCATACAGATGGAGAGGGAGAGAAGGAGAGAAGAAAGAGGTGCATCATGGGAAGTCTCCCCACAGTCTAGACAGCGTAAATAAGGGCTGGTTCAGGACTCATCCAAGCCATGACTCACCGTTAACATGTACAAACTGAGATCGATCTGATAGATAGGATTTAAACCAGCTTAGTGCTGTTCCTTTAATACCAATTACATGTTCCAGTCTCTGTAATAGAATGTGATGGTCATTGGTGTCACTCAGCACTAAGATCTAACAAGACAAGTCCATTGTCTGATGCAATTAAAAGGTAATTTGTAATTTTCGCCAGTGCTGTGTCTGTGCTATGATGCACTCTAAATCCTGACTGAAAATCCTCAAATAAACTATTGTTATTTAGAAAGTCCCACAACTGAGTGGTGACTGCTTTCTCAAGGATCTTAGAGAGAAAGGGAAGGTTAGATATAGGTCTATAGTTGGCTAAAACCTCTGGATCAAGAGTGGGCTTATTATTTCACACTGTAAAGAATTATTTAATTCTTGTGACCCACAAAGTCACAGCTAATAGAAGCATAATTTAAATCAACAAAGAACATTTCCACCCTCCTATAGACAAGGATGACACAATGACTCAGGATTTTTTTCACATTCTATGCAGTAATTTATATAAGGTGACTGAATGTCCTTGCAGTTATTTACTACATTACCTTTACTTTAAAAGACAATTTCATTGGTAAGCTTCACTGTTCATGTATGTTTTATGTTACATACGATTTACCATACACACATATTGCTATGGGATGTCGATTGCTTTCCCCTATGTGTTCAGACGGCAAAACATCTCCTTGTCTGTGAGTCATCAGTATGAATAATCACACCTTGGGCTGAATGTTTGTTCACAGTTCCCCAAAAGAATGCCAATTTAAGGAAGGCAAAGTGAAGGACGGCCTGCTTCTCGCCTCGAGTGTTTGAAGGGTGGCAGGCAGCGGCAGTACACACATGCTGAGAGTGGAGGACAGATCAGGAAATTAATATGTGCTGTCGGTGGAAAATATACTTTGTAGGAAATCTATGTTTCTGCCTGCATTCTGTATCAATATGTAGTGAATACGAAGCAGCAGCAATTTAATTAACATTCTCCACCATTTAACATGTAATTAAAATTTAGCTCAGTTTTCCACTAAGTTGTTTCTCTTGATCAGTCAAGAGATAATGTGCTAATTAGCTTTGTGAGGGAATTAACCTGAAATCAGGTAGCAAGAGGTACAACAAGGAACGGATACATTACGTGACTGAACGTAAGTTACAGAAAACAACGGCAACGTTCTTTATACATGAAACATTTATTACACACACAACTACTAGACACACAAAGGAATGGATAAATGGAGGCATGAATGTTATGAATATGGCAATGAATAATTGATAAATGATAGAGGACCAGTGACAATCACCCTTTATCAGTTCAGCAACTGAGAGAAGCTTTGGGAAGCACTTGTGAAATACTTTACAATTCCATATCATGATTAGGCTACATTGAAGGGAGATTCTATTCCTGACCCACGCTAAATTGCTTGTTAGTAACCTATTAGCATCAACCCAAATATAATACAGGAAAAGTAATGTTTTCATCTGGTGGTTTAGATAGCCAGAGGGCAAGTTGCGCTGGAAGGGAGGAGGGAGGCGCAGTCGATTTTCTTGTGTGGGCAGCTCTACATGTTTGGATGCACTGAGTCCCATGCGCAGTTCGACCAGCGATTCCTCTTGTGGAGCTCCTAAGACCTTGGGCTTCTTCAAGCATTGTCGGCCCCGCGATGCGACTTGGCTGGAATCGCTCTCTAAGGCGGATCACATCTTGCATACCCACTTGGCTGGGTGTTCTGTGGCCGTGATGGCTTCCAGAGTTTGATAAACTCACAGTTCGTACTTCGTCATGTTAGAATGCTGGATGTCGGCCTTCAACACGTTCTGGGCGGCTCAGTATTCAGTTGATTCTCCTTGGCCCACCCGGGGTCTGAGGAGAAGTGCGGACTGCGCAGCAGGAGGACACACGTGCAGGAAAGGGCAGAGGGCAAGAGAGCTGGGCTCCGGACAGACGGCCTGCAGGCCACCGTCTGGGTGAGTCACAGAACTTTAAGGGTCCGCAAATTATTGAAGAGAAGAGCGCATTGAAGAGAAGAGAAGACTTGCTTGGGCTTTCTCTGTTTTTGTAGTCATCTGTCCAGGGGGCAGTGATGTGATGTCATCGGCGCAACACTTCACTCCTACCCCAGATCTGTTCTGTCTTAATTATTTTCCTGTACTAATTTCTCCCTCAAGAATCAATTGTTTTCAAATCAAAGACACTATATGCATACATATACTTATAACAGCAAATGAGGAAGTACAATGAAATCAATACAGGTCCGTGTTATGTCCATATTCTTTACAGGAATGTCTTTTGTTTGTCTCTGAGAGGCATATAGAAGAAAGGGGAAGAACCAACCCCTTAGCAGACACACATTAGGTGTGACATTTGACATTCCAATTTACATCTCCTTTCTGGATTAGTTCAGTTCCTGTTTCAAAATCAGCATGTTGAAATAAATCTTCACATTCTTCCTATAACATTAATTAAACATGCTATATCAACTAATGTACATTTGACATTGACAACTGCAAAGTTGGTTTCTTTTGTTCCTTGTTCCCTTTATTGATGAAGTCCAGATATCATCCCGAGGGGGGATTAGTGATGGTCATAAATTGGCTCACTGTCACTTAACTTTTATTGGTGCTCTCTCTGAGTCCTGGCGGGGGTTGTTTTATGACCCAAAAGGAGAGTAAGACAGGATGTTTGGGGGAAGTTTATCTTTCAGTTCTCACAGAGCTTGTTTATGAGTCCAAGGAAGGCTGTTTAGGAGAGGGCATCAGTTTTCTCTGGAATAGTTAAATTGTTCATAATCACCATCACAATCTTACAACTTGGAGGGTGCCCATGTGCTCAACTGGATTTGAAAGTTGAGAGAAAACACATCCAACAGGAATATACAATTCAATTCAATTCACTTGGGCTTTACTGGCATGGAAAACAGATGTTAACATTGCAAAAGCATGTGTGAAATAAAAACATATAGAGAAAAAATGTGCTATTAAAATATATACAGATAAGTAAGATAATATAGTAAAAATAATAATAAAAAATACTGACTTGCAGTTAAGAATACAAATACAAGTAAGCAAAAAATACATAAACATTGCAACATTTATTTATGAATGTGTTTGTGTGTGTGCGTGTGTGTGTCTAGGTCATTCACTGTGCCTCAGGTTGTGGCAGCACAATATGCCCTGTCTCTTTCTCCTAGGAGGCTATTTAGCTCTTTGAAATCTGAGATTACAGAGTTGAACCTCACCTGTCGAACAGTGACCACATATTCTTTTTCTTTTGGTTGCCAGGATTTTTTGTGTCTTCCTTTTTCGATTGCCAGTTTGTGGTCACTGAGCCTGTAGCTGGTTAGGATCTGTCTCTGCTTTCTATCTCTGACAGTAGAGACATATTCTGCCAATTTATAATCTCTTTTAAGGGACAGATAACATTCTGATCTACTTTGGTTGTTAGTTTCTTCTTTCCAATGTTCCAAAAAAGGTTTCTTTGCATTGCGTTATAATTTGGTTTACTCTGATTGGTGTTTGGAAAGCAGTGTTGTTGTGAGACTGGTCAGAGTATGTCTGAGAGGGGGCAGTTTGTCTCAACACCAACTGACATAGGGGACTCTTTTGCTGTATTTCAGTCTAAAGCTGTGAACTGAAATGCACAATGCTGCTCCCTGCAGAGATTTACTATTTTAACCTTCACTATTTTTGACTGTGTCTTTTTTTACTGTATGTGTCTGTGATGTTGTGTACTTTTTCACTTTTTCTGTGTGTGTGTGTGTGTGCATGTGAGCATGTGTGTCTGTTTGTGTTCATTTCAGCACCACCTGCATCTCAGTCACCTCTCTGCGGCAGATTTTCCACTTAACATGATAGAAATGCCTTTGGCCATGAATAGCACATTTACTCTCTACTGAACCTCAGGCAAAGTATTACATGATCGGTTTCCACTGCTAGAATATTTTAAAAATGGAAAAGGCCTGTATTCCTTCAGGAAGTAGAAGCTAGGGAAGCAGCATGATTTTAAGGATTGAGAAAAAATGCTGGAAGAGACAGAAAAAGAGGGAAGATCAACAAAAAAAGGAAAAAAACAGCCGCAGCAGTCAGTAATGATTTGCGTCCCCTCCAGAATCGCAGTTGCTGGGAGGGGAGAGAGGGGAGAGAGGGGAGTGTGCATTTGTGCGTACAAGTGTCTGCCTGCTCATGTGTGTGTCTGTGGGTGTCAGCGCATATGTGTGTCTGAGGGCTGAGTGTGGAGGGGCTAATGGAGTGTTGATTGCCTGGCGGTAAGCAGGCATCAGTGGGTAATTGCAGCTCTACGGTGTAGCAGCTATAAAATGAAGACACATTTTACATTCGATCACTGAGCCTCCAATATGGATGCACGTGCATGTGGTGGTGGGTAACGGAGGGTTAGCGTGTGCATGTAGTCCCTTAGATTTAACAATTGACAGAGTGATATTAAGCAGCAGGCCACAAAGAAATTTGCACTGACACCTTACACCTTGCCTGGCTTGGTGTTCATATGTGTTTCAGAGTATGATTGCAGGCTGTTTTCAGTCTGTTAAACAGTAGGTTTAGAATGGAGTTGCCCGATTATAAGAGAGTGAAGGTAGGCATTGTGTAGAGCCATGCAGAAGAAAACCAAAAGGTGGAAAGCTAGAGGTGGAGTTAATATGTCCTGCCCTTTCTTTTTCCTTCTGTTTTCTCTCCCTTTGCGCCTGGTTGAAGTCTCCCCTTGGTGAACCTCACTCTTGTTGCCAGGCGACAAGGTTGCCTGGGAGCAGGGCTTTGATGAACAGTCACAGTATAATGGAGTTAGCCCTTCCAACATACTGAAAACAGGGGGACGGACAGGCGGACAAACGCATGCATGTGTGCAAACACATGCCAGAGTGTGGCATGTGTGCAGCCAGAGCAGAGAGGACACAAATGCACCCAGTGGAGCCGTGTCTGGGATTCTAAAGCTGCAGCTTTGGCTCAAACCAATGCTCACATTTATACAGTATTAAAGGGTAATTCCGGTATTTTTAAACTTGGGCCCTATTTTTACATATTTTGGGGTCTAAATGACTAATAGGTACCAAAAGTTTTGAAATTGGTCCAGTAGATTGCCTGTGCTGAAACAACATTATTTTAAAGGATCCCTACAGAGATAGACCTCTTTGTTAAAGAGTAAAATCCTTTTTGTTTAACCAGAAACCGAAGTCTCGTTCAAGGAGAAGTCGAGAGTTGAGTTGTTGCAGGAAGGCGACGGTGGAAACGTGAGTCAGTAAGTCATCTCTTTTACAAAAAGGCCTATCTCTATAGGGATCCTTTCCATAATGTTGTCAGAAACTTAGCTTAGCTAGGCTCACATTACAGGAGTTTTTGGCCTATTTATCCCCAATTCACCTCTCCTGACAATCGGAGGAGAACTCTGGTCTGGGACTGGTACCAAGTTTTGGCCCAGATTATCTGGTAATGTGAGGGGTTTACAGATCCAGTCTTAAACCTTCTGACGTGCTCGCAGACTCATCGGGGCCGCCCCGATAATATCAGATATGTTTGATATTTAGGATTTTAAATCTTGATGAATCTTGACGTCAGTAAGCGGGCCCACAATAGCTAATGAGAGAGACAAGTCTACAAGGAGACGGTGATGCTGACAGTGTTGCCAAGCAACGGTAAACATTCTACCTCTTGAGGCAAATTTTCGCTAGCTACTATTGACATTTATTGAAACTGAAACTGTTAAAATCTCACCTCCAGTTCTCTCTGAAGACTTGACAACCTGTGTTGACCGCCCCCCCAACCATTTCCTCATCCAGACTCGTGCTTCTGCTTTTGTTTCTTTCTCACTGAAAATCATTAACGTTACCAAAGCAAGTTGTTGCACCACCTCTGTCTCCATTTTTTGTTTACATCTGCTCCATCTGCTCACGTGAGGTGGTGTATTGGTCCCTCTGGCACGATAATCTTAATAATATTGTGTAGTGCCATTATTTTCAAATCTTTTAGTGTGAGCATGTTTGAGATTAGAGAGAGAAACATCTGTGAAGTTTCTCCTTATGTGTGTGATGCAACCTGATTTCACAGTTGGTTAGGATTTTAAAACTCCTGTAGTGTGAGCCAGCTTTAGAATAACAATCTGGGCCTGTCAGTGTCAAAAATAAGCACTTTTAGTGGACATACTTTTGAACGGGTGCAATTGCCCCCACAGATTACGTTGCAGCCATTGCAGCCCGTTTAGCGGCTGAGGCGATCTACTGGACCAATTCCAAAACTTTTTTTTACCTATTTTTCTGCTATTTTCCATGACCGACTGAAGTTGTTTACTCCCTGTGTTTTCAAAAATCTATTAAAACATTTCACAGAAATATTCTGCTGCCTTGGCAAGGAACGGAATATTTTCCTATGATTACTTTACTAGGACCACTTGTAAAATATTTTCATAATACTGCTCTATCCTGCATTTATGCACGCACTTTATATCCTGCACTTGCTTATTGCACTTCTGGTTAGACCTAAACTGCATTTCGTTGCCTTGTTCTTGTACACGTGTAATGACAATAAAGTTGAATCTAATCTAATCTAATCTAATGAAGGGCCCCAGCATACCCATGGATGTGGTAATTAAAGAAACGTCTGATCGATCCAAGTAATGAAGTGTCTAACACAAACGCCACTGCCTGAAGCTCAGCTGCTAACATGTGGTTTCCATATCTCTTTGCATTCTTAAATTAATAGCCTAATCTACAACTTTTTCAAATAACTGGCCATATAACTGGCTATTTTTTTTTACTCTCACTCTCTCTGTGTTGAACATGATAGTGATTCAGACTCAGATTCTGGTTCATAAAAGCTTTTACAGTTGCTCTAGGAAAAGTTCCTCTGGCACACATAAGAGATGTGTTTTACATTTCCAATGGCTCCAACATCATTTCAATTACAGCTGCAGGCTCACAGCCGCAACTCTCACGGCCTTTCCAGTCAGCTGCATACACAGATGCACACACCACTGACATTTATGTTTGGGTTATGATAAGGGGCTGTGAGAGACCTGCCTACAAACATGCAGCTGGTAGTGGAAAAAGTACTGAACTTGACTTGTAAAAATATTAGTACTACCATGGAATAATAGTCCTGACTAACTGATTTTTTGGCATTTTAGGGTTATCAAGCTGTAAACACAACACTGGCATATTCTCAGCCTTGAAGATGATATTGGGAATGTTAGCAAGCAGTTGCCTATCAATACATCCAGCAGATATGGAGCAACAGTAATATTCATTTGGAGTTGTGTTTCTGGCCACCCGACAAGTCTCATATTTACTCTCCTTTTAGCTCTGTTTTGGTCTCCACTAATATGGAGCCAGGACAGTGACTTTAAAATGTGGCATCAAAAACAAAATTTGGCATTGAAAACAAAACCTTAACTGAAAAAGCAAACTCTGGCATTAAAATTCCATTTTATTTTGATATTTTTTGCATTCTGATGTGTTTTTCAATCTTTCAGTTTCAACTTTCACAGGTGTGGAGAGGAGGGGTTTGAGGGGAGGGGGTAAGGAGAGCGTGATTTACATTTAATCTGCATACTAAGGAGAGAATGTCACTCTTTCTTAACCAGCCGACCTCTCGTCCGCTCCGAAGTCCCTGGCATCACCGCACACCTAGCATAGGGCAATGGCTTCCCACGAGTTCACCTGGAACTCTCACACAGCAAGTAAGTCTCTGCTGCTGCTGTTTTTTCACACAGAACTTGGCTCGGTAAAGTAAATTTTTAACTGACGTTATGCTAGTCTGACAGAGGTCCGCTGGAACAAGAGTTAACCTTAGCTAAGACATGACAGATGGCTAATGTTAGGCTCTATGTGAAAAACAACGGCAGAGCGAAACAGACTTACTTGTGGTTTGGGAGTTCCAGGTGAACTTGTGAAAGCCATCTCTGTAGATGTGGGGTCATGTCAGAGGAGTACTGCGGTGAAGCCAGCTGCAGACCAGGGTAAAAAAACAAGGGTGGATAAACTCCTCATATAATGTGCATGCCAGCTAAGCATGATGTTAGGACCACTGGCAGTCCACCATTTGAACTTGTTCATTTGTGGAACTTTAACTGAACTTTTATCAGCATTCCACAATGTTTTTACTTTGTTTATCTTTTAATAAATGCTTGTGTATAATTATGCTGGTTTCTTTAATGTTGCACAAGAGTGAATAATTTGCCAACCTCTTCTATGTTGAACTCCAAATCCTTCAACCTACTAGCTATTGAGAGTAAATCTCATTATAGTTATTAATTTAATTATTAATCAGAGTCCCAAATTCCCATTTCTCTTCTTTTAGAGTGGTGCCCCCCAAAGATTCATTAAAGTTATTATTTATGATTATCTTTGATAATTCTAATTAACTGATTGCACCTACACAGTTTGGTGACCGTTTAACCACTGTAAATCCCAACAACAGGCTACAGTATGTCTGTCATCACTGATGAACCTGGTTAATATCTCTGATTAACAGTAGTTTTCCAACATTTTTTTTCAAATTCCTTCAAATTGACCATAATATTCAGTTTCAAAAATGCTTTACAAACTTTTTCTTTTAATCTGCGTGCTCCTGCGAGGTAAGCACACGCTGCAGATCAGACTGTTAATGCGCAAAGTGGAGAAACAGTATAAAACAAAATAACAGAAAAACAATGAATGGATGATACGGACTCAGGACCCGACTTCATGAGTCATAAACTTTTTTAGTGTCCTCTGGAAACGCTTCTGTTGTATTTTCAGCGCATTTCTGTGTTTGGTTGTGTTGTGTGTATTTGCAGCGGGTTTCTGTATTTGCAGCGGGTTTTCTAAATGCTGCACGTGTTGTCAAACTGATGAAGATGTTTTCCTAAGTTGCTTGTATTTTGTCAATTTGCATGTGTTTTCTTAAGTTGCAGTGCGTTTGCCCTTGTCGGCCACTGAATACAATGGCTCTTTAAAGCACCATTAAAGATTGTTCACACCATCAGCTTATCCTTACAACATGCGATTTTACTTAAAATCTACTTGCAAGTACTGAAAATGTAATGACCTCCATATGGTGACAGAAGCCACATACTTTTATTTCCTGTGGTAGACATATGTCTGTGGTTCAGTTATTTATTTAGATATTCAGTCAAACTCCCAGAAGTGGTGCACGACAAATCACATTCCTGTAATGTTTCCACAGTGAATTAATGCAAATATCTGAAATATGGCCTAAAGCGTGCAGTATGTTAATTCAGACATAACAGATTGTAGTGTGAGAAGTCAGCTCATGAGGAAAAGTACACAGGTTAATTTGGATTAATGCTGTATGTGCTGGAACTGAACTTCATGTTAAATACAGGTCAAAGTGATTCAGCTAGAGTGCAAACAGATTAACTGTGGTGTTCAGCTCTGGCATGTGTATAGTGTTATGCAGCCAGTAACTGAACCAAATTGAGCTATTGGTATCTGTTAATTCTGTTATGTCCACCACACATCTTTCGGTTTATGTACGTAAAATTA
This sequence comes from Siniperca chuatsi, assembly GCF_020085105.1. Classification (NCBI taxonomy): domain Eukaryota; kingdom Metazoa; phylum Chordata; class Actinopteri; order Centrarchiformes; family Sinipercidae; genus Siniperca; species Siniperca chuatsi. The sequence continues at coordinate 5,851,060 of NC_058063.1, read as the reverse complement.
CTAGGTGGTCAAAAGTATACCATATCATGGCAGTAATTCAGGGCAGTTAGTTTGTGGTTGTTCACTTATGAAGGTTATTATGTATGTTTGGGTGCCACTTTATCTTTAGGAGTGATGGAGTCAATTTTTGTGACTCTGACAGTCAGAATCAGTCTTCAAATCAACATTTGGAAGTCAAGAACGTGAACCATGGTAATAAATAAATTCATTTGATACTGAATTGTCCATCTGACCCTATAGTACTTGTGCCAACTAATAATGGTAATAGATTAAATAAAAATTTAATAATACACTGTCAATCTATGTGGATCTCCTACGAAATAAAGCACACTCTATCTTGTGTAGCATTTACTTGGATTTAATGATGAATACAGTTGGTCATTGTGATTTACAGTCATTTCCAAACAGCTAGTGTACTACATAAACAGTTATACTTCTATACTGGCATTTCTGTAGTACTGCTAATGTTCTGTTTTTATAGTGCTAAGGAGCACACATCCCCTCTCTTTTTATTCTTACCTTTTTCCTGGGAAGGCACAAGCACTTATGCAAGAGAGACCCTGTAAATGCTTAGTTTCTTTTCAATTGCAGGGAGGTGCTGTTGCCATGTCTATTGCCTTGCAATAAAGTGCTGAAAGACAAAAGGCAGAGACCCACTACATTTCTTTTCATTTAATGTTTATTTGATAGAGACAGATACAGTTTACACAGAAAATTGCGTGACAATGTATCACAGCATTTATAGCTACTGCTAATTTCCAGTGCCTGTCCCTAGAAGATATAAAACATATTCACAGATAACAAAGATGTGAAAGAAATTATGTGGTACATTTTGTTGACCTTGTAGGAACAGCAGTGCGACTTTCCGGCATTCTCATATATACACGCCGACACATACACACCCCCACCCCACACCCCTACACACGACTACATGATTAACTGGCTTTTAAGAAATCTTTAAGTTTAATTTTAAAACATATACACAACAGAAACAACAGGAGAGAGAGAAAAGTGTGGTTAGCCACTGATTGTGAGCAGCATTTGAATGCAGGGCATTGCAATAATGAGATGCCTTTGTCCACTGCGCCAGCAGGATGAGCTTTCCTTAAAGTTTTATTAATCCTTATAAGTTTTAAATGTTCTGCTCTCTTTAGCCAGTCATTCTGTTTAAAAGCCCGGCTATTCAGCAGCTGGGGTTAGGGCTTCATTTTAACAACTGTCTTATCTTTTCCTTCCGCTATATAGTTAGTATATTCTTCTCCCCATGGTTCACAGTAGCTAATTCTTTTTTCTTCAGTGTATTGAGGTGATAGCTACAAGTCCATTCATTCAATGTTTGGTTGGCCACAGTCACTGTCAAGTTCCTCCATTGAGGCAGGTATTGTCAGGCACGCAAAAACTCATCTTGATACCCTTGAACACCTTTAGCCACTCAGAAAGAAAGAGAAAGAGAAATTCGACCCATACAGTTAGATTTTTTTTCCTCATCCTCAGTTGTCCTGCACATTTTAGGCTGGTAAAAAAAATGATAGCGGCGTGGATGGTTATCGTTTGCAACCGGTAATAGAGACTCAGAGTCAGAAAAGTCCAGTTTGGTGGTGTGAAAGTTTCTGATTAAAACAGCCGTGCTAAGGTATTGCCTTCAGTTTGATACCCAGAAGTACATTCTAAAAACTTTCCCTCTGCAACTGTTGTAGTGAATTCAATGTTATACATTACTGTGCTTTTGTGCTTTGAAAAAACTGAAAACTAAAACCCAGAGTTTACTGCTACTATTGTCCCACTGTCTTTCACTTTTTTGTAGCAACACAGGCCAGCACACCTTTCAACAAGGAACTAAAGTATAAAGCAGCGCAAAATATAAAATAGAACGTATTTTTGCAAGAAAACCACTAATATGTTTTTATTTGATTTGGCTTGGACCCAAAAGCACAACTCAAAAACCAAGTAAAGTGGGATAAAATATTCTCTTTACTCAGAGTAGGCAAACCAGGCAGGCAAACAAGAAAGGCAAACTTAACCAGATAAGGGCAGACAAAACTGCAGAAATCCAAGGTACAGGCAGGCAGATGAAGTAGCTGACCCACTAAATGAGGAACACACAAGACAATCCAACAGGGAACAAGTGGAAATGGGCTGGTATATATATTGCAGGGATAATGAGGGAAGTGGGAACAGGTGAGCAGGTGGGTGGGACAGGGTTATTGCAGGTTAGGAGGGAGTGGCGGGGTCTGAAATGACAAGAGAGTGAGTATGCAGGTAAATATACAGGCTGGGAGAGGAAAATGTCAAGAATCAGGCTAATATTGTGACAGTGGCCACAATAAGTGGCCCACAGTGAAAAACCCTTGCTGTGTTTTCACACTGCATCCAATCAATGGTCCACTGGCTCCACATAGAGCGGAAGTAGTCAACACATTTTTTTTTCAGCCAAAAATGTCTACAACTGAACTTTTTCAAGTAATTGACATCAACTCTCATTTCTATATAAAAATCACAGAAGAATATCCTAATCTTGGAATCTCAGTTCTTTACTTTAATTTGAAAAGATACGGGGACAAATGTTTCAAAAGTAAAGTCACACTTTCTATGTTGCAGAGATTGCCGGAAAGTTCTGGAGTATTTTTATGTTTACTTTTACTGTGTAATTTCAGTTTATAACCTAATTATCCCTCACTAGCTAGCTATGTTACCTTATCAAAATGATGTAATGTTATTAAACATTACACATGCCACCATGGCTGAGAACAGATCAATCCATCAACCAAGTTGCTTGCAGAACAAATGCTTCGAGTTACTCACTCCAAGCCAGAAAGAGAAAGTAATTTTCTTTCTTCTCCCTTCCTAATCCCTCTCTTCCATTCTTCTCAGTGTCACCAGCAATGTAAATAATTACCCATAGTACTGAGAATGAAAAACAAAAAGAGAAAAAACTCCTACACAAACATCTCATAAACCACCACCCTGTCAAAAATGAGCCACATTCCCAATTGCAATTTTCGATCTGTATGTCAGTGTATTGCTGAAAGTAGTAATTAGGTTGTCATGGAGACATAATAAACACCACACACACACACACACACACACACACACACACACACACACACACACAGAGAACCTCCGTGTTCATAAGTGCCATTATGAGTAAGTTGATGGCAGCCACAGCTGTGTGCTATATGCCTTTACTCCTCCCACCAAAACTATGTTGATTATGTATTGACTTAACTTTTTTATCCCCTAAATAGAGAACATACACATCACTGACAGGTCATTTAGATCTAAATATGTAGCTAGCGTAGCACTGCTGTTTTCTAACAGACTTGTTACTGTACATTGATATATCCTCAATTTGCAAATAACCCTGCAAGATCATTATCCTTTCTTCCAACCTTTCAACATTCTTTTGTTTTGGAATTGTATTTTGATCTACAAATATTGCAATGCATCATATGAATCAAATATTGCATACTACATTGTGAGGGATGCAAGAATGCAAGGAACACCTACTGAACAAGACCTCCAGTGATGGTGCAAGATAACTGTATGGGTGCCTGAGCAGAGATTAAGGTTTAGGTATGCATACTTTGAAATGGGCCGCTGCAAGAGAATCTCTGGGTAGATAGCTTTTTGAGGTTTGGAGATAGGTCTTGGTGACATTTGGCAGAAACTCCACAAATGAATGAGTCAGAGATGGGACAAGGCTAAATGGGGAAAGGCTGACAGCATTACTTGGGCAGAGGAAAAGTAAGAGAAGCAGTGAGTGAGTGAAAGAAATGCTGAGAAGAAAAAGACAACAGTGACCAAAGACCCTCACGTGCAAACAAGCGCAGAAAGAAATCTGCCGCTCATTTGGCAGGAACTGGCAGACCCTGACAAGTAGGAATGAACCGCAACAGTAAAGGGATTTGAAGCTCTATCTTCCCATCATCAGTCTCAATCACCCATGGCTCTTGTTAGGCCCCGACCATCAGCCACATGCAGAGTGGCTAACTAGCATCCCACAGTTCCACTTCCAATATGACAGTGTCCTTAACAGCATCAGCATGGTGGAGAAGAGAGTAACAAGGGTCTCACATGCAAGAAAAAAAATGGAAGTATGCGCATTTCACTTGCAGGCATATAACCATGCATGTGTTCATGCACACACACCACAATCAAAATAAAAGTATGGTTAAATTTGTATATATATATACACAGATACAAAATAATGCATTTACACAATTTGACAACAAAGCTTAATACATAACACGTTTTCCTTTAACCCTGATTATGTTAGACAAAGCACACCCACTAGACTTTGCATTGCTATGCTCAATAATTGGCAAGAATTTGCATGCTAATCTGTATTTTATTTCATCAAAATGCAAAATCTGTTTGTATGTGACCTGATAGGAAAGTAATTCAGATTAAGCTACAGGATCTTTCCAACCTACCTAAATCTTGGTTCTCACACAGCAACAGCATTCCTCATTTGCATAACAACATTTTCAACGTTTATCTCACTGTCCTGGTTTGATTCACTACTTTGTCCTCAATGAGGATTTCTTTACTTTTGTATCATGGTAAGACACTAAGTTCTCATAATAATAAAAAAGAGCACAGACATATGAACATACTTTAACATCTTTCAGTCCCTTACTCAGCCATACAAGTTTTGTATATTACAGTAGTTATTTATTTCAGTGAACTCAGTTATTCATAAGGTGTACCAATGTATACGATAAGAACGTACCAATATATTTAGATTCTATGTTTAGTAGTATATCTAATAATTGAGTTATCTCTTTCATTTATGTAACTTAGTAGCAACAACCCACAGAGATGTGTGGGCTTCAGCTGCTGTGCAAGCAAAAGTTTTGTATTTCAAATCATCATTCCCTGTTTTGGGAGATGATTTTCTGCCAGTGACAATGAAACGCCAACCCACAATTTTAAACATGCAGGATGTAAAATGTGTATGTCTATCTTAGGCCGTGTTCACACTTGTAATTTCGTTCACTTGGTCATTCACCTATTCACTGGACACTTTTGGTGATCTGTCCTGCAATCATCATGCAACATTCTGGTAACAGGTAACTGTGGGTTGTGAGCATGATTCGTCAAGACTGCAACTGGACTTCATCTTTATCATTTTCAGCTGGTCTTGTTGTGGTCTGGACCAAAATCAAACTAAAATCATTCTCACCTCAAATTACAATAAGGAATAGTCCCCAAATTGAGTTTAGATTGCTCCCTGAGTATTCTCAAAGCCTGAAGCAAACCTGACAAGATCTGAACAAAAGTGCAAGGTTTTAAATCTCTTTCTCAATTGGACATAAATATCAATCTCTCAATCTATACCTGCTTACTATTCCTACAAAACTGGCTTTTTTGCAGAATGTGTTAGTATCACACAGACTCAGTCTCAGTTTCAGGTCCTGCTTTTACGTGTGTAGTTGAGGTCAGGTGTATCTCTAGTGCATCTGTAAAGACTAAGGGGGTCCTTGTCAGATGGTGGAACTGTTTCAGAAACCCCCTCCCTTCACACCTTTCTGACATCAGCTTGGGGGGGGGGCGCTGTGTCTGATCTGTAATTTTCCGAAATCTTTTTTATTTTTTATTTTTGGGCCTTTTGCCTTTATTTTGATAGTGCAGTTGAAGATAGACAGGAAAGGGGGAGAGAGAGAGTGGGGGAATGACATGTAGCAAAAGGCCGCGGGCTTGATTCGAACCCGGCCCACTGCAGAACGGACTCAGTCTTGGTACATGGGGCGCACGCTCTGTCTATCTACAACACTATGAATGCCTTCCGGGAGAGACTGTCTGAAAATGTGCGCCATTATCCACATATTTAAACAATTATCACATCTCACCCCTCATTATTACAGCTGGCTTTTCACTACGCCTTCGAGTGTGGCTGTTTGGAACAACTATAAACACTTTTGCCTTCCAACAACAGACAACATGTTGTACAAAGTTGTTCTTTTCTAGCACAACCCTGGCCCTCAAAGGTTTGTTTTGATTTTGGCTAGTATACCTATTGGTACAACACAGTCTCACGTCAGTTCGAGAAATAGTCACAAAAATTGAATCTATCGATTTGTGGACATGGACACAAATTTTAAATTTTTTTCGTGACACTCTGCACAACTTCAAACTAATGTATTTCACTTGGAAGTATCACTGAACCCGACTTCCTCCCTGCGCTGACTTTGTCGCGCTATATACTACACTATTAGTTTGAAAGCAGTGCAGTGTCACGAAAAAAATGGAAAATTCATGTCCATGTACACAAATCTATAGATTACATTTTGTGACTATTGCACGAACTGCTGTGAGACTGGGTTGATTGGTAATAGCAACAGTGGACTTACCAAGATAACCACTGAGATATGGGAACAAACCTCCAAATTTGATAGATATGATCGGCAATAAACCAGAATTATCCCTTAATGTAGTGCTGTCTTTGTTGCAGCAATAATCTCATAGTTGATATAACTTTATATTTGCCATAAAAATCACATCTCAAATAAACATTGCATTTTAAAGATATTTGTACACATACTTGAAGTCTCTCATCTGCCTTCTTATTTCTATTTCCACAGGAGGAAAATGCCCAGTGACCACAAGCTGAAGCTCCTTAGCTGGCCTTTCTCTCCTGATTAGGATCACAGCAGAAGGAGGTGGGAGGGAAGAGAACAGGCACGAGGAGGAGGTGTATGAAGGAGGAGAGGGCACCAGGGGAGCTCTCTAGGAACACACACCAGTTGACTCTGCTGCACTCTTCACAGTGGGAGCTGTCAATCCAATTATGCCAACAGTCTGGCCCACGAACACAAAGACACACGAACACAAACACATACAGTATGTACACTCTCCACCACTACACTGAACTGCTACATTCCACCCACATGAGTGGCTCATGCACACATATACTCATGTGTACACCCTCAAACATTGCAGACATTTATAGGCACATCTATCTACACACACCTGTACACACACACACACACACACACACACACACACACACCTACACACACACAACTATGAAGACAGCTCCAGCTGAGCCCCTGACTATCACCACATCCCCTACTTGGTGAGAGTATCACAGCAACAACATGTGCAGCAGGGGGTGTGAAACTCTCTCCAGCTAATCAAGGCATGTAAGCACCGGCATCTCCACACATAGCTAGACACTTCAAAGCTTGTGTGTTGCTTGCCTGCCTCTAAATTCCCCTTTCAAATGCTAAAACAAACCCTTTGAACATCCTTCCTGCCCCTTCTTCCTTTTCTCTCTTTCTCTCCATCTCTTCTATCTGTCTTGGCAATCCACCTCTTTCATTACAGCTTGTTTACTGTGAAGTTAACCCTTTTTGTTCCTGATGTGAGCGCAGGCTATTCTTCGTGTGTGTTGCATCCTATTGCATTGCCTGACTGTTGTAATCATGTCCTGGAGAAAGCATCGTAATATCTATTTTCTACCATTTTACACGAAACATGGCAAGTTGTTCTGTTTGCTGTGCCATAAACAAGAGGAATAAACATGAGTGATCTCATTCCAAACAATCCTTCCTTTAATCTAAAGTGGTGTTAAGCATTAAAACTAAATGCAACATTTAGAATTAATCTTTCTACATACAGCACATGGGTGGCCGCAGCAGAAACCAAAAGCCTGGTAGCAGCACCAGTGTCCTAACTGGTCATGCTACCAGCAGCAACTACACATACGTCTACACTTACACCCAGGCCACACCGCCTACCTGAGCAACGCATGCACATCGCATAGAGGAACCTCTTGCTTACTCTGCATGTGGCATGTTCTCTGCAGCCAAAAGTTTCAAAATAACGTTTTTCTCCCTCACATGTACACTGGTCAGATGAGCCTATGTTCCCTGTCAATTGTGAAGTCTCACAAATTTCTTCTCTCTCTCTCTCATCCTCCACCCACCTATTTGGGCTTAGCTCTCTCTCCCATGGTGTCCGTGGAGCTGAGGATGACATGCAAGGCAGACAGGCCAGTCAAAGATATGACTGGGATATTGAGGGGGAGAGAGGAAAGTGGGGAGGCCAGAGAGGAAAACATGAAATATTGAATATGTATTTAACAGCTGCAGAGGACTAAAATATCCTTCTCTGGTAAAGCACTGCTATTTCAGTAATTTTTTTCTTAAAGCTGCACAAGGCAGGGTACACTCCTAAATCATGTAGTGTGATGTGATTTAGGTAAGCTGCACAGCATCTTCATGCTGAAAAAGTCTGATCAGACTGTGATCACTTAATACCACAAGGTGGTAAAGGGAAAGCAGAATTTCAAGCCAGAAATAATACAATGTGATGTCAATTACTTACAAACTATATACAGAACACTGCAAAGTTGTAAAAGAATGTTTAACTGGCCACACACAAACAAAGCAGAGAAATAAAAAAGTAAAACTAACACGTTTTTTATTTCAACTTACCCCACATGTTCCTTTTCCTAGCTACTGATTCTGATCGTTCAATAAACTTGACATATAAGTTTAGCCTGTTGAACAGAATCAGCACTTTTGCTAATTTTTTAAAAAATTATTATTTTTTAAATCACAAAACATATTTTGAAATAACGCTGTTCTAACTTATATTTTGTGCAAAACAAAACTTTACGCAATTTTACATAAAACTCTAGTAATGACATCTATACTGCTGTTTAGTCTACAGACATAACTTAGATTCTGTGTTAGTCCCATGTGAACAGTTTGACCTGGGTTTATCCACTTGTCTCTGCATGACAATGTGACATTTTATGTCCCAAAAAAGATGGACTCTTAAGGGTTAAATTGTATATAACTAAATAACACTTGCTATACAATTGGGTTAATTAAAAGGTTTTTGAGGAACAGTCCAATTCAGGGCTTGACTTCACTCCACTTGCTGTTAAGTCCTTAATATTGACTTTTTGCTGGGAGTCGCTTTTATTTTGTCTACCCAAGTATACCTAGAAAAGCAAGGAATGGCAAAATGGAAGTAGGACGCAGGATGTCAAGGTGCAACCTGGGTTGGAACAGACAGAGTTGAATTCTTCCTTAAGAAGTAGGAGGGAATGGGGTAAAGGGTGTGAGATTAGGGAGAAAAGTGAGAAAAGGTGATGGGTTGCAAATCATTTAGTTGAAAGAGGTGGTATAAAAGAAATAGTGATGAGTTTAAGAGAATAAGATACCGAGTTAAGGGGGAGGGAGGAGATATAGAGGTAGTGTATGGTACAAAGATAAATATGACAGTAGTCTTAGAGGGTGAGGCTAATGGATTTCTCTTGTTCAGCCCTCATTCTTTCTGAAACACATCCCCATCCACCGCAGTTTATATTGAAAGCTCCGGATGCTCGTCACAACCCACTGCCTGAAAGTAATGGTGTTTCACTTCTAATATGAAATGACCGTTAATATGAAATGCTTTTATTGTTGGGATTTCCCATTTCTGTATGATTTCAATTGGCTCTGACATACAGTATGGGTGTGTGATTCACAAGGAGTGGTTGGCTTTCTTTGATATTTTAAACACCATGTATTAGAAATCATGCTGTGAAATTTTTCACCAGATGAAAACTGCACTCACACTCCATGCCTGACGTGACATATGCTAATGAGTTTCATGTGCGTTCCCATGTGTGACATATATCTCATATATATATATATATATATATATATATATGTATGTATATATTTATGTATATGTATATATATATGTATATATAATGATAAATGCGGAACCTCTCTTAGTCAGATAGATTTTTTTATTCAGTGATTTCTCAGCTGAAAAAATTGCTGTCATTGTCTCTTGTTCTGTAATCGCTTTGCTAGAAGGTACATGCCCTTGTCAGCAATTAAACAACTCGAGAATAAACACTGCATCGGCTGCGGTACATCACTTGTCCACCAACAATGTAGCAGTTCATTTTTAACCATTAACATTTAAATGGCTGCTACGATTGATTGACCAAGTTTGAATGGCAATTTTAACACACAAGCGATTCCTCTCATCCCCTATCGGCGCTGATGTTGTCACAACATCGCATCACGGGTGCTTTGCCTTTAATTATGCTTTCACCGTGCACAGTATTTACTGTCAGACACTCCCAAACAGCTCCATTTGTAATAGACTGAAATACAGTGTGACACAATGGCACAGAGAGTAATGGCTGCCTTAAAAAGTAGCCCTTGCTGCATAATGTAAAACGAAGCTAGTCATGGCCTTTTTTGAGACACAAGCATTTGATAAGCTTTTTCTCATTATTATTTCAATCCAAACATATAGCATTTTAATTGTACCAAAATTTCCATCCAACACCATGTCACATGGTCCTAAAAAGTCAATGAATTATGTGTATAAAGCAATGTTTTATATGCTGAAGATCATTTGGAAATGGTATTGTGTTTAATGCTCCACATATAATATGTCTACAGAATCTCTCAGCCTAAAGAGCCATTTGGTTGCATTGAGGTTCAGTGTGTTCAGCTTACGGGGTGATTTAGAAGACATCCATCTATCCATCTTCACATCTATCATCCATTCAGTGTGATGTCTTTATTAAAATTTTCATCTGATGGAGTTTCTGATTTCAGCGCTATTTTCTGTCTGCTCAGCGATGATGGTGAGCATCTCCTCGTGTCTATTACAAACTTGTATTGCTGCTACTAGGAAGATGAATGCATTACATTACATGCCATCAGATGACCAACAGCAATTGCATAACCTTGCATAAACTTAATATGGCCTATTACTACCGCACTACTGAATATGATGCTGAAAATGGTTAAAAAAGTTTTCTTATCAGAGTTTTTTAGTTGTGGAATGTCATCACCTGGTTGAGGACTGCCCATTGTTCCGACGGCCCATTATTCCGAAACCCCAATAGTCCGAAAAATGTCCCATTGGGCCAAAAACCCATTTGTCCAACGCCCATTGCTCAGAAAATACACACTCTCCCTGCAGTTGTTAGTTCAGTGACTGCCGGCCCTGGCAATGGTGCTGAATCGGCACAATTATTATTATTATTATTATTATTTTTGATAGAGGGCTTTGGCCTGGTCTGGTCTCATGAGCATCCACCTCTCTCTTTCTCTCTCTGACACTACAAAACAGAAAACGCTTTCTTGGACTCAACAAATGAACAAGCTATCAGAAAATAAAGATTCAACAAAAAGGCCATCATGGATTTATGTGCTAAGATCAGGAAATGTTTGGTGAGTGAGGGAGCAGTGCACACATATAATCTATAGGCGTATTCCTTATAAAAATACAATTATTAAACATTTCCATCAGATGAGAACTCTGGCTCCACGTGGCTTGCAAGCTTTCTGAATCTTGCTCCTCAGTATAAATGCTGGATTCACAAAAGAGGCTCTGTGGATTCACTTATACCTATTAGTTTTTAATTGATCAGACAGCCAGTTCATTTCATTGGCTGTTGATACTGCAGGGTTGTAAATCATTCTGTTGCGCCTCACACATTGCATGAGCCAGGACTTAAAACTCCCCAATATCGATTAACTAATATCAAACATGTTTGATTTTGTCAGAACAGCCGACAAAAAGACTTTTGGCTATTAAAACAGCTCCGACTGAGTTTTTGGTCAGGATGCAATTTGCTTTAGTTTTCGGGATAACAGGCTGTCGGACAAATGGGCTTTCGGTCCAAAGGGACATTTTTCAGACTATTGGGGTTTCGGAATAATGGACCATTGGAACAATGGCATGGCACCATTTGGGGGATAAGTTTGGGGGATCAAAAAGGTTTGAGTATGTTATGTGTCTATGTAGAATCCAATATCAGTCGAGCTCCAGTGGTGATGTTAGATGGAACTTAAAGCTTCGGCATTATTTTCCTGTTTAGATCATTTAGTCGACTGGTCATTACAGCATCAGTCTAGACCTTGTATGTATGTGTATGCTTGTTTTCTTAATATTTACATAGTTGGTCTTTAGAGTATTATTGTTGAACGTGAACAATGGTATGTAGCTCTTTGTGAAAACAACTGATCTAAAGAGTTTCCCCTCTGGGATTAATAAAGTATTTCTGATTCTGATCCTCAATAGGTGTCTCCTTTTCACATAGTAACTGAGAATCTTAAATGTTTAAAACTGCCAGTGACAAATTGCTCGCAAATTTTCTTCAGTATATTTACATTGTTCTTTTGTAATTATTTAATCAAATGTTATTTGTTATATTATCCCCCAAATATTATTGTCACAAAAAAAACCTTGCAACTTAATATGGCCTACTATAGACTGCAATATTGTTGTGTTATATCTGTTGGCAAAACAGAATAGCAGTTTATTTCTGCTTACTTTATATCAAAGTGATGAAAATAATTTGTGCCAGTATTAGTCAAAGTGTGAAGATCTATCAGATCGATCTCAGTTTGTAGAAGCCAGATGAAACTAATCAGTCAGTTAAACTTCAGGCATGCCTTAAGGACATAAAAACCTGGATGCCCTGCAATTTTCTGATGTTAAACTCTGACAAAACCAACGTTATTGCCCCAAACACCTCCGAGATACATTATCTAAAGACATAGTTACTCTAGATGGCATTGCCCTGGCCTCAAGCACCACCGTAAGCAACCCTGATGTTATCCTTCATCAGGATTTATCCTTTAACTCCCACATGAAACAAACTTCAAGGACTGCCTTCTTTCACCTACAGAACATTGCAAAAATCAGGCACATCCTGTCTCAAAATGATCCCGAAAAACTAGTCCATGCATTTGTTACTTCTAGGCTAGATTATTGCACTTCCTCATCATCAGGCTGCTCGAATAAGTCCCTTAAGACTCTCCAGATGATCCAGAATGCTGCGGCATGTGTACTGACAAGAACTCGGAAAAGAGATCATATTTCCCCAATAATAGCTTCTCTGTACTGGCTCCCTGTAAAATCCAGAGTATAATTTAAAATCCTTCTCCTCACCTACAAAGCTCTTAATGGTCCGGCACCATCATATCTTGAAGAGCTCATAATACCGTATTACCCGACTAAAACACTGCGCTCCCAGGATGCAGGGTTACTTGTGGTTCCTAGAGTCTCCAAAAGTAGAATGGGAGCCAGAGCCTTCAGCTATCAAGCTCCTCTCCTGTGGAATCAGGTCCCAGTTTGGGTTCAGGAGTCAGACACCATCTCCACATTTAAGAGTAGGCTTAAGACTTTCCTCTTTGATAAAGCTTATAATTAGGGCTGACTTGGGTGAGTCCTGAACCATCCCTTAGTTATGCTGCTGTAGGCCTAGACTGCTGGGAGACTTCCCATGATGCACTGAACTCCTCTCCCTCTCCCCCTCTCTCTCTCTCTCCATCTGTATGCATTTTTTATCCCATTAATGCATGTTACTAACTCGATATCTTCTCTCTCCCATAGTTTTGTGCTTTCACGTTACTATCCTCTCTCCTTTTGTCGCTTTCAGCAGGTATTTCTACCTCTGGAGCTGCAGAGACTGGATCTGTGATTGTGGGGCACTTGCTGTCTCTGTGTTCCTGCTCGACAACTGCTACTACAATTGTTATTATTCGTTTTATTACTATTATTATCATTATTATTTATATCACTATCATTTCTATTATTATTACTTTAATAATATTAATATTAACACTACCATTACATTATTATTATTTTAAAATCTAGGTGGAATTTGCACATTGTGCTTTCTTTTAAATCACAAGGTTGGGTTGAATTCCAATGAAGCCATGAAGGCCCTGGATTGAATAATACAGTGGGGAGCCTTTTACAGTATATTAAGTTGAGGTGAATGAATTGAATGTGAGTGAAAATGGAACAGACATGGCTGTCTTTCAGTTCAATTCAATTCAATTCAAGTGGCTGTATTGGCATGACTACATTCAATACAATGTTGCCAAAGCATATCAACCCAAACTATACGATCATAATAAACATAAATAAACAAAAAAACAATAAACAATAACAATACAAAAGGACATGGACAACAAGAGAGGCTTTGGAAGATAGGTGAAAGTAATATAAGATAGCAACCCGTTCTTATTCCCAGAGCATCAAATACTGATGTGGTGTGATGGGTGTCTTTTCTATCTAAAGGATAGTCTGTTCTGTCTCTGCTGCTAAAGCTACAGTCATACTGTAGCCTTCATCCAATGGAGAAACCAGGTTAGATGTACATCAAATGAAAATCACTGGTATGTGCTGTGCCTGAGGGGTTCATCAGTGACAAATGGCTTCCAACCAACTCATGTGTGACGCAGGTGAGGGAAGAGTATATCTACACTTAGCACTCTGATGGCTCCTCAGATGGTGGCTGTGTGTCTGTGTATTGTTAGAGAGACAGATGTAAAGAGACGGAGCTCATAAAAAGCATGTGATGTTGGATCTCTATGGTGACGTGTTCACTTGGTTGTCACGTGCCTGAGTGCTGGCTGTGCTTTGGTGGCATGTGGCCACCCAAACATGAAGTTACATTAAATTGATTCATGTAGAGTGTTGAGCATATGCATAGGTCTGGTGTGACAGGAAACAGGCTAGTGGGAAGTGTTCTGTATGTTTTATCTGTATGTTTGACTGAACTTTAAATTTCAAATGGCTTATTGTTTTGAAGGATAATTCAGGTTTATTACAACTTGGGTCTTATTTTTGTAGTTAATTACAGAGATTACAGAGAATCACAAGAAGAAACCTCCAGGTTAGCCAATCTTAATAAAGAAAAAGGAATGTAAACAGTAAAATGATTAACTGTGTAATTATAACTGTCTATTGTAAACATCAATCAAAATGTATGGACTGACTTTCTTTAACCAGTGTAGTTGTGCACGCACAGTTTTCCTGTGCAGTAAGGAATTATTTCCAACATTTCTGGCAGGCTCACTTTTGGTTGTACCTCTAAATAAAGTGGTTTATCTCCCCGTCTGACATTGTGGTAGTGATATTGCCGTTATCCCAGATCTCAGCAGTACTTTGGTGAGTACATTGTCATCATAACTGATAGAAAATAGTTGAAATACTTGAATTATCCTAACAAGACTAACCATAGCAGCCCTAAAGGCTGTACTTAGGCACAGCAGTGCTTTGAGTGAAATGGTCATCATCTTAGTTTAGTATGTTAGCATGCTAACATTTGCTTATTATAACTAAACAGATCTGAGGTTAATGGGAACGTCAGTTTTGCAGGTTAAAATTATTATTTTTTTTACCAGATCATTCAATTTATTTATTTATATAGCTCCAATTCATAACAGAAGTTATCTCATTGCACTTTTCCTATAGAGCAGGTCTAGACCGAACTCTTTATAATATTAATTACAGAGACCCAACAAATCCCACCATGAGCAAGCACTTGGCGACAGTGGCAAGAAAAAACTTCCTTTAAGAGGCAGAAAGCTTAGACAGAACCAGACTCAATGGTGGGTGGCCATCCGCCGCTGCCGTGTTAGGTTTTGTGGTGTTAGACCAAATTTGTGGACCGACAAACGTTGCCATCCCAAGACATGCTGCTAAAAATATGATACATTGTGAAATACATTTTTCTTGTAAAGTGATATAATTAATATATATTTATATGACCTTTCTGGAAAAGAAGCTAAATTCTACAAAGTTCCATATGTCTTGCTAGCCTGATTGTAGCTTCCAAACCAACACTCCAACCATCTGCTTTACACACATCTTTAGCATAAAGTAAAAAATCTTAACAAATATCAAAGAGACTATCACAGACAAAAATACTTTCAGAGAAAAAAATACATGCACTGAGTGCTTTTTGAGTGTTGGTAACCCTTGGGAAACAAGATGCAGAATAAGTAGCTCTATCATAAAGAAAATGACACGAAGCAATTAGAAGCGATCAGCATTGTGGGAAACAATGGGAACATTTTTCTGTCATGGCACTACAGAGATGCTGTTTTTCATGTTCTCTTCATTTACAAAAATTGTTATCACTGCTTTACTTTTCCCTCTAGCTAGAAGAATGCAGTGAGGAAGGATCAAAATTAACCTGTGTGTCTGGCTGCTCTGAGTGCACAGATTACAATCACAACCAGTTTTAGTGACTCACACCACATGCTGCTGCCTTCAATAGCACAAAGGCAGAATGAAATAGGATTCATTTATGGATTCCCACTTTTGAGTCAGCTTTTAATTGGGTTTTCTGCACACTTAAATCCACGGTATGCTTTGAGATGCACACACACATAAAGCACACACATACACTCACACGGCCAATGAGAAATTAACAGAGTAAGTCCATTACCATTGATTTCTGCTTTTCATTATGCTGGTGCCGGCATTGTGGGGCATTTCACAAAGTGCTCTTTATCACCTGTGTTTTTTTATGAAATGAAAATCATAACCGTGGGAGAAAAACCTTCCATCAGTCGTTGTCAGAACAAGTCCAGCTAAGTCTGCTGGGATATATTCACTGGCATACTGTAGGCTGGAAGAGACATCCACATTCATGGTCAGCTACTGATCTAAGCTTATTTACCTGTAAACTGTTTCCAAAAAGTATCTGGAGTGCTTGGCAGCCATCCTTGGGACTGATTAGTTACTGAGATAAGTGTCAAATATGTTGTCTGTGTGGTCTGACATCACAGCTCGCACCTGTCCATTCTTTAAATTGCTCCTCTGCTTGAGGATTCATGATAGCAATGGCTGATAGAGACAGTGTATTAAAAATTAAAAACAAAAACCAAGAGAAAAGGTGTGAAAAATGTTCTCTCCTGAGTGCCTTTGGTGCTTTTGCCAACATCTCTTCACGAACACCATTCTTTTTACCTGTACTCCTTCTCTTTCACCTATTCCTGCCTTTCTGATCTCAAACGTAAACTCGAAGCCATCCTCCTTCCTTATTCCACCCCCCACTCACACCCACCCTTGTCCTGACACTACCTTTTCTCTGTCTTCCACATCTTTATACCAGTTGCTTCGTCTCTGCCTTCACACACACACACACACCATCCTCTGATTCATACTCCAGAGGAAAGTTTTTCGTCCAACAAAGAAGACGCCTTACCATTCCATATGTCATCTTTGCACTTCACTGTGCCTCAACTTTTTTTTTGTAATTGGATCATCTCTCTTGCAGCAAACCGAACATCTGTTGTTTTGGGGGATTTTACCACTTTACACTTAACATTCACATGTGTTTGAACCTATACAATTGTACCTATTTCCAGGGGTGCTGTTAGAAATTCTGAAATCCCTGAACAGAGCTCCCAGGAAGGAGTATCTATTATTCCTGGTATATTCCAAGGCCTCTGTCCAGGTCTAGCTCATGCTCTTTTGGACTTGGCTGCCTGTTTTGACTGCTTACTTCTTGCCTGCCTCTTAAAACAAGTAAATGTTGTGTTGTCTTTATTCCATCTTCCTTTTGAGTGAGTCATTGTTTTTTTGAGCCATTATAGTAGGAATAAAATAAAATGTTGACTGAATATTTGCACATATTTTCACTGTGAACATTTTGTAAATATACCCAAAAGATGTAAATGGCCTTTTCACAGAGCACATTTGGACATGTCAAATTATGGTCAAATTAAATTAAGCTGCTTCAGTTTCAGGGTCCTGGTGTTGTGCATGCTGGCTCACAGTCACACTGGCTTCCTGGAACACTGAGCACACCTGTGCTTTCCCTACTATGACAAAGGCCCATTGTTGTGAAAGTATAGTAGAAGTATAAAGTAGCATAAAATGGAAACAATCAAGTAAAATACAAGTACCTCACATTTGTACTTAAGTACAGTGCTTAAGTAATTTAGTTACTTAATTGCGTTCCACCGCTGACCTTAACTAAATGTTTTTAAATGCCTAAACTTAACTGTACCTTAAACATGCTTTAGTTTCCATGTGTGGGTATTGTAAGAATAATAAGAAAAGAAAAATATTGAATATTTCCACATAGGTTCACTATGACCATTTTGCACATACTTCTAAAACAGTTTTGCTAATGCAAAATAGTTGTATATTTATGTAATTTTGTAGAAGATATGGCACAAAGAAACCAACTGCATGGTCTTGTTATTATAGCGTTATTAGAACGATACTTAAAAATTATAGAGCAATATTGCTTGTTATTTTGCAAGTACAGCTGATTAGTGTGAATGTATGTATGTAGAGATTATAGATTTTAGACAGGGATACAGTATCAATACCCAAAACTTTCTCAAATGTCCCACTTGTAATTGCCACTAGGAGGCTGACACTTGGATGCTTTCTTCCCAGGCTCATATTTAGGGAAAATTACATTTGACCTGAATGTATCATTCATCTCCTTCCACATCCATCCACCTTTCTCTTAAATCACTCCACATACCCTCTTGGTTTTTAAGTAGCACATATAATGAACACGAGTGATAAGCCCATGTTATGACCTCTGCAGTGTGCTTACAAATCACAGAACCACTGTCACAATATACAGAAACAGTATCTATGTAGATCTGGCATTGTTTACCTGCTCAGGGATATGTGTTCAAATGCTCTGTGTAAATACATAAATAAGCCAGGGCAGTTGTTCCTCAGAGTCAAGTGAGTTACTAACATACCCAGGTATGACTGCAGTATATTTAAATATGTCTGGAGACATGTATTATAATGTCAGTATGTCAGGAAAGGCAACAACATCATGTTGAATTGTGTAAGTGCAATTGTCTCGGGAATCAACACAATCTCAACATTTTTTAAAGATGCAGATGCTGAAGGGGTGTTTTCATGGAAGTGCAGCTAATGGAAGCACAACATGTGGACTGTGAGGGTATGTGTTTGGATGAGGTGGGGTGGTGTGGGTGAAAGGGAAATGTAATATGTGTCTGGGTGGGCCTGCTTGTTGCTATGTTATTAGCATGTTGGTGGAGGTCTGTGTGAGCATGTTTAGTGTATGTATATGTCTGTGGTATAAATGTATGCTCATGTATGAGGTATATAAAAACCATGAAGAATTATATTTCTAGTTGCTCTGTCCCCACTGGCTGTTTATGTTCTCTCTTTCTCTTCTGCACCACACACACACACACACACACACACACACACACACACACACACACACACGCACACACAAACCCACTTCTCAGCATCCTCCCTGTCCATCCTTCCCTCTCCATCATACTTCTCTCCACGGAGCTGCCAGAAAAATGGCTGTCTTTTAAATGGCCCACTCAGCATGGTAAGATAACTCGCTTATCATCAAGGTCTGCTCTCTGCGTAGACATCACACTTGCACACAAAAACATCAACACACAACTGAGGATTTGTGGAAGGCTATGCATTTGCATACCCCATACACACATACAAATTCACTACTAACCCTGAATACATGTTTTTTTGCATACATATAGATGCATGCACACACACAAATACTACACACACACACACCTGCCTGCTCTGAAGCTCATTCCTCATCATCATTTCTAGCTTCTTCCACAACCAGGGCGCCCTTCCCTCCTCTCCCACCCTTCCTGTTTTACCCTGTCTGCCCCATAGGGGAGATTTCACACAGAGTGAAATACAGCGTTGCCAACATATGTCTCTAGCAATCAATTTATGCCACTGGGCTATCTCTCTTGGCTGCCTCTGCTTAATACACTACCACAGAGGGCTGCATGAAGACCGGCTTGGCTCTGTTCACATCATGTTTACAGGCGGAATTAGTCTAAAAAGAAGCATTTGCTTTGCATTGTGTGACTTTGTGCTTTATTTATGAGTGCATTGACAAATGACAATAAGCAGCCAGTTTCAGTGCTTGTCATTTACAGAGTGAGCAGAGTTACTGAAGCAGACGATTGTGTTTGATGTGCTGCCTTTCATTTATGACTGCAGTAATGTGGAAATTGTAATCGCTGGTGCAGAGCAGGTAAGTAAATTTAAGGTGTTGGTTTTTGATATGTGAGGATGTGGTGGTGAACATCAAAAAGGGCTATCTAAATTGCTTCTGGTGTCTTCCCTAAGTGTTTTGTTTTCAAGGTAAAAATGTTTTGTTGAAATTGTAATGATGATCAGTCTAGTGTAATGTTTGTGCTCCCTGTAAACAGCGTGTTGCCCTGCAGCACACCGGTAATTCCTGTGTTTCAGCACCAGTGGAGTGGACAGTTCCCTGTGAATTTTCCCTCTGTTTTTTTTTCTACCAACAAAATAAATGCCCACTTTCAGGGTGAGGGTAATGCATTAAGAACACAGGAAGGAGGAAGAGGGGAAGCAGAGAAAGAGCGAATGAGTGAAAGAGTGGATAAATAATCTAACACAGGTGGCTTTTGTTTTTTTGCTGCTTTTGGAAATATGTCTTGCCTCTTATCTGAGTGGTAATGTAGGATCATTAATTTGCCTGCATTTTCTCTCCATGCTTCTGCTGAAGCCTGCTATTTCAGTCAATTGCCTCTGTTCGTTAAGACAAGTGGCAGGATGGAAAGAGGAAAAATGGTGAGAAGATGGAGCGGTGAAGCACAGATTTATGTAGACTTGCATACATACATACAAAGATAACATACAGTAGGTTGTAGACACACACAAACACAGCTACACACCTACACAGACACAAATTAATTGATTCCTTTCATTCTCTCACATGCACGTACATGCAGACACACACCAGTCTAATCGCAGCTACTGTGTAAAATGGAAAGCTCAAATGAGGAGCTGGGTGGACTGATGGACTGTCTTCATTACGTTCCAGTCTGCCTCTGAAAACCACTGGGAGGAGAGGTGGAGGTAGGAGAGGTTTTAAATCACCATAATCCCTTCCCAGTGCCTTTTCTCTCTTGCTTTTAAACCAGCTCTCTTGCTCTCTTTCCTTGTATCTCTTCCTATTTGTCCATGTTAAACTACCCATGTGAGGAAAATAGGTGCCCTTCACTGTGAAATAACAACAAGCTTCCTCTTCAAAAAAGAAAAAAGGACACTCTTGCAGTCCTTGAGGGCTTCCAAACTCCCAATCAGAATATTCCACTGTGCCATGCATTCATTTATATGAGGCATAGACCCCTGTTGGTACCTCCCCTTATTCAGATCATGGTTTTGTTCTCAGCTTTAAATACTCCTATCAATTAGTGGTGTTCTAAGGATTGCTTAGAGCAGCAGTACTACACGTCAGTGATTCAACCTGTCATCTTTTATAGATGTTGGAGAGTCTAAGGCACATCTGCCCTCAGAGGGACTAGTGTGCCGAATGGTCAGCCGTGAAATCCATTCTCCAGAAGTGGTCCAATAAAGTAGGGAATAATGAGCAATGGGGTGTGAAAATGTGAGGCTTGGCTTAATAACTAGGTCAGTATTACTGCATGCACTTCGTTTATATTGATGATGAGACTGAGAGATCTTGGTAAAGAAGTATTCCTTTTTAGAACACCTGAACACATACAGTGAAGTTTTTATCAGGACCAATTAAACTAACATTGATTCTGTTTTAACCTGAACTGAAAACAAACCAGTGCAGCATTTAATGAGCCTCAATGCTATTTAAACCAGATTTCTTTTCACTAAAACCCTACTATTAAAACATTCTAGTAACAGCTTTCTGTTAACTGTGGATTATACATTTCTGCTCACCAATTACAGGTGGGAGTAACAAAAATAAACTGTACTGATGCAAAAATTACAAGAACAGCCACAGAAAGTGCATTCAAATTGTACCTCTGATAATTATTGACTTTCTAAATATGAACAAATAAATAGGCCTAAATAAGAACAATTATTCACAACATAGCCATAAATGAAACAAAAAGACATGGGACAAAAGCTGAGCACAACAATACAGATTGGCAGTGAAAATTAAATTGAAGGGGTCTAATCTGGAGGACAATTTTATAAAATGATGACTAAAATGAATAGAGTAAAACCAGTCATGATTGTAACCTGAGGGGTTTATCAACAGGGCATTTATCTGGCTAACCCACTGACCATTGTTCTCCACACCCAGCTTGACATCCCCACAGAAGGCAATTTTATGAAGGTCACTTCACGGAAAAGAAATGAAAAGGGTTTCATTGCAGAAAGTTCAGGGTGAGGACCTGCGCTTTATTCAGCTACTGCTGCATTATGCTCCTGTGGATGACTTAGACTTTTCACTTAGTACAATGCAAAGTGGCCTCTGCAGCTCCCAGTTGGACCACATGAATGAGGAGAGCTGGAGCCAGGCCATTGGTACTTTGTCAAAAAGTTCCCCCAAGTTGGATAAGAGCCTCCTGGGAGGCTACACACATCCAGGAAGGTCAGGTCAGAATGTGAATGATACTGTGTCTGAGTAGAATGGTGTTTGTGTTTTTTTTTGTCTGAAATAACAGGAACATGTTTATGTCATACTGTACTAAATTATTTGCAGGACTCCTGGTTTAATTGTATTTTGCACATGTGTTCATTTCATGTTACAGAATTAATCAGTTGTGTCATTAGTTGTCCCAGCATATGATTGTTCCTGACCAAAGTCATTACAAGCTTTACCAGGTAAAATGCTAAAGGTTTGGAAGAAAATTGTTCAGATTTTAACCAATCACAAGGTCTGCATGAAGTGTGTACAAACAACAAGGACGTAACCAACCACTTGATACTGGATTTCCATTCTTAAAAGTGCCATATATGAGAGCTATGCTAAATGGGAAAAAAACTGGATCTTGTGTATTACCATTTCAGTGACAGTTTTTGGGTACTTTAGATATTCAAAATAGATATTTTATAATATCCAAGTTATTTTTTTAAATAAAAGTGTAATTAGAATCTTTTGCCTTAAGACCATGTCAGCAATTTGAAACTCCAGTCCCATACACAATACTGAAGAAGCTTCTTCAAACGTTCAACTGTAGGATGAAGAGTATTAATTGTTTGAATGAGTGTGTGTGTGTGTGTGTGTGTGTGTGTGTGTGTGTACGTATATTAAAGGTTGTGCATGGACATGGGATTCAACTCTGTCTTTCTGCTTTCAATTAAACTGATAATGAGCTGACATTAAGGTCAAGCATGGACAGTGGTGCAGGAGAGCTATGCACATTAATGAAAATAAACTTATTCGAGTGGCCAGTGAATATTATTTAATACAGTATTAATATTTCTCCATGTCTCATACCTAAACAATATGGCCCTCCAGTTTGAAACCTCTCTATGTGTTTGTGTGTGTGTGTGTGTGACTATTGACTATATATCAGGTCAATATATTGGTGTACATATTTTCATTCTTACTTAAAATAGGAAAGAAACTCTAAGTAGCACCTTTCAGATATAAAGTGCTTCACAATAAGTAACATAACTACATGTTGGGCTTTTATGAAGATGTCATTTGCAACCACATCTAAAATGTAACTTGTTTTTTCCATATCAATAATATCCTCCAATTCTCTCTTCTTCTCTTGTTAGCTATAATCTCTGCTGTCTAAAAACTTTTACAGCTCCTCTCTTATCCTGCAGTTATTACAGACATGACTGAGCTAACATGTTTTTGTTTTTGTTCCCGTGATGGTCTAAGGCTTGTGGAAAATTATTAAAGGCCACTAAAAACAGAATTGAAGCTATCAGCAGAGTTTCAGGAAAAGGACCACACTTCAACTGTGCCACCTCCGACATTCCTATAAATACCCTCTTAACACTCTCCTCCTCTTTCGCTTTCATATTCTGCATCAGAACCGATATCACGCAACATCAACTCGAGCACACTCAGAAAAGTGAGCTAACGTTACTATTTCATCCTACGAGCAACTTCATCCTTCCACTCATCTCATCTTGAATATGGACTTCGTCTCACTATCCCCATCGGACGATGAATTATTCGGATGAAATCAGGATGACCACGCAAAACGTTTCCATTGACCCTCGCCAGCAGACCCAGCAACAGAAGCTGAAAACTTCTCCACCGCCTCTGTGCCTGAGACCCCGCTTTCCGTAATCCATAAGCCAGGAAGCAAGTGAATCGAGCAAACCTCTACACAGTCTCTTCCTTGCCCACCTTGGCCAGTCTTCTTTAATGAAATTCCGACTGGACTGTAGCCACTCTACAAAAATGCTAAAAGACAAAGGAATTATTTTCCACAGAACAGACAACAAAGCAAAACTTTTCAGCACTCTAATGTCAGCCTGTCATTCCCACAGTTCCGTCAACAATCTCTTTCAGGTGACGTCATCACGCACACCCCATCAACACACCGTAATATCAGCGCCCCTGTTAAAGGGACAGTTCACCTATATTGTTCAGCTCAAGACAGCAGAAAGATCAGCAACAAAAAACAAAAAACAGGGCTCCAGCTACCCACTTCCAGCAACCGCTAACCTGACCGCGGCAGAGCCATCTGGGAAGTCGTCATCGGAAACTGTTTGGAAAAGGGCAGGCATTTTCAAAAAGTACTTGGCAGGTGATTGGATGAACCATCTGTTTGCTCCTCTTTTAATGATGAAATACTCTCCAGTTCGTGTTTTAACTGATGCTAACAGCATATTACCTCTTTAGCATTGTTGTTTTTGAGCGAACAGTCACTTTTCACACATGTCGTCACACACACCTAGCGTTAGGGCACGCTCACAGCTCATGCCATAGCTGCTAGTACTTCCTCATAGGACCCTGATTGGTGCAAACAAACAGTGGTGCAGACACAAGCGCATAGCTTGAAGCCTGGCAAGATGGATTCTCGTGATTTCGTGATCTTTCATGTCCAGATTCCTAGCAACGTTAAGCAACTGTGGCAGCTTGCTCTAACTGGGGATCCTGGCACTGGGATGCCAGTGCCCCCTGCCGTGCACTTCCACCAACCACAGCAGCTGGCTTCAGTAGGGGCTTTTGGCACTGGGATGCCAGGATCTTCCATCTCCCAGCTTCACCAGTCCCAGCAGCTCATGTCAGCTGAAGCCTTTGGCACTGGGATGCCGGCACCCAGCTTTCATCCACAGCCCTTGCAGCAGCAAGTTCCTTCTATACTTAACTCTGTTCTTCCCTCTCAACCCATTCCAGCCCAGCAGGCAACCATCAACTTCACCTCGTCTACAGCCAGTCCTCCCATTCGTCATCTTAACTCTTTTATTTCCCCTCCTTCTCTAGTTACCACCAGTCTACACCACCAGATCATAGATGTACACAGATCTTGCTCTCCTTATCATGCCTTCCCTTCATCAACCACCTACCGACATATTCCTTGAAGGACACAAAGGGCACCTCTACCTGAAAGGGAGGAAACCCACCCGTTCCAGAGAGCTTAGTCCCACAGAGCTCGCTGCTATTAATCACTTCTTCCATCCCACTCTTGAGTTCCATCTCCCTGAACAGTCCAAGCCTTGCCAAAATCCGTGCTTTGTTCAACCTTCTCACCAAATGGAACAGGATCACCTTCTTCTACAACGTACAACTGACTCACCCACACGACATACACACCGACGCTGCTCCTTTTGTTGGTTTTGGGGGTTTCTACAATGGAAGATGGTTCACAGTGGACTGGCCCTCGGAGCTCGTAATAAATGCCAGGTTGCTTCTTCCGCTCTCGAATTCTACCCCATAATAGCTGCAGCTATTCCGTGGGGCCACAAATGGTTCCGCAAATCCATCATCGTATACTCCGACAACCTCGCAGTCGTAGACATAATCAACAAAGGTCGCTCCAACGCCCCATCCATAATACTGTTCATGCGCCGCATTGCACTCTGTAACACACCTATATGTTCTCCACGCAGCTCTTTCCTGTTTTTCATTTCATAAATTCAGAGGATTGGCCCCTCTGGCAGATACACGCCCTCAACCTGTAAATCCTATCCAGTACCCCTGACTGTCTAATCCCAGAACTTCATCATCAACGGCATATCACCCTCAACCGTATTGTCTTACTGGTCAGCTTGTAAGAGTTTCCGCTACCTTCACAACAAGTACAACATGCAGCCACACCATTTGCTCCAGATACAGCAATCCCCAATGTTGCTCTAACTTTAGAAGCCATGTTCTTGCTTGCTTTTTACAGTTTCCTCATATGCATTTCCTATAAATATGTTTTGGCAAGGATCATAGTGTATAATTCTTATAGTTGTAATATATTATAACCATTTTATAATGTATTATTATCACTTTTATAATACATTGTAATGTGATTATAAGTTACTCTAAGTGGTCATTGTGTGCTTTAAGTAAAGTAATGAAATTCCTGAGGTATAGGCAGATATAATACAATTACAAGCTGGTTATAAGTGATCATTGTTTGCTTTAAAGGTCCAGTATCTAACATTTAGGAGAAGCTGTGGGGCACAAATGGAATATATTCATAAGTATGTTTTCATTAGTATATCATCGCCTGAAAATAAGAATTGTTGTGTTTTCGTTACCTTAGAATAAGCCCTTTATCTCTACAGACGGAGTGTGTTCCCTTTCACGGAGGCCACCATGTTGCATCGCCATGTTTCTACAGTAGCTCAGAACAGACAAACCAATCACTGGCTCTAGCCTTTCGGGTTTTTTGTGAGTGTAACACCAACCGTTTCTCCTACATACTTTGAGGGTGAGGGTGAGGCTAGCTGTATTCAAATAGTTGTAAACTGCAATTTCACTAAATCCTACACACTGGACCTTTAAAGTGTAACTTTAACCCTCAAATTGTGCTAGCTCCCTCTCTCCCAGAATTTTTAAACAATGCAGCAGAGGACTGCAAGACACTTTAGGGGGTGTGGCCTCGTATGTGCCACAAGAGGTAAGAATCAGAATCAGAATCAGAAATACTTTATTGATCCCCGAGGGGAAACTCTTTTGTTACAGCAGCTTGCCTTTACGTAAGAGCACACAGGAATAGAAGCACTAGCAAAAAATATAATACACTATAATACAGGTCAGAAAATAAATTAAGTACCAAGTGGGTATAAGTATAAAATGAAATAAGTGTGAAGTACCAAGTGGGTTTACCGGTTGATGATAATAATACGGTATAAGGTAATAGTGCATGAACTGTCAAGTTAAGTGTAGCTTATTAAGGTTATAATGAGACGGAGGATATTGCACAGCAGTAATAGAGGTATGAGTAATATCAATATCAATAAATTTACAAAATTATACAGAATATTGCACAATTATATCAAGTATTGCAGAGATGTAGTGATCAATGTCCAGTTTAATGACTTAGGGTCACAGGCAGGATTGACTTCCTGTGGTGCTCTGTGGTACTTTTTGGGGGGATGAGTCTTCCGCTGAAGGTACTCCTTTGCTTGACCAGCACGTCATGGAGTGGGTGGGAGACACTGTCCAAGATGGCATGTAGTTTGGCCAGCATCCTCCTCTCTGACACCACCGCCAGAGAGTCCAGCTCCACCCCCACAATGTCACTGGCCTTACGGATCAGTTTGTTGAGTCTGTTAGCGCCCACTACCCTCAACCTGCTGCCCCAGCATGCAACAGCATACGGGATAGCACTGGCCACCACAGACTCATAAAACATCTTCAGCATTGTCCGGCAGATGTTGATGGACCTCAGCCTCCTCAGAAAATAGAGGCGCTCTGGCCCTGCCTGTACAGAGCTTGAGTGTTCTTAGCCCAGTCCAGTTTATTGTCCATGTGCACTCCCAGGTACTTGTAATCCTCTACCATGAGCACACTGACCCCCTGGATGGAAACCGGGGTCACTGGTGCCTTGGCCCTTTGTAGATCCACAACCAGCTCCTTAGACTTTGTCGCATTGAGCTGCAGATGGTTCTGCTCACACCATGAGACAAGGAGACCAGAGTGAGTGGCAGACAGCTAACTTGCCATGAGCAGCTGCTGCCAGACTCTCTGTGCCCACACTGGAAACACACTGGAGCTTTGACAGTCAGATGCACATTCATGGCCCTTTGTAAAAGTTTCTGTGTGGTACCTGTGTTCTAGCTGAGCTAACGTTAGCGTGAATGTGTGACTGTGTGTATGTGGGGGAGTGTCAGTATTTAGCCGTAGCCCTGCTGTTTATCATGGGATCACCACCAAGGGAAAGAATGCAGTCCAGTGGTGTTTCAGCCATCAAAAGCACAGGTCCAAACCATTGTGCCAAAATTTAAAAATTCTGAGTAGAGGGTTAGAACTAGCATAAACTCTTGTGAATGATGCATGATGCATCTCAATCTGCATATATTTGAAAAGGAGTGCTGAAAATTTGCCAAAACATTTCAGTAAGTGACAAGCAATTATGAAGTGTTATGATACTTGACCTTATAAACCTTTATAAAAAATGATTTATAATGTTTATTGTTTTAAAGCACTATGAATATTTCTGAGTGCTTATAACTATAATTATACAGTGCTATAAGCGCAGCATAATACATTAGAAGTTTGTTAGGGTTAGGGTTAGGATAGGGTCATTATAATATGCATTCAAATGCATTATAGACATGGGCTTCATAGAAAGTGTTACCGAATGTTCTGAACATCCCAGCAGAACAAGACATATTTTGTATGTTTCTGATGCTTAATTCTGCTCTCAGACTGCTTATGAACTAATGCTTTATCCAGATTTTCCTTTGCTACCTCCATGTAGCTTGAGTCAAAAATGTATCAGTATCAGCCATCAAAATTATGATCTATAAAAACTTGAAGAGATGGTGGTATATATTGCCCATAAAGATATATTTCTAGTCTAAATCCTGTCTATATATATATATATATATATATATATATATATATATACCATTACTGTCGTGCATTATTTCAGCATGGGGGTAAAGAGAAGCCTGTGGAGGAGTAGTTGGCAGTGGTGCCAGCCACCCCAGCACTCTGACAACATTACCTCTCCACCCAATTCAATTAGAAGCCCGCTTTTGTCAGCACTCACCCCTTCAGGATCTCCATAATCATAACAGATGGCTCTCTATGAGACACCCCGCCATCTTTCACCTCCAAGAGGCTGGAGAGGAGCAGCACTGGGACACTCATCATGGCACAGCAGAAGATCATACTGAGTCTTTTTCACTGTAAGTCAGAGTAATACTCCTTTTGTAGCTGATGATGTGTGTGGTGCACATAAATACTATTTTAATATGAGTGAAGGCATAGTCAGTGTTAAAAAAATCAACTAAAATGCAGCAAAATAGCAGAAAAGTCCTGAAACAAAAAGTGCACTGGAAAAAATTTACCAGGTTTTCTTTTATATATGTTTAAGAATCGAACATGAATGCTACATTATTTCAGATGGAAACTTTTGTAGTGCAATTGATTGACTTGACTGATTGGCACTCCATCATGTTTTGTGTTAAGTAGGAACTGGATTGTTTTGGGCTGTTGAAACATTCACTCCTTTTTTCCTTTATGTAGCTATCAAAATAGCACACCAAAGCTATCTGGTATTTGTGAAGAACAGAAGTTGAGAACAGATGAGCTTCAATCATTTAAGTCCACTGAGTCTTGTAATGGGCTTTTGCCCAGGGGTCTGAGGAGGAGCAAATGTGAAGTCAAAAGCTTCTTTTGTCTTTTTCCTAGCATCTCAGAAATCTTAACAGTGCTGTGACATTAACACATGGTTGTTGCAAATTATATGCCGTGTTAATGACATATGCCTTTGCATTGCAGTGTAGTATACTCTGTAATATAATATTTTTTTTTCTATAGAAATAAAGCTAGTGTTATAATCACAATCATATGGGGCCCTAGAGTAATTCAATTTTCTTGGTCTAGGTATGATTTAAAAAAAATAGCACAGATGAGTTATCTTTTGGTTTTAATTGCAATTATAAACATCCAGTTAAACTTTTTTTTATACAATTTGGTTTTATGCAATTGATCATCAGAGTTGTTTTATGTTTCCCATGAAATTAAAGTCAAGGTTTTGAGTATTCAGGGGGAAACATTTATCATCCAGATGTCATTTACAACTGCAATTAACATGCAATTTGTATCTGGATATCGCATCTGGATAAGGAAAAAAGCTTTGTATTGCAAGGTGTAAGGTGATTCCTTGCAAAAAGTTATTTAACACCTGTCCATGGCATTGCTTCTCTTGACCTGCCATGTGTGTTGACAAGTCTGCCAGCTCTCCCCAACTGGTTTGCATATTGAGATCGGATAAGAATGAGATAACAAGAATGATTATTTATACCAGGTGTAAATGCAAAGGCCTGTGGATCGGTAATCATTATCCAGATACAGATCACATGTTATACCATGTGTAAGTGGGGCCCTAGGACTGCAGCTGTAAGCATGCTGTTGTGCACCATCTACAAGAAGCCAGGGATGGAAAGACTACTGAAACATTGTACTCAAATAAAAGTATAATTCTTTTGTAGAAATGTAGTCAGATAAGTTACAGGGGTAACTTACCCCTCTAACATAAGTTAGAGGGGTAAGGAAAAAATGTTGAATGTGTGTTTGTGTGAAAGCCACAAAGACACATGAAAGCAAAAGAGAGCCTATCCAGTGCACACTGCATAGAGGAACACACACAAAATGCTATGTTGCTAGTTAATACAGGGACTGTTGAAGTTCTCATCTGGAGAGAGAGTTACAACAGTCAGTGAGTTTGTTTGTACTCACCTCTCAGAATAGCATTCTGTGTGCTTTGTGAAGTCCTCCACAATCTGCTCTATGTTCAACTCCACCATTCTCAGTGCATAATATAACCAGTCCACTCACCCTCTCTGTCCCACTGCGTCCCTCAAAATTTTTAAACATTTTGATCTGAAAGAGCACCCTGCAGTCACTGTGACAGGGATTGTCGAAAACATCAGGACGGCCTCACACACCTAACTGAAGGTAGCAGTTCCTAATTAAATGTAAAAGTCCACTGTAGGCATGTTAGCCATATCAAGCATGCGCCTATTGGCAACCGCACCCGTGTCTTCCCCAAACACTCTGCCAGTGAATGTTTATATTTAGAACTTAAATCTTTTACAAAGTGTCAGCTAAGTGCAGAGTGTCACCTCTCTGGACATGGAGCTCTACACACAGCTTCTTCTCAACTGTAGCTGCTGATTTGGCTCCTTTCTTTTGTTCCATTCTCACACGGTTTATCATAACTATTTCATGTGACTTTTGTTCTTAATCTGTAACGATTGCAACTTGAAATCTAGCCAAGTACAATACTTGAAAAAAAACAAAATCTTAAGTAAAAGTAAAATTACTGATTGTTAAAAATACTCAAAAAAGTGAAAAATTTATGAGCAATGAGAGCAAATGTAATTTGTTACTTCTACCCCTGCAAGAAGCATTCTTGCTGCTGTAGGTAATGAGTGTTACAAATGCGTAATTTCTTTATAGCCACACTAGTGACATCGACTCAACACCTACTGGATGGATTGTCACAAACTTTCGTACAGACAATTGTGGTTCTCAAATTATGAATCCTAATGACTTCCCATTTAGTGCCATCAGTCTCAGCTGTAACTTCAGTTTAATGCTCATTTGCAATTGCTAGCATGCTAAACTAATATGGTCAACATGATAAACAATATACATGCTAAATATAAACATGTTAGCATTGTCAATGTGAACATGCCAGCATGCTGATGTTAGCATTTTGCTCATAGCACCACTGAACAGCCTTAGAGAGCTGCTAGCATGGTTTTCTTGTGTTGATAATGACGATAGAGACAAAGTTGCTAAGTTGTGAAATTGTTCCTGCTGACTTTATTCTGTGTTTTGCTCATGTTCCATTTTGTTATCAACATTTAATCATTGTTTTCTCACTCTCAGTACCTGCTGTATAGCTCTGTGATGTCTGAAGGTTTGTTCTTTATTTGTGTTTGTATATCATCATATTCCCATGGGCAGGGTATTTGTATGCTTTAACAGAGTAAAGTCCAATAAGTAAATCCAGAAATGTGAGAACCAAGTGTCCATTACAGTGATGGTGCTGTATCGCAGGACCATAGCAAAGTGTCCTGCTTGGACATCAAACTCCACTGGAGATGCCTCCAGAGGTGGTTTCCTTCTCCTTTGTTCCGGAAATCTAGTCACTCTATTTTTCATGTAAACTATAAAATGCTTCCCTGAGTGTGGCTCATGCAGAATGAATGAGGCCCCAGTTGTGCCATTTCATGATACAATTTAAAAATACCCAACACATCAGTCCCTTTGTTGGTCTCAGGCCAAGGCACATACTATGTCATTATGAGTTTGGGTCCAGCTCCAGACCACAGTCTAACACAGGGGTGGGCAACATTCCTTTCCAGAGGGCCATACTGACTTAGATAAAGTAAGCGAAGGGGACATTGGACAATTGAATTGAAACATGAAACACACTGTGCTGAATTATGTTAAACTATATGAATTTGGTAGACATGACAGATTGCTCAGGCTATTTGCCAGTCCAGAAGGCCTGGGTCCTCGTTTCATCTCTCTGTCACACTGGATGTCAATCAGTTCTAGTTGGTGTTGGACACCAGCTCCAGTTCTTGTTCAATCTTAGCAAAGTCGGAGAAACTCAGGGTGAAATCGGTGTGGAGGTCTGTGAGAGTAGTGGTGTATCTGTCGGTGTGGCAGGGTGGCACATCCAGGGTAGCCAGTGTTGGAAAATGTGTGAAACACTTGTTGGTCATTTGTCGGGAAAACAGGTTCAGCTTGGCTTTGAACACTCACATGTATGAATATAGCTTGTGCATGAGCACATTCTTCCCCTGCAACTTCAGATTGAGGTCGTTCAGATAGCCCATTACATCCACCCTGAATGCCAAGTCATACACCCAATCCGGGTCTTGCAACTTTTTGAACTCGTCAGCTTTACCGACAATCACCAGAAACATCCCCATCTCTCCTCTCAATTCCCACACATGGCGAAACACCTTCCCCAGTCTCAGCCAGCGAACATTCAAGTGGTATGTGTGGCACATCTGTGTGTTCTATCTCACTCTCCTCCAGTAGCTGGATGAACTGGCTATGGTTAAGCCCTCGGGCCCAGATGAAGTTCTCAAATTTCACCACTGTTTTAGCATAATGATCAAGTTGCAACACAGACTTACACAAGGATTCCTGGTGAATGATGAGGTGCAGGAAGATCAAATCTGAGTTGGGGTCCAGTCTTGTATCCTCTGCAGGATGTTCTTCCCAGTGAGGTTCGAAGATCTATCAGTGGTCAGCAATTTAGTCCATGGCAGGTTCAGTGTCTCCAAACATCCTGACACCCAGTCGTAGAGGTCCAATCCCCTTGTTGTCCCCCTCATTGATTCCATGGCAAGAAATTCCTCCACTATTTCAAACCTGTCGTTGATCCCTCAAATGAAAATAAGTACCTGGGTGGTATCTTTGATCTCTTTGCTTCATCTAGCACAATAGAAAAATATGTGGAGTCAGCTGCCCTTTTTGACAATTTAGCAGACAACTCTTCATCAATTACTTCCACATGCTGAGTGACTGTGCGACGAGACAGTCGAATTGTTGTCAGGGCACTGTATGCTAGCCATTTCTACTACAGTCTTTCAAAAAATTTACCATCAGAGAAAGGCTTGCTCTGTTTGTTTTTAAATACGCAACATTCAGAGTCAACTTCTATTTTTTGACGCATTCATCCTAACACATAAATTCTGTCATCACAATCGCTCACGTTACTAGCCTGTCACTTGAGGATGGCGAGCAAGAGTCAACTTGAGGCTTTTAGTCCAATCTAAATGTAGACACCGCTGTTGGAATCGAGTTAAAGACTCATTGTAGTCATTCGCCTAGAGATCATAACATAATGCTGCGTTTTATTGATTTTTTTGTTGGTTTTTGTTTTCTTTGAGGCTGTTGTGGGCTGTATTGGGATGGTTCACGGGGCAGTAATGGCAAGGGGGCTGTAACTTGCCCATATGTGGTCTTTCTTACATCCTCTACTCCTTTTACTCCAGACAAAATGACTTCTTGAAAAGCACCATAAATGGCACAACAATCAAAAAAGTTCTCTGATGATTGGCTGTATACTGTATGAACACAACATTGTGACTTTTTGTATGTGACGGGACGTTAGCGCCAAAGCACCTCTCGGTGGAAACAGTGGATCAAAGGCACAAACAAGTCTTTTTGTTTTGGTAAGATGAGAATGTTCAGAGAATAAAAAGCAAGCATCTAAACAACAGCAGTGATATCGCTCCAAGCCTTTTTTGTGTTTTAGTACAGCTTTTCTTCATTTTTACTTGAACATAGATGATATGCTATTGTGCTCACTTAAATACTGTTTACATTCATTACATTACATTCCAAAATGAGACATAAACCACTAATGCCTCTGTATGTGTGTTTCCTTAACAAGTTATTCAAGACCTGGAATGAACTGTGCAAGAGGAGTGAGGCAGCAATCATCGTCTTTCTTTCCTCAGTTTGTGTGTGTGTATGTGTGTGTGTGTGTGTGTGTGTGTGTGTGTGTGTGTGTGTGTGTGTGCGTGTGTGTGTGTGATCAAAGCGTCTTTACCCCACCATGTGCTGATCCAGCCTAGGCCAGATAGAGCTACTTAGTCCCCATAATGTCCTGGGGTCCCCTCTCATCGCTGCCTTTGAATCCTGTCACAGATAACAGTGCAGATTATATGCCTCTCCTGAGTCACTTTCAAGTTGACTGTACTCCAAAATCGCAAATCTCTCAATCTGACTGCATACACATCTGCAGTGGCGAGCAGCACTATCCAGGCTTCCACCTGACTGTGTTGTTTCTATTGGTGAATAACTGGAGGGAGTTTTTGTAGGCAATGTTCTTCAGCAGGAGAAACAACATGCATGCTACAGGGTGGTAATTTCATTGCCAGGCTAAGGTGAATAATAATCATCCAAAGCCTTCTGTAACCTCTTATTAAAATAATGCATAGCTGGGCCATTTCCAATTAAGTGAAAACCAAACGTTTACATATACTGTACAGATGTGGGAGGCCCGTAGCTGCAAACACACTGCACAACAACAATCACGGTTGACGTGGAGCCTTCTTTATAAAACCTTTCATACAATTCATAGTAAAAATTTCCCTATGTGGAAAAGGAGAGTCCCGAGAGAAAAAAACCTCAAAAACCATGTGTGCCTTCTATGTAATTTTGTCATGCAGCCACATCATTTACAGGATCTCCATATCAGACACATAAGCACGTGTATGTATCTGTACTTGAGTTTGTGTACTTATGTTTGTGTTTTTGTGTGTGTATGGAGAGAGACTTTAGTGTTTGTGTATAATGTGATCACACTAGTTCGGGTATTTCAAAATCATATTCAAGTCATATCGATCCCAAGCACCCATGCAAGAATTTCCCAGTAGAGGCAAAGTGTAAAAGCATTGAAACATGTTCAAATTTGTGCTTTAGTGGTCATTTTAGAAAAACCAGCAAAGGTGCTGCAACAATGATTTTTGCCATTTTTATTTGTGAGGTCATATTGACATGACAAGGACAGAGGTATGAAATCACAATTTCACAATTGAAACTTCACTCATATTAGCTAGCTTTTTCCAAATAAGTGGATAGACCTGTATTTAATATTCTTTCTTGCACTTCAAGTTTCCTGGTGTCTCAGCAGGTACACTAGGATCTTTTAAATCACTTCTCTAAACTTATCTTTAAAAAAAACCCCTTTTTATTTATGCTAGAACACCATTTTATTTCCAACATGTCCTATCTGTTTTATTATTGTTGTTGTTATTGTATCTTTTTTGTAGTATTTTATTTCATTTTATTTTTGTATTATTTTAATTGTCTGATTTTATTTGCCTCAGTCCTGAAATGTTTTAATCCTGGTTCAACTATTGTAAAGCACTTTGTAAATATATTTTGAAAAGTGCTGTGTAAATAAAGTTTATTATTATTATTATTACTACTTGTTAGACAAAGCCTTGAGCAGGATTTAGAGCAACTGGCATACATTTTCCCTGAACTCTCTGTGATTACTGAATCCTATATTTTTTTTTTCAACTTTACAAGTATGTTTTCATACATGTTCAACTGTTAATACATCTGCCCATTGTTGTGGCCAAAATGGTGGTATTCAGAGTTGGGAAACTGTCTTTCAGCTGTATGCTCATGAGACAAATAGACCAAAATAGCAGAATCCACTCTGTTAAAGTATCTTTTTGCAAGAAAGTGAGAGCCCACCAGCTACAAAGTCACTGATCTATAGCTGAATATGCTTCATACTCCCTGTGGAGCAGTGATGCAAAACACCCAATTTTCTATGTGTGGCCCATAAAGGGTTAATAGACCAATTGCACGGTGCATTTATAATAAACATTACAGTGGAGTGTGAAAACTGGTTTAGAGAACGCATATGAGAAGCCCCCAGACCAGTTCACCGTCAAGAGCGATAGCAGAGCTTATGTACGCTGAGTGAACGCAGATGGTATGAAGTGTAGCTGACTACACTACTGTTATTGGTGACAAAATACAGTATAAACTCTTAGAAGCACGGCAAGCACTTGTTTGACGATTAGCATAAGCAATTCCCAGGCTAATTAAAGGGGTAACAGCTATCATTAATTTAGAATCAGTAAAGGCTGGTAAAATGTTTAGTTAATGTAGACCAAGCCCAGCAGTTCATGTAGTTTATTATTTACTTTATAGCTATTACTGTGACCTATTATTAGTGTTTGGTGTATTTTGAAACTCTGTAAAAGTTAAGCATTTTGTTAGTAGACAGGCAGCTAGTTAGCAGAGTTAAACCTGTCAGCCTGTAGAGAATGAGTCAGATAGGCCGGGAATCTAGGTTTATTGTATTAATCAGCCAGCAGAAATAAACAGGCAATAGGGCTAGTTAATCTACCCAATTTGCACACAGGGCCTTGTTAATGGGTACACAATGTGCTGAGAGACAAGAAGCAGCACACTCCAGCAGACAGCGCTGTCATCACAGAGGGAGAGACAAAGTGGGAGTGTGTGTGTGTGAGAGAGAGAGAGAGAGAGAGAGAGAGAGAGAGAGAGAGAGAGAGAGAGAGAGAGAGGGAGGGAGGGAGGGAGGGTTATTATTCTCCCACTTTGTTTATCAGTTATCATTGGTGAGCACACAGACACGTGAGGACCAAAGCATTAAACATACACACAGGCACTGACTGACACACACACACACACACACACACACACACACACACACACACACACACAGATGCATGCCCGCAGACATGCAGACACTCAGTGGTACGCAGGCAGACAAAGACACACGTAGAAATAAGGAAATGAGCAAGATAGACATTAACACCCACATCTACACATGCTGCATGGTTAAATGAATCTTCTAAATCACAAGCCAGTATTCAATTCATTAGGGCGCTCTTAGCAGCTGTTCCTGTCTAACCACATCAAGGTGAAGATTTAACAGATGAATCTAACACTGAACACTTTGATAAGCCTGCTTTTCTAAGGGATGGGGGGAATTCTCTCAGTAATAGTCTGCCCAGAAATTGGTTTTAAACCCTAAGTCATAAGTACCATTAAGCTGGCAGAATAGTGCAAATGAAATCAAATTCAATGTATTCTCATAGGGAACATGGTGGGTGTGCAACCAAAAAAAAAAAAAAGCCTAATTGGTTGTTGCCTGCAGTTGGTTGCAGTAATGTGATGTCATTAGTTGCACTTTTTACATGTGAGCTGCGGGTGCATGTTTCCAATTCTTGTTTTCACATTAACTAGATGGACTAGTTGTGATGCCAAGATGATTTAATTCTATTTTAAGGATAATTCTGGTTTATTGCAATTTGGGTCTCATTTCCTGAACTTTGGCCTTCATTTCTATCAGTTATGATACATTAAATGTACTCACCAGTTGCTGAGATCCGCGTCATTATTTCTATAATATATATGATAACATTGTCACCAAAGTAAATCCTAAAATCTGGGAATAAGGCATTATCACTACAGCAAAGTCTAAAGGGACAAGAAATGCAAAGGTTCAGTCAATCAAACAATTTCTAAACTAGCCAAACCTTTAGCCATATTATCTAAACAAATTTCTTTTGGAGATTAAAATAGAGCACAGAAGGTCAAAGCTGAACCTAAACACTGGTGGATGTTTACAGCAGACATGGAACAATTTACAGTTTGCCTTCATTTTCTTTTCCAAACAAGTTTGTTAATCTTGCAAGTTACAAAATGATGCTACTGAATGTGTCAGTAAAATGTTCACTGAAAACATATTCAATTTGTTTTCCTACAATATCCACTCGTACAATACAATACCCACTCATAGCCACCAAAGCATGATCAAACATTTTTACAAGTGATGGTTTGGTTTTAAACATGATGGATGGATGAGAAAAAAATGTTAATGAAAGGGGTCACTCAATTTGGGAGATCATTAAATCAGCTGCACATATTCACCTCCTCATCCATCCTTTTTTATCAAAACACTAATCCCTCCATTCAGCCTCCTTGTTTGGTTCAGGGAACACATATACCATCTACTTTTATGTTTTGTTTTGTTTTTTTACTGTGAAAAACTGTAACAGTGCCGAAGTACTGACAATAGGTTTTTCCCACCTGACAAAATGAGCTACCTCACTTTAGAGCACTTTTATTCCACTCATAGCTCATCCCAAGAGAGAAGCAGCACCAGTTTGAAGTCATTTTCAGCAAGGTGTATTATAACTGTAGTTGTAACTTTTAGCACAGTGTTGTCTTTGTTTTGGATTTCACCATTGGGATTTATTTACTGCATCATCTCCTTCACCAAACTCCACCCTCTGGAGCAGTCAGACAGACCTCTCGTCGCAGTATTGCAGCCTTTGAGAGCAACCCAACATTGGAGCCTTTCCGCTATGAATGTGTGGCTTGAGTAAAGACTCTCAACTGCTGTCTGGAGTTCGCACAGTATGCACTCCGATTAACTTAAGCAAAGGCTCTGTGTTTATGCTCAGCTGTCAAAAACAATAAGCTCATGGACAACATGGTGGGCAGCTCAGGCTGGAGATGGAGGGGGTGTGGGAGGTCACAGAGAGAGAGACTGAGAGAGACAGGAAAGAGGGGATAAGGGATAAGCTAAGAGTAGAGAAATATGTGAGACGGCTTTTGTTTGTGTGTGTGTGTGTGTGTATTGTGTGTGCACATGAGCAAACAAGTGAGTAAGCAAGTGCGTATGTTAGTGTGAGAGACAGAGTGAGAGACAAGCCTCCACCAGTGCTGAGGGCAGCAGGTTTTTGGCAGAAGCAGCGCTTTCGTAGGTGGAGGGGAGGAAGAAGTAGAGAAAGAGAAAAAGAGAGGATTTGGCCGTGGTACCGGTGCCCGGCCATGTGGCGATGGCAGGGTCGTGTCAAGCCTGATTGGCTTCGGTTTTTGATGGAGGTTGACCTTGAGAGCTCACTGCCTTTAACTGACTTTGACTGCTCGGTGAACACCAGGCGGACACATTCCCATGCTCTGTCCCTGAGGCCACAGTCAGCAGGAGGCAGCCACACGAGTACAAAGTGTAAGTGAAGTGTACAGATGTGCACTTCACAAATTAACTCTTTATACTTACTGCATGAGTGTACTGGAGTCACTGTAGCTGGCACTCCACCAAGCATCAAGATTTATTAAAGGGTCAGTTCGCCCAAATTCAAAATCAGAGATTTCTGCTGCCACACAAATAAAAGGAGGTAATTGGAATTTTATTGGTGCCACAAATACATCGAAACATTTGCTTTGAAAAACTGAAAAGCAGTGTGTCTTTCCCAAAACAAGGTACAAGGTTATCATTTTACAACACAAGGTTGTATAATGAACATATAAAATAAAATAAAAAAGTACAATGTGTACAATTATGTATATACACACATACATGGCCTACACGTATACAACAAGGAAATAATTCTGCAGTGCAGTTTTTGAATTCCCATCTGATGGAATGTAAACAGCAGATAGAGATAGTGGTGGTTTCCATCTTCACATAAAAAGCTCAACATTTGTGAGACAGTGTCCACCCACTTTGCCTGCGTTTGAGCACCAAGCACCAACACGGTCCGCCCGTCGAGTGCTTGATCCGGGATGTTGATGGAGCAGGTCTCTGTAAAGATGTGGGCACAACAGTCTTTGATTCCCATTGCTTGGCCAGCCTGAGTCCTATTTCGTCCAGACTGGGAGCAGCAGTAAGTCCAAGCTGGGCCAGCATGGCTCCTATCCCTGCTGTCTTTCCTCTCCTCCTGGGCGATCACAGCAGCCGCCGTGGTGCCTGCCTGGTCCGGTTGATCTGGCCCAAGGTCAGCTACTCTTTAATCCAAACCCCGGCTTCCTTTTCCGATGACAACGATGATATATTACTGTCATAGGTAATACGTGTTTCAACAATAAACCTAATAAAGTAAGTAGCTAGTAGCTCAGCCGTTGCCGTATTCAAAATCTTCTGAACCAGTCGATTTGAACAATTTTGGCTTAGCCCTTTAAATCCAATCCAATCTAATCATACATCACTCACTGATGTTTCAGCAATAAAGCCGAAAAAACAGATTAAAACAAAAATGTAGCAAAGTTTGAAGGAGCTACCGGCATGGGTCTCATGCAAGTTTTGAATTCTTATCCTAATATGACTATTAGCATGATCAACAACCCCACATTGCTGTATAAGGTCACTGTGTTTCACTCCATTTGTGAGCAATTGTCATTCACAAAAATGTTACCCATGAGCAAAAACAAGAATTTCACACTGTGGAGCCTGAAGTCCTGCAGTCAGAAATCAACTGACAAAAACATAAATTTAGCAGTGTCAGTGGTGGTGTTAGGGGACCCGAAACAATTAGACAATATCAACGCAACTGCATCAGAGCAGTGCCGTACTGTGACGGAAATAAAGAGAGACAGAGAGAGGGACTATCAGTATATGACTTACAGGTCTGGACCATTTGCACTTTTGTTAGTACCTAAGAGACAATTCTAAGTACTAAAAAATTATAAATGTGACAAGTTATCTTAAATGACTTGTGCATGCCACATTAGATGAGTCAGTTTGTACCAGTGGTTTTTGCATGACGTCCTGTGTCCTAGTTATTCCGGATAATCTGCAGACCATTCATATTCCACTTGCCTCCTTTTATTGGGTTGGTGGCAGAATTGTCATAGCCGGATGTCTGCATAGCTATGTACCACTAGAGGCAGTGAGAACATGTTGTTTTGTAACTAGGGTGAACTGACCATTTAAATTTCTACAGCACTGTAAATACTGTAAACTTTCAGCATGCTTTCATAAAATAAAAACGTTACCTACAAAGGCTTTGACAGTTCACACAAACTA
Organism: Siniperca chuatsi; assembly: GCF_020085105.1. Taxonomy (NCBI): domain Eukaryota; kingdom Metazoa; phylum Chordata; class Actinopteri; order Centrarchiformes; family Sinipercidae; genus Siniperca; species Siniperca chuatsi. The sequence goes on along the minus strand of NC_058063.1, from coordinate 5,810,072 downwards.
TCCCCATTATTGCCACAGATTTTGTTTCTAGACATATCCATGTCTCTTTTTTCTTCCCCAGCTAATATTTATTGAAACAATTTTAAATATATGACAAGAGTCAATAATGAACTTTGAATTTCAGCTTTCAAGCCAACATGAAAAGCCCTTAAAGTGCTAAGAAAAAAAAGGAGATTTGGACATCTACTATCCCATGGCAACTGGCCATACTCCATCTGCTGATAAAGCTCATGTGATATGATCGAAAGCTCCATAGCCACTGAATTGAATCTTCTCAAATACTTCTTATTGTTTGATTTATTTGTTCTCTTATGATTATTACGCCCTATGGTGTCATAACATTTAATCTATAAGAGTTCAGTGACCTGAAAAGTCAGAACAGGGATCAAAAAATCATCAAAACTCTCATTAACATGCATTACCTTAACTTTAAACTAGATGTAACCTGAAGCTTAAAGCTAAGCAACAACCTTAAATTAGACCGTTTTGGAAGTTATGAGAATCAAAAAGTCTTTGAACATTTTCCTTATTGTGTTATTCTTGTGAGGACAAATTGTAGTGATAATAGTGCAACAGCACACAGACACATGTGTCATATTATCCAGCTGTGAATGGATCTGAAAAGATAATCGGGACCCAAGGCACCTGTGGTGGTGAAGGTCACATGTCTGAGTGGCTCGTGAAGGACACAGGAAAGTGATCCTGCCTTTAAAAACCCCACTGACATCACATTAGCTGGTGTCCATGGAGCAGCAGTCAACACACACACACACACACCACCACCACCACCACCACACAGAGCCATTCAGGGATCCTGTTTCACTTTTAAACATGTGATTTGTGGGAAATCCTCTCAAATTGCACACATGATCCATGGTCCCACCTTTGGGCAATATACTGTATATTAGAATCAACACTTGCAGCAGGTCAAGGAAGGCTAGCTTGCAGCCAGAAAATTACCACAGATGGATGCTAGGACTTTGTATTTTTGGAGACATTTTGAGCAATATACATGTGGTTTGTTGAAGCTGTTTTGGTACTTAGACATCGAGTTTAGACACCACAATTGTTGATTGATATTTTCTGTGCACATGCCAATTAGTAATCAAATTCCACTTGTCTGATCCTCTTTTACCAATTCTGTGTCTCTTCTTGAAAAACACAACACATCGTGGCCTTGATTTTTTACAAAAGTGCATTTTTTTATGGCTGTGTAGCACAAACGTTTGTGATGCATTTTCTTATTCAGCTTTATGAAAGCCAGTCTGCTTGATGATGACTGCTTTTGTTGTTAAAAACTGCTGCTTGTTTCTTAAGCCTACACTTTGAGATAAGTACGGAGCAATTTTGTGAACGAGTTGGTCCCTGCATTCAAAGATGACAGAAGACTATGAAAGCCAAGAGATTTTTAGCTTCAACTGAGGTAGAACTTGTAAACAAAGTCACTGAATGAGGAAGTGACATCCTAACTGAACACCTGCCTTGATGAGAGGACTGACATATTGCATTTTCATTTTCATGTTGACACATGACATGTAGACTGGGGGCGCAGTTTTGCTTATTGTACCTGCTGTACAGCAGTGTCCACTGTACAGCTGTCTTTGTGACTTAAATAATACCTGCACAAATGGAAAATTAGGCTGCATTGTTTATATTGCATGTTGATTTTCAAATTTGAATTAACATTTGAATATTGTCAACTGCACAGCGAGTTAAATCTTTGAAAATGAAATGTCAAATGCCTTTTTCATTTTCAAATTGTTAGAAAATTTCAATTTCATTTTGACACTGGAAGAGTGTGGTGACATGTAAATGTAAATGCAATAGACTGGGGACGCTGTTTCGCTTATTGCATTTGAATATTGTCCACTGTTCAGCAGGTTGAATCTTTTAAAATTAATGTCAAATGCAGTTTTCATTTTCAAAGAAGGGATTTTCTCTTATTTTGTTGATAAAACATGTGCAGCCAATGGATGCTTCACATCTTCCTCACTTGTCTGTTGCACCTGTTTTAGTGGCACAAGCTACTTATATAAACATATGGAGTTTGGTTATCCCAACAAGCTCCTGGCATTGCATCACCTACCTATGCAGATGTGCAGGGCCTTTAGTGTCTCTTCACAGGCATTTGTGTCACCTTGGGAAACTTAGTTCTATAACTGTAAAAAATCTCCTGGGCTGACTCCACATTCACATAAGGAAGATTAAAAGACAGTTACATTTCACTATAAACTATTATATCCCTGAAAAATCCCACAGGTCTCTAGCTCTCATGTTCATGCTATATATTTTTCCTTAGACAATCTCTGTTGGATCAGCTAGCTGGTTGGATTTTCACCTTAGCTACAGTACATGCACATGGTAAAATGGATTGCAATTTGCAGACAAAGCCCTCTGATGATAAAGTGCCCCTATGGTAACAAGAAGGGAAACAGAAAAAAAGAAAATGAAAGGAAAATGCTTCTCTTGCTATGTATATCCAACCAAGCTGAGAGTTCCATGTTTTTTAGAGTGTGTTTCTAGCAAACACTTTTTCTACTGCAAACCTTTTCCTGCTCATCTCCTCGGTCTAAATATAGAGATAGAGAAGAAGGAAAAAGTGAGTGAGAGCGAAAAAGAGAAACATCTCATGCTGGCATGTTGTCAGATCATCGTTTTTGTGCTGATTTTTCCAATTATGGCTGAGTGACATGTGGTGTAGCAAATGGTGAGGGTGTTGAAGCTCATTTCAGTGCAGACAGAAGTTAATGAGCTTTTTATCATCTATTTATGTGATTTCTGTGAGAGTATGAAAGTGAAGATGTCTGCTTCCAACACAACTGTAATTGTGATGAAATAAAATATTTTTAACACCTGATCAGCTTTGATCCCATTGCCTTTTACGTCCTTTGTCATTTGTAGAAACACTTAATCCATATAATATGTCTCTTTAAAATCTAATTTCTAAAATATGATAGTGACCTGGTGACATAATTGTATACATTGATATAGCTACCGCCGTACTTGCCTATGGGCCTGGTTACTGCTCAGTTGATGGGACTGTAGCACACCCATGTTCTTAACAGTATCAACACTGATATAAAACTCATATCATATGTTTTTATGATATTTTGTGGATTTCAATTATGTTTACTTTATTCTGTAAAATAACATTCTATCTTGAAAAGTGATATACTGCATATATACAGTTGAACTTTATTGGTATGTGCAAATCAACTTTAACCCTTCCTTTTTTGTGTTGCTGATCATTCCCTCATTGCCTGGAATTGCACAATGCCTTTCGAAGCGAATCGTTCACTTCCCATAGTTAATGGGAGGCCATCTTTGCATTGCGGCATGTTCAGCAGGTCGTCACTGTAAGTTTATAATGGCTGAGCTGTACACCTGCATGAATATGATTGGTCATTACTAATCAGTTGGTAGCCAAGTAGCTAATGAATAAGCCACTGACGCTAAGAATGAATGAAGCAGCTGATGCCAAACAGATAAAGTAAATGCAAAATCAGTTCTGCCTAAACTTTTTTTTCCCATTGATGAAGGCCAAAACTGTTAAAAGAAGACCCAAGTTGTACACAATATTTTCTCTATAAATGTTGGAATCAGAAGTCCTTCGTTGTCAATGTGGAAAGGTGACAAAACTACATTTTAATCTAGGAGAATCATATTTACACATAGTGAATCCAATTCAAATATTATTAGTATCTTAGACTTAGAAACCAATTGGAATCAATTCAGGTTTTCTATTGAAAACTAGGTTAACTTTCATATTTGAGATGAGTCTGATATTGATCTGATAGACCGTCTGATATTGATTTAACTCTGGCAAGCAATGTTCACAAACCCTCAAACAGAAACCTGGATGACTTCCTGTTGACGACCAGTATCAATCACTGCATTAGTGGACGCCACAGAGCTTGGAGATGAATCATCCTTCAGAGGGATAGTCTAGGGTGTCCTCTACTCTCCTCTCCTCTACTCTCCATCCCCATCCTCAACCCCTGGGGATGTGTAGGAAGTGCTGTAGGGGTGAGACACACACATCAGGCCTTGATGATTAAGAGTCCAGATCCAGTGACCATGAGTGTCAGCTTCTACAAGACACACAACTTCCAACCGCTCTGGTTTGGAAGAGTGTGAACCCTCCCCACCTCAGCCCGTCAGCCCCAACTGATGGATGGGGGACATTACAGCTCTTGGGGACAGGTGCCACTGACGATTAAAGGCCCCAGCCAGTGGCTTGGAAAAAATGGAAGTAGAAAGAGGAGAGAAGAAGGAAAGGGAAACTGTTGCCGCAGAACGAGTAAACACAAACGCTGCAGGGAAAGCAGACGTGAAACGAGTGGCGAGGTGGAGGGGAAGGAAGGGGCATCGCAGGTAGAGGAGAGACAGATGGCGAGAGCAGTTTTCTCTCGCCGTTTGGATTGTAAGTGTGATACAATACGTCTGCCTGTGTACCAAAACAGTGATCACACAAGCTAACATGCATGCTAACAGGTGCAGAAACACGTTTTGTCTCTTTCAGCCCCCTCTTTTATGATGCAGACTTACCACACAAGACACTCTCCTCTTTTTTTTGCCTGTCTGCCAGAGTCCTGCAGCTGCCTGGCTGCTCTCCTCTGTGCTGTGTTGATGACATTTATTTCCTAACCCTGTCAGCGAGCTATGGGGACAAGTATTACCTCCCCTGCCTCAGGGGCAATTCACCTGTGTGTCATTGGCACTCCTCCGCCTCCCTGTCCTGTCACGGCATCATTGTTGTGCTGCCTCGTAATTGGTTCCCTACACTGTTTGGGACTCAATAATTTCAAGTATCCTTATCCTCACCTGCGCCCCAATAAAGCTCCCATTTGCAGGTAAATACATCATGAGTAGTGTATGTTTAATTTCTATCACCCTCAACAGTACAAACATAAGAAGCTGGAGATTTATCTGATATGTGGCAAGCTAGTACCAAATTAGGCATGTTACGTTGCACATGGGACCCTCCATTCCTAGATAATGATCGCACCACTAAAATGAACCCCCCATGGAGGTAAAATGTGACAAAAATAATGTGTGCTGCAATTCGTTTCTATCATGGGAATGGGAAAGAGGTGTTGTTGAGAGGAAGACATGTGAGTGAAAGACAGAAGATAGGAAAGCAGAAGTCCACTGGGAACGGGCCACTCTTTGTTGATGCCAAGTTAAACAGACTGATTGTGGATATGAATCTCTACAGGACCAAGGCAAGGAATAATGGGCCTCGGCTGAGAGAATGGAGCTATACTTTTTGTTTCAACTGCAGAGTGAAGTGTACTGCCATCAGCAGAACAAATGGACAGGAGTAGGGACCAATGTCTCTCTGCGCAACACCAGTTATTATCTGGAAATTGCCTTGACATTCAGCTATAATTTGCTTTGTAATGACTGAAAATAGCTGGGGATGAGTCCTCCCAGATTGCTATGTTATCAAAAATTGCGCTCATGAAAAACAACGTTTTCACATTTGCAAACAGCAGGGGGAACCACTTCATCAAACCAACCCCCCCCTTCCAATTTCGTTTGTAGCTCCTTCTCCACTGTTTTTTTTCCCTCCATCTTTTTTTTCAGCAAGATCAAATGCATGAGTGTTTACTATTATAATGTTTAATGTTTGCTCATCTGCTTGCCCATAATCCCTCACCACACATTCCCTCTCCTCCTTGGCCTCTATATTAAGGCTCTGTCGTCATTGACAGATTAACTCCTCTGAACTTCTCGGGGATGATACGGAGCTAAAACATACTACTCAACTATGCCTGGCTGTCATACCAACCACAATGTCTCTTTGGAGTGTGTATCTGTGTGTGTGTGTGTGTGTGTGTTTCTGTATGTATATATCTTGCATGCTTTCAAGGGAATTCTACTCTAGAAGTAAAAGAATAAGCTTTGATAAGGACTTTAAAACACATTTACTACTAACAACAGCTGTTTTTCTACGAAGTTACACAGCATCCTGCTGACTTTTTTACCTTTTCAACTCACGAACCATTGAGTCACATTGTGGAATAAAATATAAGTTCTTCAATTCCTGTGACAATCAAAACTAAGCAGAAGTTTTCACCAACTGCTGATGTTCCCTTAAAGTACTTCCAAACAAAATAGAGCGTAAACAAACATTTTTCATGGTTGCTCTCTTAAAACCTATGTATACTGACTAATTATAGTGAAAGGAGTGTTCTTCCTCAGTTAGTCCACGTCTGAGAGGTTGTCATGTGGGTTTCTGCTTCCTCTTGAAAATGTCCCTTTATCAGTGAATCCGCACAGATACTGCTCTGAGCCTCTTGCCAGCTTATCTCTGTTAGACCATTAATTAGCACCAAGTGCAGCAATTACACTCAAATATCCTGAGCATCAAAGACACAAAAGATGGCCCCCTACCTACCCCCACCACACCTTACCCTAGCCTTAAAACTAGTACAGCTCCCACAAATGACGGGAAGGAGAGAGGGGTGAAGAGAAGGAAATGAGAAAGGGAGATTTTTGAGTAACACAAAGACAGAACTCGGATAAGACTCCACTGTCGTTTTTAATTGGTTTGTCTCTCCTGAGAGGAGCCCCAAATCTGGAAGGTTTTAGATTGTGAGCTTCCTCCTGTATATGCCTAGTTTGCAAGTATGTGCATATCCATGAGTACAATTTTGCAGACATATAACACCACGGTGATTGAATAACCAGCTGAAATTAGCATGGGACTGACTTTGGCGTTGTCTTCTGTGGTGACAGATAGCCTCGCAATGAACTGAGCTCAGCCAGTAGTTGTAAGACTGCAGGATAAAACAAGCAAAAAATATATACAATCATGAATTGGCTGTCTGAGAAGGCTGAGTTACACAGGCTTTCTATGTCCCTGACATTTTATGTTCCAATAACAATGTGGATTAGGGTCTAAGCCTAAGGACAGTGTCTTTTTGGAAGTGTTAAACTTGTGTTTGTTCCCTTTGTTGCATTTGTAGTTACCGCAGGTAGAATTTTTGTCTCAACACACAACTGTCAAATTAGCCTAAATCACAAATTGCAACAGAGAAAAGCATATAATCTATCCCTATTTATATAATTTATCCCAAATTAAATGCTTTAAATTAAAAATTTTCCTGCCGGAGGTAGAAATTGGTTCTTGTCACTCCCCAATCTTCCTCTGTATAAGCTTAAACTTATGGTAGGGGGAGAAGAAGTCAAATGGTCAGATAAGGTTAAAATGAACACTACATACTCTGTAATCAAATATAAACAGACTGTTCCATGTGAAGTAGACGACTAAACAGCTGTGAGTGCTCTACTCCAGAGAAATACTGTAAGAACTAATTTCAGATCTTTCTCCTTTGGTAGACATGGATGTTTACAGATGTCACACTTGAAGATTCCTCGGCATGAAGTTCAAACAGTTCTCTTAGTGCTTTTGCCTTAGTGCTCAATAACAGTGTCAATCGGCTGCAGAGAGCAGGTTGTTTGCTTCTAATTGTGAGTATTGCTTCTAAATACAGTCTGTACATGGTGTCCCTATACAGTATGTTAAGTCAATGCCAGCACTAAGGGATTGCTTTACTTGGAGAGAACATGAATGTGCTACAGCACATCCACCATCAGACTGCAGAATAAACCTATTCACCTCACATTACATTTAGTAAGGTGCATAAAAACAACAAGATGATGACATTTTGGGAGCACTGTAGTATTGTGATTGCAGGGGCCCAAAATTTGGATTTAGGGGACTAATTAAGATACATCCCTGCAGCTCAGTGGGGTTGTGTTTAGGAATAGTATTTAAGTTTATGTTGGAGTTTAGGGTTAAGCATGTAGAGCAGAGGCTTAGGGGATGAATGTAAATTAAGATCCTCACCAGTACAGTAGGACATGTCGCTGGAAACAAACTATATGGCTCATGCTCCACTGCGTCTGTCAGTATTTCAAAAGCCCTCGGTTGTTAGCTAGTTCTCCCTACATTCACAATCAGCTGGTCTGTGAACAGCTGACTAGACATCAACCAGGAAACTGGCAACCATCTGGAGATCCAGTTTCCCCCCAATAGCATTCATCATGAACAGCAAAACTCTAGGGAAAAGTAGAAGCGCAAATTAGGATACAGCACATTATCCTAATGGTTTTTGCACTGTTTAAGAATTACTTTTAATTCTGGAGGGAGTCTATAATCTACATCAAACAACATCTGCAGCAATGGAGTGTTTGTATATCAGTTAGCAAGACATTTAATAGGTAGTCATGAAAAGCTTCGTATTGTAAGTGCCAAACTACAGTAAACATCTGGCTTCTTATGTCAGCACTCAAGATCTTGAAATTTTAAGAGTACTGCAATTCTTTTCAATTACCCATGTCTGCTTGGGAACCTTTTTTTGACATTATCAGTGTTTGCTGTTGTGCCTACCTGGCACCAGTGAAGCCCTGAGTTTTGGTTTTAATGTTTTTTTTATTTGGTTTCCCCAGCATGGATCCCCCCCCTACAGAGACGAAAAAGGCTGAAGTGTGATGAGAACTGTTAAGGAGCCTGGAGTTGTATGAGGTTGTGGTAACTTGTAAAGGTAATGCAAGGTCAGTTCTGCTGTCTGACAATGAGAAAAGTGGATTTTCGATGCCTATCAATCAGTGATGATGTGATAATGATGCTGGTGGCTGAACACTCACTGTCATATCTCATACATTTTTTGATTGAGGCTATTGATTGAAAAATTATTTTCAAGAACCACTAGAGAACAAGCATTTATTATTATTATTATTATTATTATTATTATTATTATTATTATTATTTGGTATATGGGTATAGTGGCTGTTCTGACATTTGTTGCCCTATAGACATGATGATAAAAACAAAAAAAACAAGTTTATTGCAGTTTTGTGGAAGAATGTCTGACAGGACATTAACATCAACAGCGACAAATATTAAATTAGTAGCTGTCACGCACAGTTACAAACAAATTGTGGATTCTGCACCAGTAATTGCTGGCTTTCAACCAATATATGGAAGGTGTTTTTAAAAAAGCCAAAAATCTAAAAGCTTATGGTTCTAATAATACAAGTAAAAGTCATAATTTAAAAACTAACTTCTTGTCACCTTTTTTTATTCTTTTCATGTTTTTATCTCAGCGGATCACATGTTTAATTTTGATTTAATGCCCTCTACTGTTAATTGTTTTTTAAAGCTTTTTGCAGGGTGTCATGGGTAATGCTCACTGCCAAGTCAAGTGGTGAAAAATCTCAATTTGGATGGAGAGTGGAAGTACTAACAATCACCTGGCAGAGTCAAGTTTTTAACTGGGACACATCACTACATTTCAGGTGAATTTGCACTCAACAGAAGGGTATGGGTGAAGGGAAGAAATGGGACACAGCAGAAAGAAAATAAACTTCAGGCTGCTCTGCATGCATAGCTGACACTTGGGGCCCTATCTTACACCCGGCACAAAGTGACTTACAGTGACTTGCGCAAGTGCCATTGCTAGTTTCCGACTGAGTTGTCAGCAGTTGTCATTTTCACGCCCAGTGCCCATGTTGTGTAAGTAGCAAATGTACCTGCGCCCATCTGTGCACCCATGGTCTTAAAATGAGGTGTGGTCAGGTGCATTGTTGGCACATTGCTATCTTGAGGCAGCAGAAAGTGATTGCGCCATTGACTTAAGACCAGGTTTTGTTGGTCGATGGCAGTATTTTCCTGCTATTTAAAGGGCACATTATTTAGAGAGTAACATGCGCCTACATTGGCGGGTTCACAACGTGCATCCACTCTGCTTGTTCCACATGTAGGGACGCACAGCAGCGCTCATCCTCCTCAGTTAAATATCGGTGCATTTGCTCATATGAAGTCAAACGGAGTTGTTAATGGGACAGAGGATTGGGAGACGGTGGAGGCAGAGGGTCCACCGGCCAAGGGCCACATACCTGTCCCTTAGCAAAGCCTGTAAACTTTGCTTACCCCGCAAAGCTGTAACAAACATCTGTAATCTCAGATGATTTGGAGACATGGACGCGGGAAGAAGGGGCACTGAGGGGAGAGAAAACTCATGTGGATGAGCGAGAGAGAGTGAGTGTCCAAATATAGACAGAAGTGTTGATGTGATATAAAAACTTTCTTTAATCATGAAGCCTGATGTTACTCTACAATTCAGTGGTTTATTTCTTTGGAGACTAACGCCAGCTGTCCTTGTGCACTCCCCGTTGCTGTCAAAGTCACTGCTGCGCTGCATTTCTTTGCAAGTGGGCCATTCCAGCATCCCCTGAGTTCTATTGGAGGCATGTCACAATCTACCATAAGTTGGACCATACACGCAGTTACATCACTCTGATTGTGTTAATTCATGTTACGGCCAAAACACACCTATGATTAATTAAGAGACTAAATACAACCCCTTTGTGCCTTCCCCCTTCTTTGCGCCCAGATTATGCATAGTTTAACTAGCAAAAGTGGAGTTGGACAGGCCCTAAATGCACTGGTGCCATGCACTATAGATTTTTTAAATAGGGCCCTTGTTGTTCTTGGTGCATTCATGAGCTGCAGGAACACTATGCTGATGAGCAGCACCTTTTTAATCCTAGAGCTATCAAAGTCACATCCTCCTTTTGGCACCAACTATGTTTCATTTTAAAGCCATCGCTTTAAAGAAAGAAAACTGCACAACCATATAATTTTTGTGAACACTATAATCATTGTTGTAGTCATCCCAACAAATGCACACAAACATTTTGCATAAAAATATGTAGATAAAACAATTTACCCACAGCACCAACAACAGCAGTCTGACCTGTTCATTTCCTCTCAGAGAGATGTTTCCCAACAGAAAGCCAGTGATTTAATCAATTTCCTCTGTCTGGTATGTTTCCTTAATGCCTGTAATCATGACCTTTTGTGGATCCTACACCCCTACCTCTTCCTACACGGTGCTCTCCAGCCTCTTGTCTGCACATTAATTTGCTCTTATGAGAATCGAACCTTTTTATTCCTGAAGGTCACACCATTATCCCCCGCAGTCTGAATCAAAATAGTCACATACTGTAACTTCTTCAGACTATGGAAGCCAGAGAGAGATATGTGACATTACCATCCTTGCCACTGATGAAACCCAAATGCCGGCAACCAGGCACAGATATCCAAGACAGAGGTAAAAGCTCACATCTCTAAAATGCTGTAGGTTAAAGACTGAAAATAGATCTTCTCAACAGCGGCTGTGAGAGATATTGTATTTCGGGGAATGTCGCAGCTAGGGAGGCACGCAAGCAAAGAGAGAGGGCTGTGAGAAAAAGGAATAGGAGTGTCACATCCATTTGTAACTCCCGCTGTGATGTCAGGATGCTGGCGGGGGCTCACCAACTGTGCACAGTGACGTTGATGGATGTAGGTGAGCGCCCTAACTTTCTCCCCAAATACTCATCTGTGAAGATCGGTCTGTTGTCATTCCTTTATGAACTCATAGCTGAAAGTTGGACAGCAAAAGATGAGATATTGGGTCAGCAGGATAGATGAGGGTGACAAAGATAAGAATAAAGGTGAGAGTGGAGTGAGGTATAAAGTGGCAGAGAGTGTGAGAAGAAGAAAAGAGTATTTCAGAGAAGTGGTGAAAGGAGTGGAGTAGCGTGACTATTCCAGAGAAAGTTCATATTTCTTTCTGCCTGGACTTGAACTTTTCCCCCTCAATTCTGTTTAAATATTAAAGGTTTGTAATTAAAAGGTGACAGAGTGGGATGCCACAGGGGGCTCTGGCTTTATTGACCGAGAAGTGACAAAGTATCAGTCGCTACGACTTGCAGGTCCTCGAAGAGGGGAGCTCGGGGATCTTGAGGCAAGCGCGTCTGGATGTCGAGATGTTTTCATCTGTTTACATCCCAGCAAGAGCTCTGCCGGCCTCCTGGGGCGCACTGACGAATTTGAGGCAAGAGCCCACCATGGCAGATATGTATTTCTGAGCGTTTATGTATTGCTTAATTTGTTTCTCTCCTCCACATGGGATTGAACTCTTGCTGAGAGATGACTGGCAGACAAGAAGGAGGAGGAAAAAGTCAGTTTTCAGCACTTTATAGTTGCTTGTGGTGCAGTTGTAATTCCCCTGCCACTGCAGACACAATTCTGCTTTGAAAACACACAGGGAAATTATTCACTGGGTTTGTCCCTCTGTATGTTGTCTGAATGCTGAAGTTGTTTATTGTTGCCTGTGACAGCACTGAATGCACACTTGAAAAAGATTGAACTATCACTGTCATGGTCAAATGCACAACACTTCTTCCTCGACGGCAGACACAGAGCCAGATGGTGGCGTGTCAGGGGTCGGCATACTTACCACCTCCAAACAAGAAGCCCGATTATTGATACAGTAATCGCGTTCTGGTATTGAATGATCCAGCGACACCTCTGCATGATGAACAAAAGCGGCTACTATATCTTGAAATGCTCTCGATAAGATGAGAGAAATTTCTGCTCACCCTCAGCTGTCCATTCCTCCCCATCAGAGCAAAGCTGTGGGTAGTGAAGTTGTGAAACAGGCAGGGATATTGTATTGGATCCTTACCATCATTAATCATACATGCCTTTGAGTAAATTCACACCTCCACAGATTTAATAAGAGACATGCTGGTAGGCCCAGGCTGTCTATGTGCCTCATAGTATATACCAGTGTGAGAGATCATTATGGAAAGCCTCAGAGGGAGGTGAACTTTAATAACTGCTCAAAATAAATCAAGAGCCGATATGAAAATTGACAGGCGTTTCTGCCCCTCCAGACTTCAGGTAGAGTGTGGAATTGAAACAACACCAAGCGTCAGAAGATCTCAAGTAATAATGCTTCTTGAGGGAGATTCTGATTATGCAGGTTAGAATATTATGTGCCACTGCTTTTGGTAATCATGTTGTGCTGCAGCCGTGCTACTATTGCAGTAAATCACAGTTTATGATAATGACTCAGGAGGAAATCATTCACACCTATGCATCCGCAACACAATATGTGACGTCCATGTATATTCAGTGCGGACACCTCAGTTTGTTCCACACTTTTGTCATCAGAGTGTGTGTGATAGTTTCAAAAGGGCTGTTGTAGCCACAGATGGAGAGTATCTTAGCCTGCAGGATTTCATTGATACATGTACAGGTACAGGCCTCAGGTGCCTGTTCTCCCAAATTGTGTGAAAAAACACCATACTTCACAAAGGGAGTCTCCTGTATGAAATATGCAACAAATGTTTTTTCAATCATGAGAGACTTCATCATAAGTGAATGAAAATTATATTGACATGTGCATAATAAAGAGTCTTTGGACATCATCATCAGTCCATTGCTAGGGTGGTGAGGATACTTCATAATCCTACTAGCTCTGGTTCTACACCTTCGGGTGTATAAGTCCTCTGTAGGTCTCTACAGTCCTGAGAAAAATAGTTCCCAGACCAGTTGATGATTCCCCCTGTTGGGATGCTTTCCACATCACCACTGAAGAAGATCTTTGGGACCCGCAGACTGTCTGAGATGTTAAAGGCATTGCCTTGCCTTTCTTGCCAAGATGTCTGTGTGTGTGGACCATGTCGGACGATGGACGGTGTGGACCCCCAGGTAAATAAAGGTGTCCTGTTGAGTCTTGAGAGGTGTATAGTTTTTCTGCTGCTTCCTTCCAAAATCCACCACCAGCTCCTTGGTTTTGCTCACATTCAGGAAGAGGTTGTTGGACTTGCACCATATTGTCAGGTTCCTCACCTCCTCCCTTGCCACGGGTCATCCCACAGTGGGGCATCCTGACGGGCTAGTGGTTAAGGCTCAACATCCGGGGTTGATTCCGACTGCAGACCCAGACCTTTGTTGCATCTCACACCCATCTCTCCCCCTTAATGATAATCTAATAATAAATAATCTTAAGAGAGAGAGAGAGAGAGAGAGAAAGAGAGAGAGAGAGAAGAAAGAAAACCTACTTCGATTAACAACACAAATATGGCATGTTCAATTTGTACATTTTATCATCTGCATTTCAGACTTTATGCTCCCCTCACAAAATTTTGTGGGTTTGAAGGTTGTATTTATTTTGAAGCATTGTAGATACAAACACGATTAATTTCAGAGCTGTGAAAAGTCTGGGATTTACTGTAAATAATGAAGAGGTAACCTTTTTTAATTATGTGTACTGCTTTGATATGCTGCTCTGAATTTTTTTTTGCTTTAACATGAAATAGAGATGAACTGGCAATTGTGTTTAGAGAGGGTTGTTTTTTTTTTACCTTACCTTAAGTTATTGGAAATATTTTCTGCAGCAGAGAACCTTTAAAACATGCTCCTTGTCTAGTGAGTTTTCTTTTTGAGAGAAAGAAAAACACTGGAGGAATAGTTAAGAGATTGGCAACATCAGTGAGATAAGTAAATCAAGCCGCTTTCTGCAGCAGCACATAAACGAACCACTCAACTGAAGGCTGAGATTTTTTCATCCTCAATCATGGATAAAACGCAAAGCGGATGATAGTGCCACCATGATTATATGCATGTGCCTGCTGTTTTCCTGTCCTTACCCATCATCTGGCCTCATTACAAACTTGCAAAAGGGAATGGCAAGGATAAAATATGATAAAAGGTCACTCTGAAGAGTCAAAATAGCTCAGATAATGTTGGAGTCATCTTTACTTTCGTCATATACTTGTTACAAACTATTGATTTATTTTTTGGCATCTGAAATAATGTTTGCTGTAATTCAATCGATCACATACACAGGGTCATTGGAGTGTCACTCATAAAATAAGTCTTTATTCCTTCCCCTTCAACAAGAAAGTACAGCTAATAAAAAAGTGTCCTGACCTGTCAAGCTCTCTTATCATCACAGACTTACAATAGGGTTTAAAAAGGAAAAGAAATATAGTTTTAGCTTGTGACTGCTGAGCCCTCTGGGGATTTGATGGAAGACCTGACAAGCGGTGACAAACTTCCAGGACTGTCCCTGAAGGTGCTGGGGTGAGCATTAAGCAGGCAGAGTGATGGACCCTATTTTAGTCTCTGGGAGCTGATAAGGCTTGGATTCTGAATCACACATTTACAGTCACGGTTATTGAAAAGCAGGGTCACTTCACTCAGATGAGCTCTTCAGATGGAGATGGGGAGCTTGAAGAAAAGAAATGAATCAAGAATGGCCTGTCTTTGCCTCTACCCGACTAGAATTTCAAGGACTTTTTCTGCCGATCCTATTCAGAATCAGAATCAGAATCAGAAATACTTTATTGATCCCCGAGGGGAAACTCTTTCGTTACAGGGATCAATAAAGTATTTCTGATTCTGATTCAAGAAATAGACTTTTAATAAAATTGGTGCTATATAAATAAAATTGAATTGAATTAAAATCTGTCACATCGTGCTGTTATGAACTTACACACTTGTGTTGTAAGTGTTTAACGTGATTTACTGTGGCAATTATATTCTTTTATTATAGCGTACTATTGCCTCTCCTCTTTCTGCTCTGCAAAATATGGTTGCTATAAAGGAATGGTTTTCAATGCGATATCCCAAAGGATAGGCAGCTTATATTGGCACAGAACTGCAGGAATCAATCAAAAAGTAGACCAAAAGAAGTAGTGAAAAAAACTGTTTGTGTGCTGTCCTTTTCTGTTCTCATATTTCAGAATCATTTGGAAGAATTACATGTTCTGATCCCGCAACCCAAAAAGTCTGTTTGTTCCTGTTTACTGTAACTCTTGACATTTTGAAAAACAATTGTGCCTGTTTTAGCAAGATATATTTAGAAATTAGTCATTGTCATTTATGTGCTTTCTCCACTAAGAACACTTAAAGTCTCTGCAACCTCAATTATTCACATGCAGAAAATGAGGCCTGTTTGTACGTATTTTCTATAGCTTTGTAGGCTTATTTTTGATACAAGAGTGATCCGAATGAGCCATGGAACACGGATGAGAAAGTCATTATTTAAGTCATCATGTCATTTTTGATATGACATTCTGTAGCATTATTTTTCTTGTGAATGGAAGAAAGACCACTCAGAATTGCTTGGAGCTTATGAAGTTAGGTTGAGCACGTCTCCTTTTCATTCTGTGACAAGTTATTCCATCTGTGGTTGAATTCCAGTCTGTTAAATCAATAGATTTTCAGAGTGTTTCAGAATTTACACTGATTTGATGTTTGTAGTATTCTTTAGACTAGTATTATAGGGCCTGATATACTGCAAAAAAGTCATGGACACAGACAGTAGACTTACACGTTGTTGTGTTTATATTACATTTTGTGTCTGCATAGGCAAGTGCAATAATTTTTTTATTCTTTTATACTAACCTCAGACCATTATTGAATGCTAAAAATTGCTTGTCAACTGTGCTTCTTGCTTGCTGCAAATATCAAGCTATTAAACTTGTCCAGCTTGCTTCCGACTAAAATTAAATATAATTATTTGTTCCATATTTATCTTATTTCTTAACGTTTTTTTTAAAGGTAAATATCCTGATGATTTAGATAAGAGCTGTCTCTAAGAAACAGACAGCGATGCATTGTGAATATAATTCTGAAAAGTTATCTTTACTGTTGCTTGATGCAGCATTCATGTAGAGTTATATTGTTAGAACAAGCCAAGAAATAATAATACAGAAAGTTGAATCCAGTGCAAACAAGACTCTGTGGTGATGAAGACTAATATAAAGCTTAAGGTGAGCAGCCACCTATGCAGAGCTGGAATGTGGCTGCCATCTTTCTCAGAGGCCTAGAAAGTACATCATGGTTTTCTCCATTTCAGCCTTGAACTGAACCAACCAGCTACAAGATGAAGAAGGACCGAGTTACTCATCACATACAGCAGTACCTCTCTCATTGTCAGTTCCCTTTGGCTTATTAAAAAATGATTCAATGAGAAAACCTTTGACTTTGAAACTCCTTCTCTAGTTTTATTTCAAGCCAGACCATGACCTTGCTGTTGCTTTTCCTTATTTTTTACATCAGAAATCAATGTAGGTGGCGTCACTCAAACTGAATACCATTTCTCATTCTCTTAAATCAAATAAGACTCTATTTTTCTTTGTGCAGAGGCACCCAAGGTCAAAGAAAGTATCATCTTGCTGATGCAAGAAATCCCCCTTCTGATCACAGCAAATACTATAGCTGGAGAGGCCACAGACACCAACCACAACTACAGAGAGAGTGAAACCTCAGTGAACTTTCCCCACACTGAACCAGCCTGTGATTGATTTTCTACACAGATCTCTAAACGGGTGTTACTCTCCTATCTGTAACAGTAATGAATTTCATTATAAGGCCCTGGAACACACAGAGCGAGATGGAGATGCTGGCCGATGGCAGGGGAGAGAGAGAAAAGAAAGACAGAGGGAGAGGAAGACAGGGCTGTCATTCATGGTCTGTCTGTCAATACTGACAACGCATCTCCCCGCCGGCTTGAGACTGAAATAACAGCCATCCGCAGAGCAATTACAAACGCTGCTTGCTGCTTTTAGGCAGCCTACATATTCCTCAACGTGCCTCTGTGTCTTACAGTTGTGGAAGTATGTATTGTAACACACATGTAAATATAGACATATGAGTTTCCACCCTACTTCCTTCTCCAGCATGTCGTAACCCACGTGCCCGGTAACCACGGTGACCAAAGACATCCCGAGGCTGTGGATGTATCCAGGCCGCAGTGAGTCAGGATGCACAATTGGATGACTCATTGCCTTCTTGGGGCTAAAAAAGCCCTTTCATCATTATCTCTCACTCTCTCTAACTCTCTATCTTTCTCCCCATCCACCCCCTCCTCCTCCTCATTTTGCACTTATCTGCACCTCTGCGTTTCCCAGGTAAATACAAGCCATTTGGTTTTTCTCCCAGACCCCGGGGGAAAGTGTTGTCGTCTGACACCACAGAGAGGTGGCATTCTGTTGACTTGCCAGTCGCCTAATTTTCATATCTACTCTTGCCTGTTTGGTTGCTAAGGAAGTGAATTGCAGCCCTATCATTTTGTGCTCATTAGTATTCATGGAGAGCCAGGTCAGGTACCACAGGAGTGATTGGCGCTCATGAATAAGGCAAACGCCACTAGAGAACTTGCAGAAAAATTGTTACTCTAGTTTTGTTCAAGATTTCAATCTCAAGTGGACAGTTGCCACAATGTATGGCTTGTAATACTTAAAAGTTATTCAAAAGGTTACACTGGTTATTTATTTAGTCTTTATCATTACGGAAATAAATTGCCAGATTTTCACTGCAGGATTAGCCATTCCTACCTAGAGCTCCATCATTATTTATGCACCTCCATTTCCTCCTGAACAAAATTGATTTGACTCCATTCTCATCGTGTTGCCCCCAGAAATGATTTCCCAGATGGGGCATAATGTCATACAAAAATATTAGGTTAACACTTAACATGGACTCTGGAGGAATTTTATTTTGAAATAGCTGCTCAATAAATTGGCTCCCTGTTCCATGAGTAAATCAAATATTGTCAGGCTAAATGATTGCTGTACAAAAGGACAAAATCAGTCTTCATGGATGCTTCATCACACTGTCATGAAGCTCTTCTTTAGGTTTTGTAGGTATATAAACTAGGTAATATTAAAATAAGTTCCTGTAAATATCATCATCATATACATTTTAAGACCTATAGAGAAGATTTACATATTCCAAAACATTTTTTTTTTAATCTATACGGTTTATCCTTTATTTTAGAAACACAAAAGCTGTGCACTGAGATACTGGGTGACTAGCATAGTGTTGGGAATCTGGTAGGGCAGGTTTGGTTATTAGCAAATAGCAAAGATATATATTAATAGAATTATTAATGCCACAATTAAAAAAAAATATGGATTAATAAATATGAAATCACATTCTGAAAAAGGGGTTTGTCCACTTAAAAATGCCAATATTTAAATACTATTTTACATTAATAAGGTGGACAGTGAAGGGTGAATGTGAACACTGACTGTCACAGCCAGCTGTTATTACACATAACACATACACAAAATAACCACAGGCAACTGCTCTTTAAAAGTGCAATAGAGTTTTTTTTTTACTTCAGCACCAATAATCAATAAACTTCAGCCAATAAATCACTATTATCTACTCAAAGCACAATAAAAGCATACAACAATCAGCAAGCACGGGATGCAGGTGTGTAGGGTGTGTGTGTGTGTGTGTGTGTGTGTGTGTGTGTGAAAATGGGGGGTTGTGAGGGAGATGGCAGACGTGACCACGTAGTTGGCTCGTCAAACGATGATCCAAAATGGCGGAAAGGCCCGTGAAACTTAAACAAAGGGGCAAGAACCAAAATGGAGGATGCCCTCTACTTGTCCTCACCAAGATGCCGTGAGTTAGGCTACCACGCTAACTGTGGTGTGTATATGTGGATGCGCATAAGGCGTGTAGGAGTGTGTAGGTTAGTAAAGGAAGAGAGAGAGGAAAAGGCATGCAAGGGAAGGTACATAAGACTCTAAATAGCGCCACAAGACACAATAATTGTCTCTTTATCACACAGGAACCAGGCAGCAAACTTGTATTCGGCAGCCATGTTCCTGGACTTAAAGCGCAGTTATTGGCTCCACACACAGTGGCAGAAAACTAACACAAGTAAAGGCCCAAGATGAGACCGATACAAACAATGAAACGTGTGAAGCATGGAAGCACTGGAGTTTATAGGCTTGGTGACGTCATGGCGTCACGGGAGTTTCCTGCGCTCCTGTGGGACTCATCCAGTAAGAACCCAGGATTTGGATTCAAACTCAAATCTCATACTAAGGTGCGATTTAACAGACCCGAGGGGTTTCTTACTTTTTCTTTCTTTTCAGGCTTTCATTTTTACATGTAGGCCTCTTCTTTGTTCCCCATGTGGTGAGGTCCCAACAATAGTGTAATGATAGACACAGAAATGACCAAAGAGTAAAGGAAAAAGTGTGTCACAATGCCCAGATTCAAACCAGCAACACAAGATTTAGATTATTATGTTGCATCACTGTTGAGTCAATTATGGTAAAGATCTAGATTAACATTGCTATTTAATGGAAAATTACAGATGTCTTGACTTTTAGGTTTTTTAACAGACCTTTTTGCTGGGTGATGAAAATGTGTTATTTGTTGCAACAAAGAAAATCAGAATAATAATAATAAGAATGACAATATATTTTTTAAAATATAGCACCTTTCTTTCAGTTATACAGTGCAGCACAAGTGAAAGCAACAAACATTAAAAACAATGACCAAATAAAAGTTTAAGTAAGTATAAGTAAAGCAATCAGATAACACAAGCATTGAGGACCTTGGGTCTGTAAATAGACACATATCTGGAAATATGGAGCCAGTTTATTTATTTATTTATTTATTTATTGTTTGTGTAATAAGTCATTCACACTTACAGTAAAGTCACTTATATTAAATATGATTTAAATACATTGCTGATATTAAATTCTCTACCATAGCTCTGTTATCATATTAATTTTCATTTTTTCTCATTTTTTTGTGTCTATTGTTCCTCATAGATGTATTTTGAATGGCTATACTGAAAACCATTTTAAAAACATGTCATCAATATTAGAACCAACAATTTGGTAGCTAGGTTAGGTTAGCTATGCTGATGATGCATACTTGTGTACACAAGACCGCATTCAATGCAAGAAAATATTGGATAATTAAAATTCTTCTACTCATCATTCATCTATTCTTAATTCTTATTTCATTCTAACCCCCAACCCTAACACAGGATGAACTTTATTTTGTGTTAAACCCAGGTTTTGTGTGAGAAAGTGGTATTACTCTCAGGCTGGGTAGGGAAGCTCCTTCGACTTCTGCAGTTGGTCAGTGACTCATGTTCCTTCCTCAACCATAACAAATCCCACCATCTATCCTCCCTTTGTCCTACTGTTTCCAATCCATCTACTTCACTGCTGTCCCTATCTCTTGTTCTCACTTAGTCACTCTAATCCCTTCACTCTGGCCTTGCTTTTAGCTTTTGAAGAGTACATTCCATTTCTCACATTTTACTGAGGCTTGTTCTTTTAGTCTGGTCATTTGGCCTTCTGTTCTGTTTCTCTTCTCTATTTTTCTTGTTCTCCCACCTTTGTTCTCTTTTATTCAAACTATGCTTCCTTACAATGCACTTAATCTGTCTTACTCCTTTCTGTCTTTATCACTCTTTTCTCTTGTTTCTTCATTACTCCTCCACTGCTGCTGCACCACCTCCCTCTGTTCACTTCTGTTGTGACCTTTCTTCCCCTCACCTCAGGCTGCTATTTCCCATTCGGCCCTCAGCTACTGTATGTCCATATACTGTACATTCATATTACTACACTATGCACTTTTTCATCTCTGCCCCATAGTCGATGCATGTTCAATCCCTTGCTTTAATTTCATCCTAACCTGTATCCTCTGAAAAAGCCTGACACCACAAACACTGATTCGTCCTCTCAAGTATAGCAATACAAACAAACATCCACACACTCTGCCCCCCCTTCACACATACACCCATGCACATGTTGACGGCTTGTCGCCTTACTGACGTGACTGCACAGAGGTGACACTGCGTCTGTCACTCTGACAGCTGGCATTTCACAGCGATCCATTAACTATGGTACTCTCAACGCAGACAGGAGATAGATAGAAAGAGATAGAAAGGGGCACAGAGAGAGTAAGAGAGAGAGAGAGTTGTGTAAAGCAAAGATCAGCAAAACAATAAAATAAAACACTACGACAGATGGACAGTTTTGCTTTAATATTTCTGTCCTTATCTTACCCTTGTCCATGAAGATAAAGGTAAACTGCATAAGCTTAGTCAGTGCACAGCAACATGCAGTATGTTTAACGGGCACATTTTGGGATGAGTTATGAAGCAAATGCTAATTGGCCAGCTTTGTTAATAAAACCATATGGTCACTTACAAGTCCCAGCCGCATTGTTTTTTTACCATATAAATTACACTTGAATTGTAATTGAACATTCTAACAGTACAGTATATGTGCAGTTTGATAGGGTTGTTGGTCGGTACCAATTAGTGATAACGACGATGAGAAAATGATGAGACAAAAAAATCTGACTAAATGTGTTTATATTGCTCTTGAAAGTCAAGACAGAAATGCATCAAGCCTAAAGAAATGATAAGGCAAGACTGCTGTATTAGCTGAGGAGGATCAGCATCTTACGTTCTGCATCATGCGGCACATGGACAAACACACCAAGGTGGTTATGATCGCTTTGGGCTGTGTCATGGATCCATATGCCGTCGGCAACCATTTTGTATTTACCAATACAGTTTTTGATAGGAAGACAGGTCTGATCCGATGCTGTCGGTGCTCTACTGACACAAGAGAGAACATGTTGGGCTGTAATCACTTAGAAGAAACCTGTGTGTGAGAGGCTTACTGTAAGAGGATCTTACAGTGCTGAAGAGCTGTGAAGATCTGCATGGCCTACATTCTGCTCAGCACTATGGTTATATGAGGCAAAGGAGCTCTGTTACAGTTTGCATCGTGCGTGGAGGAAGAGTTGTGTTAGTTTCACTTCTGTCCTTCAACACCCTTACCTTTAGCCACGCTTCATAAATGTTGCGTGTTTGTGCCTTAGCACTAAATGTTGGCAGTGGACGTAAATCTTGTTCTCCAGCATTAAGGACATGTGTAAGACCATTATTATTCCAGTATTAACATTGTGAATGGTGGTGGAATTACATCAAACATTTCTGATTAATCTCTACTGTGACTGCTGTTCTATAAATGTTACTTAATTGTGTCAATTTCAGGCTGATAGCCAACTAGGTAAATCTTGGGAGATTTTTTCTTTTTTTCTTTTGGGGAATTCTGTCTCTGATAGATTTGGTAATACATCATAAATAGTTAATGCACCATTAAAATATTGAAATAATTAATAGATTATTTTTTATATTATTATTTTATATTATATTTTAAATATTTTCAAGTTGTTTAAAATACAATCATAAGGTAACAGAGAAAGCATGTATGGTGAAGGAAATGAGACTGTGATTTACTGTAGCCTTCATATATTTTTATTTCATTTGATCAGTCTAACACTTTGGTCCACACTGAATTATCTCAACAATCACAGGATGGATTGATATGAATATTGCTACAGATGTTCATGGTGTCCAGAGAATGAATCCTAATAAAAATGTTGTACAGACATGTACAGACATGAAGCCTACTGACTTTGGTGATACCCTTTTAGTTTTAATCACCTACAACCTTGCCGCTAGCATGGTTGTAGACTCTTAATCTTGTTTCTTAGAATATACAGCATATTTTAACTCCCACGTAATTCTGTTGTTAAGCAGCTTCAATGAAGTAGATATGCAGAAAGTCCACCTGTGTAATAGCCATCCCATATAGCACTAAAAATAGAATATGTCAGGCTTTAAGGAAGAGTTGAGAATAAACAAGATAAAATTGACAATTCTATCTACAGTAAGGCTATGAAACAGAAAAGTTTGGAGTCTAATAAGAAAGTGATAAATCTCAGAACTAAGGATGGTTTAGTCATAAAAGAAATAGAGAGCCCTAGTGTGCTAGAGAATGAAACTCAAAAAGTAATTGAGAAAGGCATCAGAAGATGAGAAAAAAGACATAAGTGAGCTGCAAGAAAACTTGAGTCATTTCATAGCTTTGAAGAGGAGGAGAATGTTAGACAGAAATGAATAAGAAGGTGTCAGTTGGGACAGAGCTCTGCAAGGATCCCTTTAAATTTGTCAAATATCACTCTTCACTGGGGAGAACAGTGGTAGACTGACAGCAACAAAGTTGGACATACAAATCACCTCACACTGGGAAAGTCATTGAAAGTTAGGATTTTTTTTAGATGATCCAGAACACAACATGGATTTTAGCTCACCAATATGGAAAAAGATGCAAAATGCAGTAAAACAGAGATTGCCATCTCCAGGTTCCAGTATTGTCTGCTGGAAGGTTAACAGAAGTATTCCAGGTGTGTAGAGATTTACGTGAGGCTCATGAAAGAAAAAGAAAACATCTGGTTATTGTTGAGACCAGGAACAACTGTAATGCTGAAGGAATGACTTTTTACCAGTATGCTTTCTGTAAGTCCATATAACGTGAAGGCGTACAGGTAAATAAATTAAATTGATAATTATAACTTATAATTGGAAAAAAGTAATTATGAACAAACTTCTTAACAAATCTGTACAAAATACAGAACTACCTGTTTTCTCAGATTATTCAGCCAAAAACATGCTGTGTAATAGACCTGGAAGATGCATTTGGCTCAGCACCATACAGCCTTCTGTGGGTAGATTTTTTTTTCTTCTGTGTATCAAATGCCACCAAAAACCATGTTAAAGCCCATTTTCAAGACAAAATATGCAAAATTTAATATGTTTCACAATATTGGATTGGTACTTACCAAAGCATGACAGTGCTTGAAAATTGGTATCATGGCAGGGTGCACAATCTACCCTGTAGAATTCACAATGGCAATGGAGGTAATCATTAGACCATCAAAGTGGTTTGTTTTAGCAAAAGGACACTTTCTTCAAAATGGTTTAGGCAAATATTCTATACTGACTTTGTTCCAACATACAGGAGAGGCCAGGGAGAGCTGAGGAAGATGGAACTGATAATTAGACTAAATTGAGATTTCCTTTTCACTTGAATATTTAGTCTGACATTGCCTTCATGTTAACGGTTTTCTATTTGGGAGGGACGGAATTTTGTCCTCATATATCAGTAGTTACTGCCTTCAGTCAGACCCATCCATCCTGTAGCGGTAGTGATTGCTAGAAGCCATTAACTTTTGTCATGTTGATTCGGTCACATTTTTTCTGGCTCTGGCATTCATAATCCCGCCTACAAAGCTCTTATTAGCTTGGTTGGTTTCCAACAGGTGAGACATCTGTCAATGAGCACAACACCAGACCTACTTGAAGTGCTGAAAAAATCTATGTGGGCAGCAATTCAGATATCTAGAAGAAGACTGGATGGAAGTACAGCATAGGCAACCATCTCACCAGACAAGATATGACAAAATGGAATTAGAACATGTTAATTGAAATAGAGCCAAAAAGGTAGCCAGATGTTATACAAGGTGTATCATAACA
This sequence comes from Siniperca chuatsi, assembly GCF_020085105.1. NCBI lineage: Eukaryota > Metazoa > Chordata > Actinopteri > Centrarchiformes > Sinipercidae > Siniperca > Siniperca chuatsi. The sequence goes on along the minus strand of NC_058063.1, from coordinate 5,785,056 downwards.
TCTTCCAGACAGCTTTTATGAGATGATGGTGATGTCTCGGAGAATCTGTCGATGAGAAAGCAGTGTAGAAAAGATCACAACTGGATCATGGCTGGCAGTGGCCTTTACGTCCTCAGGGATCACCCCAAATATGGCCATCAGAGGGTAAGGATCAATAAATGTCACATACATTTGAAAGGGTCCCCCACCATCCAAAAATACTTCAGCCAGGAACAGGACCAAAAGTTATGGCTGTGGGTGCCCGGATCATGCCAGCATCTTAAATAATTCTCATCTACTCCTAAAAAAGGTTTTGCCCATTTGCTGCCTGACAGATGGAGCCTATTAAGCAGTCTAAACTGTAGTAGCCTGTGTCTGATGCATATTGAGGAGGAACCAATTGGCAACTGCCTCTGCATTTTTCAAATGTTTGAGCCCAGTTCCTCTACCCAATACTGCTTAATGTGGTTATTGGGATCATGGGGACTTCACAGGTGAATTTCTTCATTTGTTATGAAACTGAGCCATTGAACTCAGTTTCCCTCAGGTATTTACATCAAGGTGTGAACTCTGGCCCTGGACCCAGCTTCCAGCTACCATTGGTCATTGTGACCTGCAGCTCACTCTCTGCTTGCTCTCTTTTCTCCTGGCCTTTTCACTGCAGCTGGACAGCCGCAGCTGTCTTCCAGTGTGTCCTGCTCGGAGCAGACGCACAGCAGAGCCAAACTCTCTGATCTTACAGCAGTGATGCGAGAGCCTGCTAGATCTTTGCAACCGAGTTTAGTTAGCTGCAACAACACAAACTCGGCCAGCTAACAAGCAATGGAGCAACTAAGTTTGCGCGAGCTGCTAACTCTGAGGAGAACAACAGATGGAGCGACCGCCTTCCTCCATCTGCATAAACGGACACTGCACAACAAAAGACTGCATCGGACCACAATTCTTCCCCGCCTGGCCCTTACACAATAGACCGCCAAAATCCCTCCCACAGATGGGTAACGAAACAATTGGGCATAGCATAGTGTACATAGCTAAGCATAGGACTGTTTAACTTTTGTACATGTAATGCTGCTGATGTGTTTTCATTGAGGTTTTATTGTTTGTTTTTATTGATTTTATTCATGGTTAATGTGAGGTTATTATTGTAACTGTAGTTCTCAGCCACCACTGAGTTGATGTTAGTTTATGTTGTGCTCCACACAGAGTCTTTGCATGGTAACTAACTCGGCGCCCTTATCCTAAACAGATCATACACATACACCTCTAATTTGGCCTTAAACACAACCGCACACCACAGAGAAGAACTTTAAAACTCCCGCTCCATGTGCTTTAATTTGTCTGCAATGGAGACAAAACAAAGGAACATAGACACATTCTTTCTGGCACTTTCTGTGCACCCTCTCACTCTCACACACACACAAACATTGTCATTGACAATGCTTTCCTCTAACCATCACAATTAAATGCCTAACCTTAACCCTAACCTAATTAAAAAGTCTTAAACTTCAAAAAGCACTCCCCATGGGTTAGTGTACATTCAGATTAAAGTCTCCACCGGGATATACATGAAACAAACATGCGCACACACACACACACCTTCTTTAGTTTGTTGTATTTTAGTTGGATTTCATATTTGTGTGTTTGCTTTCATTATTTTTAATAAATGCTTGTGTGTATATAATTATGCTGGTTTCCTTAATGTGACACAAGAATGAATTCTGCCAACCTCTTCCATGTTAAACATGAAACCTTCAACCTACCAGCTACTGATAAGTTATAGTTATTAATTTAATTATAAATCTGAGTTCCAAACTGATAGTTTGGTATATTGTATGAGACTCAATAGAGTCTAATAAGTTATTGTATTATCTTTGATAATTTTGATAGGCACAATTAATTAATTGCACCAAGACAAAATTTGGTGCCCCTTTTACCATTGTGATTCCCTACAGGTCTAAGAAAGAAGATGTGGCTGCATGAATTGTCTCATAAAATAGTTACTACACCCTTTTGCATTGGGTCCATTCCCAACGATTCTTCTATCCAACAGTTCTGTCCGACTTCAAGAGACCCCTTGTCATGTTCAGTTCGAAAGAGGACCCAAATGCAAGACTCCAAGCAGCCAGGTTGACGAACCACAAATGAGCTTTAATAACTAAAGCTAATACAAGTGCCCAAAATAGGCAGGCTACAGTACAGAGGGAGCAGACTGAGGTACAATACTTAAACAAGTAGACATTCAAAAATAAAGACAAACCGGTAAGCACAAGGAACACCGGCAGTGCTACACAGGACTGGGGCTCAAATGCAGGGCAAATGGGACAACATCAATCTGACACAGAAGTAAGGAAACACATAGACTTAAATACACTCAGGTAGGGGAGACAACGAGACACAGGTGGAACCAACTGACACAGATGAAAACAATAAAAGACAATCAAAGACAGGAAGCAAAACTACCAGACACAAGAGGGAGGAAGAATATTACAAAATAAAACAGGAAATAACAGGACAGAAACCCAAAACCATGATAGCCCTCCTGTAAGCATCTGAAGAAGTTAGACTGTGGAATGCCACAACATGGGGTGGGGGAGTTTTACATCCACCACCTCCTGGACCCAAAACAACAGCACTTCGTAACTTTGTTTTTGAAAAGTGCTGCATAAATAAAGTTTATATATTATAATAATAATTATTATTACTATTATTATTATAAAATCTTTCTGCCTCTCTAAAAACACGTTTTTATTCAAGTAGATTGGTCTTTAATTACGTTGAGGAAAAATGACTGTGGTACTGGTATTGTTTGAGACAAAAATAAATATCTTTGCATAATCAAGTTTATTCTGCGAGCCAGAGGACCACTCAGTACAGCTGTACTATTCCTAGTGTCTCTGTCTGTTTGTCCCCTGTTGGTTCCCCTCCTGCGTATGTCTGTGCGTGTACTGTGGGGCTCGGCCTCCGGTGAACTTCCAATCAGAGACCGACACACCTGCAACCCATCTGCTGCTGCTCACTTGCTCTCCATCCACCAATCAACACCTGGCAGTATATCTAGCCGGCTCTTCTCACCAGTCTTTGCCAGATTGTCTGTTTACCCAAGTGGTATAATGCCTCGGTTTCTGACTTACCTTGCTTGAAGAGTACTTTTTTTTTTTTTCCTTCCTGAAACCCTGACTAACTTTCTGACTTCCTGTGTTCAGGTTCGTTCCTCTCACCTGCCTCCAAGTTACTCACCGGCTTTCCAGGAAGACCTCACCTCGGATCTCCACTGCTCCACCTCAGCCCGCTGTCCTCGCTCCGCCTGCCTGCTCTCCCCAGTCTCTTGCCAGCCCGCTGTTTTCACCCAGTCCACCGGTTCACAGCGATTAACCACCACACTCCTGACTACTCATTGTACTTAAACTGAAACAAACTACTTCAACTCCCTCTGTGCTAGTTGTGCTTTTGGGTCCAGCCATGATGTGCCATAACACACCGCTCCAGGTCTTGCTTGGCATTTTCCAAACTCTGAGCTTCTCCATCTTAAAATGTAAAACAAATCCTTACATCTTTCTATATTTTGTCAGACACATAAATATGTTAATATATCCTTGTTAGCTATGAACAGAAATTATTCAAATGACATTTGACATGCTTTGTCATTAATAGGAAAAATACATATTTTATTTATTTATTTATATATATATATATATATATATATATATTAGGCCTGGAAGGTGAAGGCAACAGTGGTGCCCGTGGTCATCGGCGCACATCTCGGTCCAGAAGAGTGCAGTACTGGGAACAGCACAGAACCCTCAAGCTCCCAGGCCTCTGGTAGAGGACCCGAGCTTGAAGGATGAGACCACCCGCGGAGGGTGAAGGAAAAAGTTGTTTTTTTTTATATTTATTTATTTGATACCTCAATATTTTTCAGGAGTCAGGAATGAAGTTGTGAGGGTCTGATTGAAGAAAGAGGAAGTCATAACAAAAGTTTACACACTTGCTCAATAAAACCCAACCGGACAACTCCCTCTATGGACTAAAAGCATAATTCCTATGAGCGCTAATGTCTTTGTCACTTGAATGTAAATATATGTTGTTGATACCTGTGGTGTGCTAAGGTGTGGTTAGGGTTAGGCAACTAAAACTCTTGGCTAAGGCTATGGCGTGGTATAGGTTAGGCTTATAAAACACCAAACACCTAAGGTTAAGGAAATATTGTTGTTACAGTAAATGAAAAGCCAAACAGCAATTGCATGTCTGTGCTAGGATACAAACTCCGGCATAAAAAAAAGTCGTACTACACAACCATCAAATATTCCAATCTCCACATGCATTGCTGCATAAAGGACACATTACATCATGCTTTTTTTCTGAACATTGGCACTGGAAGTAAATCCTGAGGTGCGGAATTGTCCAATAAGGATGTACTTAAAAGGATACTGGGCTGGTATAGTAAATGGGGCATTGGGTTACTGTGCATGTGTTTTATGTACAGTTGTATGCAAAAGTTTAGGAACCCCTGACAATTTCCATGATTTTCATTTATAAATATTTGGGTGTTTGGATCAGCAATTTCATTTTGATCTATCAAATAACTGAAGGGCACAGTAATATTTCAGTAGTGAAATGAGATTTATTGGATTAACAGAAAATGTGCAATATGCATCAAAACGAAATTAGACAGGTGCATAAATTTGGGCACCCCAACAGAAAAATCACATCAATATTTAGTAGAGCCTCCTTTAGCAGAAATAACAGCCTCTGGACGCTTCCTATAGCCTGTAATGAGTGTCTGGATTCTGGATGAATGTATTTTGGACCATTCCTCCTTACAAAACATCTCCAGTTCACTTAGGTTTGATGGTTGCCGAGCATGGACAGCCCGCTTCAAATCACCCCACAGATGTTCAATGATATTCAGGTCTGGGGACTGGGATGGCCATTCCAGAACATTGTACTTGTTCCTCTGCATAAAGGCCAGAGTAGATTTTGAGCAGTGTTTTGGGTCGTTGTCTTGTTGAAATATCCAGCCCCGGCGTAACTTCAACTTTGTGACTGATTCCTCAACATTATTCTCAAGAATCTGCTGATATTGAGTGGAATCCATGCAACCCTCAACTTTAACCAGATTCCCAGTACCGGCACTGGCCACACAACCCCACAGCATGATGGAACCTCCACCAAATTTTACTGTGGGTAGCAAGTGTTTTTCTTGGAACGTTGGGTTCTTTTGCCACCATGCATAACACCCCTTGTTATGACCAAATAACTCAATCTTTGTTTCATCAGTCCACAGCACCTTATTCCAAAATGAAGCTGGCTTGTCCAAATGTGTGTTTGCATACCTCAAGCGACTCCGTTTGTGGCGTGTGTGCAGAAAAGGCTTCTTTCGCATCACTCTCCCATACAGCTTCTCCTTGTGCAAAGTGCACTGAATTGTTGAACGATGCACAGTGACACCATCTGCAGCAAGTTGATGTTGTAGGTCTTTGGAGGTGGTCTGTGGGCTGTTTTTGACCGTTCTCACCATCCTTCGCCTTTGCCTCTCCAATATTTTATGTGGCCTGCCACTTCTGGCCTTAACAAGAACTGTGCCTGTGGTCCTCCATTTCCTCACTATGTTCCTCACAGTGGACACTGACAGCTTATATTTCTGCGATAACTTTTGTAGCCTCCCCTAAACCATAATGTAGAACAATCTTTTTTTCAGGTCATTTGAGAGTTGTTTTGAGGCCCCCATGTTGCCACTCTTCAGAGGAGAGTCAAAGAGAACAACAACTTTCAATTGGCCACCTTAAATACCTTTTCTCATGATTGGATGCACCTGTCTATGAAGTTCAAGGCTTAATGAGCTCACCAAACCAATTGTGTGTTCCAATTAATCAGTGCTAAGTAGTTACAGGTATTCAAATCAACAAAATGACAAGGGTGCCCAAATTTATGCACCTGTCTAATTTCGTTTTGATGCATATTGCACATTTTCTGTTAATCCAATAAATCTCATTTCACTACTGAAATATTACTGTGTCCTTCAGTTATTTGATAGATCAAAATGAAATTGCTGATCCAAACACCCAAATATTTATAAATGAAAATCATGGAAATTGTCAGGGGTTCCTAAACTTTTGCATACAACTGTATATAGTCTTAAAGAGGAGTTCATACACATTTTAGTAAAACTAGTGCTGACACTAACAGAGTCAAAAGACTCAACAGGGAGACAGAATCTGAGTAGATTATGTCTAGTTCTTGTAACTGTGAAGTAATATTTTCTTTGTTAATCCACAGATTTTGCTTAATACACCCGTGGATTTTCTTACTCAGGAAAGACCAGGCACAGAGTGTTTAATTAATCTACAAAAAAACTGAAAAAAATGACTTTTACCCTGCAAGATACAATGCAACTAAGTGAGGTGATTTGCGATAAATTCATTATAGGACAGGCTCCCCTGATGTGTAGAGAAACATGAGAGGAAATTGTCATCTGTGCTGATGCTTCCTTGCAGCTAAAGAACGCCAAAAAGGCCTCTCTGGAGAGGGACAGCAACCTTATCAAAACTTCAGCAGACGGCCATTTTTCACCAGATTGCCAGATCAAGACTGGCATTTCCATCAGGTGTTCCCTGTGAGGATGACTTTGTGTGTCTGTTAATGTTCATTCTACGGTAATCCAGGTGAATGTGAAGGTGGCAGTTTGAGTGCCGTAATATACTGTGTTATTTTTGAAATACCATTTGACTCCTCATTAATAATTTTACAGAGCATGCTGGCATTTGCTTTGCAGAAGAACATCTGTCTGGGACACAACCCTAGAGATGCTATTGTTCTGTGTCTGTGTGTGTGTGTGTGTGTGTGTGTGTGTGTGTGTGTGTGTGTGTGTCTCTGTACATTTGGCTCTTTCTAAAATGCCTTAATATCTCTGCTTCAATGCTTCCACTTTCCTAATTTTTATTACCTCTCCCCTGCTCCTTCCTGCATTCCTTCTCTAATTACCCTTTCTTTACCATCATTTCCCTATTTAGCATATGAATTGGACCCAGAGCGTCTCTTGGTAGTTCACTTATTATGTTTGTGCGTGTATGGATGAAAGAGTATGGCTCTCGTAATGAAATACACTGAGAAATGCATTTTATTCAATTACAGCAATGACTGCAACATGAGTTCAAAGTTGGTAAATATGTCATATGTTTCTACATTGTAATGTATATGGACTTGAATCATAATTAGATAACACACAGGGATGTTTGCTGAAAACAAATTCATTCATTTCTGTGTTTTTGTTTTACCACCAGCTTCTGTATGTCTTCTCTCTTCCACACTATCTGCTTTGCTCTCTCCTTTTTTTTTTTCTCTCTTCATTTCCTTTACATGTTTGACAGTATTTATTTTTAGAACAACAGAATAACATTGTTTATTCTTTCTGTATAGAATTGGTGAAATGAAGTGCAGAGTTTTGTTTCATCGTCTTCATTGCCTGCTCTTAAAAGAAAAATAAATGCCTATCATGACTGGAATGGGGTTTATGAAAGCTGATCTTTCCAGACTGAATTTATTGATAGTATCACAGCATTCCTGATACAGTTGCATATTTTTGCCTGAGGTTGTATAGCTTTACATTTCTCATTTTCATCTCAGCATTTATACACTATAAGAGCGAGTATGACAGTCTCTGCATGAAGAAACAAAATAACCAGTGCAATCAGTGCTACGCAGGTGGTTAATACTGTACTAGCCTGTATGTCAGTTAGCAGCATTTGTCAATCCCCTAATCAACAGTGACAAGATAGACACGATACTTACCATACAATGTTTGTACAGCACTTTTCAAAGGGCAAGCCAAAAACGACTAAAGCCAAAGATGATTAAACCAAGATTAAAATAGTTTGCAATAATAGGAATTTAGATTTTGGAAATAACAAGTTAAAATGGTATTACAATAAAATAACACAAAAAAATAACATAAGCCCAGATTTGAAATGTATTAGTTGTGTCGTAAGCCTGATCTGGGATCTGGGAGGTCATTCCTTGGTTTTGGGGCCTTTGTGGCTAAGGCATGGTAACCCTGGGTTTTTATGATTTAGGTACAAATAACGGCACCCTAGCAGTGGATCCCAGACAGCAACTGGTCTCATAGGGAGTGAATAGGTTCTTCATAGTGATGTAGCTGGGGGACGGATGAGCCAGGGTGGAAAGAAGCTAAACATGGAGAAATATGGTGAGAAATATGACTTGGGTGTTCTGTTTCAGTATTTTTTTTAATTTATTATCTTTTATAGTTGAGAGATGGTACTAATTAGTATTTAACCCAATACGGTATAAACCACCTTCATAGTAATGTTTGCATATGTGACTAATTTACTAAAATTGAAGTCCTTGCCAGGTTTTTATATTATATTGTTTACCCGCTGTATTTAAAGCAATGGCAGGAAGAACTTGGGAATTGAATAGGCCTTTCAGTTTATAATTAATGACAAGAAACACTACTATAAAATGAATAAAAACAAAGAATCTAGAAAATCTTTTTTGGGCGGGTTGTGTGGCTGTGGTTAGAGAGAAACCTCTGTCGTGCCAGAATACTGTACATGCTTGCAGTAATCTAAGGGATTTACAGTATATGTCATAATAGCGTACACGGATGACAGGATCAAGGCAGAGAGAGAGGGGGAGTGGGGTTCTGAAGCTGATATATCACACCGTATACTCTCTCAGATTACTCCCTTCTCACATAGCATTTCTCACTCATTTCTTAATGAGCTTAATGGACTGAGAGCAGAGTCTCACCTCTTTAAACCTGATGAGGTTGAGCAGAAAATTGATCTGCCTGGAGGGCTGATATGTGCTCATGCGAAATTAGATAAATGCTATGTATGTTTTTTCTCAGCCATTTTATTGCTGAAAGAATAGGGATATCTGCGGTGTTGTGGCGTTAAAAGCGGTTTTCTGTTTTAGAACAGAACAATATCGCAAAATGATATACAATCATGCTTTAATCTTCAAAAACAGTCCAGCATCACCGCTTTATAGCATACAATAGCTTACTCATTGTTAGTCCAATTCCTCTGATCTGATCGGCCATGCAGCTCATCATGTCTGCCTCTGTCAGTGTCTCTATCATCTCCTAGTTTCACTCTTAATCAATATCGTGTTTCAGTTGCTGTCTGATGAAATTATTGTTTCTCCAAAAGGTCACCTCTTCAAATAGCAAGAAGAAAGCTTTCTTTTTTCCAATTAACACACACTTTTTTTTGAAAGGGGCTTTCCTAGCCTTTGGGTTGCCACATCATAATGAAGCATTTGACCTATGAATTTAGGGACAGCCTGGAAATTAAGTGTGAAATAACAAGACTTTGTCAGTGAAAGAAATGGTTGCTGTCAATCAATAAAATAAATAGTGAGTGACAGCATTGTGATCATTGGCTAACAGCATGCAGCAAAGCGGCCTGTTTAGAAAAACACTTATGATTAGCTTCTGGAGGTGCTCACTTTATTATTTAATATTTATTTATTCTTTATCAATAACAAGGTATCTTTAAATATCATGGGTACAAACACACCTTCCCACTACAGAAGACGTGTGGAAATTAGACAAAAAAAGAGTCTGGGAGGTCAGAGCTGTGAAGCGGAATCAGCAGGCATACAGGGAGTCCTGATCACAGCCTCTTGCTGGGTCTCTGAGGGTCTGACTCAAGGAGAGATATCAGATCACAGAGCCGAGATTGCACCACCCTCCATGTTGGAGTAAACTCAACTCAGCTCTCAATGCCACAATGAAAGGGGATGGACTCACAGAGCAAGTGGCAAAGTGTACGTCTCTCGTTATATGTTCTATGTCAATCACATACAGAGAAGAGTGGGATTGGGCAGACACCTGCCTTCTCCTGTCCCCTCTGAACCCTTGATTCTATGACAGCACTCAAACTGTCAGGGAGAGGAGTATACAGTGTGTGTGCATGCTCATGTGAGACAATCAACCCATCACACTTCAAATGGAAGCCATCTTGTTGACATCCATGCACTGCAGCCCCGGGAATGAGGACAGAAACAAGCATTCTTGTTTGTTTGTTCAATAAAGCCCTTGTCTCTCCCTTCTTTCCAAATCCGCACTTTTCAACATATTGGAGGATCGCTCATTAAAGCTTTTGCCACCACGATCTATCAGGGTTGTATATGAGCTATCAAAAACCTCAAAGCTGGCGCTCGCTCGCTGCTTTGTCTTCCAATGAGAAGCAAGGTGGCACATCAAACGGCTGACAAAACATGGGTAAAAAGGGAATATTTTATTCATAGCTGTCAATGAAAGGGAGGGGTGAGATATTAGGGACAGGAGGAATATGCTGCAATTTAGATCCTGAACCCTGAACTCGGTGTTTCTTCCATTCGGGCCCTATTCGGGGGTGTTTAATGAGGAAACATGAGTGACATCAGAGGAGCAGGTAACATCTGAAGTGTGTCAGGACACAAGAGGCAGGGATCTCACTTCTCCTTCTCTCTCTTTCACATGACATCAACCCTCTAGATCTTAGAACATTTTAAACCTTACCATAACCCATAAATAGTTTTCCTGCTGCTGTGCAAATTAAAGGTGGGCTATGCGATTCTAATCCAGTACACGTCTTTTTGTCAAATTCAGCGAATATCTCCTCACTATACACAAGCTGTCCGTGCTGTGTGTGCGCTGTTGTTTGTACACAGCCCTGGCTCTGTAAATGGGAAATAAACAAAGTGGCTCGGACCGGGCCACACAACACTATTCCAGCCATTCCAGACAGGATTTTGTGTCAGGTAACGTTAAATGCCCACGGACATTCATCTTACTTTCTAGTTAAACTGTCTTGTCAGCAACTGTACAGGACACTGATTAACTGAATTAAAGTAGTGTCACACTCTGTTCACAAATAAAGGCGCAAAGTTTAGAAAGTTTCAACTTTATATCCTCTGACGCATGGGAGTGACAACCAATAGCGCTCCCAATTCTCTGCAATATAACTTTAACAACTGGGGCTTGAATTAGAAAAATTATGTGTGAAAACAAATCATTCTACGTAGTCACGTGCAAGTATTGTGGTAACATCGGCCCTGTTGGACCTGAGTATGTTAATAGCATGAGGCGTAAAGCTTAGCCAGCCTAAGCCCCTAGTTTTGTTACATTTCCTCAGCTGTAGATTCAGACAAAGTCTCCCTTTACTTTCTCCACCTTCCACTGACATCAGGAACTATGGAGCTTTCTTATCTGCCATTTACAGAAAATAATTGTCTCATCAGTCTATCTCATCCCCTTTGGACTAAACCTATGTTACTGTAACTCATCTCCACTATTGTATTAGGTTTTGTTTTTTTTTTGACACCACCATCTTCTCCCTACCCTCCTCCTTCATGCTGCCACTGCTACTCCTTTTAGTGCTGCTGAGAAAGAGGAAAAGAAATTGAGCAGCAAGCTGCCAGCAGATAAAAGGTGCTTTTATCGGCCATTGGCTGAAGAGCGGACACAGCTTCAATCAAGCAGTATTCACAACTGTGCCATTTATCATATCAAAAGAAGAAGAGAGCCCAGACATGTGTGATTGAATGTGTATGCAGACATATTTGTGATGTTTGTGTACAAATGCCTGACTCTCTGATCACTGATATAATCTTTGGATTTGAAAGGCAGGTGGCAACATGGGAGATGACTGTTTCTGACCTTGAGTCTGTTTTTGTACAGTAAGTGTGTGTGTGTGTGTGTGCATGCATGTGTCCATTTTAGGTCTGTCTGAGGTGTCAAGCACCTACTGTCTGTCTGTGGACTTTTTTTAGGAGCTGTGATTGACAGTCGAGTGGGGCAACATGTGTGCGTGTAAGAGAGGAAGAGGTTGTTGGTGAGCCAGAGGTGATTTGGGTGTGTGTGTGTGTGTGCACATGTGTGCAAGGGGGATTTATGAGTCAGGGACAAATGTGAGTGTGCCACGCTGACAGTCTCCATCACAGAGGCCTGATGTGAAGGGACAGGTCGTGTCAGAACACAGGAGCAGCAGTTTCATCATCCAAAGGCCAGATGGGAGAGAAAAAGCCCACAAAGACACACATTCACACTTCGTTGACAGTGTTTGTCCCAGTGCACTGATCAGCAAATGCATGGTGGGACGCAGGTAGTCCTGTGCTTTAAAACGCACACAAAAAAAGGAAAGAGAAATCAGATTTACATCGGCCAGTCAAAGGCAGCTTTCAGACGGGGGAGTCACCAGTAGAAATAGCAGCCACGGAGCAATGTCACCCCTGTCATCACAACAAGAGGGTTGCTTTTCTCTCGTCCACAGGCAAACACATCCACATGATGCGCTTGGCTGAGCAGAGAAGTTTGGTGTCCCGTCGTGGGCATATAAGTATTTTCAATGAATACAGTAAGGCCGGTGGCTGGCAATGTCATCAAAATGAACACAGGGATTGAGTCTTGCTGAAATCTGCCAGGCTTTTTTTTTTCAAAGGGTTAGTTACCACTTACCACTAGAGGTAAGTGTGAAAACATGTTTTGTCATAATTTGGGTAAAACACACTTTAACTGGGATGCCATGGATTCACGTGAGTTGTTAGAATTTGTATTTGCATTATTGATTTAGTTGATTTTATTAAAAATATCAAACAGAGAGAGATCTCCTCCAGATGTAAACTTTACATCATGCTAAACCATTTGCGACCACTTTAAAATTGAGCCAGCAAAGCAGCTGCACTGGAATAATGTAGGTTAAATGTTTTTCTCATGGGCATCTGAAAGGGTGCTGTTTTGGGTGAGTGAAGTATTCGTCATCCTTGTTCCTTGTCTAGATTTTACAACTTCTGCCCAAGTATCTGGTCTAACAACTTTCTGACCTGTTTTCTTGACATTTGGTGCGGCTGTCACCTCAAGCTTCTTGATGTTGGGTATTTGAACTTTCTGATGCCAATTCTCAGTTGATTAAAATACAAAAAAAGGTAGAGAAAGACAGAGCTAAAATTGGCTGACATGACATGGTTTTGCTATTCCTCAAATGTGCTTTATTTGTCATCATAAATGCCTTCAAAATGAATAAACAAAACGTGTTCTTCGATATTTACAAAATAAATACTTTTTGCAGGAAAAAGACATTTAAAATACGTCGACTAAAAAAATGCACAAAGTTTGTTTTACAAGATAAAAGTACTTATGTGTCTCTGAAAGTTTTAGGAAGCAATCCTCCTCCTGTGGTTATTAATATCTGCTTGTCGTTTTATTTTTATTTTTTTTGCTTTCTTCTTGTTAGGAATGCCAGCTCGATAACTCTGGCATAATAATCAGTGCCAAAAACAATGCACATAGCAAATGAGCCTGTCTAGTTTTCTATCTCTGGTAAATAGCTCCCATTGAGATTTGAAACATATGTGGTGCTTGTTTCATGAAAAGTGATAGTAAAAGTGAAATGAAATTGATTGCTAAGACTATGAGGCGAAACTCACTCATGCCACTGTGCCAAGTGCTGTACAGTTAATTCAATCACTGACGTGGACGTGCCAGGAAAAGAATCAGACATTCTCCCAAGGGCTTTTCTTTTATTAAAAAATGTTGTTAAACCTGAACAAAAATCAAAAGAACAACAGTTATGGAGAGGTATTTTTATTGCAAGTACTGAGCCAATGTAGAAACAAGAAATCTTCCAGTGAGGATATGTATAACGCCAAGCGTGCACCACTTTCTTCAGACAGTATTGACCTTTCCCACAATGTCCTTCTCAAATAGGAAACCCTAGTGGTCATGGCTGAAATATACAGTATGAAGGGTTTTGAGACAGCCCACCCACCCCACTTCTCATGCACTTAGCACATTTACTATAAGCAGAATAATGTCTTGGTCTGCTTTCAGTACAGCTAATGATGATGTGCTGATTCCTGCAAAATGCATATGCATATGACAAGTGTATGCAGGTAGACCGACATGCCCAAACACATTAATAGTGGGATGGTTGTGTGAGAATGGGAAGGGTTGTAGGACAGTGGTTATACTAATAAATCAATATCGTCCTGTTATTAAAAATGTTGCATTGGTTGGTACATTTTCGCTGTGTTTTCTCTCAGCTTTTGTCCACCGTTAAGTATAATAGATTCTGTAGATTATAATAGATTATTTGATTGTATGATTTACTGGTAATGTGTTTGATTCTAAGAACATGCATAATAATAATAATTATTATTAAAGCGTCAACCATGAGTCAACTATCATTTTTCTTTCATCATCTTTCTGGATCTCCACCACTCATTTAGTTTCCAGTCAACTTATTCGGATACATTTACATAGTTTTTCTCAACCAATGATCATTCAAGCTGAAGTATATTTAAACCACCTTAACTGTAACGCATCTTGTAAGTCCATATAACTATAAATTGAATCATTGGGGTCACTGCTTTTGGATGATTAAAATAAAATGTTGCTTTAAAAAATAATAATTCCCTTGTTGTGTCTCTCCTGATTGAATTACTTTTATCCTGGAATTAAATAATAATAATAATAATGATAATAATAATTTTATTTATAGAGCACTTTTCAAGCAGTAAGCACAAAGCCCTTTCCAAGGTAAGGAAATTCAAAATATAAGCAACATTAGGGACAATTGCAAGGGGTAAATAATGAAACAACAAACACACATACATATATGCATACATAAATACATATATGCATATGCATACACACACACACACACACATAAAAGACAAAACTCTCAATGAAAGAAATAAAAACCAACAGCTCACGACCTCAAAAGTGTTGTGTGTCAGCCGTTAGGAAAAGCCATACTGTAAGACAAGATTTAAAAGCAGCAACAGAGTCAGCTGATCTGATGCTCAGTAGAAGGCTGTTCCAGAGTCAGGAACCAGTACTGCAAAGGCTCGATCACCCTTTGTTTTTAACCTGGACTCTGGAATAGTTAGAAGACCCAGACTGGCCGACCTGAGGGGCCTGTTTGGACAGTAAAGAGTGAGGAGCTCAGTAATATCTCCGGCGCCAGATCATTCAGAGCCTTGTCTGTAATTAAAAGCACTTTAATTAAAATCGATTCTAAAAGAGACTGGAAGCCAATGCAGTGAAGCCAAAATTGGTGTGACGTGTGAGAATCGCATTGTTTTGGTCAATAGTCTAGCTGCTGAATTTTCTGAATTTGGAGCTGCTCCACAGCTCGATTGTTTAGGCAAATAAACAAGGCATTACAGCAATCGAGGCAGAAGAATATAAGAGCATGTATAATTTTCTCTGTGTTGCTGAAGGACAGAACTGATTTTTGGAGCTATTCCTCAGTTTATAAAAACACAACTTACTGTCTTTACATGTTGCTCCAGGCTCAAGTTACTATCCAGGATAACACCCAGATTTTTTGTAGCTGACTTTATGTTGGGAGTGACGGGGCCAATGAGTGGCTGTATTTATTTTGAGATGTCTTCAGGGCCAACGTCTGTCTTGTCGGAGTTAAATTTTAAGACATTTTGGGACATCCAAATCCAAATTTAATTTGAGCAGTTTGTGAGGTAAATTCACCAACAGAAAAAACATTTCCTGTTGGCTAAGTGTGAGGAAAACCCATCCAGAGAGTCTCTAAATGGAGACTGTCGGTGCTGAATGCTGAGCCAGGGGCTTTCCCACTATGCCATAAGTAGACTTGTTTTTAATTTCTTGGGATCAGTCCAACCCTCTCCAATGTGCACTTTGCTTCTAGTGCAGTGTCTACTTCCTGTCTCTCTGCATCAGTGAGACAAGAGCATTCCTCCCCTCTGCCACCATCATTCTTCATTTCCATCAGCTCCTTCCCCAAACTGTAAACACTCCCTCACCTCCTGTCTGCGGCTGTGATCTCTAACCACAGTGGCCTATGGGAGCTGCAGTCTGACTGATGTGTCCGTGACCCAGTCACCTCTCGGGTGATTTCTGGCTGAGTGGAGGCAGTCTTGAAGGGTTACCTTGGGTGACTGAGCCCGACCAGACCCAGGTCAGTCGCTTGGGGATGAATCACTCACCAACACTCTACTGGGAAAACTCAGCTGACTGTTGGCCATTTAATCAGCATATTTGTCATCTGTTTGCCGTGGATAGTGTGCAATGCAGGGCAAAGACAAAATGGTACTGTCAAGAAGGTAAACACACCTTACACTAAGCATGAGCCAACTATGTCACAGATGGGGTCAAATCTAAGTAAGCCAAGCTCTTGTATAAATAAAGTTTTGAATACATTCAAGCCACTGTTGCCTTGAGCTAGATAGCTAGGAGCAAGTAGCCTCAAGCTGATCTTAGCATTGGATGATATCCTAATTTCTAAGGCAATATTATGTTGTCCCTGGCCAGAAACTGTAGTTTAGATGTTGTTAGTGACATAGTCTGAAAAGAGGACTTGAAGTTTGTTGTGAACACCAGCCGGAGTTAGTCGAGCGGCTTGGAAATGCCTGCTATTGTTGTTATCAGTAGTAGCAACAGCTCCCACTAGCTTGTCTTCCTTGGCTTAATTCCCCACATTAGGCATCCTTTGGCTGTAACTCACTGCCTCTTAGTTCTTATTACTGAGTGAAAAACTCATAATCAAGGCATGATCAGAGAAATGAAACTGATTTCTTTGTTGTTCACAAGCACATCCCAAGGGGGTTTTGAAAATCATACATAGAACTTTTGTTTTCTATTCACTGCTGTCACTGAAACAGAGTACTTAGACATTTAAAACATAATACTATTTACTTCTTTTTTTTATTTCAACAAAAAGTTAAAATGTGTGATGTTAGATTTCTCCCTGCCACTGCTGACCTGTATTCAAATTAATATCAAATAAACCTAAAATGAAGAAGGGCTCAAATTTGCTCATACTGATAATTTCACAAGTACTGGAAACAACCCTTTAAAATTTAAACGGTGAAGTGCCTGTTTGCATGTGTTTTTGAAATAGGAGAAAAGGCTTCTTTTTAACATCTTATCAAAATCAGGGTGTCTTGCAGCCAAACATACATCCCTGCACGCTCTTCTTTAGCTTCCCTCCTGCTAGTTCTCACCCTATCTTCATCACTGCACCAGTGCAATTACATCGCAGCCACTGGCCGGGGTTAGAGAGAGTTCAGTGCTTTCGAGCTCAGCCCCTAGGTCCCTAAAGGACATTGATTCCTCTGACCTAAGTGTGAGTGCTCTTCCTCTGACCAAGGTTCACCGAGCTTCTTGCAGTGTGCTTCAGTGCACAGCTAATTTCCCAAGGCTCAGTACACTGGACCATTAGCACTGAGGCTAAACACTAGCTGCCACAAGCCGCTGCCTTGGTGAGATGTATAACCAGGCTGGTGGCAGACCACGAGAGCTCTGACACGCCGAAGGATTCCACCGGCCAGTCATGCATGTAGTCGTCTCCTTCTAAACCTGTGTTTCTCCCTAATATGGAAATTTCACCTGGTAGATTCTGCTCATGGGCAAGCTGTATCCACAAGCATGCATGCTGCCTTATAAAATGTGCCACAGGTATCAGAATGTGAATAAGGGTATCAAATGATCAATCGCAACAGGCATGAAGCACTTAAGTTGCCTCAGGTTCTGACAAAATCACCAAAATATATCACACAAGTTACACCTAGTTAACACACTTTATGCTAATGAGATCATAATTAAGCAAATGAATGCATTATTTAGCAGATTTTACTTGTACTTGTCTTCACAATACCCTTGGTAGCAATATTAACTCTGGGTGTTAAAGCATTGAGAGGTGACAGCAGTTGTAAGAAATTGTCATTCATTTTCTGGGTGATTCTCCAATTTGATCAGATTATATACTCTTTTGAGGGTACAAGTATGAAGAAGTTTCTATTATGAGTTGATAATGTTTTGCGCTTTAGATAGTGTGGTCATTGAATGTCCATACAGACATGCACACAATTAGACACCACCTAGCTTTGATCCAGGATCCTCATACTACAAACAGGTTTTATGCAATCATAGATATTCTTAAGGCATTGTTTTTTTTTTTGTTTGTAGACAATTTAGACAATCCTGGTGAAAATTGTTGCATTGCCCACTCATCGCCCTGGGTCATCACCCTGGGATGGATTTGGTGGTGGTGGTAGTGGGGTGGGCCGATCCTACCACTAGGAGTCACCAAGTCAGAAACGTTCAAATTCAACATGTAAGGGTTTTGAACATGGTGGTTGCTTGCCAGCCTTGATTCAAATGGCTCACATCAACCTCCACTTTGTACCAAAGACTAAAATGTGCTGTTAGGCATCACTGCTATTTATCTAATAATAATCACAATAGAGTTACTCTGTGTATCAAATTGCCTCTGAGTGGATACTGTGTGTAACTGGATCCTCTGTGGTATTCATCAAGCCTGTGAAGCTCTACAGCTGTCTATCCCTCAGAGGTGTGACACGGTGGGGACGAACACTGCCTTCAAACAAATAACCTGCATTCAATCACCATGGAAATATTGACCCTGACCCAACCCCCCACCCCCCACCCCAAGGCTGGGGACACAACTGCATGATAAGCAGCTTTTCAACCTCAACTCCGGTCTGGACTTTGTGTTCCTCCCAGCCCATCCAGTTATGATGGCAGCTGCCAGAGGCCAGTGTGAATCTCATATACAGCAGCCGCTATCAGTCACTCCGTAGGGATGGCTGGTACTCAGTTAGGGCAGAGATAGTCGCAACTGTGAGCTAATTTTGCTGCCTCTCTCTGCAACATAGTGCGACAGAATAATCACGCCAATAACACTCTCTGGCTCTATTTCAGTACAGGAGCTATGAGGAAGGAAATTAAAGAAACAACATGGAACGAAGCTCTGCTCCTGATCTCACATCAATTTTTTTTCTGCCCCCCGTGCCGCCAAAAGAAGACGTCCAAGGCAATAAGGCTCACAGCCTGCGGAGGGAATTGTTTTGCCAAAAATATTTGTTGTTTTCAATACTGTGGTGTTTGTATTGCACAAAGAGAGAGGAGGAGAGGAGAGATTGTGGTTCACATACACTCTTGTAGTGCCCTCAATTCACCACAGATGTCATATTCTCTTACCCATATAATGAGGAAAGAGTAAGATTAGTATGATTAGTCTGCCTATGTGTGAGCCTAGATTCTGCTGTGTGTGTGTGTGTGTGTGTGTGTGTGTGTGTTAGCATAAAGTAGGTATACTTTTTGCTGTCCTTTGTTCTGATACTACAATCACTGCCTGTATTTAAACCTTGGCATGTTGGCTCAGCGCCACTGGCTTATGGTTACCACTAGACGCACTTAAAGACAGCAGATCCCCTGAGACACAATTGCCCACACAGGCTCACCTCGTTCTGGTTCTGACAGGCTAATGCTGTCTTTGCTAATCCCCTGGAAAGGTGCCTTGCCCTGGGGACAGCAGCCCAAAGAGCAGTCCCTGTCTCTGGAGCTTTGAACAGGTGCCCTGAGGGTCTTTACTGGCCTCAGAGACACAACCTCCAATCCCCAGTGATCCTCTGGATGAGCCAGGAAAATGCTGCAACAAGGAGATCTTCTGGCCAGGCAAGCCAATGGCAGCCAGTCATGCAAGCATCAACTGAATATCAGTAGTTTCACGAAGACAGTGGATAGAGTGTGAGGCAGGAGATTGGACTGGTAAAAATAAAATGGGCACACATACAGAGACACACACATAACCCTCTCTCTTCCAGTGCACAAACTTTCACTTACTTAAGGCTAACATTTGGCATGGGGATATTGCGGTTTGCTGCAAGTGGTGTCTCTCAGAGAGTGAAGTGTGTGTATGTGTGTTTGTTTGTGAGTGAGTGAAGGATCCCTTTCATCTCGCCTCTGCTACTAACCCCCCAAACCCTCCCCCTACACCCAGCTACCCAGCAAGTCGTGTAACCGTACTTCTTTATTTGTAGGAGCCACAGTGAGGGTGGGTGGAAGTTATTCAAAGAGACAGAGATCAACTGGAGTGTAGTGATACATAGTAAACAGGACTGGGGAAAAGTGGAGTGTGACAAGTAATATTAAGTAATAAAGTAAATAACAATAAACTTTACTTTCTATACAGCAAGGTTTATGTGGAATACGACTGGGTGGTTAGCATAATCTGTGTTAACAACAATGTGTAAACAGATAAAATAAGTCAATGATTAATAAATCATTAAATCTATAAAATGTATAAATTGTGACAAATGAGCATCACTGAGCCCAGAGCCCAAGATAATCAGAATCAGAATCAGAAATACTTTATTGATCCCCGAAGGGAAACTCTTTGTTACAGTAGCTTACGTCAGTGCACACAGGAGAAAGTACTAGCAAAAAATATAATACACTATAAAACACTATAAAAACAGGTCATAAAATAAAATAAATTAAGTACCAGGTTGGTATAAGTATAAGATAAAATAGTGTGAAGTACCAAGTGGGTTTACCGGTTGATGATGATAATACAGTATAATAATACAATGTAATAAAATCAGTAATAAGTGATAAGCAGTGGTGCATGTACTGTCATGTTAAGTGTAGCTTATTGTTATTATATACCTCCACTACTGCTGTGCAATATCTTAATAATCTCAATGTCAATAAATAGGAAAACTAACATGGGAAAACTAAATATTGCACGGAAAAAAGAGTAGTACACAGAATATTGCACAATTATTCAAGTATTCAAGTATAATACCCTCAAATTGCTCTTTTTGTCTGACCAACAGTCCAAAACCCAAATTTGTTTAATTTACAAATAATGCATTTCATATAAAACTGGGAAAAGCAGCAAATCCTTATATTTGATAAACTGGAGCATTAAAGGTTTTGGCAATTTTATTAAAATTGTTGTCGATTTTAATAATCACTGTCCACTAATCAATGAATTGACTAATTTCTTCAGACATAAATAGGTACAGGTACACTAGATACAGACAACACAGACAGGACGTTTCTGTCACTCCCTCCTTTGAACACAATTAGCAGTGTTTGGGGGTGGGGAGCCGATGAGGGATCATGCTGCACTACCAACTCCTAGTTGCTGCCTTTGAGGAAGGGTGTAGGATTTGTGGAATTTTCATGAACCTCTGCCTGTGTCATGGCCTCCTGGGTAAGGTCCTCATTCTTAGGTTAAAAGAAGTGGCTGGTGTGTTTAGGTGCAGACACCTGGCAGTCTACCCTCCCTAGGCCAACATGGACTGTAATTCATGTGGAACTGGCGAGTTCAACAAATTGGGAGGAAAAGTGATACAATACAGAAAAATACACAGTGTGGTAGAAATGACTCAAATGTATATGCAAAAACTGCTAAATCACAGATGGATCATCTGTTATAACTTGCAATGGCATTGTAACCTCTGATATGTTTAAATTTGTTGGGTCTCTGTAATTAATATTATAAAGAGTACAGTCTAGACCTGCTTTATAGGAAAAGTGCAATGAGATAACTTCTGTTATGAATTGGCACTATATAAATAAAATTGAATTGAATTGAATTGAATTAAATCTACTGACCAGCCTGCCAAAATACTAGAAGGTGCTAAGATGTCCCAATGTCTTAAGATGGTTGTGCAAAACTAGAATTAGTTGTTTGGAGAGGAGACAAAAAAGCCAGCTAGGACCATAAACACCTCTCTTCATGACCTTGCTCCAATTACTGTTTTCCTACAGGGCTTGTGACTTCTTGACTGTTTAAATAGAGTCCTGCACAGCATGGAGTGTGGAAGGCCATTCTTTGGTACCACGTTAAAATAAATACAATAATCTAAGACAACAGAGACTGACCTGAGAGTGTTTCAAAAACTCAAGCTCCTCTGTTCTTTGTGATTTGGACACAGATGCAGAGTGGCATTTTCTATAAAAGTGATAAACAAGTGGAACATAGGGGTGGTTTTAGATAACACATATAGCACAAAATGAGGGAGGAAAGTGTTAGCACTTTACTGCATTCATTATGACTTCTAATTAGCATAATATGTAGTTATGCAAACCCTTTATGGGGCACCCGACGAAGAAAGGTTAGCTCTTTAACTACTGAGGAGGAGTCAAAGATCAGCTCACACACACACACACACACACACTGTATTTAGTTGACCTAACAGCCTCATTCACAGTGGTTCGCTCAGTCAACAATCAACACGAACTTTCATTGTCACCACTTCTTAACTAAACTTAATTCATCTAAGGCTCAACAGGCTTTTACTTGGGCTGTAACCCCCAGACTGGGAGAGTGGATCCAGCAGATTCCAGGTACAACATCTGAAGTCTCTGTCCAGAAGAGTGTAGTCCTAGGAACAGCTAAGATACTGTATATATACGACACCAGACATATATATATATATATATATATATACACACATGGTCAGCATCATACTGATATATATATATATATATATATATATATATATATATATATATATATGTCAGTATGATGCTGACCATGTGTGTATTACAGTATGTGTGCAAGGATTCTGTGCAATTAACCATCACATATATCTGTATGAATGACAGGTGTATATAGTGTTTATAGCTCTTATTTTCTATTATTTCTATCAAGTATCTAGTATTCTATCTAGTATTTCTATTTTACTTTTATTTTACGTGTATTTTTTATCTATCAACCTTTTTCCTGTACGTGTTGAATCTTGAGCTGATGTAACAAGCAAATTTAGCCGGTGTCACTATTCTCATTTGGTTTATTCATCTGTTGTTAGTTGAAGATTAAAGTTGGTTTGGTAACGCAGAGATGGAATGGGACACCTTGCAGCGGTAACAAATAAAATCCACTGTTGCATTTAAGGAGGGTCTTTTATGGAGAAAGTTTGGTGAGGAAGTTCAGAGAAGCATCTGACCAATCAGTGGACATGCTGACCCCCGGGGCAATGTCAATGTTCAACCCCAGCGGGACGCTGTCCACTAGAGGCCAGAGGGCAAATGATTTTTCCTTAGCTACTCACTTTCAAGACAATTTCTTAAATAACCATACCTTGTTACTAAATAACTACCATGAATAAAGATCTGGTGTTGTGATGCCCAGGGATTACAAAGATGCAAAACATCTCCTGTTTATCTCTAATGGTTATTGGGATATTAATACCTAATTTTAACATACATACAACTTGTGGAATTTAGTTATAAAGTTATAGCAAATTTCTGATATAGTGAAGACTACAAATATACACATTCAAACAGCATTTTAGCATATTAGGAGCGCACATGTTTCTTTGAAAAGAGTTTTTTTTTTATTTTAAAAAGAGGAGAGGAGAGGCAATCAAAAGGAGGGGGGTTTGACTGTCCGTGGGAGCGTCCCAGAGTGAGGGATGAGTGGCTGTGCAGTTATGTGTTGAGGCACACATAGGATTTCTTTTAATCCTATGATGAGGAATATTCCACTCTTCTGT
This sequence comes from Siniperca chuatsi, assembly GCF_020085105.1. Lineage (NCBI taxonomy): Eukaryota > Metazoa > Chordata > Actinopteri > Centrarchiformes > Sinipercidae > Siniperca > Siniperca chuatsi. The sequence goes on along the minus strand of NC_058063.1, from coordinate 5,761,773 downwards.
ATGGAGTTTCATGTACATTGAGAGAAAGTCTTAGAAGTAAAATACCAGGCAAACCAGCTTCAGCTTCCCTGCCATTAGGGAGACCTGGGTAATCGCAAACAACATTGGCAGTCAGTTGTTAATCCTGTTCCGTCTTCTGCATCCTCTAAGAGGGCTTTGATTGTCTTCAATGTAAACACCAGTCTTGGTTTGGTATCTGGTTAGAGCGGCTAAATGGTCTCACATCTAATTTACAGCTGTGGGAAAGGAAATAGTGTCCTTGGTTTGGAAAGGGTGGTTTTATGGAAGTCACCCTACTTTAAACTGTCACTCTGTTCTGCTTGGAGATATTCTACAATTGTGTTTCTTTACCTGGTATATGCAGTAAAGCTTATCTGGATGTTAACAGTATTATACTGTGCATATCCACAAAATAAATACCACATTTACTGTCTATGAAATATTATTTTACATCATTAATTTAAGTAGATTTTCTTTTGTTACATTATCAGTAATTTTACATTATAAGCCATTCATCGGGTACATCCAAACATATGGCAGCCTCAGATGAGAGCCAGGATGAAGGATTTTGTGCTTCTCCACCCATATTCAGTACAATCATGCAATTCTATTATATACCATTCAAAACAATGCTATTGTATGTGCGTTGGTGAATGTATTACTGCATGCAATTCATGTTTGATGCCTTGTTAATGCTTCTGTATTTCTACATATCACTTAATTTGTCCATGAGGATTGAAATTGCATTTCCCATGCATTGGCTGGCTGTAAGTGTTAACAAGGTGTTTATTTATGACTGGCATATCAAATCACTTGGGATACTTATTAATGGATCAAGTAGGATTTCACCCATACCACACCATCCCATAGGAAACTCCTTACAGCTATGAGTCAATCACTGATCAACAGTGATTTAGCCTTTGACCTGGTCATTTACTTTAGCTACAAACAGGGGCTCTGATTTTTTGTGGAGTTTTTGTATTTGATAAAAGAAAATAGGAATTTTAAGTCAGTGTCAAATGCATTAGTTTAACTGTACAACTGTGTCACCAACAGATCTTTTGCGTGTTTAAGGGGCGGCTTAAAATGTGTACATATGTGTTAGCTGGCAAGTCAAATTACAGCCTCACTCATCTTATGAGACATGTTCTGGCAGTTTCTTTTTCCATCCACTTGTATAATGTGCTGTAATTGCTAGTACTACTGAGTGTTTCTGAAAGGTGTAGATGGGGGGGGTAAAGAAACCGAGCCAAGTGGGTTTTTGAGTTTTATTGCAGCTGGTTTGAAGCACAACAAGATATAGTGAGACGGAGCCAGAGGAGGCGATGCTGTCATTGTGTCATGAAATGGAATTTACAGTTAGAGAGCAGCCAGTGTGCTTACAGGTACACTATGTCTGACACATGCTTATACAGAGTCAAAAAATGGTCACAAAAAAATCTTTGGAAACTTCTGCATCCACTTTCGTAGACACACTTACGTACCGTTAGTCGCTCCCTAAAATGATGTTTAATTCAGTTTCATCTGTTTTTCTCCAGCCCAGTTTTGATGTACAGAAAATAAATAATATGCCATACACAGCAGCAGTGGTAGTGCTGTGCATGTGTTTGTGTGTTTTTAAAGAAGCCTCTGTACTCATCTCCATACTTTTAAAATATGTTTCTTGGACAGGCCTAAGAAGCCAACAAAAACATTTATTTACCATTGCGAATTTCATGCCTCATGCCATTTCATTTTGCACAAGGAGAGGAAAGCTGGATGCTCAGAAACAACCCTCAGTTATTTTTCTGCCTGCAACGTTTTTGTTCTTTCTATTTTTATTTTTTTTTTACAGCCAACTCCCTTTGAAAAGAAAAGAAAATGGCAATGGGTAACAGTAGGGGGTAGAAAATCCATATTGAGTGTAATGGGCCTCTCCTTTCAACTGGAGCAGATATAAAAATACATGTAGAGCATGTGTAAATAGGAAAATAGTCTGAGCTTCTCTCTGTTTTTGTAGTTGACTTGGGTTTGCTCTGCCAGCAGGAGACAAGGTCAGTGTCTGAACCCCAGAGCATTCTGTTTCTGGAGGCGAGAAATCATCACACCCCTGGCCTACTTGTCTGTGTGCGAGAGAGAATGTGTTTGAGGGTGCTTCCATTCTCTTCTTCTCCTCTCCTCTGTCTCTTCCTGGGCTTTACAGGCCATCTGTCAGATCAGGCACTTTCCTGATGGGCCTTTTTTTTTTTGTCTGACCGGCCAATAAAACAGGTAAATTGGCCCATTGGTTTTTTCTTGACACTGGGCTTGCCCAATAACATATTTAAACCCCTCCCCCGACCTTTGGGCTCAGTACCTTCATTACCAGCGCAAGAGTGCCAAAATTATACAGAAAGAAGAACAAGAGAAATGCGTCTTTGATACGCCCCGGTGTGGCTGACTGGCCCAGGCGAGTGGGCTGCCGGGTGCCGGCCCACTGTAGTTGGATATTATATCTGTTGGCCTCTCTCTCCCAGCCAATTCCTTTTGCTCCAGTTAATTCTAATTTTACCTGGGCCTTGCCCCTTTCCCCTCTCTGTTATGGATACTAGGAGTGGAGCAAGATGGACAAATAAAAAAAGAAAAAACTTGGTGGTGCTGCAAAACTGAAAAATAACTAGTTATTGTTATTATTAATTTGGCGCCATTAGCAGTCAATCATCTCAGCCTAGTGAGTCTGAAGGCAGCAGAGTGCAGAGCAACCCATTCTTATTCCCAGGTTGTCAAATATGGACTTTTTGATGCTGGGAGCATCAGTCCCATTGGAGAACAGAGGACCCACCGCCTGGAAGTATTTTCCTCACTGTTAATTCCCATGTTAAAGCCTGATTTATGCTTGACACAGTGTCCCGGTGTGAGGGCCAAAAATGACATCACTGTACCTAAATATGGTTAAATATTGTTAAAATGTATTTTTACCCACAAATGGGTGTAAATTGTGATTACACAAATGTGTTTACCATCCCCTTAAACTCAACAGTGTACTATCAATTAAATATTTACAACTTCCAATACTTTGAAAAACACTAATATTTCCTAAAAGCTACAATTTCCTAGAGATTCCTCTTGCAGCGGTGGCTAAGGATCATGGGTAATGTAGCCTAGCTATCAAAACTGACAATAAAAACTCCTGTCTTTCAATACTTGAATGAAACAAATATTAAACAAGAGCATTGTTTGATTTTTGATAGCAAAGATAGTTGTAGAAGAATATGATTATTAACATGAATGAGCACTCCACATCCTTATATAAATTTATTTTACTGAAGATTTAAAGACGTCTGAACGTTTCCAACATAATGATGACACTTATGAGTAATATTAGGTTACCAGAAACATTGACTCAAATGTTGATTCATGATTTTATCAAATTTGCAGTTGGTAATTTAGTAAGGTTTTATAGTAGTACTGTTCACATTAACAGAGACATCATATTTATTAACTATGATATGTTTCTCTGTTTATATTAGCTTTACAGTCAAAGTGCTATCATTGAAGCTACTATGGCTGTTTTATACAGTGAATGTAATGATCCAGTAAGTTAAAAAATATGTTCTAAATCATTATAAGCCACACCAATGCACAGATAAATATAGACACTATAAAAGATAAAATGTTGTCTATTTTTTTTCTGTTTTTCTGTTTCTGTTCTCTTTGTCTGTCTGTTTGACTTACTGAAAAATGGCATTACACTAATTGTCAGTGGCTGCACTGCATTCTTGTCTTTTCAGGGTACATTTGTAGGAGAAATCTATGATGGATGTTCTCCCCTATTGTGTTAAATGTCAGTTTAAAATGATGGCTTTACAAAGATGCTCTTGCTCCTTGACATCAGAACCTACCATTTACTTCATGTTTTTGGTAACAAAAGACTGCTTTCAGACTGTGTCATATTTACCCTGGAAAAATCTCAATATGATGTTCACATCATCTACATTTCTCTAGTTATCAAAGGTAATAAGAAAAATATACCACTGAGCTGTAAAGTGCCCATAAATATACATTAACAATAGTTATTTTATAGTATTTTAGGGTGGATTTCCTTTGGTCATTGCGCTACCTGTAATTAAGTCATAACTACTTTGTGAAAATCATGGATTATAAAGATCCCATCTTTGCTTCATTTCTGGTTTTCAATATATAAAATGTATATTAACTACCCAGATGGTTGGAGATGAAGTGTGTGTAGTTATCGTCTACCATCTATCTATCATCTTTAAATTTGTGATTGCAAAATTTTATATTTACATAACATACATACATTTATAATATATAATTATTTTTTTCATGATTATGAGGAAACAATTTTTTATTCTAACCTTCCATATACAACAAGTTTACCAGGTTTATGTCAGAATTTCTCCACACAAAACCAGGTTCTGTCTCCTGTAAATTATACAATCTTTGCAGTTATGGCATATCAAGACCATGATATGCCATAACTCCATTGTTAAGATATGATGCAATGTGCATGCAATGTAATGTGTCACCTCATTTGACATTTTTCTTAAAACACCTTATTGTGAGAAAATAGTGAATGTATCCCTTTTCAAAAGAAGTACAGTATGAAATGGGTGAAACAGATAACTTTTTCAAACACATTGTCATTGCTGTCAGTTTGCAGGTGGGCTCAACATGAATTCCATGCTGACTGTCAGGTCAGAAAAATTGCAGTAGGGTTGGGTAAAAGATGAAAACAGCACTATTAGCATAAATTTGCAGGTCAGACTTATATTAATATTTCAGAAAGACTGACAGTCACTGAAATCACATTTGGTTTTTTCTTATTAAAGAAGAGCATTTGGGCCATTACAGATTGGTCTAAAATAACAATAATTAGCTCCAAAAGCATGAATTTCAGATCTGTAAAAAACAATAATAATAATAATTGCCTGAAAAGTTAATGTAGAAAGACACACACAATGTATCATGCCATAAAATTAATAAAAAATAGTACAAATCAAGAAAAATGCAATACCAGTAAATACTAACAGATTAGTTACAAAAATATAATGTAATCATACAATTAATCAGATACATGTATGTGGCAAAACCATTTCATCAGTTCCCCAATGCAGAATGAACTAAGTGTGTGTAGAAGTGGAGCATATATAGAAGAAAAGTATGAAGAAAATGTTTCTTTCATCTTAGTTAAGCACATAATTATATTGTATAGCTGCAAACAATTCAGTAAGATGAAATAAGTGTGAAGTCTAGCAAAAGCTATTCTAGGAAGTACAGATCACATCACCACCTCACACTAATATACATCTACATCACAACTTGTTTCTGAAAGTTGTTGGAAGTTTCAGTCAAAGTGTACATGACCTTGTTGGCATGGTACCACAAAGTTGCAGTCTGGTACAGTTTTCTAATACTTGGTTATACTGTGATGAAAACTAACCAGCGACTTTTGTGGAATACTGCCTCTATTTTGGATTCAAAGCATATCCAGATAGATAACTGTGTGATTCTTTAGCGTTTTAGGAAGAGTTAAACAAATTAATCAAAAAGACTATGGTCTAGACCTGCTCTATAGAAAAAGTGCAATGAGATAACTTCTGTTATGAATTGGCACTATATAAATAAAACTGAACTGAATGTGGATGCAGAATCATACATATTTTTTTGATTTATTGATTTTGATATGTCTTCTCTGTTAGTGAATGAGTCTGTCTGCTCACAGGCAGTGTAATCCAATCTATCTGGAGGATAGCTAACAAGAAAGCCCTCCATATGGCTTTCAGTAAAATGTTTACATTAACATTAAGATGTCACAGATTTTTCTGTTGGTGTGGCTACATAAGCATTCATCCTATAAACTCATCTTCTCTTTATTGGACTTTTTTTTTTTTCTGCCCAGCACTGATGCTGCAAACATAGGATGTGCATCCATGCATCCCTTTTCTAAATCAAAATGGAGCCACCTTAAATACATCAGTTGCAGTACACCCCCACACTCCACGCTTATCCTCTATCATGAATGGGTTTTTATAGTGTACAATGGCAAAACCTTACAAATTAGAAGTTACTTCATCATTTTACACTTTGATCCAGCTTAGTTCTATTGTAGATAGTGGAGTCATTTGGAGGAAAAAGACAGTCATTTCCCTCCTAGAAAGTCACACGGAGCATTGAGCGTTCCCTTATTTAATGGTTCAATAGCGATACCTACTCCCTCCTGTTTGAGAGCATTGTTTCCCTATGGTTATTGCGCCATCAGTTACCCTTGCGGATGCCTGGCTGACATAAATGCATACTTCCCATGCCAGCCGAGCAAATTAAACTGAATTGAAGGTGGAGGAAGAGAGAATAGGAGATTAAGTGAGAGATGGCCTGGAGAGAGAAAGAAAGAAAGAGAGGGAGAGAAAGATTGACCGAGAGATTGAAGGAATGACTTGCAATCAGGAGTAAAAGAGGCCAGTCTTTCTTTGCAACCACACACACACACAGACACACACACACATACAGGTTTCTCTTACTACACTTAAGGCCCCCTTTCTTCTTTATCTGCTAGCGTAATCCTTACTTTCACTGTGTATGCATGAAATTTGCCTTCACCCTAATCTAGACCTATTTACAATTCTTAAATCAACCCACAAAAACATGCTGAAGTGGGCCACAACATTTGTTCGCTGTACTTTGCTTGTACAATCCAACAAATTTCCCAGGTGGGAAGCTGGTGAGGGATTATGTCCTTGTTGCTTACACTTGTGACTCCTACTGATTGATGCGGGTGCTTTCATGGAGGAAGAGAGTGTTACCCCCATATCCACATTGCAGCAATTAATCTGGTAAATACAAGTGCATCATAAACGATAGGAATGATTGCTCAAGCTATGAAAAATTAAAATAAAACAGATGAAAAAAAGTCCTTTGAATTAGCATGTCACATTGGATTTGCTTTGAGTATGAGCATCAAGCAACACTGTTGAATATATATTTTCTTTTGTTTAGGGTTGATTTAGGACACTGCACTAATATATAACCATTCCATTTCCTCCAGAAGTAGAAGTAGTAGTAAAGTAATCAAATTTGGTTTAAAATTTAAAATAACCAAAATAATTTATCTACATTTACACACAATAATGCCAATATTATTTTGCTTATGTCTTATTGCAATAAAGAATCTAAATCCACTGATTTATTCCAATGCAAAACCCCAAGGAATACTAAGACACTTTGGGAAATTTCTTATTTGCTGCCTAACTGAGAGTTAGACGAGAAGATCAATGCCAATTTCATCTGTGCGTTCAATACCGAGGTGGCTGCATGAGGTATTTAACCTAGCTTAGTACCAAGTTTGTGGCAGTGGAGACAAACAGCCTCCGTCAAAAGCCTTCTACAGACGTCCATGTCAAACGCTCTGTGAGACTCTTGGTAAATCAACACATTTGCCAAAATGTTGGAGCATTCCTTTAACTAGACTTGATCTTAACCAAAACCTATTCTAAACTTAACCCTTTAAGATATCTTAAATAGTGAAGTAGAGTGAGGACTAACAAAATGACATCACCTCCAAGATGTAATGCTAACTGCTAACTGCTTCTGACAAGGATAGAACTAGAAAAGCGCCGCATAAGAATGAACATGCGCACACACAAGCATACAAACATCAGCAGATATACACATGCTGCCTTACATGAGGGGCAGTGGGGAGCTCTGCATTGATTTTCGCAGCATTGATAGCACAGCGCAAAAGCAGCATTGTTCACCATCGGCAGGCACTCTCCGTCTCAGGGAGATAAAATAGAGAGGGAATAATTGCTTACCCTGTGTTTCTCCTATCAGCAACCAGGCATGATGACAGCAATAGCGGCGCTTCTTGCACAAAACTCTGTCCCCCACCTCCTCAAACACAAAGACAATGCACCGCTGTCCATGTTCACCGCTGCGACAGGGATCACTGGAGGGGCCCCAAGCAAAATAGCTCCCCCTGATGTAGATCTGTGCACATGCTGTGAAAAGGAGCACACTCAGGGACTGGAGATACACTCATTAAGACAGCAAACACACAGATACACGCATACAGGTTTCAGTCTTGTTTGTGCTCTTTACGGCAATCCATCCCATGTGTCATTCTTTCTCTCCTGTAAACAAACGTGAACATACTGACATGCATTTCACATGCAAACACACAATTCATGCAAACAGATACACATCTCCAGTGGTGTCTCCCTGCTCTTTGTCTTTGTTCCTCTTCCTCCCTCGTGTTGACGCTACTATCTGCAAATATGCTGATGTTGTCACTGTTGCATTACACACACACATGCACACACCATGTCCAGAGCGCTCCATGGGGTAAATATGTTTTGAGCCATCATGTCTCATCATCTCAATCATGACTAGGCCTTTAGGGAGCAGAGCATACCTTACCTGCTTTTCCCCTCACCATACATTCTGATAACACAATTCTACCACAATGCCCTTCAACACTACAGTTTCATATCTCAGAAGCCGTTTAGATGTCTCCAAAGACTGACTGAATAAAGTGCTGCTTTGCCAATTTTCTCTTCTTTTTTTTTTGAAGGAGATAATTGATGTGTTTTGAGTTTTTCCCTCACTGCTATTATTCCTTCTGCTATTTCAGACCAATTCCGGTGATTGTTCAGCACATACAATTTGCTTGTGGTTACATATGTAATTCTCATCACCTGTTGCTTTTCTTAGAATCTCATACTTTCTGAACAACCATCAAAACTTCAGTAAATATCCTGCTGACACAAATACTTGTTGATTTACAGCCAGTGTCTAACAGTGCCCAATCTGCAGTGTTGCTTTTGTGTAGAACAACGGCTTTCTTCATCCTTTGCGGTAATATGTGTGATAGAAAGGCAAAAAGTTCCAGGACACTTGAAATGCACCGCAGGATGAGCTAAACTAGGACCAATATTGATAGCTGTAACTATTTGTTTTTTTACTTGTTCCTCTTTAACTACAATCTACAGTCTTCCTCTTCTATCTTTGAATCTAATGTGTTCTCTACTCTCATACAATACAATTTTAAAATATTCAAAGCAATGAAAAATGCCTCCTACCAGCAAACATTTGAGAAACTTGATAAACATAAACAGCTTGGAGATATTTTCTAGTTATACGATTACTTCACCAACATCTAGGCTACCACCATTTCCCATTACTAAAGTAAGATGGATACTGTACAGTGATCTCTGCTCTCTCTCTCTCTGTTTTTATTTGTTTTCACTTACTGCTCCACGAATGTGCACTGCAGATTCCATTCCACTTTTCCCATATTTAATGAATGCATAATGGAAGTGAGCTCAGTTTTCTTCTTCCGTGACATATTACAGAACTTAATGCCCAGTATCCAGTTAAGTCCAGTCATGACAAAAAAAAAAACAAGTTGATGAGTGGAGGATTGAGCAATGGGGTATTTCAACTTCAATCTGAAAGGGTACAGTAAGTCAAATCAAATCAAGCCCATTTTACGGTATTGCCCAACATCACAATGTACACATTTCTGTCCAACAAGTCTTCCATATGAAACAACAAAATACATCATTTGTAATTCCCTTTCAGGAGTACACAAGCAAGCACGCAAGCATTTTCTAATCTGACATCACTATTGTTAAAGTTTGGTTAGGTTTAGGCACAAACCACAAAACCACATTTGGTTCTGTTAGGGAAAGATCATGGTGTGGGTTAAAATAACTTAATTTCATTAAGATTAGGGGACCTTTGTTGTCATAGTTATAGTAAAATAATAACCTATTGGGCAAAGTTGGGGAATGATCATGGTCATGGTTAAAAGAAACCAACGTTTATCGTTGAAAATGGAAATGAAGCGAACTGCGATCTTTGTCAAAGTGCTACATTTTGTTGACCAGTCCATCTACACTGACATCCTCCCTATGTGAACTTTATGGCTCTATTCCAACAATACACTATTTCGTCCTTTGCCCCAGACGGACAAAAGTCATTTTTCATTATTCCGACACCCGCAAGAGGGCTTGAACATATAAATATGTCATTAAAGGGCATTTGCTGTTATATTTCTTAGGAGGACAGTTTCCAAATTTGCCTCAGAGGGTAGCAACACAGATTTGTAACTGAAATATTCAACTCCTATTTCTCTTCTTGGTACCAGCATGCAAATCACCTCTGCCATTTCTCCATCTCCATTTGTTGATCATTAATCAACATACATCCTACACATATTGGAAATAGATCAATTTCTCTGACAAGTGTGTCTCAGTAGCACACCCACATGCCTTGCCTTGCTAGTTAATGATCTGTATGGAGGCTTTTAGGTTTCATGCCATAACAGCAACACTTTCACTTTACAGTAAGCACACATCGATCTGTAAACACTCCTTCCCTGAATCCTGCACTGTTGACCATTACTGTATCCTGTAGGCCTATAGCTTTCCAATGAAAGTTCTAACATGATGTACATGTGTTGTGTACATAGATTGCAGCCCAAATGTCGAAGTGTCCTTGGGCGAGACACTGAACCCCAAATTGCTCCCAAGGGTGTGTCATCGGTGTGTGTGTGACCGAGTTAGTTTCTTTGTTCTGATGAGCAGTTGGCACCATCAGTGTATGGATGTGATATGTAGTGTGAAGCGCTTTGAATGGTCAGAAGACTAGAAAGGCGCTATACAAATTCAGTCCATTTACCATTGTTCTTAAGACTCAGCTTCCATAAGCTCAAGGTGACCCTTTATAAGAGCTTCATTCTATTTGATTCATTTTTACTGACAGCATAACATACAAGTTGCCTGTGGCCACCCAAGCGTCTTTCCAAACATGAATAGCAATGAGATTGTGTTTTTAACATATATCTTATTTGGCACCAGATATATTGCCAATGTTGAATTAATCTAACATGATAACTGGAGCTGCTCATGAAGTGATGTTGAACCATATCAAAAGTCTATAGGTTAAGACTAACTTTATGCTGAGAATACAAAGGACATAACCAAGCATGCCATGACAAAGGAAATTTTATTTGCACAGCAACACTTACATGCTACAGAGCTAGTCGTATAATTTGGAATAGTCATATGTTGTCCTCACTGTGTTGTCCACACAAGATGGTGCAGCGAAAATATTAATCTTCATTACACAACATAATGCAGATGCATGATAGTACATGTCTATTGGGGTCACTGAGTTCAGCTTTCTTTGGACAGAGACACAGAAACATGTGTCTGAGAGGAGAGGATGAAGGAACATCTGTATAGATATTTCAAAATAAGAGACCACACACAGCCTTTTCAGACAAGATAGTAACAATTTTTTTAAGTAATATTAACTAAAAATCCTTGAGTGTCATTGAATAAAGCACACGTGACAAGCAGGTAGGCTATACCACTTTACTTCAGCTTTACATTTATAGCTAGCATTACCTATCCATCACTTTTAGCAAAATGTTTAAACACTATTAACGTTGTATTTCAGTAATAGCGCTTACATAGCATTACTCTATATATCACTATGTCAACTAAACTTTTTAGTCTTTTTGTGTACTGTTACTGTTATTTATTATGAACCTGAAGATAGGGTTATACATACATATATATATATATATATATATATATATATATATATATATATAAAAACGTTGTCCTTCACCCTCCGCGGGTGGTCTCATCCTTCGAGCTCGGGTCCTCTACCAGAGGCCTGGGAGCAGCTTGAGGGTTCTGCGCAGTATCTTTGCTGTTCCCAGTACTGCACTCTTCTGGACCGAGATGTCTGGTGTTCTTCCAGGGATCTGCTGTAGCCACTCCTCCAGTTTGGGGGGTCACTGCCCCGAGTGCTCCGATGACCACGGGCACCACTGTTGCCTTCACCTTCCAGGCCTCCTCCAGCTCTTCTCTGAGCCCTTGGTATTTCTCTAGTTTCTCATGTTCCTTTTTCCTGATGTTGCCATCGCTTGGTATCGCCACGTCAACCACAACGGCTTTCCTCTGCTGTTTGTCAACCACCACGATGTCAGGCTGGTTCGCCATTACCATTCTGTCAGTCTGGATCTGGAAGTCCCACAGGATCTTGGCTCGGTCATTCTCTACCACCTTTGGAGGTGTTTCCCACTTTGACCTCGGGGTTTCCAGTCCATACTCAGTGCAGATGTTCCTGTAAACTATGCCAGCTACTTGGTTATGGCGCTCCATGTATGCTTTTCCTGCCAGCATCTTACCTATATATATATATATATATATATATATATATATATATATATATATATATATATATATATATATAGTTAGAGGAGACTGTTGTATTTTTACATAAAAGTGTTACCTAATACAGTTATAAAGTTGACTTTTCCAAACTTAATCTGTAAGTGTAGAAGTATTGATTTCAAGCCAAGACAAAATACACCCAAGGAGATATTTTGTGGGTATAACAACCATTGTGACATCTAAGGAAACCAAATTTACTTGTGTTCAAACAACTCCCTCTGCTCTTTTATGCCAAATTATTATTTGTGAATTTGATGGAAATGTGATAAGGTGCTCACAACAATAACAACAAACAAGGGAGATGGCTTCTTTGGCGTGTTGACTTTTTTTCATGTCTGATTACACGGCACACTTGATTTGTTTCATTTCAGGGATGAGCAGGACTGAAATGGTAGCACTGTGATTCAGGGGCTCGGTACCGTCAATTCAATTCAATTAGTTTTAATTAGCGCAATGGAGAGAAAGAGGAAAAAAACAACAACCTCACAGGGTCCTCCAACAATGAAATGAATTACTCATGAGTGAAAGCTTATCAAATCAGCCAGCTTTATATGTAGAGAATATTAAATCAAGGCACTGGAAGACATAAGACTGAAATGAGTTATACTGATATTTAAAAGGCATGAAATCTCTATTGGATTCAAATCCGATCATGATAAAAGGCTGGTGGTTATTTGATAGTATTTGATGTGTTATACACTCAGATGACATCTGTTTGCTGTGAGATATTTTCATTTATTTTTAGATGTCACCTTTGAATGGAAAACTCTTGTTGCACAAAACAGCATTAACTCACATTTGATTGAAGTATAAATCTAACAATGACCACAGAGACCTGAAGTTTTGTGAAAGGAAGGGTTCTGACAAATGTCATATACATAAGAGCACTCTGATGATGACTTCTATATAACAGAAGCCATCGTGGATTTGTGAGAAGGGTAAAACCTGCGATTCTGCATGCTGACTTCAAACAATGTATTAGAGCAGTGATTTCCAACGTTTTTGGCTGGTAACTCCTTAAAATGAGGTGGTGTGTATTTGTGATTCCTTGTCACAAGTGGCATAGGCCTATGAGTTGTGAACAGTTTTACCAAAAGAGTGATTTCTTGCTCTAACCTTAGATTGTTTCATTTAACTAATTGTGTGGATTCCCAAAACTGTAAAACTATGCAGCATTTCACAGACGAAAAAAAGGTTTGGGATTTTTCTGTAATATAATGTGAATGAAGTACTCAAAAACAGGGCAGTAACAATTGAGACCACAAAATGGAAGTAAATGTCTGATAACTCTGACTATATTTTGAATGATCCCCTCTCAGCGTCAAGTAACATGCAGATGCAGGAATAACTTTAAGAACTTTAAATTATAGTGACGCAACTTTCTGGAGTGACAATGGGCCACCTACCTTCTACCAGTACTGTTTTTATTCTAATAGTTTGGCCTGAGAAATTAATTCCAAGAGGTGCCAATATTCTTTTGACAGGCTTCTCTAGCACCATGCTGCTCAATAAGCCTGTGATTGATGCACCCCCTCCAGATTCATTGACTAGGACTGTGATTTCTCTGTCGACACACTGCTCGCCTCTGACGTCGACAGACCTTTAAGGCAGAACACGCTGATGGCTAGATGGATGGGACACACTGTAAAAGTACTCCAAAGACACAATATTGATTTATGTGTCAATAGTGTATGTGTGTTCAATGGTTCCCAATGGTTTCTGATTGATCACACGCTAAGGCGTAAACTAGCCATTTGTTTAATTGATTTTGAACACTTATCATGTATATTTCTATGGAAATTTAATAATTGGTGAACTTGTAGACAATGCCATAACATCAATCAATGCCATAAATGCTCCGATGAAAGACCATAGAAAATACAGTATATCCTGTAAATGAGCAGAACAGGCTAAAATGAAGACTTTTACTGGGACAATTTGCTGACATAATGTGGGACATGATGAGCAGACCCAGTTGCTCTCCCACTGAGGCAAGACAGAGCAACAGACCACAGTGAGGCTATGGAAGGCTACTAATGAGGAACTTTGTCAATCCAGAGGTCTGACACGATGAGAGAAGGAAATGAAGAAAAAGTGTTTCAGCTTCAAATGGTCTCCCTGACTCAAATGACCCCCTCCTCTGCCCAGATCAAATGATCCCACTTGTGCAGGTGACACCTTGTTTTTGCCAGGAGCAATGGCAAAGCTGATCCCACTTGTCTAAAAAAAAAAAAATGCTACAACAGTGGTTTTTAAGTCCAGCGTGGCTCAGAGCCCTGCTGATTTTCATTTAAACTATTGATTAGGGTCTGATTTACACTCAGGATGCAAACGTAATGCCTTTAACTAACTCGAATAATAAAACTGACAGTGCTCTTTAGACTGGTAAAAATGCAGAGATTTGAATCCAGTTGGCACATAAAAAGAAGCTATAAAGCTGTGTATATTCAGATTATCTCAGCAAATTATTCCAGTTCCACTTGAACAAACAGCTCTGCCTCTCAACATTACCATACCTTTGAATGAATCTGATATTTGACTGCCTGAGGTTTACTATGAATTTGGAAAATATACCATTATCACAGCAGAAGTAGATGTGTACATTTGGAATATTAGAGTGATACTTTAGATACTTTAGTGCACTCTAAATATCACAGAGTATGGTATGTATTCACTACTAAATCTATATTGACTACCACAGAGTCACTTAAATTGCTTATGAGAATACAGCAGCATGTGAATATTCTTATTTTTATTCCATTCCTTTTTTTATAGAAGAAATTCAGGGACTTGCAGACATAAGTTCCTATGTACTTAAATCCACTTAAACTTTATGTTCTCTCCTCTTTATCTATGTAATATTGTTTACTCACCTGTTTAGGTTATCATAAATCGTTATGAAAGAAATGTAACCTGTGTGTGCATCCAAATAAATAAAGGATTATGTCGTCTATGGAAGAAAATATTATCTCTTTTTGTGTTGTTTTTCCCCTTTATGATGATGATCAAATGGCGCTCATGGACCCACGGTTTTGTTCACATAATTGCCTGTAGAAATGTTTGAGGGCGTGGGCAGTCATTAGCAAATAATAGGCTAGCGGCAGTGCACTTGATAGTTGTATCTTAAACAAACAGGCTTGTGACTCATTAGTAAGTGCTCTATTTTGACTCAGACAATGTAGTTTATATAATTAAGTTCACAACTAATTGATTGGAGGCATCTGTGACCATCCCTCACAACCAGCAGAATCTGTAGTCTGTATGTTTTTCTTTTTTGGTATATTTTGTTGATTTTTATGGGACTATAATATAGATTTTACCTTTTGATTTCATTTCCTTCATTGATTTCAAATCGTCAAGATTTTTCTTGAAATCACTCACTGGTTTATCTGGTTTATGTGTGAGAATTACATACATTTTAATCTTCTTTGACCACCCTATTTACACATTTCTAAAATCTTCACTGGAGTGGAGTATTTTGAACAGCATATCCAGCAATGCCCTCTCCATCGCCCAGGGTGAGGAAGCCTTCTCCTGCCGGAGCGGGGCGTGTCTCTGTGGGCGGCCTCCTCAGTGCGGTGGCGCTGCCACTACTGCTGATGCCGCTGTGTCTCCAATTCCAGTGGATGCAGGTGGAGATGCGTCAAAGCACCCAGAAGCATCCACCAGAAACACGGCAACGGAACCTCCACAATAAAAGCCCCAGTGATACATGTCAATGTAGGCGTTTTAATGTGAAAAGAAGACTCGCGAGTTGCCTTTTCTGCCTTCTAGCTGGCTTGACTGCAGGGATGCAGGTGGAGCGACTCGGCCAGGACCGTGCACATCTGTCTTGAAGGAGAGAGGGGGGGAAGAAAACCTGCGTTCTGGTCTGCTCAACGCTCTGGATAAAAAAAGAAACACAGAAGCGTAAATTGCACCCAGGCTACATCCAGGGATATTTACAAATCTCCTCAAGTCTGGAGAATAATATCGGAGGGACTACCGCAAAACACAAGTAAGGACTTTTTCTCTTCTTTGCTGTGACTATATTCTTCTGTGGGTTTTATTCTGGCTCGGAGGATTTGTCACTCTCTGCAAATGCTCACCAAACGATGACAGGTGATGTCGGGCACAAAATAAAAAAAATACACTCACATAGTCCAATAATGAGCAGTTTTTGGCTTTGTTCGGTTGAGAGGGAGCCAGCAGCAAACGATGCGTAATAGGTCAATATTTGGAGGAGATTTGGGAGGTGAGTGGATTTGAGGTCCGCTGTTTGTTTTCTACGGCTCTGGGAGCAGACACGTTGAATCCGGTGTTGGGGAAATGATGGACATATGTTTTGAAGCCACGCGTGACAGTCTGGGAATTCCGCAAAAAAAATCTCACTGTGCTGGGTGAAAGTCAGTTGTTGTGCTTCTTTAAGATGTGGATGTGTTTACGCAATGTCAGGACTACTTGTGAGGGTTCCGACACTCCAAAACCCGAGACATCGTTTTATTTGAACAGGTTTAGAATTTTAAAAAATTGCCTAAATTGCAGCGAGACACGCTGTGTATTCTGTTGATAATACATGTGGCCTAATTTTCACACACACACACACACACACACACACAGCCTACTTATACACGTACTTCTTCACTCCAAATCCCTGAAATGAAAATTTGCTGGAATTTTACCTACTAGAGTCCACTCATGATTTTGGCATCATCTGCTGCATTTATTATCCTATTATTTTTTTTATTATCATTATTTACTATTAATTTATCTTTAAAATGCTAAAATAAAATCTTTATGATACGGACAATTAGGCCACCGGAAGGTATACTTTCTTTACTGAACAGCTGCATAATAATTGGCTGCCTGGAGAGCAGAATGGCTATGATATCATCTGACCCTCTGTGGTGTTAATGCTATACTCCAAGTAAATGTGATCAGCACGACGTGTTAGAAACGCACGCGCGTTTGTACGTGGATATTTGGGGCCGACTATACTGCAACTGTATGCGACTCCTGCGCCACCGTGTCGCCAAACGCCCACTGGGGTGCGTAACGGTGTCTCTACACAAAATCCCCGAACCAGAGGATAAATAACAAGTACGCTACTACAAATCGGTAGATCTCTGATTATGAGATACAACCCGGGTTGTGGTGTTAGTTGTCCTTACAATAATTAAACACGAGCAGAGGCTGTCGAGTTCAGCGGTGCAGAGGCAGAAACGGATGGTAAGGACGCGACCAGAGAGAGGAGGAAAGCAGACACCACATACGGAGAGTGCGTGGAGATGCCAGTGGGAAAACTGACCTACTCTGTCTTTTTAAATTGAAGCTGTGTGAACTTTTTTCACAATAAATATGAGACCACTGACTTTTCACAATATTTGCATGTTAAGCATATGTCTTGTTGGATTGTGTGGCAAGGTAGGAATAGCTTTACTGTAGGAAAAATGGCAGTAATACACTTTGTATCTCATTTTAAAGACTTTGCTGAATAACAGTGACAAAGATGATCTTCACATAGTGCTCACTGTAGTGAAGATTGATGAATACAGAGAAGTGCAGCTCCGATTGACTGACCTGAATTCATAGCTTGAAGACACTTGGAAAATATAATACAGTAAGGATGATTGGCTGAACCACACACAGGAAGTGACAGTGCTTATTGAGCCAGCTGTCTTCCTAATGCAAATGAAGCCCTAGAAATCAAGCAGGGTGATGTGAGTCATGTCCTGGTTACTTTCTCAGGCCAGAAATGTGTGGACTCATAAAGCCAGGACAAAAGGCCATGCTGAAGGACTTCACTGACACTTGACCACTGGTTTTCATCATTCAACCCAAGCATTACAGCACCAATATTGCTTTTCCCAAGTACAATTTGGCATCCAGCTGTTAATTCCCAGTTGCCAAAAAAAAAAAAAACCTCTCTCAAAAAATGACTCCACCATCAACTCAGTCTAACGACTCTAGTTTTGACAATGGCTTTGGAAATACCTAAATAGCTTTCCCCCTTTATAATAATACACACTGAGCAGACACCGCTGGTAGAAAATGGGCCCATATGTGATTCCACTTTTGTTCTCAGAGCTTTCAGTGCACTTCATGAAGGGTGCTTAACATTGCCTTTGTGGGTTGAGATGACTTATAATAATTGCAAATTCCCCTGCAATTTGAATAATTTCTCCAGACCTCTTCACTGTTTGTTATTCGGTGAGTGCAAAAAGTGGGTTTGAGGTCGTCTGCTTTTCTTTGTTTTCGCTCTTCCCTCTGACATGAGGATTCCAACAACTTTCCTGAATACAAATCTCCAGCTTTTCAACTCAAATGCCATCATTCTGGGTCAACACACAATCAGCATGTCATTTGAACGCTGCAGAAAAACAGCACCTTTTCAAATGCATAATGTGACTTATTGTAAAGTGTCCACGATGTGCGTTTCTGTGGGTGCAATCTGTAGACCCAGTTTGTAAGAGTTCATCTCAGAGAATGAACTTGATCAGGATCTCATGTGTCCTATAAGATATTCAGTCTCATGCTGGATATATTTAGGCCAAGCGCAGCCCTCGAAGCAGCTGTCAGATTGGAGGCATCAGTCAGAAACTCTATCTGTTCGCAGGTCAGTGTTTTGAGCAGCTGCCATTTTCCCCTGACAGAGAGCGGAGGCACTGTCTTCTATCTCACCTCTATCAAAACATGGGCACTCAGACCATCCCCACGCCCCTCCCCGCCCCACCGCGCCCCTCCAGTTTACCATCACAGAGACTGAGAGAGCGAAATTGGAAGAGAAGAGAATCAGAATGGGTAATCTTCCTGTAATCCCTCGCATGGCGGCAAAGGGAGCAATCTGCCTCATTAACTCACTCCTCTGCTGCTCGCCGTCTGGCCCTCATCCATCTTCCCATCCATCCGTCCACCATCCGCCAGAGAGGGAGAGAAGAGAGGTTAAAGGAGCTTAGGGAAGCTACGAAAAGGCAGACACTTTCACTTGAATAACAAAGAAGGAGGCAATGCGATAGGAAAATGAATGAATGATTTCCTCCTTCTCGTCCAACTCCTCCTCACGCCTTCCATTTTAGCTGTGGGGGCCGTGATGAGGGAAGACGTGCCCGGGCTTCTCTTTCTCCTTCTGTGGCTTTTCTCCTTTGATTAAGCAGTAGCAGAGTAGAGGTGGAAGAGCCTATGATGGAGAGATGGACTGAAGGACCTCTAATTGTCTCTGAGTGATTGCATGGATGGATTTGTGAGAGAAAGAGAAGGGGTGATATAAATA
This sequence comes from Siniperca chuatsi, assembly GCF_020085105.1. NCBI lineage: Eukaryota > Metazoa > Chordata > Actinopteri > Centrarchiformes > Sinipercidae > Siniperca > Siniperca chuatsi. The sequence goes on along the minus strand of NC_058063.1, from coordinate 5,742,297 downwards.
GAGAAACAGGAGGGAAGAAAAGATCCGATCATGTTACGCCCTTCCCTCCTGTGTGACCATGCCAGTAGGATATCCGTATCTAGATTGGGACTAATATTAGTCAGTCTGGAAGGACATTTATTATTGAGGATGTCAAAGTTTGTACATCTCTAGTCGTGCTGTCGGCTGCACAAAATTGTCGTGTGATGGCACCAGTTGAGTTCAAAGTTCTGTGATGCTCTTAACAACTTGCCTTTGGTCTTCCTAATTGAGAATGAGTTGAGAGACTTGGGTGTTGAAAATCCTGGATCTGTGCCACGTACTCTACTGTATTCCACAAAGATTGGGTCATGAATTTATTCAGCAGAGCTCGTAAGTACATCTGAATCTTGGATGCAGATTTTTTTCTTCTCTCAAATAGTTGAAAGTATTGTAATCCCAATCCCCTTTTTTTCATATCTGAGTAACTCCCAAAAAGCAAGCATGGCCAATGAATTAATGAAGAGATTCTTTGTAGCCTCCAGTGAGAGCCTGATTTGAAATATTTGCATTGCCATATTGCTTGCCTTTTAAGAGGCTCAAGCGAGGTACTTGGTGTTACAGTCAAGCTGGAATTTCTAAAAGAGAATAGGAGAGGATCAATAATAGAGAATTAAAACAGACATCCCAAGCCACTTTGTCATGTCTGCACCTTATCTCTTTTTGGCCTCACCTCAAATGTCATCTCCCTCTGCTGCCAAACCAAACTAGACCTGAGAAAACTCTTGGCTGGAGAGTTTTTCAGGACTGGCTTATGTGTCAGGTGTGGGACTTATCTCTTTAGCACCCACCAGTGAGCTGTTTAACCTAAATTACTCCGGCGCAAAGGCAGCTGCTGTTTCTCAGGTTTAAAAATATCAGCCCTACCTATCCATTTGGAAGGGCACGTTCCGGACAAAACGAGCTGATGTAACCTCACTGTTGATGATGATGATGTATCAAGTTCACCTGCAACCTGAAGACAGTCCTTCCTCTTGGAGTCAGTAGTAAACACTGGTGGCTTTTTGCACTGCAGAGCCTGTTAGACAAAATTGTCTCATTTGGCTTTGCGGCATCATACGTAAGCACCAAGACTGCCCCCATCTTTGTCTGAACTGTACCCATCCATTCTAGGGTGCGCTAACATGTCGTTTGCTGTGAAATGATCTATTTCAAAGTGGAGCAGGTTGCATAACAGGGATATGGGACACAAAAAACCCCACATGAGAGTTTTATGCTCATAATTGAGGAGTGGGTGTTAGTAACTAATCCTTATGCTGTGGGATATCACTCATCCACAATATTTCTAGTTTTGCATAATCATGCAATTTGTTTGCATAACACTTGCATATCTAACTACAAAATAGCATTTACGTCCAAAGAGAAGCACTGGACATTACCATCAGTCACTTATTCGCCATTTGGACAGAGCCTTATGCAATAAAATGCAAGCTAATCCACAATAAGCCTTTTTTTTTCTCTTAGGGAATGTTTAATTAATTTAACCTATGGTCAACAATGCATATTATGAGATTTCCATCTGGAACAATATACATCAATTTTCAAAGATGCAAGGAATATATACAGTCCAAGGAAAGTTAATAACTCATATTACTTCAAATATAAATGTGCCTTTGTTCCCCCACACTGATTTTTATATGAAACATACATGAGCTGTAGATATGGCCATGGACATAAAGTCAGGCGAGCTCCCTCACACGCACTTTTAACAAATATTGTTGTGTCTCTATTTATGTTTTTTCTTTTGAGCTCCTTCTCTGAACTCCTTAGATGACTCTCAGCAGAGCACCTTGAAAAACTGTAAGTATTGCTCTCAGTGAAGTACTCTTAAGAGAATTGTTGTGCTCCACCACAGTTTATTCCTCTCCTAGATATCCACAAGGCTTTTGTCCATCCTGTCATGGATGAATATATTTTCAGAGAACCACGCCTGCAACCAAATCAATATGACATGTCAACTTAAGCTGTACATGCTAAAATCTCAGCAAGCCCACAGCTCCACCTCTAGCTCCATTCTGAAATGTAGCTATTTCCAATACCAGAATGCACCTGTTCCTTATGCTCGTTATGCACCATCTGAAATTGGGTCTGGATTGTCCCCACCTGTGGAAAGGATGGACCGAACAACAGGGGGCACTTGGGGGCTGATGGGGGTTATGATATAGAGATGCTGTGTACTGCTGCAACCGCTGCCGCACTCAGCACGACAGCACTTTCCCTGCCAGGCGATGGAGAGGGATGGCTATTCTGCGTGCCACAATGGCCACTTCACTGCAGAGAGGGAAAGGCTTTGGCAGGGCACAATGGGTCCTTTTAGAGAGGTGGTGCTGCTGCTGCTGGGGCCTGCATTGGGTTTGTGCAGCCAGCGTACCTTCATCAGGCTTCTCTTGTCACTGATACGATGGCACCCTGTTTGCAGACTGCCACAGGGCAGAGTTTGGGAATAGCCACCATTTATCCCATAGAACTCTCACATCGAGCGCTCTCAACAGCCAAGGACGTAGGTTGAGCAGGCAGGGTCAAACAATTACCCAGCACTATTCTCTCAGTTGTAATGAGCCAGAAATAGAGAAGCGCAATTGAGCGATGACTGCAGACACCTTTTTGTGATTCAAAGGAGAAACACAGAAATTAAATGGGCACTCAAATTCATTCACATTTAGCTTTATTGTGTTTTTATAGTTGTTATGTATTTTCCTTTTGTGCACTAACTGTGTTTCCTGGACATTTTTTTCTTTTATTTGTGGTGGAAAATTGAGTGTCTGATAGCTAAGGTGTCAATATTTATTTGCACCGTATGTCCTGCTTCAAACTTTAGTTTTAATAGCTTCTTTAGTGTTGGTGCAGAATTTTTGCAATTTTCCTGTTTGTCAGGGGCAAATGAGGCCTGTGTCACCTTTGTGCCGATCTGCCACTTACGCTGCCACTTTCCCAGTTTGAAGGGGAAAGGCAAGGTTGTGGAGGCTGAATGTGTCAGAATGATAGTAAGAGGAAAAGAGGGGGAGGAGGAAGGAGAGAGAGGGAGAGCGGAGTCCCAGGCCTTCCGTCCCTCCCTTCATCTCAGTCCAGCTGTTTCAGTCCAACCATCCATCCAGATAGCTTTAGTGAGACTTGCTGACTAACTGCTCTGATGCAGTGCAGGCTTTTCTTGAGTCTTTTGGACCACATCCCTCTCCATACTTGGACATTTTTAGGTGTTCAGTGCACTGCTGTTGTATACGTTTTTCTCCTCCGCTCCCGTTTTTCTCCTCCTCCTCCTTATTCACAACCTAAAGCAAGACTCATCAGATTTTAGACATTATAATTAAGTGATATATTAAAGTAAAGTAATGTTATTGCCCACTTTCATCAACTCTATAACAAATATAACACAATACTGATGCAGTACATAAGACTGTGATGATGTTGCTGTTTCCCAGGAAAAACTCTGCCACACAAAAATGATTTCCAGCTCCACTAGCAGTGATTTGTTTAACAAGAGGAAATGTTCAGTTAGGGTGAGCACTAATAGTTATCATGGCTCATATAGCAAAAAAAAAAAGGAAAGAAAAAGAATAGTACCGCAGCATTGACATGACACATGCTAAGCTGTACGGTGTCTTGTTGTTATTCAACCTAAAATATTATTAAAACCAATACTATTTCAATTAATCAGTATTTTGGAACACTCCTGGTTTAGTTTCAACAGTCTGAAGATGTCCAAAGCTGCAGCCTCTGAAAGCATGGCCCAGAAATTAAATAAGCCCAGATCTGATTGTTTTGGGATCAGAGCCACTCTTCTCATCAATGGTGCTAATTGTGGGGGTTTAGCACTTACCAGGTTTCCAGGTCTCTCTCTCTCTCTCTCTCTCTCTCTCTCTCTCTCTCTCTCTCTCTCTAGCTATCTGTTTCTGTCTCTATGTCTCTCTCTCATTTCCAAATGGAGCAGTCCAGATTTCATCAGTGTTTTTCCTGTCTTCCAAGCTGGTGTGACACACCATTTGGCCTGGGTGTTTGAGGGCTGGCATGTATGGTGTCTTGTGCCTCCCACTCCACAGTGAGTCCCTGGAATAACTCTGCAATTTGACATGGCCCCTGGTGCACAGCAAGCTGTAGAATGTGGGAGACAGGAAGTGTGTGTGTTTGTGTGTGTGTGTGTGTGTGTGTGTGTGTGTGTGTGTGTGTGTCACAGATGGTATTAGCAGCAGAGATTCTTGTGCCTGTTTTGACAGAGTGGATCCCTGGGAATGTATCAGGGATTTCCACCACTGCTGTGGCCTGTCGGTCTGTCACCCTTTTTCAGTTTTCTGAAATGGAGGACACATTACAAGCTTCCTTGACATTTTCTTGAGCTAAGTTAGCATAAAGTTACAGACACCACAACCTGAATTTCCAGAATAGGGTACAATAAAACCTTTTAACTTACCTCAGATATCAAAATATCTGAGGTATGCACTTTCCCTCACTCAGCGGCAGTTTCTTCCAGTTAAAGGTGCAATAAGACAAATGGCTGTATGAGATGAAAGACAAACAAGAAGGTTAATGTAGATCATAAAACACAAGTATATTCAATATTACCTTTACAGAACAAATATCACATCAGAAATAAAGTTGGGTAATAATGTCTAGCATACAGTAAGAAGAAGGGTCAATGTCATCACTGTGAATAGCTTCCAGGCTGACAGAGAATCAGAGAAAGATAGACAAACATAAGCAGATCATAGGAACCCAGCAGACTATCGAGGTCTTCCAAAACACAGAAGCTGTGTTGAAAAGTCAGCTGCACCAAAGCGCTATCAAACTTCTTCAGAGTATTATCGATTGAAAGCTCTCTCTCTTGCCAAGCCATTTTCTCCAAGGATGCTGCTATCTGCAAGGCGGGCACTTTGCTCCAGTTACCCACTATTCACTCGCTAACTCTGCTCTGCCATCCTTACCTTACATGTATTCTGAAACTGATTTTGTGAATAACGGGAATTAAGGAAAACATTTAATAACAGCTGCCAAGTTTTTACATATATATAGTTTGAAATTCAGAAGCTAAGACCAATTGGAGCCCAGTAAGTCATGTATTCATCCAGTCAGTTGTAGAAAGGTTTTACATTGATATTTTTAGGTGAAGACAAGAACTGTAAATCATTCTACTTGAAAACCAAATACCTAGCTCAAGGCACAAACCTTGCCAGTCCACAATCAGTAAAGTTGAAATAAAAAGAATATTCTTAACAAAGCCCCATTTGCCTATTTGGTGCATCTGTAAAAACAACCCTAACATTTATCCCAAAATTGAAAATATCTCTAGAATACTTTCTACACTTTTATCATTCACTTACTTATCTTTTTTCAGATCTTCTCTATCCACTACCTACAGTTAAATGCTGAGTGTCAGCCCTGAGAATTTCAGTGACCTTCCTTGATGTCATTAAGTGCTTGTGGCACATTCCACAGTGCATTGCCACCTCCAGCCTCTCCGGTTCAGAGCAGGAGAGCTGAACCAGAAACAATGGGTGCAAGATACACTGTGGGATAGACCGCGAGGACTCCATGACCATCAAGGAAGGACATGCTTTGTGTACACGGTCCATTGGCACACTTCAGCACCACATACTTCACAGACAGCTCCCAGCACTGCCACTGTATTGCGAGCTGCTCTCAGTTCAGCACCATGGACAGTTCTCTACCCGCATGCATTGTTTCATCATTTCCACACTGGTTTGCCTGTCTCACAAGGCCAGACTAGTGTGGGTGTTTAGCACTGACTTCCCTATTGAAAGATGTCTTACTTTTAACGGCAGGGGATTACCCTGGTAACCTATGCTGCGTAACATAGCTCACATGCTCCATAGTTGCTTAAGTTGAAGAACTGCGTCAATACAATCATTTGCTCTCTCTAGCTGTAAAACATGGTGTCTAACAAGTAGCAGGTAGATGTTAGTTGACTGTAGATATCAATAATGAATTAAATTTAGACTATTAATTGTGCTACAAAACTCCCAACATCGATTGGTCCAGTGTAAACTGTTGCACTCATATTTCATCATTGCAGCTCTGGAGAACATGAAACCAACTTTTTAAATAGAAATCTTTTTACAGAATCAATACACAGTACAGTATTAATGGAAAGTAAAGTCTGTCCACTGTGTTCTGATAATACTGCATTGCTAAGCCTTTTTATTTATGCATTTACATTATCTTCACTTCCAGTAGCCCTCTTTAACCTTGGCAATAGAAGCAGTGTTTTCTTTTCACTGTTATAATGTTCTGTATTGCTCAGACTGAATTGCCATGATCTTCATTATTCATGAAATATAAGAGCATTGTTGATGATAATGATATTTTTGTTTCCCATACATACTTTTTTTTATTTATATGTTATTTACCATGCTGAAATTTTTTAATTAGAATTAATATTATTACCACTACCATTACCATTAGTATTATTTTAAATCTCTATGTGGAATTTGCATTGTGCTACTGTATGTTGTCTTTCCTCCTGCTCTCTCTCTCTCTCTCGCTCTCTCCCCCTCTCCCTCTCTCCCCAACCTGTCGAGGCAGATGGCCACCCACCCAGAGCCTAGGATCTGCTCGAGGATTCTGCCCGTTAAAAGGGAATTTTTCCTTGCCATTGTTGCCAAGTGCTTGCTCATGGTGGGAATTGTTGAGTCTCTGTAAATAATATTATAAAGAGTACAATCTAGACCTGCTCTAAATGATAAGTGCAATGAGATAACTCCTGTTATGAATTGGCACTGTGCAAATAAAATTTAATTGAACTGAAAATGTTGTATATAACAAGGCCAGCAAAAATATTTGTAGTCTGTTTCTTTTACTGTTTGCTACTATGTTTACATCCTAGTTGTGTATTTTGTTTTTTGATTTTGTATAAAATGCACATTTTTTATAAATCAAATCTAGTCATGTATGTGTTCATAGCCTGGAAAATCTACTGTTAGCATAACACTGAACACGGATCTACACTACCTCAATGATTAGAACTCAAAGTCATGTAACATTATTAGCTAAACACAATTTATGCAGCTTTTCATTTGTTTTTTGTTTGTTTTTTTGTTTTTTGTTTTTTGCACCATTTATATAATTACTTTCTACTGTTATTGATACTATTTCCTGGAATTAGAAGAAAGCTTTTATCTGTATAGGTCAATCAAATAGAGTCAAAGGTAGGCAGCTACACCTTTTTAGTTATTTTTTTTTTCAGGTGGTCCATTCCGTCTGTGAAAATAAATATTCAGTCATCAGCCTTATTCATAGCAGCAGGGAAACTCATTTGCATTGTATCAAAGATATAAGTAAACAGTCTAACAGTGGCTTACTCCATGCATGCAAACATAGCCAGTGCTGAAAGGGGAGCCATGATGTTGATTCATGACCATGGACAGTTCCTCTCCTCTACCTCCACTCTACCATCCATCCATTTTCTACCGCTTGGTCCCGTTAGGGGTCGCGGGTGACTGGAGCCTATCCCAGTGACTTTGGGCCTTAGGCAGGGTACACCCTGGACAGTGGCCAACTCGTCGCAGGGCTAACACAGACACAGACAAGGACAGACAACCATTCACTCTCACATTCATTCAATACGGGCAATTTAGAGTTATCAATTAACCTACACATGCATGTCTTTGGACGGTGGGAGGAAGCCGGAGAACCCGGAGAGAACCCACGGTAACACGGGGAGGACATGCAGACTCCACCCAGAGAGATTGTGTGATGTTGGTCTGGTCCGGGAATCGATCCCACGAACCCACGATCTCCTTATTGGGAGGCAGGAGCTTTAGCCGCTCTGCCACCGTGCACCCCCACTCTACCATCTCTTCTCCAAACCAGCCAGTTGTTTCTGAGGGAGTGAGAGGGTTTCAGCACCTTGGGTAGCTCCAGATCCTTGACTCCTGTTCACTCTGCCATTGTTTTCTGCTGTAGCACAGAGGAGCTGTTCTTTCAACACCTAGTTGCACACACTTTCCAGCACAGTTCTCACTTTCTGTGTCTGTTTATGCAAGTGTGTGTACCATAGACATGGTGTGTACTCTGAGTTTGTTGTTGGTAGAGCTCCCTGGACAGCTCCCTGCAGAAGGACTGCTGCTCTGGCTTTTTATGATGGATTAGAGGTGTGTATGTGTGTGTGTGTGTGTGTGTTTAGGAAGACTTGAAGTGCACATTTGAACTATGCTCCAATGTTTTTCTCCCTCTCTGCCTCCACCATTGTGTCTCTTTCTCCCTCTTATTTTTTTGCCTGGTTTGGCTTTGTCGTTGTTTTCCTTCCTGACAGTGCTTATACTTTTACTCACTGCTGCTGCAGAAATTAATGGCAGGTCTCAGGAAGTAAACAACCATGAAACGACCCAGTCAGGCCCATTTCTAAATACAATACAAAGGTTGTTTGTGTGTGTGTGTGTGTGTGTGTGTGTGTGTGTGTGCATGTGTATGTGTGTATTGGGCTGGTGGTGGCTTAAGCTGTCGTTTTTATTAATTATTGACTTGTGTGAAGCCAGTGGGAAGGGCTTACGGCCCTTGTGGGATAATACTACTATGATTAGGTCTGATTTACAGCCCTCAGCCCTCCTAGTGATGACTGTGCAGGACCCCCACCCACCCACACACACACACTTCTTCCCACCACCCTTCTCTTTTCTCCCATATGCTTTGCATCTAGCATTGCTTTTTTTGTCTATTTTTTAAATTAAGCCAGACCGGCATAATATAGGCTTGGGGCCAGAACTGCTGACTGAAGCCCTTTGATGTTTGGGCTGCTGGTTTTGTGTCAGGTCATGGTGTAAATTTAGTGATGAGGTCATGGAGTGTTAAGCCCAAGCTTCTTAGTGCACTTAAGGTAGCTGTGGAATATCTATGTAAGCTCTTTTGAAGTGCATACATTTTGTCTGATGGCATGTGCAACTTCAGACATTTTCAGTGAAGGAAATACTGTAGTGATTTATGTAGTATCATAGGATAGCAGTTGTGCTCAGTGTGCATTTACAATACAGTACCATGGTGTGTGTGTGTGTGTGTGTGTGTGTGTGTGTGTGTGTGTAAGTGTGCAAGAATGCATTTAAGCAAATTAGATCACATCAAATTAGAAAATGCTGTTTTCAAGTTTTCATCATGCACGATTAAATACATTTTGAACAAAAACACAGTTTCATAACAATCCTAGCAATGCCCGTTTCAGCAAGAACGATCACATGAGTGCCTACAAGTGCTTTTAGAGAAAGTTTTATATGCATAGGAACGCATATGCATATCAGTATATGTGTATACATTTTGTGCATGTGTGTGCCCTGTTGATGTCCCCTGGCACCACCTGTAACCTAAGGAAGGGTAAAGTCAGTGTGCTGATGTGGCAGCTGATGTCTTTCCCACCCCTACAGATGGTCCTGATAGGCACAGCGCAGGGACAGCTGCTGGGTGTCAGCAACAAGAGAGAGAGAGAGAGAGAGAGAGAGAGAGAGAGAGAGCAAGAGAGAGACAGTTCAGAGGGTGAGAAGGAGGCAAAGGCAGGGGTGAATTTAAGGTGGTATTTATTTTTGTGCTGTGTGTGATAACAAATGCAAACTGTCTCTTTACCTCATCTTCTTTCTTATCTTAGCACTTAATACATATCAATGTTCTGTGATAACATCCTTAAGGGAAGTGAGACCAATTAAACTGATCATTACACTCTTGACTTTTTGTGTTGCTTAGGTTTAGGAAACTAAACTAACTCTAATGTTACACTCTTTTCTGAGGCACCAGCCTACAAATATAATCTTGGATCTCCAAAATGTCAACTATATAACTATGGAACTATAAAAAATGCTGTTACGTTAAGCTTCATTGCAATGCATATTTGATGTTTTCAATTGGTTTTAAAAGAGTTTTATGAACCAAGTAGTTTTCTCAATGCATAAAGGAACAAAATCACTTAAATCTCAATCAGAATCAGAAATACTTTATTGATCCCAGAGGGGAAACTCTTTCGTTACAGCTGCTCACTATCACTATCACACACAGGTATAGAAGTACTAAGAAACTAGAAATATAATACACTACAATACAGCTAAGATAAATTTAGAATAAAGTGGATATACGTATAAAAGCTAAAATAAGCTAAAATAAGTGTAAGTACAAAAGTGGATTAACAGGTTGTAATAATGCAATAATGAGTACTGTTGAGTTAAGTGTAGCAGATTAACCTGGTTATTAGAGGTGGATATTGCACAGCAGTAATCTAAGTATGAATAAATATCAATAAATACGGAATATTAAAATTAAAATAAAGTATATTGCACAGGAGTATTAAACAGAGAATATTGCACAATATTTCAAGTATTGTAGTGATGTTAGAGGGAGGAGTTAAAGAGTTTGATGGCCACAGACAGGAATGACTTCCTGTGGTGCTCTGTGGTGCATTTTGGGGGGATGAGTCTTTCACTGAAGGTACTCCTTTGTTTGACCAGCATGTCATGGAGTGGGTGGGAGACACTGTCCAAGATGGCATGTAGTTTGGCCTGCATCCTCTTCTCTGACACCACCGCCAGAGAGTCCAGCTCCACCCCCACAATGTCACTGGCCTTACGGATCAGTTTGTTGAGCCTGTTAGCGTCCGCTACCCTTAACCTGCTGACCCAGCATGCAACAGCATACAGGATGGCACTGGCCACCAAAGACTCATAAAACATCCTCAGCATTGTCCGGCAGATGTTGAAGGATCTCAGCCTCCTCAGAAAATAGAGGCGGCTCTGGCCCTTCCTGTAAACAGCTTGAGTGTTTTTAGCCCAGTCCAGTTTATTGTCCATATGTACTCCCAGGTACTTGTATTCCTCATCAATGTCCACACTGAACCCCTGGATGGAAACAGGCGTCACTGGTGCCTTGGCCCTTCGTAGATCTACAACCAGCTCCTTAGACTTTGTCTCATTGAGATGCAGATGGTTCTGCACACACCATGAGACAAAGTTACCCACCACAGCCCTGTACTCAGTCTCATCACCACCGCTGATACATCCTCACCACAGCAGAGTCATCAGAAAACTTCTGAAGGTGGCAGGACTCTGTGTGGTAGCTGAAGTCTGTGTGTAGATGGTGAAGAGGAAGGGAGAGAGGACAGTCCCCTAAAGGGCCCCAGTGTTGCTGACCACGTTGTCCGACACACGGTGCTGCAGACGCACATGTTGTGGTCTGCCAGTCAGGTAGTCAACAATCCAGGACATGAGGGGGACATCCACCTGCATCGCTGCCAGCTTCTCACTCAGCAGAGCTGGCCGGATGGTGTTGAAAGCACTGGAGAAGACAAAAAACATGATCTTCACCGTGCTTGCCTGCTTGTCCAGGTGGGTGTGGATGCAGTTCAGCAGGAAGTCGATGGCATCCTCAACTCCCAGCCGGGGCTGGTAGGCAAACTGAAGGGGGTCCAGGAGGGTCTGACCATGGGCCGCAGCTGTTCCAGCACCAGTCTCTCCAGGGTCTTCATTATATGGGAGGTCAGTGCCACGGGTCTGTAGTCCTTGGAGCCACTGGGATGCGGCGTCTTCGGCACAGGAACGAGGCAAGATGTCTTCCACAGAACAGGGACCCTTTGAAGACTCAGGCTCAGGTTGAAGACATGGTGAAGGACTCCACATAGCTGGGGGGCACAGGAATTAGCACCCAGGGCAAACGCCATCGGGGCCTGCAGCCTTGTTTTAGTGGAGTTTCATCAGCTGTCCTCTCACCTGGTCAGCAGTCAGGCACACAGCAGAGGTTTACAGGCAGGGGAGGGGGGAGAGTCTGGAGAGGGCCGTTAGCCTGAGAGCCACTTGATGGGGGAGTAGGACTCTCCCAGGAAGATGGCCGACACCAGCTGAGTTAGAGGGGGGATGAGCAGGAGCTGGTTTGTCATATCTGTTAAAGAACAGGCTGGCTTTGTCCAAGCTGCCTTCAACTCCTCTGCTACCAGTCGATCTGAAGCCAGTGATGCTCTTCATGCCGCTCCAGACCTCGCTCATGTTGTTCTGCTGGAGTTTCCATTCCAGCTTGTAGCTTGTTGCTTGGAGCTGTATGCATCTTTATTGTTAGCATACAGCAGGTCCAGTGTCCTCTCTTCTCTAGCAGGACAACTTACATACTGGGTGAAATTAGTCAGTGTTGTTGAAACACTGACATGGTTGAAGTCACCCGAGATTAATATGAGTGCACTCGGGTGTTGAGTCTGGAGTTGTGCTATGGTGGTGTGAATGGCGTTGCACGCCGATGCCGGGTTAGCAGAGGGGGGGATGTAAACAGCCACAACAACGGCATGTGAGAATTCATGTGGCAGATAATATGGCCGGATTTCCACAGCTAACAGTTCAATGTAGTATAGATAGTAACGTGACCAGGGTTACACTATCTGTTGTTGACCAGCACAGCAAGCCCGCCACCTTTACGCTTACCGCTTCCGGTGTGATCCCTGTTGGCCTGAACAGTTTGAAAGCCGTCGATGGAAACATTATGATCCGGAATATCCTGGTGTAGCCATGTCTCTGAGAAGCACATCAAACTACACTCACGGAACTCCGTTTGACTCCGGGCTAACGGCGTTAGCTCTTCCATTTTATTCGCCAGTGATCTCACGTTGCCCATGACGAGAGAAGGCAGGAGGCAGGAGATATCAGGTTTTCATGCATCAGTAACAAAAATGTATGTGTCCATGCATACTGATTCTAAAGTGAATAAGTGTATTCTCATGAAGAAGAATATAATAATTCCCCATCTGTTCAGGTCTGCTGCAGTAAGCCTATCAGGATGTGTTTGTGTGTGTTTACTATGGCGCAATAGTTAGTTATGCCACCAGTGTGCAGCTACACACAACACAAAGGCCATAGTGCAGTCAGTCAGGAACATGGGCAGCTTCTATTCAATGTAAGTTTGGGCTTGTATGTTGAGTCAGAGGGAAAGGACGAGTAAAAAGTGGAGAAATTAGGTAAAGCTGAAAGAGACTGAAAATAAAAAGAAATGAGGAGAGAATGGGGCAAAGTAATGGACGTGATTTTGGGAGGAGGAGGAGGAGGAGAGATGATTTGGTAAGACATAGTAAGTAATGGAAGGGGAGGAAGAGGGGGAGATAAAAATGTTCCTCTTTCCACTTAACGCAGTAAGAAAAAGAGTCAGACAGAGACAGAAAGGAAATGAGGTTTGGTGAGGGTGCAGAGAGCAACCTGTGGTTTGACATTGGCTCACCTTGGCTGTCAGTTGGAAGGAGGGGTTTTCTGTCTCCCCCTGGTCCACTCCCTGCTGCTTTAGTGAATTTAGTGAGGACTTGGGAATGGCTAATGCACTTGTTTATGGAAGTAGGAAAACAGGTGGCCACAAAATTCACCTCTAGCAGTCGTTTCCTGTGGTGGAACAAATAGTCTTGCAGGCTGGGGCTCGTGCAATTTGGTTACCATTTTGTAGGTTTGAATCCAAATCATGACCTTTAGTATGTGTCCCCTGAGCTCTCTCTTATATCTCCTGACCCATATAGTGTCATATACAGTGCATCAGAAATCTGCTTGATTTTTTAACCCAATTTTCTATCTTTTCTGTAAAAAATTCCAGCCCCAAATCACAGGTTAGTGACGAGAAAGGTCCCGTGGTAATACTAATACCCAGATGAATCCCACATGTGAATTGAGGCTTTCTCTTCCTCTCTATTTCCTCCTCTGCCTGTCTCCTTGGTAGGCCTATTGCTACCAAAACCATCCCATCCTTCATTCCTGCGCTTCACTGACTGTGCTGTGTCAAAAAGGCAGCCCGTGAACTCAGGCGGAAGTATCCACAGAGATATAGCATGGTGAGCTGCAGCACAGTTAGTCTGTTGTGGGAAGTGATGTAGAGGAGTGAGAAGAATGCAGCTATCATCCATTCATATTATAGGAGAGGAGAGAGGGAGGGAGAAAGTAGGGAGAGACGAGAAAGAGACAATAAGTCATAAGATGCCAAAAGGCACAGAATATGTTCATGCCAATGATGAGAGGCAGGGAAAGTGAGCACAGACAGAGGAAGAGAGCAAAAGAGGGACTAAATCTCGAGACAGAGACCTTTACCTTCTGTCCAGTGTTAAATGCTAAACATGTTTTTGCTTACTGCAGAGCATTGCTTTCTAAACCCTTCGAGTCTTCCCCTTGCCTCTGACTCCTAAGGGGGGGAGGAGTGGGGAGGCAGAGGGCTGGGTAAGTCAGAGCTAGCTGTAGGCTTCTTGCCTGAAATTGCAAAGAGATCTAGCTCTCTTGTCATCTTTCCCTGGTTAGCATAGTTCAGCTTAGTTTAAAAATGGCATTTAACCATTTTCTGATTTCCTTCTTTTTTTATTTCCATTTTATGCAATGGTTCATGTTGAGTGATGAAATTGACAAGACTGACTCTGACAAGATAACTGATAGCATGGCATTGCCAGAGGATGTTTAAGAATATAACAGGAGAATTGTTGACAGATCTATCTCTCTATGTCAGGTTACTATAGTCAGTGTTAGTATGTGACTGGGAATGAAATAAAGAGACTGCTCATCTTTTTACTGACCATGACCATCCACCGCAAATTTTATTTCATTCCAGAAATGAGATTTTTTGCATAAAAAGGTGATAATTTGATCTGAACATGGCACTAGAGGTAAGCTATTTAAGTCTTAGAAACAGAGAAGGCTCAATCTCTGGGAGACATGTGCACCTAAATTTCTATGGAAATATGCAAAATGGCTTTTGATTTTCCTTTGCACATGGATTTGGATTTGGCGTAATGCTAGATGAAACGTCAACCTGGGACCAAGAATGACCATTGTGAATGTTATAGAAATCTGACTAGCAGCTGTGAAGGTACAGGTACATAGTGGTCACCGTGGTCTAATTTAGCAAGTGCAGTGGTGCTGAGAAGAAGATACAAACAAATTAAAAAGAACATAAACTATGGTGGAGGATTCAGCAAAGATTTTTAAAATAAAAAAGTGCCCAAAATTGTCTTGAACTTGAAGCGTGAAATACATAGAGCTGGAGGATGTAAAAAGTGTCATGTTGAACAACAAAAAAAATTATGAAAAAAACAATGTCCACAGCAATAACAACAAATTTGTTTCTTGTCATTTCAAACACTTTTAAGAGATGCTGACTTGTATAAACAGCCATAAGGCTTTACATTAATGTTTACTACGATGTCACATACTTTTTCAAGTAGTGGTGCAAAAACTTCAGCCTTATGTAATATAGGAAACTATTTTATTCTTTGGCAGAGGTAAAAACACATGTGTTTTCAGTTGTGGCTATGCTGTCAATTATGAGTTCACCAAACTAAGAAATAATGCTTAATTACCTTTTCTTTTTAAATTTAATAAATATTAACAGATGAGTTAGGCAATAAATATAATAAAATCAGGTAGCGATTGTTCACACAAGATTCATACGGCAACATTTTAAGAGAACAGTTCTACTAACAGTTTAGTTTAAAAACATAATCCAGCTTTCATCAGCTGACCAAGATAAATAGATAGATAGATAGATAGATAGATAGATAGATAGATAGATAGATAGATAGATAGATAGATAGATAGATATAAAGATAGATCGATCGATCTGAGGTGAGAATGCTTTTAAAATTACTCTATAAAAAAAAGAGGATTTTGAGAGCATTTTCAGTGCCTCAAACCTAGCGGCTCAGCCGTGGTGGCTCATCAGTGATGTCATGACTGGACAAGCAACATCTTGAACATAAAATATGCCCAGCGGTGCCGAATTAAAAGGTCAGTCAGCTCTGGATGTATGCTTCATTCGTTTCTTCTCTGAACTCGGGGTCATCTTACTCAGGTGTGTGTTTGTGCTACTTTATGTCTGTGCCTTAGTTTGCACCACCCTAATGCTCCTAAGGGTTTCTATGTGTCAGTGTGTCCAACAGTAGTGCTCATGTTTTTGTCTGTATGTGACTAAAGGTGTATGCGTTTGTGTTTGAGCATGAGCGGATGTAAGGGAGTATTCATGGATCCTAGCCTGTGGGCAGGAAACATCATCATTTTTGTTTACAAGGAAGGGATGTCTCAGAGTGTAGGCTGCCTTTTGCAGAGTTGCTGCCCACTGGTATGTGAAGGCTTTATAATTGAATTAGCCCAGACCTTATGGCTTAATGTTGGAGGCATGCTGAGTTCCATCGCAAGACTGCTTGCTCATTATTTGTGAAAGGAGGTCAGGAAGAATTGCATTTGGAAGTGCGTGTAGTTGTTAAAGATGGGGTCATGGGATGACGTGTATCTTTGTGGGAGAAAATGCGAATGTTTCAAAATTCATCCACTTTTTCATTCTCTTACCAGGTTACCTCGCCCTGCCCCTGTACTACATGTGATGTGTGTGTATATGTGTGATGGGTCTGGCTGGCAGCTACATTTGCATCAGTGCTCTGGATGTTGCGATGTTTGCTTCATCATCAGGCCCTGTGTAAATCTGGTAATGTTTAACAGCTGTGGGACACATCCATCAACCACAGCTCTTGGGGTACTTAGGGAGTCTGAAAACTGGTGTGGTTTATCCAGCAGAGATTAGCTGTGTGTTTTAACAAGTAAAGATATTCTGTCGAAAGTACCGTGCATGCATTAAGGATACATTCTCAATCAGTTTTTGCAATTAGCACCAATTCATGCCAGTATGTAGGCACAGATCAGTGTGCACCAACTCTCTAATCTGTCCCTCCCAGTCAGTTTCTCTTTATCTTTCCCTCCCTCTCTCCCTCCCTCCCTCTCTCCCTCTGCTCACACATATGTATGCTTGCGCATGCACACACGCATTGCACAGCCATTGCCCACAGGTGCTGGCTACAGCTGAAAATGCTGGGGCACAATAATTTATCGGCCTTCTGTCAGTTTAGCATAGTTTAGCATAGACACCTGAAGATTGAAGAAAAAATGTATGCAAATTTGCCATAGCTGAGATATCAGCTAAACAGCACTTTGCCTCCCCTGATCAACTGTATGTGCTGCATTACATCACTCTGAGATAATATACTGCAGCCCATTAATTCCCTTACAGTTCCATTCAGCCGCATTTTCCCCTTTTTATACGCATCTTCTCGGTGCTGCGGATGTGTCAGGCAATCTGTGCATTTGCATGTCTCTTCTTTTGCATTTACTTATTGGCTGCCTTCACCGGCTGTCTTTTTTGCATTCCAACCTAGCGGCAGATCACACAAAATATGCTTAAGACACATTTCTGCCTCACACAATGCGGGCGCAGTAATACGTTCACTTCTAATGGCCTACAATCGGTTTGGTGGACTGGGGTTTGAAACTGTGGTACTGCGGAGGATGTTGGCGTGTATAATGAGGATTAAATCATAGATGGATCAGGAGCATTTCCGAGTACAGTGTCGAGACACTGCTGTGGTTTGGGTTTTAGTGCGCACACATTTAAGGTCCCACGGCATAGCAGACAAATGCATGTGTAAGATTGTGCATAATTTAGCACAAACATGCCGCCTTGTCGGTCACGCACTTAGCTGTGTGAATTGGATGTCTGCGAGTTCACTCATATGGAATGGATCTGCATGAATAGTCTAATCTAACCTGTGGATTGCAAATGAAAGTGTGGTATGTGAGCTATAGAACAGCCAAGCCCATTAAAGAGGGCATAGACTCAGTGAAGAAAGTGTAAGTGTGAAGTGTGTTAAACTGCAAGAAGGACCAAAGCTACTAAATTGAAAACCTTGTGGATCTTATTGGGACGTTTGCATGATAGAGAAAGTTGAGGACCAGGACATCCTTTTCTTACTTCATCAGACATATCTAGCAACACACTCCCACCCCACCACATCTGGTTTGTGTTGTATATATATATATATATATATATATATATATATATATATATATATATATATATATATATATAAGCTTTGAGCCCTCTTGTATCATTTTAATGATAACAAATTAATTTAGCTGTGTTAACAAACAAGGAATTATGACGCTTAGCTGGAGATGAAAGATGTAGGAAGAGAGGGAAAGGGAAGAGGAAATGGGCAGGAAGGGAAGAAAAAATTGGCGAGACAGGAGGTTGGAGCTCATTGTCGGGGGGGCATGTAAAGTGGGGCTTAAATTCACTGTGGTAACTCTGACTTCCACAAAAGCACTCTGTGTTAGCGAGTCCTGCAGGAGAGACGGGCAGAGAAAATTGCTATCATTTGATATTCAAATAATATTCAGATATTCAAATAAAAAGCTTGTGCTTTACAGTCCCTCTGGCTTTCTCTCAACAACCGGCCTCTCCATCCTTCCCTCTCCTCTTTTTCTTCCTCTGGTTTCTCTGACTGACTGTTGTGTATCTCCTCCCCCACTGAGTGTGTTTTAACACTGTCTTATTTCAAGGCAAATGCAGCTTGAGGGGCATTTCGACTCTCACGGGCAGCAGCTTGTTTAATTTTGGTGCATCCAGTAGTGGGGACAAGAGACTATACACTCTTTCTCTCTCTCTTTGTCCCTGCCTGTGTAGCCAGTTTTTCTTTTTCTCGTTCTTCTTTCTCTTTCCAGTTCAGCTCAACTCAGTGTACTCTGTGTTATTGCCATGCATGTTAGCTGAATATTGCCAGAAGATCTAAATACAACTGAATAAAATAAAAATAAATTACTCTTAACAATAAACATCTGTTCTGTATGATTGTGTTTGAATGTGCGTGGGAGGGTAATGAAGAAGCTGTGCAGTCATTCTACAGTGACTCAGTGTATTGTGTATGTGGCTAGGGTATTTTTTTTATAATGGAAATTGAAATGCATAGCATTAATGTTCAAATAATGGGTCCAAGTAAACTAAACAAGCAGCTAGCACAGGCTGCCTTTTCCTTCTCTGGGTTGTGTCACCCACAATTTGGCACTGTTTGGTTTGGTAAATGACTGATCTGTTTATGTGATCTGCAGCGAGTCATTATGGCCGCCTGCTGCTTGGGCGACATGTCCCTCCCTGTGTGGCATTCCCGGGGACATTCATCAAATGCCTAATGGCCAAAAACAGGGGCCAGGCCACACTCTCCTCGAGACTTGTGTTTTTGGCCAACACGTCTGCAGATGGAAAGAAGATGGAAGGCGAATTAGAATCCAATAAGTCAATTTTTGTGTCCTTGGCATGCACTTTTTACCAACTAATTTGCATATTACTGTTGAGATGAGGAAACCTTGTTTTGATTTCATTTGAAGGATTGATCAAAAATGCGTGATGAAAACATCCTGTTGCAGAAAAGTTGATGTTTTGGAAATTCAAGGTTTAAAAATCAGTGTAATGTTTGAAATCGAAATAGATTTATTTATAAAAATTGTAATATCTTTTGATATGAAAATGTGTGTGCCTGATGTGACTTGCCAGACAGGATACATTTAATTAATGTATAGACATACTGCTGTGTTATTCTCGAATATGGCTGCAAAACGGATGCCAACATAGAAGGTGAAAGGAATTCACTATGCCCTTCTGAGTGAAACATGTCAATATCATCTCTCAGCTCAGTTTCTTGGCCGTTTTCTGTTCATGCCTTATGATATTACTGGTGTGATAGACTGGTTATGATATTACTGGTGTGATAGACTGGTTATGATATTACTGGTGTGATAGAATTACAGCAGTGTTTTACGAGCAGCACCCGTGGTAAAGGGAGTTACAAAATAGCTGATATCACCACATCTGCACAATGCTTGACACCGAGCCTGAATTTGAGTGGCAGTTGAATTTTAATCACCCCTCATCAGCAGCGATCATCTAGGTAAACAGTGCACAGGGACGGGATAATTAATCATCAGTCCCTCGTCCTCAATTAGCTGACTATTGGAGAAGCGGAAGGGAATATTCCAATCGCCGAGCTGCTATAAAGGCAGCGTGTTGATGACACATCATAGTTAAAGACTTCCACCATTCCGGGATCTAATAGGCAACATCTTGTTAGCAGTCCCTCAATGGATAGTCTAGAGCTAAAATGCAAGTAAAGAGAAAGAGAGATGGAAGAGAAGAAGAACAGAATATTTGCTATTGATATTTCTTTTTCTTGTCATATCTATTATGAAAAATAGACATTATTGATTTAATGTAAAATATCAGATAGGAGCATGTTATGCATACAGTACTCATTACTCAGATATTATGCATATGTGACTCGCGAGCGGGGCCAGTGGGGGGGGACAGCAATTATATTTGGGGGACCCTCCCTCACTCTTATTCACCGAGGCACTTTCAGGCTTGTTCTCCCCTGAAGGCTTGTTTTGTGGAAGAAACACAGACTAAAACCTCACCCAGCATGTCATAGCCTATTGATAAAAAGAATTGAGCATGAATGAATGGGATTTTTTTTCTTTTTTTTTTGCCCCCTAGTCAGCAGGCATTATCCTTGAATTCATTTGCTGTTACCAGAGCCACAGAGGGAGTAAGAAACAATATTGATCCTATGTCAGGCAGGGAGGAGACACTCTCTGAGAGGGGGTTAGAGAAAGAGGCAGTAAAAGAAATTTTGAATGCAGGAAAGAAAGTGAGAAAGATAAAGTACATTTGAATGTAAAGATAAAGAGGAATAGGGAGCATGGAAAGAAATAGGCTTCCCAGACAGGCTGGCGTACAGCAGCTGTCAGATTAGTGCAGGGGGAGCGATGGTAAGCCGAGATGAGATGGCTGAACTTTTCACTGCCTATCCCCTAGTTCCCTTTGGTGGCACCATGGCCACTTTTTCAAAAGGCATTAGCTGTCATTCTGCGTGAACTTGGGCATCACTGCTCTCCCACTGTCTGTTCTCAGTGCCAGTCCCTTGTGATGCTGGCTAGCAGTTAGCTGGTAGCACAACAACAAAGGATAACGACAAGGGCTACACCAGCTCAGTTACCTCAGATGGCTTCCTGATTCATTTCTGATCTTCCTATGGGAGTCCTCAGGTGACTCTGGCAGTTAGCAGTGAAGCAGCCATGAGAGGAAATATTCCTTTCTCAGAGGATGATTGGATCATCATATCCATATTTTTCCATTGCTAATGCACATTGCTGTGTGTGTGTGTGTGTATGTGTGTATAGACCATAACTCAAGTGAAGCTGCATGGAGGATTTGTTATGTAATCAAGTTTAGAAGTAGAGATGTGTTTTTACGATATAGAGTGGTGAAACATTCTGATGGTAACAATACCACCAAAAACTTTTGCTATCACTGTTCAGTTTGTTAGGTTTGATTACATCCAATGCAATCATGCTGTGAAGTAACTGTCCCATATTTTAGCACTAACAGTAGTATTTCAGGACAGTTTAATGATTATCGTGATAATGAAACATAAATATGTTTGACCACCAAAATCGTAGCATTAAAATTTGATACTGTCATCTCTATTTGGGAGCAGGAGAAATGACCAGATAGTTGGGCAAAGGATATTGTTATTTCAGTGCAAATCCTAAAAGGACTTCACAGCGCTAATTTAGCAGTTCTTGTCGGAAAGTTACATTGAGAAGCTTCTCAAACTACCTGAGTGGCAGCTTTAAAGATAGAGATAAGGGAAAGTAATTTACAATTGAGAAAGCAACTGATGATTAATTACTGGTTTGATTTACTAGGATACAAAGTGTGCTCTCTTGTAATCACTGTTATTGAGCCATATTGTGAAATATAGAAAGTTTAGTGTTAACTACTCTCAAACTTATTGTAGATTTGTAGTGCACTGTTCAGAAAGTGTTAATAAATTCCCAGCCAAAACTGTCCTTCCTTTTGTGTACTGTACCGTTACCTTAGATAACTCACTGTAAAATGTGATTATTTCCTGTAGGATGTAATCATATGAGTGTGTTTACATGCGCACTAGTATCCTGGTTTTGAGTCTTATCCTGAATATATCAGAATACCAGAAACCTGGTTATTCGTATCCTTGTTTACATGACTCTAACAGTATCTAGGTTTCTGATTATCTCTGTGCAGTTGTGTCTTGATTTCTCACCGTCTCAGCCAGTATGTTCTGTACCTACAGAGAATATTCAGAAACCTGGATAAGGTGTTTACATGACACAGTATCCTGGTTTCAATCGGAGTACTCCAGGTAGCATATCCAGGTTTCTCAAAACCGGCATAAGGTGTTTATATGCGCAACACATAACCGAGATACTCCCAAAACCCAATTATAACCAGGATACTTGTGGGCTTGTAAACACACTCATTGAGCAGAGGCAGGATTAGCAATGCATTATAAAGGTCGGTTTCGTCTAATTCTTAATTATTGGCCACAAGACATTTGCACAATAAATGGGAGTGAAATTATCATGAGCTGCCCCTGAATAGGTAAGTACAAGAGGACAACCTGCCCAGAGAAAAATTGACAGAATGGCAAAATCCAACGCTGAACACAAAATTAAATGGTACTGCTCTAAAGTACAGTGCAGCATGTCCCATATGTATTGTACAGTTGGTGTCTTGTGGATGAAATAGTTCCAGTCAAATAGGAAACGGTTCAGTAAGTTGCTTAAAGAAGCAAAAGGGATAGAGAACAGAGATAGTCAAATATCATTCATAATCCCTCCATCTCATGTTTATCTACAAAATGATGGCATTCTGATCTTGATGGATCTGACCCTGGCTGGACACTGGATGAAACCAAAATGAATGGATGGAAACAAAATGTTGAATCAATTTTATTCATTTATTAATGAGTAGCAGGAGGCCTGATTGAATGTTGATGAAAAGTATCGTGATTCCAGACCAGCCCTGCCCTAAAAGAAAAAAAATCAATAATCTCCTTTTTGACTGTGCCAAGATTTCTACCAGCATCCCCATCACCACCACCACCGCTGTGTTTCTGCATAGAAGTGCAAAGATACATGCAAATTGTTCAGTGTCAGTTT
Source organism: Siniperca chuatsi (assembly GCF_020085105.1). NCBI lineage: Eukaryota > Metazoa > Chordata > Actinopteri > Centrarchiformes > Sinipercidae > Siniperca > Siniperca chuatsi. The sequence continues at coordinate 5,719,504 of NC_058063.1, read as the reverse complement.
GTTATAATTTTAACACACGAAAAAGAAAACACGAGATTTGTATTAAACCACCTCTTGGAATATGTTTACATTAATTAACAGACTTGTGATAGTGTTTGATGTGGGTGTGGGTGTGTGTGCACACATAAATTCATTTTCCAGATTCAACTGCAATCTGGTAATTCAGTCACAACTTTTACAATGTGGCAGATTGGAGAATGATGGAGGTTAGACAGATGACTATCACTTATCTCCACATCACAATAGTATTGGATCCAAAATGGAAGCCAGTCTCTGAATTTTGTGGCATAAATAAACGATGCAGTTGATAAATCAGGTTTTAACATTTTGCTCATGCTTACTAAATTGCTGCACTTAGGTATGATATGCATATTTCATATGCCTAAACAAAGCCTTGAATAGGCATCCTGTCAATTTAACCATACACATTTTGGGCATAGTCATGTAGATGTTCCAGAAAATTTGTACATTTGTAAGCTTCTTAGCACTTAAACCCATCGTACTGTAATGTAACCCCAGCCTTTGCAGATGGTCTGAACAGCCTCAATTCACGAATCAGTAATGTTATGTTTTTTTCTTTTTTTTGTAAACACTGGTATCAATATATCATTCAATAATAAAAAAACATGTCTACAGTCAAAGGAGACACTTATGTCCACCAGTGAATTTACACTGTTTCAGTAGTCTGCACCATACTGCAAGCCCAGATTAGACCTTTAAAGAGCAAACATTGTAGCTGACAATATTAAACCCTCAGAACACTGCAGTGTATTTGATATATGAGCTGTCTCCCTTTTTCACCTTCCAGCTAATAGTAATAACATTTATTCAAACAAAATCATCCTCTTTCTTTCCTCTTCCTTTTTAACATTAAAGCTTTGTGTTGGGGCTTTCTGTTTGGAAGGCTGACAGCCTGAGCTGTTGTTGTCAGAGGCTTTGCTCTCAAATACCACTCTAAGGTTTCATTCAATCAGTCATTCTCCCTGTGTCTCAGCATGCTATGTATCAATATTGGCTTCAAGCCTCTCTACCACAGTGAGCCGCTGAAGTTGATGTAGCCTTAGGGCAGAATAAGCAGCCATCCAGCTGTGGATTGATGGGGAGAAAGACACATGTGCACCTATGCACAAACACACACACAAGCGATCTACAGGCCTGCTTTTGATCCAAATATCTTATTGCTGACTCCAATGTAGTGAATTCATGTCAAAAGGGCCGTGGAACGCCACTCGGCTACACGGGATGCATTCAATCAAACTGGCCAAGCTAGGTTAAGAAAGTATAACATTGCTTGTAGTAATACTCTTAGTTTCCTTTGTTGGCAAGACAGTTTCTTTCCATATTGGCGCCAGCATAACCACTTGCTTCTTAAGGAGTCACTCGCTATCTTTTTCCCTGTGTGTATAATGATGGGGAAGTAGTCGTCAGCTTAAGTGGTCAGTTCACCCAAATCACACACAAAAAAATGTCCCCTTCTATGTCAACTTGTGTTTAGCCATGCAGGTACTTTCAGTTTTATGTGCTGAGGTTTGTAAGATAAGTATCTCTGAAAAAATGGAGGTGAATGGAGTTTGTGCCACTAAATGCAATGAAAAAATACAACAGCAATGTGTCTTAATATAAACAATGTCTGACATATTCTCAATAATCTACAGTGTGATGTCAACAGTTTCCATTGGATATTGTTTCTTCAGTAGGAATGCTAGGTACCACAAGGCATTAGTAAGAAAACATGTTTTTTTGTGATTTTGGCCAACCGCCTTGTACTGTGAAAACGAGGAGTTTTGTTGTGAAGACGAGGCTTTCCATTCAACAACAGCAACACGTATAACATTTCCTCTTTGCTTGATAGGAAGAAAACTCAGCGAGAGATACTGATAGGGAAGCATGCACCACTGTGGGAAGTCATAAAAGGCCAGTGGTTCATTACCAGATGAATGGACAAAGAGAAAGACCCTGTAACTTAGTTAGAGAAGGGCTTTGTCTTTATGAGCCCTGCTATCGCTTCTCTAACCAACACTCTCCTACACATGCGGACAGAACTATGAACTCTCCACTATTTGACCCATTTCTACCCACATGCTACTTTCTTCCTTCTTACATAGTTTTCACTTGGACGTGGATGTCCGTAGACAATGGTTAGACTGATATGGATGTTGTTATGGCTCAGTATAACCAACTGATGCATTCCTTTAACTCTATTAGACAGACAAAGGCACATGCATGAGCTTCAGTCCATACACACACAAAAAAACAGCATCAATGACTGAGAGCGTAATAGATCCTCCTCAGGTTTCCCCCAGTGCACATATCTACATGAGCAGCGGAGGGGTAAAAGACAGAAAGGGAAAGTGAAAGCTGCAGACGGAACGAGAGATAAGAACTTGTAAGTACTCCTCTTTCTATCATCCAGCTAAAGCAGCCATCACTTTTGCACTTGTTTTATTGGGACAAGACAGTGTTATGTTTCATCCTGCAGTGTGTGTCAGTATCTGTGTGTGTGTGTGTGTGTGTGTGTGTGTGTGTGGTGAGGCCAGAGGCATTTTCAGAGTATCACTTTGATGATGTTGTACCCATAGCGGGCAGGTGATGAAAATAGCTTTGTGCTTCCTTGAGGCAAAAGAGGTAGTATTAACTTTGATCAATGCATCTGGGTGTTTATTTTAGGAGGGAAGTTTCAGTAATCAGCAAGGAAATGGCAAAATTTTGCCTTCCTCGTACTGACACAATAGTACCCAGTTCAAAAGTGAACTGATTGCAAAAATGTAGTGCATTCCTTGCTGTCCTTTTCTGTAGTTTTCTCCTCTGCTTTATAATCCTTTTTTCTCCCCTCAGACTGATCCTCTGTAGACTCTTGCCTTTCATCCAGAGACTGCTAGTAGGGATCATCTCATGACATTACCTATGCAGGCAGGGTAATAGGACCCCTGGATTGATCCCTGCTTTCCCCTACTAGGGAATCTTTGGCCAGAGGCTCAAGTTATAGAGCTGACATCATCTTCAGTAACCCCACCTTTCACAGTCAAACTTCATCCTGCCCGCTAATCCTTCTCCTCCAGTGAGAAAAGATTTGCATGAATAAATGGGCAGCTTTATAGGCCACATAACTAACATAGATTTTTGAAGGCTGATGTCAAAAATACAATAGAAACTCAGTTTGTTGCATTGTAAAATTATTATTTACCTGCAGATTGTACTGTGTCCCGTTGTGCCATCTGTAAAACTAGCCAGTGAGCAATTTGAATAAAGGTGACTGTAGAGTAAATTAGCAAACTATTCTCGACAAGGTTAGCAAATGGTAATTGCTCCTCAAGGACGGATGAAGAGTAGCCCAGTTTTCTTTGTTAAAATCAGCAGTACTACTTAATGAAAGTTGGACAAACCACATAATCAAACATTAGCAGAGTTAACTCTTTATCAATATTGACTGCAGCCAGATCATGATGACAATCTAATGTTTGGACATTGCTTTCTGCATAGCAAAACCAGTAACTTTTATAAATGCACAATAAGTCTGGTTGAGAATATATGTGCACACTGTGCTGAAGAGAACTTTGCTGTATCACGTCTCCTGTATGTGTATAAGTTAAATGAGGGGATTTTAGTGGCAGAATATTGGAAATTAGCTCTCAGAGACTGAAAACATTAGCACCTAGTTGCAAACAGTTATTGGTCGATAAATACACCTATTTTGCTAGCCTTGTGCTTGCCCTATCGTGTCATTTACACAACTGACCTTCACAATGTAATATTCATGGTTTGGCCTTATGATAACATGGCTATAGGGAAAGTTGATTGTTCTGTTCCTTCTCTCTCTTACTTTGTGTTTGGAGATGTTGAGATTGAATATATGATTCAAGAGTGGGAGGAGGAATCTAAATTGCAGGTCAAAGAATCTTTAAGTGAGTCACCACTAGTAATTAAATATGAAAAGAAGATAAGACAGGATTTTTTAAAGGTCCACTGAGTCCTTTATTATCTACAAATTGAAATAAAAACACAGTAAGAGAGCAAGTGAGATAACATTTTGGGAAAAACGATACATAAAAGGCTAAAGTATACTTTACCTAAAACACCAAAAGGTGTCGTCTTATGTGTTCTGGGATATAAATGTTGTAACAGGGCTCTTCGCTTACATTTATTTTTAGGGGCACTTAATGCATCTCTTTTTTTAACATTAAACATTCACTGTGCATTAGATGCAGGGGCAAACTGCTAAAAGATAGGATGTACTTTGAACCTAATAAAGGACGGGAATGCTTTTTGCTTCATTAATGCATACCTTTTCAAACAGCATAGAGGCTGCTAATTCTTGTGAGGCATTGCAATTAGGGTTGGGGTAGTATCGATTTCAGCATTGAATCTGCTTATCAAATCTGAATACATTCAGATACCTTATTGAATCAATTTAGCTTTAGCTTTCAACTTTTGAAGAAACTAAAGTTATAAATAACTACAACTGAAAAGATTCAGCTGAAATCTGTAGGGTGAGGACACAAACCATTTTGAGTGGCAGCCTAATTAATGTGAATTCATGTTCACAACCTGTAGCTTCAACTTGAAAATGAGATAAGATAAGGTAGAACTCAGTTCTCAGTTGGTATACATTATAAAATAAATGTTCATAGTAGCAGAAGATGCATAAGTGAAATGTTGATTAAGTATGCACCTGGCACATTAAAATAACAGTAGTCTATTAACTTTGACACACCTTATTTTTCACAAGCAACTTTCTCCAAATACTGGAGGTCCTGATTCGTAACTATTAAGCTGATGAATTCAAAGAGTAACTACACCAAGCATATTTAAAAAATGCAACAGAGGAGTGAGGGAGCAACGACTGTAGGAGGCGTGGCTACGTAGTGTGTGATGCGAGGGGTCAGGGGACACAGGGGAGACTGACTGAACACCGCTCAGTGTAGAATGGATAGCAATGTAGAGCCGGTAGTCAGAGCAAACCAGCAATATGAAGCTACTGACAGACTTTCTGTTTCTCCGCTGGAAAGACAGGGAGTCTGGTGGGGCTTTGGCAGTCACTAGAAGATAGAAGAATTCATGGCCTTTTCAGGGAGTCATGGCGTGGGTACCTGTGTTGTAGCTGGGCTAGCGGCTCTACTGCAAGAGGCTCTCTGGGGTGTGTGTCTGTGGGGAAGTGTCAGTGCATAACCGTAGCCATGCGGTTTATTGCGGTTAATGTTACTGTTCATAGGCCCTGAATATTTTTTTAAGCTCTGAATACAGCACAGTTACCAGCTGGCCCATGTGTTGTGTTTACTGCCACTGCAGAGGAATAACTATTGTTCATGCACTTAGTTGTTTTTCCGCTGGCGCTTCTCAGACTTGCTAATGCAATGTGTGAGAGGCACAAACTGAAGCTACGGTTAGCCAGTGTTCTGCTTTGTATTTCATTTTGTTACGGTTAGGGAGGGGTGAGAGAATTCAGCTGAAATAAACTTTCAAATCCAAACAGACAGATTATAATTAATTTTGTGCAGGAAAAAAAACAGTTTTTACAGTTTTGTTGGAAAAATCACCTGGATTAAAATAATTTGCAAAAATCTGTGTGATTATGTATGTCAATTATTGATATGATATGCATGAAAGTTTAACAGGGAGAATGAGACTCCTGATACTGACGTGACATGATCAGTTAGATCTTTTTGGTAGAGAGGACACATCACTCTGTTTGTGTTGTGGAAACCACAAAAGCCGCCAGCGACATTTGTCATTTTAACCGGCGAAAGCGGCGGTCAGAGCCGGCTAAAAATGAGAAGCTGCCACCATACTTCACCAAATCATTTCATTTACAGTAAATACTGTATGTGCATACAGTATATTGGGACATGCAATGATCTGCACCAAGGTTGATGTCAAAAAAATAAAACAAAATTACACTTAATTAACACTTGTTATCACCTTAAAAAGGTTTACAGCTCTTGTACATGTAAAGGCATGCCACATACTGCAAGCTCTTGTATCAAGATCTGAATTAGTTAGCTAATAAAAGTCTTCAGACCACCACATCAAAAGAAGAATAAGGCAAGTAATGGGGATGCATGTTGGATGAGTTTCAACATGCATTAATTAGGACTTAAATACTTTTGCACCCTTTGTATGCTCAGACATTGCTGTATAATTTTGCTGACGTGAAGACTGTTTATCTCTTCGAGGGTTTTAAAATGGCATCCCTGACACGAGCCAGGTGTGTGATTTATCAGTTATGAGATGAGGTTATGAGTCATGACTTTTTGTGTTCATCCTCAACAGGGCAGGAACAGTACGGGAGCTAAATAAACCTCAGAGATGTCCTAGAATACATGCTCACAGATCACAAAAACATATGCTTTGTGGAAAAAAGCCTCCTGAATTATTCATGGTTCCTCATGAGCATGTTTCACCAAGATTTACCTTCCCACTATCACATCAAGTGGAGTGTGACAAATGATTTAGGCCCACAAAACACACTGTAGGGGGAGAGACAATGACCAAAGAATGTGTAAAAAACAAACAAACCCAAAAACAAGACCAACAGAACTCCCAGGGGAAGAAGCAACCGGATCCCTTCTTTGTCTCCACCGGACTGTGCGGACTGTAAAACAGCTTCTAGTACTCTGACTCTGAGCTTTTGTCTCCTTGTTCTTGTTTTCATATATTCATAGGAGAATTCTGGGAATGCATTTGTTTTTGGACATTCTCTCCAGTAACCTTTAATGACAAACAGGTAGTTTGAAACTGCAGCCAGTATTGAGAATAACAGGGTCAGGAGTGCTTTTGCCTTGTGGTAGCCATGGAAACAAAAAAAGCACTTTTAAAAATAATAAAACAGAACACTTGTACAGATAGTTATATCAGTGAGTGCTTTCTCATTTGTTGAAGAGATTAGCAAAACTCTGACAAAGGGAAGATGGCAAGAATACTACTGCTACGGCGTTGCATGTAAAGTGTTTGAAAGCAGGGGTGTGTATGGGTTTGTGTGTTGGTGACAATGAGTGTATATCTGTCTGTGAAGGTCCCTTTAGGACCCTGCCTCCATAGTAACACTGTGTGGACAGTTTGATGTGAGTACTGGGTTGCAAAAGACAGACCATTCATGTCATCACACCTCACACTTTTTTCCACTTGCCCGGGACACATCGTGTGAGGCCTGGGAACTCTCATTACTCCACTCAAATTATAATATAATATATTATATATTTGACTGCAGGGAGTAATGTGGCTGAATACATTAAAACCCTTTACTGACAACAGGACTATTTTGTTAGTTCCTGTTTGTTTTTCTCATGCAGAAAGGTGAAGACTGAAGGAAAAAGTAACAGTGCCACACAACAAAAAAAGGTCTGGTACGTGAATGCACATACGCTCAGTGACCATTTTATTAGGTACACCTGTACAATCTAATGGAGGTGGTGTTGTAAAGTTGTAAAGTGGCCACTAAGTGTATAAAAAGGACATGCACTAAAGACACTACTGTAAAATACATGAGAAATGTTCCAATAGGTGGAAACTAATTTCAAAATGACAGATATCGGGGGAAGTGCGTTTCAAGCTAATCTTTCCGCTTCAGCCATTAGTGACAGATTGGGCCATGCCAGACATTGTTTATAGCCTGGCTGGCTCAAAACAGCCACCAATAGACACTGGGGTCACTGTGGGTGTTAAAACATGGGACAGTGATATCAGCATCATTATTCTTCGAAATACAGACAACAGTCAATAAATAATAGTTTCTGGAGAGAGACAGTGCTCTAACACACACACACACACACACACACACACACACACACACACACACACACACACACACACACACATAACCCAAATGCTTCTCATCTGTTCTTGCTCTAAGCACCATAGTAGCATAAATCGATAGCCTAAAGCTGCATGTTAAAGACCTTGGTGGGAATCCAACTTGGCTCTCTCAAAGCTTGCTTTTAAAGTGGGGAGATGCAGGATATCATTTTACCAATGGCCTGCGATTTTTAAATTTTAAGTCTTTTGTGAAGTACCTGGCAAAAAAGGTGCATATATATATATCCTGTGGGATTTTAGAGTGAGGTGAGTTTGTGTAATATTCATGAAAATCAGATTTTAAACTGAACTGAAGTCAAAATAAAATTGAGTGGTCAAAACAGAGCACACTCAAATATCCTCAGTAGAGCCCACTGCCACTTGGAGTGGGACAAATCAAGAGATGGGATGGAGAAGATGCAGGAGAAGGTTAAGGCCTCTCAATAATTAATTTCCATCTGCCGATATAAAAGTTCTTCATTCCACTTGAAATAATACATGAAACGTCTGCCACAGACACACCCGTTTAAATTTTTAATGGTCGCCTCTCTTCCAGCGACTACGCCAAATCAATCATTGTCCCAAAGTCATCAGTTGGAAAGTTATTTTTTTATTGCTGTCCCCTATTTCATCCAATTGAAATTATCCACAGTTTCCAAGCATGTAGGAGTTGTCTCGAATAGTTTTCAAGGTCTACTTTGAAGGGGCATGCAGGGACAAATTCTTCACAGTGGCATGGAATTCCTAGCGAAGAAGCTGATATTTTTCCTTTTTATTTAATTCTCTTTTTACTCCTGCTGAAATATGAATCGTGTTGCCAGAGATCCCTGAGTGCCTTCTCCTGTCCAGGACTTGAAATTGCCATGTACTTCTCTTTTTGTTGTGTGCCAGATCTAATCCTCTTTCCTCTCCAGTTGTGTATTAATAAATGCATGACAGAATTAGTGACACTCAACTGTCCACACAGTCTTGGTGCAGAGTTAGGTCTATCTGTGTGGACAGCCTTAGAGTTATTTATATTGATGTGTATTACTATTTTGTCTTTTTGCAACTGTGTTTGTATGTATCTTTGATTGTGCATGTGTCTGTGGCATGGATAAATGTAGTTGCCATAGTGTCTATCTGTCCCTGTTGGTGGTTTGCCCCGCAGTTTTGTGTACCTTGCATATTTTACCTCACACCAGCCCTGACAGGTGTTGTCTGTGTCGCCTCACCTCTCTCTCCAGATGACCGCACAAAGCACTCACAAGCGCGCCCGAATCACACACAGCCTGTGCACGACCATCGTGATGAAGGCAGATTTTTTTTTTTTTTCTGGTATAGTTTAGTATACCAGTATAGTTTAGTTTTGGCCAGAGCCAAGGTACTGTTATAGATAAAGGAAAAAGACTCTATGGTAAAATCAATTATGCTGAATCGTAATGGCCTCTTCCTTATCGGCTGACATCTCTGTTTATGCATAATTGGTTCATGATAGCAGTCTGCCCAGCAAGGCAGCCTTATCAAGTGCATCTCTCAACACAATTTACTGCAACACAGAAATGCAATTTAATCCTCAGATACATCTCTTGTACTTCATGATCACAATAGAAATCTTTAGGGTCATCTATCCTAGTTCCCATCATCATGATGTTGGATAATGGCATATAGATATATCTGTAAATGTCTACCTTTCAGCAAGTCCATGTGAGCACAAAGCCAGTGAAGTGTTAAGAACTGCTTAGTTGGGTCTTTTCCATCTCTTTCTCAGCACATGTTTTAAGGCCAGCGTCCATTCCCATCACTATGGCCTCATTTCTATTACCCTATCTGCTCTGCTGGTGAAATGAGAAAATGAAAAGTGGGAATTGACCATTACAGAACACTGCAATAATTAAAACAGAAGCTCCTTTGGGTTTCACAAAGCTGAAACTTTGTTACACCACACGGGTGTCAGTTTCAGGAAAGAAGTGTTGAGGGCGACCGACTGTGAGCAAGGTCCTTGTCTTACACGTTTCAGGGTCTCTAGCCGCTACTACTTAAGCCTTCACACCTCAGGCCAACCTGATTAGGCCACCTCTGCCTTGTTTTCATCCACTTCCACTTTATTAGCTAATAGGCTTAGTTCTCTCAGGGAGCCAAAGACACACCGGATCAGCACACCAACCTGTTCTCTGTCTATCTCTGCCTCATTTTCTACCCCCACCCTCTTCTCTCTTTCTTTCTCTGCCTCATTAACTGTCTCGTGCAAAATCTCACTTATTTTTTTCTTTGACGTAGCTGCTTCACTTGCTGCAAATGACAGAGGTGCATGAAGGAATGCAAAAGGAAGACATCTTTAGATGCTCTTGTTTGTGTATGTATATGTATATGTATATGCATGCACACAAATGCGCACATGCACATTATATTGACTCATCTTAAAGTGAATTACTTATTCATGCTGTTTCTTTTCTGCATTTAGGGACCCATTCTTTTCTGTATCTGTCTGTTTTCTCTTGGGGCTGAAACAAATGCACACACACTCAGAACGAAGGGCAAGTTTTACTACTGCTTTGCTCATGCTGGGTGTGGAGTCATAAAAACAGACAGCATCATCCCTGACTTATCACTGGCAATATAAACATAATAACTCCACTGGGATGTTGCATTACACTGTAATTGACCCTTCCTCATCTGCAAAATTGAGCCCATCATTTCCAGCTCATGTGTGGCAAGTCTGGACCACGAATGAAATTAATATGAAGACTAGCTTGATGCTATCTAAGTGCATCCACCTTGAAGTTAATTGTGACTTTAAAAAGGGGTAAAATATGATGATATGATGAAGGGATTATTATTATTAATAATCTGTCATATCTAACATTTGTTTAATTCTTCTTTATTATCATGCATGACATGGGTTTATAGAATTAAATCTACTGTTAGTATACTGTGTTTGTCAGTCAAAAAGACTGTAAACCTTTGGCCTCACTGCACAGTCACTAACCCTAAATGTATATTTTAAAATCCAAATACATGAATTTTAAAATCATCCTGCAAAACTGGTAATTGGCACTTACTGCAAATGCTGCTACAGATCATCAGATATGTAAACTAATTTGTCTCATTTTATTGTCTGATTTTAAGGAAGTCAGTGTATTTGAAATAGAAAGTGCACAGAAACACTGTTTATTTAAAAGTTGGACAAAGAAGCTAAAGACTGATAAAGCCTCAGCATGTCTATAGGAAAAATCTCTCTAGACCAAAAAAACTGAAGCTTCACCAACAATGGGAAGTCTGTGTGATGTCTGTTACTTATTACTTCTCATTGGTTTGTTCACATTACTGCTAGTGATTTGAACATGACGACTTGCTGGTTAGAGCTCCATGGTGTTTGATGATGTCAACATTTTTATGTCATTCGACACAAAAACACACAGTATGTCTTAAAGTTGAAAAAAAGGTATTTGTATTTCATATTCTGATTAGTCTGGAACCAATATTTTAATTACTACCCACTCCCTGTTTCTTGTCCTTAGAAGCACAGGCTCCTAAGGAGGAAAAAAATTGAGGAAGAGGTATCAAGGACTAACTGTACATAAAGGTCATATTTGCAGTGCCATGTAGTCCTGTGGCCATCATTAAACTTTGGCACATTCAAGCTTTTTTGGGATATAATATATGGTGGTGATAATGTGCTTCCCACAGTCAGGCACCACCAGGGCCCTTGAGGGAACCATAGGGGACCTATTAGCATAATGAGGAAATGTATATTAATGACTTCTTTGATAAAAGTCTTCACTGTCCCAAGTACTAGCTTACCATCTACAATATACTGCAAGTATGTAATTCACAAACATACATATGCATCCCTGTCAAATCATATGTAAAAACATTCCTTTGCATTTATTTGTTGGTATGATTTACAAATTCCTGTAGTATAGGTGATTGTTTGATGGACCTTTTCATCCCATAGCATAGAGTTTATTCATGTGCAGATATAAGAATTGTAAGGCTTGCATAAGAAGACCTTTACTTTTTTGGTTGTTTGCAAGAGATTGGGCAGATTTCAGCTGTTAAAACTCCCATGAAAGTATGAAAATCTCCTGTGTTTGTTCTTTCCTCTGCAGTAAATGGCTCTCACCTTGACAGAAAATTTTTGAAAGCCATGAGATAATTTCCAGTTGAATGTTTGGAAGTACTTATGTCCGCAATGCCAAACCAGTGGTTATTGACCCATTTTAGCTTGCTGCAAACACACAGAAAACACATGAACACAAAAGTCACTTTTTATGGGTAATACCCAATTATCCATGTTTTGGGTGTGATCAAATGTGTGTGGACCAAATAAGCTTAAACTTTTACTGCACTGAAATGTATTGTATAAATGACAGTCATTCTCAAGCTCAAATGTAACTATATTTAAAGCATAGGCAGTGTGAAATTTCACCTATATTTCTAAGAATGAAGCTTTTATTATGTTGCTATTATTGCACAAATATAGCTAAGTTGCATCAAGCAAATTACCATCAGTCCAACACCAAATCACTACAGTATGTCATATCATTTATTATTCATACATGAGATTTGCTCATGGTCCCAATAAATTATCTCACTTGTGTGTTGAGTATTGCTGGAGTTGTGTTGGAAACTGGTCCTCATGTCATCCCCAGGTGGGATGGATGATGCTCTAAGATGCTGTTGGCTTGTGTAACCATTGGCATGCTATAAACTTTGGTTGTTGCAATGAGAGAATCTTATTGATTCACAGATGAGATTAGCCAAGGGTTGTGGTGCTCATGAAGAGTGTGGCAGAGCATGCCTTGCATATGCACAGTTGAATAGGGCAGGAAGAGGGGTTTGAGGGAGGAGCAAAGGGAGATGCTTTGTTTCCAAGTCTTTTGAATGCATTTAGTGTAACATGTTTTACATTCTGAGTTTGTTTGCACAAGATAAATGTTCTAAAATGGCAGCATATGCCCACACACTCACCCATTGCCTTTTTGTCCTTGTGTTTGGCAACACTTCCATTTCAGCAGCTCAAGCGGACCCCCTCTAGCCCTGTCCTGTTGCCTGTTATCGGGCCATGCAGCTGGGGCCGGAGTTGTGACAGAGCCCCCCTCAGCTATGAGGGCTAACATGCAAGTGAAGAACAAATGAAACCAAGGGCTGTGTGCTGATAGTATGATCTTGTTACGCAGATACTAAGAGAAAAATGCTGATGCCCTATCCTCGGCCAAGTGAAGCGTTTCTACTCTTCTTCCCCAAGGAGTTTCCTGTGTACTGTTTTTTTCCCACATACTCACACCTGCATGTGGGCCAAGCTTTCTATCAAGAGGATATTGCTGATATCATTTGGGAATGTGTAGAGCAGTGTTAATTTTGCCAGCTATTTTAGGTTTAGTCTTACTCTTAGTCTTTAGACGAGAAAGCTTATTAGTTTTAGTCACATTTTAGTCATTTTTATCCTTCATAGTTTTAGTCGACGACAAAGCAAAACGTTTTAGTCCAGTTTTAGTCGACGAAAAGTCATTACATTTTAGTCCATTTTTAGTCAAAATGTTTTGTCTCTTTAAACTAATACAATTAGGCTAATACAGGAATCGGAAATTAGAATCAAGGTGACAGTATGTGTTTCTTTTTAAACATGCCAGACAGTTTGATCAGGCTGTTGTGTTGGTTATACTTACAAATATTACCATTAAAATCACACATCAATTAGTGCTGAAAAAAAATATGACTACCTGGCCTTAGAGCTAAGAAATCATACACAAATATCTTACAATAAATAGTTGTGTAATCTCAGAAACAACAGTTTGACTAGATAGTAATTGCAATGCACGTTCATGGCTTTCCATTAAGCTTTCCTATTATTATTATTATTACTTTATTAATATTAATATTACCACTACCATTACATTATTATTATTTTAAAATTCTACGTGGAATTAGCATTGTGCTTCCACCTCAATCCAACAGGCAGCTGAGTCTGGTTCTGTCCAAGGTTTCTGCCTCTTAAGGGAAGTTTTTCCTTGCCAATGTCACCAAGTGCTTGCTCATGGTGGGATTTGTTGGATCTCTTTAAATAATATTAAAGAAGAGTACGGTCTAGACCTGCTCTATAGCAAAAGTGCAATGAGATAACTTCTGTTAACTTCTGCTATATAAATAAAATTGAATTGAATTGAATTTAATAAGATTTTTCTGGTAAGGACAAGTAAGTGAAAACAGATCGAGCATTATTACGTTGCTTGTCCAAATATGTCGCAGCCTATAAACATTACAGCAGCAATATGTCATGCGCATTTAGACACATTGGGGAACAGGTCTGAAAAGGCAGAACGGTTTTTCCCTATATGTTTCACTCGAACGATAAAGCATTCACTTGTCCAACCAAAAAGTTTGTCCCGGGCAAGTTATAACGTCATTGTCAAGCCCTGAATGTTTCAGTCACAAGCTTTGAAGCTAGCAAACTGACATTAGCTAACACATTAACCCAGCCAACGTTAGCTTGGAAGCCAGGGTCATTAATTTATTTGCTACTGCAAACTGAAACTTTCTTTGCGCGAAAAACTGGCTTCCAGCCAGGCTAAGCCAACGTGGCTTGTTAGCAAATTTGCCACAAGTTAATAAATCCGACTGCCCAGACTTTAAGCAAATTTATATGCTTAGTTAACATTAGTTAACATTACTACAGTGCATTGTGTTTTCCTTTCTGTCAAATTATAAATAAAGTGTGTCCATAGATCTAGTGAGTAGCAGACAGCTGTGAAACAAAAACATCACCACTAGTTATATGCATAATGTATACAGAATCTGTGCAAGACACTATGGAGCAAGCACCTTAACATATCGACACTTGAGACATGACTCAAGTGACTAGGGAGAAATGGCTGTGGTCCCCACCCCAAAACCCAAGGATTGATGCATCCGTGAGAACTACCGAAGAATACACCAGCTCAACAGAGAGAAAGTTGTTTGTGATAAGTGATGTTGGTGATGAGGTCCGCATGACCCAGAACTGCTGAATGAGGTCACATGACCATGACTAGCTTGATGAGGTCCTAAATGACCTTGATTGGTTGATGACTGATTTTAATGTTTCCAAAGTAGAGGAGTAAAGGACTTCATTATGTCACAGTTAAATGAAATGCCTAGGGGCTCTAGGCATGTGTCTTGAATACGTATTTCTCAAATAAAGCCAGTGATAAAATAAACCTGGGTATCGAATGAAGGCCAGCCCCAATTTGGCCGGGGGGAAACAAGGGTGATAAATTCCTGTTGCAAGTCATAAATGTACATACCGATCAGGCAATATTAAATGCTATTCAACACTTTGTAGGTCTGGATTACTCATCTGAATCTATAGACCTATTCCAGTAAGTTGAAACAAACTTATTAAGGGAAACAGGAGAAGAAAGAAAACAATAGTTTCATGCTGGATATGAGCAAATTCCCTTATCGGACAGAGGACTACAGAATGCAGGCCATCTCTAATATGTATGTTTCAATAAATGCCTGTTACCCTTGTAGTTGAGGTAAATCAAGACCTAGCCACTATTCTAGAATTTACAGTAGTTGTTCCTCATCCCTTGTAGTAGAGGTAAAGAAAGGCCGGGCCGCTATTACAGAATGTATGGTAATTGACGAGTGGACGCTGGGAAAATTAAACAGTGTTTCAGTCCAACTGTGATAAATATGCACCCTGACCTGAAATACATAGGAATGGTAAATGGTAAATGAACTGTACTTGTATAGTGCCGTTCTAGTCTTCGACCACTTTCGACAATGTGACACTACATGTCACATTCACCCCACTCACACACATTCATACACTGTAGCAGATGCTACCACACAAGGTGCCAACTGCTCATCAGAAAGAAACTAATCATTCGCACACATTCACACACCAATGGCACAGCCTTCAGGAGCAATTTTGACAGGATCCACAGGATAGAGGCTGAAACGGCACTGGTGGTGAATCCTATATTCCTGCAGGTAGTGTATGATATGCTAAGTAACCTCCGATAAGCATGACCAGTATGTCAGTGTCCGAAAAAGATCAATTCAGAGCTTTTTTGCCATAATAATTCTTTGACCTGAGTCTAGCGGATATATGCTGCATGAAGATGATTGTCAACTTGGGAGAGCTGAGGTATGAGACGGAGGGATAGCGCCACTGGAGATGACATCCCCACTAGCCACAGCAGTGTCTGGTGATCCGCTGAGCAAGTGGGTTGATGGCTGGAGGCTAGGAGGAGTGCACTTGGAGTTGTATATGGCAAGCAGGAGGGGAAAGGTGTCTGCAACGTTTTGGAGCGGACCGGGACAGGCCGCTCTGGAGCAGTCGGTGAACGTGTAGCCACTAGCTCAGTTAGCTTCTCAAGTGGAGCGAAGTAGATTTGAATCAGGGACAGAGTCATCATCCGCGTCCGTTGTGATCAGAGGAAAAGAAATCCTTCTCCCCTTTTCACATGGACACCCAAGAGAAAGGATGGACATCGGATGGGCCAGGAGTATTACTTTTTTGCCGGTACAACAGTTTTTTCTTTATAGCCTAGCTAAGTTAAAACGATACATAGTGTTACCTGATACATCTAGTCTTGCGCCGATGCTCTGCCATGCAAAAGCCCTCCTGTTTAAGAGGCCTATATATTTCAGGGAACTCACAAACGGCAGGGATCAGTCCCTCATCCACTGATTTGCACGCCGCACTGCGCATCACGTAGAAAAAAGTTCAAGACAATTCAACTCTGGCAGCGGGCAGGTGCGTGCATGAGATAAACATGACCACTACAGTTTCACAGGATTGCGCCGATTGTTGCTCCGCCTGCCAGACTGCCTACCTACCTGCCCGCTTACCTCTCAGTGAAAATGAATTACCAAGCGCATCAATCGCTCACCACGCTTTGTGAAAAGACCTGAAGTTGTTGTAGCAGTAGTGACTAAAATCTTTTACCTTGATTAAAACGTAAAACCACCAGGTCTAACAGTGTTGCTAAAAACGCGGCTTTAAAAGAAAACTGGATTAGAATGTCAATTGTGACAGAGCTTCTGAAAGACAAACACAACGCAGATGCGTGCGTTTGTCCTCTGGAGTGAGGAATCGGGCATCAGCTTGTTACCAAGATGAGAAATGAAAAAGGTAATGTTTGAAATTCGCAACGATTCACACTGAAATGACACCTGAGAGCAGCAGAGAGGAGAACAGATTTAAAGTTTGACAGCAACGATATGATTGGCTGATGGAGATCTTGGTTAAAAAAAGTTTGGTTTACTGAAGAGTAAACGCCCATACTGATTACAAAGAAAGCAGGAGAAGAGGGAAATTTGAATGAATGAGTAGTAAAGAGAGTAAAGAGAGTAAAGTAAAGACTTCTTGATTTAACTTACGCTAAGCTTCATGTCATGTCAGGGACAGATAAATATTTGATTATTATAAGACTTGGACTGACAGAAACACCAGGGAGGACCAAAGAAATTAGGTTTTGCGGTGAATGGGTGTGGTGGAAAAATGTCAGAAAAGGCCCTCATTATAAAAGATAAGGGTATGGATGCATTCAGAAACGTAAGAGGAGGTCTCCTTATACTATCATGAGTACTGAATGTATAAATGTATTGCATGTATAAACATTATCTTTTCATGATTGCTTAATATTCTTTATAAGTTTCATTTTATCTGCCGCTATTATGCAAGTTCCTATGTGAGGACTTTTATTTTGACGTGTTTCCACGAGCACTGCACATTGGGTAACAGGAAATGGCGGGTTTATGGCGCAGCAAACGCTTAACAAATGTTTTTGTTGCATCTGATTCGATCATCCTTCTAAACCCTGTCGAAAGCGATGGCTTTTTACTTGGTTCAATGGCCGTCGAGTTTGCCTGTGTAAACAACAAATTGGAATATTAAAGGAGCAAGGCGCTCATATCCTGGCTCTTGAACAGAGTTTGGCTTGCTGTTTATATATATATTTCACGCTTGGAAAGCAAAACATATGAATAGAACAGTATAAGCACTATGTACTCAGTTCTGACCTACTATGTGTAACACAGTGCTACAGTTAATTAAAACTAACAAAGATAACTCTAGACCGCAGTTTGGTAGTTTGTTGCATCTGAGTTGTAATTTCAATGCTGTCTTTATAATTAACGGACAATCCAAGACACAGCTAGTGTTGTGAGGTGGTGACTGAAAAACAGGAGGAAACACAAATGGATAAAGTTCAGAGTTCAGACAAAGAGTGAGAGATGGATAGAAAGAAAGAGACAGAAGGACTAAAGGCGAGAGAGCTCATTGGGAAAAAGTGTCAAGAGAGTTCTGGTCTTCGCTCCTTCAGAAAGACACTGATCATAGAGTGTATGGCTGTTGTAGGATCAAAGGCTTTGTCAGTCAAAGCCCCTTGACTCTGTCTCCGCAGAGCTGACTACAGGTACTCAGGGAGGCATGGACGTGGAATAATTCATGACCAGAGAGGCTAACCCTCAAATGCTCTCTCTGCCCAGAATGAGACAGCGCATCTGGGGTCACCAGTCTCAGAGCCTCCCCTTATCAGCCCCCAGGCATGGAGTTGAGAACAGCTGCTGGGTTTGGCTTCTGTTCCCCTTCTGTATTATCTGTTTTAACACATATACAGCACAGTAGTGTGTTTGGCACAAACACAGTCATGCTGTGAAGTGTTTGTGTGTGGCATAAATGGCATGTTGTGCATATATAAGGGTGGGCAGGTGGGTGGATACTTGGAATGGAATGTGTTGTTTTTCCTTGTGTGTGTGTTTCTGATATTTTTTAATTTTTTCTACTAATGCTTTAGTGAACCAAACAGTTAAATCACATTCTACTCACAGATCCAAGTTTCAAACAACATATGGCTTGGGCTTCCTGGAAGCCTATATGAATACTATTAAGTCATCTTCTGGCAGTTATGTTACACAAGGCTGATTAGAAACACTAAGGCAATCAGCCGGGATTTACGTGAACTGAATACATTTACTGCAATCTGAATTTGAATTGACATTTGTCATACATAATTTTTCAGTATTGTGGTGAAACACAAGTATGGATGTTTAAATGTTTGAGTCTTGATTCACATTTTAAGAGAAACTGGTTTCTGAGGAATTCCGCTATTGTCCTTAACTTATTGTCAGTCATAATACTTGTCATGTACTGTATCTGCCTGCAGCTTGAACAGTACCTAACTCAGGTCAAATCATTAATATATGCGGAATCAAATAGCAGATTTTATCAAAAGACACCTTGTCCACCTCTGAGGGTTTATTAATTGCACTTGTTAGCTTAGAATAAACTGTGTATTTTAACAAACACAATATTTCACAAGCTGTCACAGCCCATCTCAGTTGTACTTGGATATTGCATGATCAAGTTAATTTACAAAATAGCAACAGAATTTTCTAAGTAAATGTGTGTAATAGTTAATCAGTAGATTGATGGTGTTTGTGAGTGGATGTGTGAATATGTGGTGTTGTATGGTGTAAAATAAAGATAATCAAAACAAAACCAAACAGAAGAAATATGGTGCATGAGGGAGAGCTAGGAAAGAAGTGAGACGGTTTGGACAGTTGATCATAAATGGGTGGACAGGCCAGGGGCAAACTCCTCTCACTAGGACCTAAAGGACAAGCACAAGATCAGGGAAAAGCAGAATCCTACAGGCCATGGCAGAGCCAGAGGGCTGTCACACAAGCAGGTGGTATATCTCCATATTTAGAAGCTGGGCACATCAGGAACTTTCTTGCTCTAAGGTGCACCTTGCCAGCAAGTTCCTCCAAGGCTGTGTACAATCCCCAACAGCATCCACTAATCAAATATGTAGAATTAGTTTGCAGGTGGTTATGGTTAGAGCCATGGTTTAGTCCAGAGTCAGTCAATGAAGAAGGCAGGATCTTTTTGTAGCCTTTGATGAAATGTGACCTGAGAGGCTTGAATCAGAGCAACAAGCTGTGATATGCCTGTTGGACCAAGTAGATAGGAAGTGGTTATTTAATAGTAACATTTGCAGGTTTATGCCTTTAATTACAATGTGCATTTACACATCCAAACTTCAGACATTTTTTATCGATCACCTCTGAAATCCTTTTTTCTTAGGTTAAATGTTTTTGTACTTTTAGGTGCCAGATGGGTGAGAACATAAAACACCTCAATACATTTGGCACTATTACATTTTTAAGAAAGCCGGTACACTGAGCAGGCTGAAAACAAATGCTACAGGAATCACAGATGTGCCACGGAGCTAAAGCCTAAGCTAAAGACCAACAGACAGATTTAAGCCATGTAAAAACAACGGGATGTTAGGGCTGAATTAGTTGTTTTTAATAATAATAATAATAATAATGATCTTTATAGATATAGTACTTTTCAAAACAACATTACAAAGTGCTTTACAAAATAAAAATAAAATAAACTGGTAGACAAACAATGATTAAACAATTTAAAAACAGTATAGCAGTTACACAGCATTGAGCAAAAAGAGTTACATATGAGGAATAGTCTAATAAGTAAAATAGAATAATGTTAAATAATAAAAATAATCAATAAAATAAGAGTTAAGAGAATGCCTTTGTAGGTTTTAAGAAGTGACTTAACAGACAAAATGAAGTCAGACCACAAACCCTACGAAAGTGCACTTATAAAAATGTGTTTTTAAGAGGGATTTAAAAGAGGATACGGAGCTCGCTTGTCTGATCTCCTCAGGGAGGTTGTTCCAGAGAGTGGGGGCCCTAACAGAAAAGGCCCGGTCACCCTTGGTCTTAAGCCTTTAATGTGGAGCATTAAAGGCTTGCATTTTGGACAAGCTGTAATTTATGTAAACTTTGTTGACTCAGACATGTAGAGAGAGTTACAATAGTCCAAATGAGATTTAAAAAAAGCATGTATGATGGTCCCTGGATTTCTGCTGGATAGAAATGAACTAATCTTGGATATTCTTCTGAGCTGCAGTAACCAAGACTGGACAACTGATTTTTTTCAGTTTTGGGCTATATTTTGGGACACAAAGCCCAAATGTTTTGTAGCATGAGTGTTAGCTGTGCCAAGTCCAATAATATTTACCTCGGCCTTATTAATATTTAGCAGCAGGAAGTTCTGGGCCATCCAGCATTTGAGGTCAAGGATGCAGTTGTTAAGTTGTTTGATAAAAATCATTGGGGTCAATAGAGAGGTACAATTGAGTGTCATCTGTGTAGGAATGGAAGCTGGCATTATGCCTGCAGATGACATGCCCCAGGGGTAACATAGAGTGAGAACAAGAGTGAACCAAGGAAAGACCCCTGAGGTACCCCGCAGGTCATCTTCACAGAGGATGACTGTGAGTTGCCAATGGATACACTAAAAGATCTATCTAATAATTAGGAACCACTTTAAAACAACAGTATCAAATGCAGCACTTAAGTCTAACAGAACTAAATTGAAGATTTTCCAGTAACCAGCAGATCATTCATCACTTTTAGTAGTGCAGTCTCTGTACTGTGGTTTGACCTAAATCCAGTCTGAAATGTCTCAAAGAGTCTGTTTCCGTTTAAAAAAGCAATCAGTTGCTCAGCAACAACTTTTTCTAGAACCTTAGAAAGAAAAGGCCATTTTGGCCGCATTTAGCTACAAAGCTCCCTGTAAAGATTAACTTCATGTGTGTGACTGTAATTTTATGTAAATCTGACCATTTCTGATGTGTTTTTGCAATTGATGGCTATCACATTTGTGATAGTGCTGTGCTCACTTGTACTGATGGGATTTTGTTCTCATAAAAAATCTTGTTCAACATGACGCATGCAAAATGTTTTTTTCATTTAATTACAACGGTTTAAAGCTTCCCAGCTGATTTATTTGAAAGATCACATGACCCCCCCTTAAAAGCAGTGCTTGAAGATCTATTAAATCCATTTCTTGTGATGATGCTAAGATCTAAAGTAAGTGTTTTCAGTTTGTATTTGATTGATGCCATCTTGTTAGTGCTTGCTAGGTAGCAATGTTAATACATCATATGAATATTCTGAAAAGCAGCTTGCTTCTCCTCCTTTCTCTTTCGTGTCTTTGTGCTAACATTGCAGAAGAGCAGCTTGTAGCACTTTGTGTGCACCCACTTGTGCCAACAGTTAGGTGACAAAATTCAGTTTTGTTTGTTTTTGTGATGTGGAATTACATTAAGATCCCTCACAACCAAATCCAAGTGACCCCTGTCTTTGCCAAATTGCTTTGTAAAGTATCACTGTGTTGGCATGACAAGAAAGATGGTTATTTTTTTGTTGTTGTGTAGTACTGTACTTTGCTTCACGACCAACTGGCAAAGCAAACAGAATGAGAAAGGTAGGGAAACTGTGTTGGGTGAAGTTAGAATAATGGTGAAGTAGAGGTAGTCTGGGCATCAGACACCCTTTCCACCTTAGCCTCCACTTCTCTTTCTGCTCCCCTTTCTCTCAATAATAAAGCCCTAGTTTCACCAGAACCAGACATCTCTTCAAGCCATGTCTCATTTTCTATTCATTGCTGCCTCTACCTCCCTCCTTGCCCCCAACGGTTAATAGTGTATGTATAAAACCATGATGTCTCTTTCCTTGCTTGTAGTTAGAGAAAATAAGGTGCAGATGTTTTTTTTTTCCTCTTTGCTGCTTGAACGTCATGGATAGAAGGTGAAATGTTGTTGACATATGGGCTATTTCTGTCCTTAGGTTTTGAGTTGGTGAATATGAACATTATCCAAAAATTCTCCAAAAACTCCAAATAGTCATTTTAATTTAAGTTACAAAAAGTGTGAACACATTACTTACACCGTGCTGTATTGACTTTCAGATTTCAGTCTGGTCAAGAATCATGGTTATGGTATTGGTTTTTGGGTGTAATTAGAATGTTCAATGCATATATGTGAGGGCTAATATAAAAGATGCAACCATACAAACAACAGCTTACCCACAATAAGACCTCAACTGAAAGCAGGTTGCAGTTGTTTCTGTCATCCTTTTCATTCTTACTTAACTGCTTTTTATAGCATTTTTCAAACCTATGGGAAGTGGACTTCAAAACTGCATTGGGATTTAATTGAAAATTGAACCAGTGAATATGACTTAAAACAGGAGTGATGAGGATTAGAGAAATACAAGAATTCATAATCACACAGATGTCTGTCACCTAATTGCAACATGGCTTTCTTTGGCATAGAAAGACAATAATGATGGCCTTGTGACCTGTTAGGCCTCCATCTTGCCCAACCTTCATCTTTTGGTGAAGGATTTGTATTGCAGCACAGGGATACCTGCCACCTTTCTATATGTATTTTCATCACAGTGTCAATCCATTAGAATATCTCTTTCTCTCTCTTTAATAGATAAATGAGAGGGCATGGGGAAACTGATGAAGTGGGTCAGGGTGAATATGCAATGTAGAGAGTGGGGGCGGGAAAGACAGAGCAAAGGGGAAAATGGGGGAAAAGAGAGAAGGCACTAAACTCTGAGGCAATAATTAAGTGGAATATGGAGCGTGCCCTCAAGGGTACATCCGAATCAGCACTTTGCATTTTGATGGAATGTAAGACAGCATGAAAGCCACTTTATTAATGAGTTTATTTATGTGTGGGTGGATGGCATTCGCCCTGACTCTGCGACACGCTTGGCCGGACTCTCCCTCATACTTGCAAATTACTGGCAGGGGGCAAACAAAGGTGACTCGAGGTCGCATCTACTCAGTGTACTACAAGCTGTGGAGACCAACCATGTAATGATCGACTTATTTACATAATGTCCCCTCAATGCGCCCAATCATATGGATTTGTATGGGTTCATTAAAGTTCGACCGATATGGGCTTTTGAAGCTTTTTGGGGATTTGAACTACTGATAGCTAGGACTGCATGTCAGTGTCCTATGTAAATTCAATTTCAGGGGCTTGACAAGTTCTTGAGCAAAAATGTAATACTTCAAACATTGTCTACTGACAATTACAGATATTAGTGGGATCTAATTTGAAATGTTGCATTAGTATTCATTTGGGTTTAGGGCTTACCATAGACAACCAGTGTTGTAACTATAACTAAATAAAGCTATTGTAAAAACTCATTTAATGAAAATTTAAGTTCAAGAGTGGAACTTTTCTTTCTCACCTCCTCTTTTCAAGTTCATGGGTTTGGATGCTTCAAAATAAACTCTGTGTCTGAGCTGCCAGAAAACCTCCCCAGAAATATGCATTTGTGGTAAAGTGTATGAGGGCACCAGTCATAAAGATTTAAGATGGAGCTTTTAAGGCTGTTTGCAACATAAGCACATGTATTGAGTTGAAGGGGGGGATTATTGAGTGCTGCGTCAATATAGATTGTACATGATGGCCTTCCACACTTTCCGTCTGTCTTTCCCCAAAAATTTTACATAGATAATCTCTCTTTTTTTCATTCACTCATCACAGTCATAAATGAAATATGGTGGTTGAGTCATTGGGGCTTGTGAGGGAATAGCTGGTGTTGTGGTTGGCCTGAGTGGTTTGCTCTTGCTCACATGGACACATAGGCCCACAAACACACATCAATCCCCCATCCTCGTGTATGATTATGTGTCAAATGGTTTACCACACTTGAGCATGAAATGACCAACACCATGTGAGAATACTCACAAGGGATTTGACATTTGATTGGCCTGTGGCTCACCACCTGTCCCTAGATGAATATGCATGGGCCTAATCTCCATTGACAACAAACACAACCAAACAAACAAATGGGAAGTCATTTGGGAACCTGTGTAAAGATGACAAAAGGTCAGGAGAAGGTGCAGTGTGATGTTAAAATCTTTACCCTTTTTTGAGAGTTTACCATTATACAGCCAATTCTACAGGTCTTACGTCCACAGAGGAGGGATGGGTTGCATAAATTGGCAGCAGTTCCTGATTGGACAGAATCGAAATAACAATAAACTCCTGGCCAGTTGGTGCTACCATTAGTACTTGGACATCATTCACTTAAATTGATTCAGTTAATAAGCATTTTAAATGTACCTACTGATAAATACTTTAAACATATTTTTCTCTATGTGTCTAACTGTCTGCAAATGACGATGTATTCATTAGTGCTGTGCCATTATGTTGTGGTTCTGCTTAAATTCTGTGGACTCTATCTCTCCTGAGATGGCATCAGTGAGATCGGTCAGTTTGATAAGTGTGTTGTTGATTTCCTCCAGGAGGACAATATCGTGCCACGTAGGACTGACGTCTCTAGTCGTCTGATCAGAGGAGAGAACACAAATAAGCAGTTTTCTGTTCAATTATCTGCACCATGGCTTGATCCATGGTTTTGAGCCACATCTTGTTTGGGCACTCAGTTTTAAGCTTGTGTTCCGGTGGCTTGAGCTCCTTTGAGGTCTTGGCAAGCTCCCACTGCTGCCTCCCACTATGGCTGAAGCAGCCCACTAGCTTTTTGCATAAACCCACAGCATGGTCAATTCCTGGATCTTTCATTGTGTTGCCCATCACAACAGCCTTGTACTAAATCACTTATCTTTTGTTTTTGACACTGTGCCTGAGAGATTTGATTCAGCTCATTGTGGAGGCTGATGATGTTTTGTTGAACCCAAAAATGACAATAGAATTAAATCAATACTAGGCCTGTCACGATTAACTACTTTTGTTGGATGATATATTGTCACAGCAATAATTGCGATTAACGATATTATTGTCATTTTAAGGGAATTCATTTGCATAAAGCAAAGGAGAAATAAGGTAGACAGAGAAGTTATTAGCCAATCACAAACTCACTACAGGGACATTGTATATATGAAATAAAAAAGTTTTTAAAAACTTTACAAAGGGAGGGAGAAGATCAAACCAACAATTTAAATATTTACAAGATCAAAATACCTATTTACATATTTACAAGCTATAGGAACACTCTAATCCAGAGAGAGAGAAGCTCAAACCTGCCTGCCCCACACACCACACCTACTGACTGTCTTTTACAATACAATATATTTTAATATATTTCTTGCCTTTATGATGTCTGAGTAGGTCGCTAAATTTGTCGCTAGTTGCTTTTTAGAAATAAAGTCGCTAAGGTCTGAAAAGTCATTAAATCTAGCGAGAAAGTTGTCAAGTTGGCAACACTGTGTGTGTTGAGGAGCTACCAGAACCCCGCCCACGGTAAAACTCCACACAGAGAGCAGATGACGAGAGGACAGAAGCAGCGTAACCAGCAATTTTTGCAGTTTTTTTCTGTTCATTTGGCTTAGGCGCTGTGAAAAAATGCCTAAGCGCTGTACCCCAAGTCTTAGAATGGTAGGGTAAATCTTGCTGTTTATTCTGGCATCATGTTGGCTAAAATGTTGGTGACATTATTATGTAAACAAACACGCATGTAAACACAACAGGAAATATCATAAGAATGGTAAATGGACTGTACTTATATAGTGCCTTTCTAGTCATTCTGACTACTCGAAGCGCTTCAACTAGATATCTCATTCACACAGCGATGGCAGAACTGCTCATCAAAGTAACTAAGCATTCACACACAGCCCTCGGGAGCAATTTGGGATTCAGTGTCTTACCCAAGGACACTTCGACATGAACCGCTGACCTTCCAATTGGTGGACGACCCGCTCTACCACTAAGCCACAGTCGCCCCATAAGATAAGTCAATAACGTAATTATCGCGACAGGCCCAATCAATACCCTTGACATTGAATATTATGAGCATCACGAGGATATGGGATTAATGGTTATAAAGTTAGTTGTTGCTAGGCAGTACATTAAAACAATAAGAACAACAAACAAAATCTTTAAAAAGCAACAGTGATATATCATCAAATATAGCATCTGAATTTATTTTTTATTTATTTCCATTTTAAAGTTGAATTCCCTCAAAGATCTGTCAAGGCCCTGCGTTAGAAAGATAGAACATTTTGAGGATGTGGATTGGGAAAGGCCACCCATGCAAGTCACAACAATTTATCACCATCTTAACTCCATCAGGTGCATCACTGAGGTGTAATTAATTTGAGGTGTGATCATGTACACACACATACAGACTAGCCACATGCTAGTCACTTTTGTCCAAATCGTTGATTATTTTTTCTTCCTGTTTGTCCACCAGGAAGATAACCTTTACATTTATTGGCCAGCGGCCTCACTGCCTCTGGTGTCCTCCCTGGCTTTAATTAAAGTTGTAATTGTGCAGACAGACTCATCTGTCATTATACCTAATCTCTTCTTTCAACCTGCTTGTTCCCTGTTCAATTAACTGAACTCACTGTTGTGGAGGCAGCATGTTCGGTAAAACGTGGAGTGAGAGGGAAGTTAAAGTTGGAAGTATGAGCGTGACGATTTCCGCTCTGACCTTATTGATCTTCAGTGGTGGTTGTATGGTCTTGTGATATGTTTGAAATCAGATGTGGAGTGTTGGACATGGAACTTTATTATTGCAAATAGGGCTGCAACTACTGATTATTTTCATTATTGATTATTTAGAGTATTTATTAGATTCATTTTTTTTATCTTTTAAATGTCAGAATGTCACCCCTCACAATTTCCAGGAGCCCAATCTTCATATTTTTATTTGACCAACAAAGGCAGGGGCGTTTCCATGACATTCGAGACTTAGCCCGGATCTCTGTAGGGGGGTCTGGAGGAATCCTCTCCCGGGAAATTTTTTCATAAACAAGCTCTATTATGATGCTTTTTTATTTACTCTGGCACTTTGTTTACATTCAAAGTACATCTTAATCATTGAAAAATGTAAATGTGTACCTCAAAAACCTGCTTAGTTTCCAGATTAATTATGAATTGTGATGTTAAAAATATTAGAAAGTTTGACATTAGTATTAGTATTGAGAAACAGAACACTTCACAATTGCCATCATTAAACATTTACTGAGTATTTTACTGAATTTTCAGATACAGTTCATGCAGTGTAGTGCGTGCACTGCACTCTTAACCTGTCCATCGTCTTGGATGATCTCAATTCAAGTGCTTTATTGTTAAATAAAATGCCATTTTAACACAAATTGTACAATCATAATAAGCACAAATACAAGAAGATGTACTAACGTTACATAAACAGGCATGTTTTATTTCTTTTCTGTGGCAGCAAACACAATATAGAGCCTTTCAGTAACTATTATACTGCAACTTGAGCTTATCTACACACTTTATGGCTGATTTAAGTGACTTTCTGTGGCTGCAGCAAACGTGACGGTAATTCTCTCACAACAAACCCGCTAGACTCCGTCACACACACAGGTTAACCCACAAGGCCACCTTCCTTAAAGGCGAAGAATCGGCTGGTAACACACAGGTGCAGTTAGGTGGTGGGTGTGCTAACCAGAGGTGGAAGAAGTATTCAGGATTTTGAAAATACTCCACTTACAAGGTAAAAGCATGTGAGTATTAGAGCAAAATGTACTCATAGTACTCATTATGCAGTAAAATGGTCCCTGTCAGGGTTTTGCTATTGTATATGATGTTTCTGGGTTAATATTACTGTCGCATTATTGTGTATGTTGCATTTTACTGCTGTAGATGTTTATTGTATATACTGTTGAGTAGTTTAATCTACAGCAATGCACCATATTTTATAAGATCATCATATGTTGGACAGGAAGGGAATGAAAAATTGTAATCTGAAAAGTAGCTAAAACTGTCAGAAAAATGCAGTGGAGTTAAAAATACAATATTTCCCCCTGAGATGTAGTGTAGCTCTGAAGATAAGGCAGCGCTTAAGAAGAACAAAATGGCTCAAATAAAAACTATAGGCTAATAGCCAATTGGCATTTCAAATACCAATATAAGCAAAATAATTCATTGGTATGCATTGCCTATTGTTATATCCGATCTAAATGAATATGAAAATGATTTGTTGAGGTGAAAATGTTACATATAGCCATAATAAAATGTATAAATTGAATCATTTATTTATATGTTCACACTGTTTGGATGCTTTTAACAGTTTGTTCGTCTGAATTCTGCATTTGCAAACAAAATGAAAAAAGTTAATTATTGTCATTTTTATCTAGACAAGTGACTTTTGTGCCTGGAAAGGTAAATTTACTTATTAAAAGGACAAATGCCTCAAAAACTTAATGTCGAGCCCTGTGATATAGTTGACCGAGCTTGGTACCCGGCAGAACCTCGGTTAACTTTCCCCTTTTCTGTTGTTTGTAAGTAATGTTAGCCTATGTGCAAGGCTCTATATTGAAAAGAAAACTAAATTTTCCTCTCTGATGCGATTGTGAACGGGACTTAATTATGATCAGTCTCTATTGGAATTTGCTGCTACTTTGAGGAAAACCCAGTTAGCAGGAAGGCAAAACACCTGAGAGATAGCTAACCCATGAAGTGCAGTAAAGTTCACTTTAAAGTGACTCCACTAACACATAAAACATGGCTTAACAGCAGTAACATTTAACAAAATTCGGCTCAATAATCACTCACAAGGTTCACAGACAAAATTGTCTCTTGCTAGTCACGTTTTCCCCACAAATCCAACATGCTAATGTTATTAGCTTAAGCCTATGGAATTTTACATTACATAAAGCCTAGCGGCAAGCAGACTTTTCCCTCTGCTCATAGTTTAACATGTATTACATGTATTATTTATTTGACGGTTAGTACAATAGAATTCCAGCCTGCACGCATGTTATCAGACTTACAATGCTGAAACACAGCAGCTTTTTAGACAGACTGCTGATTTGTTGATATGTTTGTCATGCTTGTAAACCTAGCAACAGTAACTAAGGGGTGGGAACTCAAAATTGCATTAATTAAACACAACGTATTAGGCCTACAAACTAACACCAAATAGCTGTTAACAATTTCCACACCAAATTTTTCTGACTCAGCTGCTGCTGCTGGCTCAGTATGTAGCTCATCTTTGTTGCTGTGACTCTCTCTCTCTCTGCAAAACCATGAAATCAACTTAAATGAAGCTCATAATAACATTGGCACCCACAATCAAGATGAGTAGAAGTTACTACATAAGATAACTTCTTACCCTTCCTTCTCTTTTGGAAAAATCCAAAAAGATTTAGTTTTTTTTTCTACCTGGACTTGTAGACTACTCTCTGCCATTTCTCCTCTCAACTCTTCCCGCTTCATTAAGTGTCTGCTCTACGCAGCTGACCACTCAGCATCCAAACACGTCACTCAGCCCCCGCTGACCAGTCTGTGTGTGTGTGTGTGTGTGTGTGTGTGTGTGTGTGAATTCAGCACTGTGCCGCCGTGCGCTGCACATTCACACATTATGTTTGTTGATGAGCTTCACAAAGGTTTAAAATTACATTTGGGGCTACTCTCAAAACATTCTAGGCTTAAGCCCCGGTAAAATGGCCTGGCGACGCCACTGAACAAAGGTATTAATTTTACAATGATATGAAACAGAGAGAATGGGAGAATCCTCACATTTGAGGTGCTAGAAACCAGCAGCTGTTTGGCATGTTTGCTTAGCAATTCAACGACAATAATCAGAATTGTGGATGATACATTTTCTGTAGAACAATTAATGAATCAACTAATACTTTCAGCACTACAAAGATATGTGCTAAAAACTCTGAGTTGTCCATTCTGTTGCTTTTGAGAATGAAGGAACAGTGGCTCTGTTGTGTTCATGTGATGTTGGTGAAACAAGCTCCTCTGTTGTGTGTGGACCTTGTCAAGGTCAGTCTTTCTCTCACATTTGCAGTACTGGGTTTCCTAGGGTGAACAGTCTGCATACCACATGCTGGTTGCAGCCTGTATCCTGCTGCTTTCAAAGTTGCAGTGTTCAGCATACTCCAGAAGCCTCTGATTTGTTAATGATGGAAAGAATGATATCTAATATCTGCCATACCCTGTTTATTCCTCTTTTGTACTGCGGTCTCATATGGTGATAAATTGCCAACTGTGAGATTGTCAACAGCTGGAAAATACAACCACCGTTTGACAGAAGGGACCTCTGCCCTTTCTTAGATTTCCCCTGACAGTCCCTTCATGTAGTACCTTTACCGCATTGTTACTGAGGTAGATTTAGCAGGACAGGATTTGGTGTAGAGCAAATCCTCTAGTGTTAGCATTAGCATTGTCTTATTGATTAGCTTCTTAGACGGAGTATTGGAAGGTAGAGGACTGATCGAGGGGTCAAATTAAGATTCAAGGATGACAAAGAGGTCTGAGGTGTGTGTGTGTATTCAGGTAAAGGTGACCCCTGGATGGACAAAGGATGGAATGGAAACTTAAGATCAGTATCTATAAACTTATCTCTACTAGGGCCGTGTACACCACTTTGACAGAGGAAGCCATACTGGGTTGCGTACGTGTATATTTGTTGATGGGGAGTAAAATTTCATAATCTATTTGGCTTAGCATCCTTAGTGCTCAATTTCAAAAATCTTTGTTTTAGGTGTCCAGAACGTGCACAAAAGATGAAGCTGAGGACTTCCTCCATTTTTTATTCATTAAAGCTAGCTTTTTAATTGCCCTTTATTTGAAGTAGCTAATATCCATTTCCAGTAACACATTTGAGGTCAAAGGAATAAGTGTAGCATGCATATTTGTAATTGCTATATGGTGTAAAAAACATCATATCAACAATTGTTTTTTAATTAAACTCCAGCCCAGATGTCTGCTATACCCAGCAGTAAGAGAAAACCATTGCCTCCTCCACAAATCTTTTGTGCAGTCAGGTATTGTGCCAGTCTGTCGCAATTAAGTGTGGAAAACGAGGTGAAAATGCCTTAATTATGTTCCTTAGAAGCCCCCGCACCATTAAAGCCAAACACAAACCCCTTTAGTTGTTGAGCAATTACATTGCTTCTTCACTTATGCTCCCTTCTCTTTCTCTGACATCCATTTTCTGGAATGGCCTCCATCCATGCGTCTTATATATGACCAGAAAATTGAACCGTTATAAGGAACTGAGAGATTATCGGAGAAAGGGAAAGTAGCAGAGAGTGAAAGACATCAGGCAGAGCAATGGAGAAAAATATTATTGAATATTGTGCTGTTGTTAGTCAGGGACGTACGTCAGAGTGCATGTGTGCTTAATCCAGTTGGGGAAGCAAAGGACACACAGCGCCATGCCAACTGTTGTTGACTTCAGGCCGTAGGATTAATGCTGCACTTATACACTCCCTGATAATTGCCCACTCACCCCTCACAAAGAAACAATCTTGTATACAACAGTATGTCTGGAAAGTCTTTGTGTAGCTCTACCCTTCCTACTCATCAGATCCCCAATTTTGGATATATTTGGATATATTTGATATATTATATACATTTGTGTCTTGTTTTTATGTATACTGTGCTGACAATGTGGCAACACGCGTATATAAATGTATGGTGTGAAGAAGAATAGCTGCATCATGCTCACATACTGCCACAGACACACTCTCTGTCCCTACAGTATATTTGAGATCAGCGTTGCTCTTGGCTAATGTCTCTACTGTATAACTGGCACACTCAGAGGTCAAAGGTTAATGAAACATTTGTAGGTACAAGCACTAACCCTGGTATCCAAAGGTGCTGCTCTGTGCACTCAAAAAATGCTTATTGTTAATTTTAGTATGCATTATTCTTCAGGGCAGACAGGCTATACATAGCTTTATGGCCTAGCTTTGTGGCCTCCAGCCAAGGCACTTTACCTCGTTTAAAGATCCTGTTTAATAATTAATCGAGTCCATCAACTTCAAAGGCAGTGATCAGTCGATTGAGTAACTCCCTCACCCCCATTCCCGAGGAAGCTGCAGCTTCCATGAAATCGTGTTTCCCTCCTTCACTAATGATTTATTCTCAGTGCTTCGAACCATACATGCTAAGATTAAGAGGTCAAATGGCAGTTATGCTGAAATGTGATGTCTAACCTCATAACATCCTTGATCATCCCATTTCAAAGGGATAGCGGTTTCAGTGTTTTTTAATGAAAGCTGATTTACACAGATTTATCAAAGACAGTTGGAGGTTAGTTAGGTAAGACTGACTGTTATTCTTGAAAGGTCATCTGCTGTGAGTTACTCTGCATTAAGGGTGAGAAGATGATGGTGATAATGGCTGAGGAAGAGGACCCCTTAGGACTGTTGCTTTGCTGTCAGCTCTGACCCTCGCCACAGGGTCAATATCAGAGGAGTATATCTCTGCCTCTGGGTCTCTCCTCTGCAATGCAAACTGGACAGCGACCATATTTTTTCATCCAGTTGGAGCTGGCATCGTTAATCATCCACATCTCTTTTTCCCCCCTTAGCTCCTCTTGGTGCCCCTAGGCTTCTCTCCTCCCTTTTTATTCTCCTTCAGTCCTTCACCTCCTTGCCAGCCCTCCATGTCTTCATCTTGCAAGTATAGACTTACTTTAATTTCATATCAACTATGCCATAGTGTACAGTCACATGTAAGCTATGCCACAGTAAGCATAGACAAAAATTCAAAGTCTGACTGCTCAGTGGTAAATTTCATGTTCAGTAATTTATAGCTGTTTCAACAATTAAACCCAAAAGTCTGATTTATTGGCATTTTCAGTAGGCTAATATTTTTCCTAAGTAACCATAATAGAACAGCATTCTGGGCTACAGCTGCTGTCAGTGCAAATAGTGGTAGGTAGGTGGTAATTGTATTGATTTTGAAGCACATTTATTTATGTGTAAAGTAAATCACCATCATTGTGTCTCTTAGCTTTGTCCAGGCAAGATGTGCTTCACCTTTGTTGCATTCAAATGCAAATCATGAACTCTGTACATGTCTCACAGGACGCCATCAAAAGGGAAGCAGGATTTTGTAGTGATTTCGACAAGGTGTACCCATCTGCTGTAAACTGAGTAGCTGGAAGGCACTTCGGATTTCTAAGGAAGGAAGTTATATGTGCACTCAGTAAAGTACCACTGAGCAAAGTGAAAGTCTTCGCGGGCAGGTGCATTGTGAAAATCATTCATCTTTCACTTCCTCTGCCCTCTCTGAAGTACTGAAAAGTGTTTGTGTAAGTAGGGTGATATATCAGAGAGAAATTGCTAATTACTTTGTGTCAGACAGCCAATACAATAATCACCATCTTCCTATTCTTCTAAAAATGCTGCCACAATGAGAATATCTATACTTTAATGAGGACATGTCTTTTGCCACCCAGATCCATGAAGAAGAGCAACATCTTATCCTAGGTATCAACTTTGGCAATTTCAGAAGTGGATTTTTACATTGTGTTGAGAAAGTCAATTAGTTTCATGTGATCACTTTGTCGCAGTGGTATTGTATCATCATTTCTTTCAGCACTGTCCTATGACTCAGCTATGCAAACTTTCACCATTCAAACAGCAGTGGATGTTATCTTCCAAGTGTTAGATAGACTTAACAGCATCATTTGCAATTTGTGAAAGTACTGCAAAGTCAACATTATATGCATAGAGTTTGAGTTAATGTGCAGAAAAGTCATGCTTTCTGTAAATAGTTTTAATGACGTTGTTAAGAAATAATGTAATTCAGATTGCATGCTGATAATTTCATAATATGCCAAAGATTATGTATCTCCAGATTATATCATTGCTTTACATAATGAGTCAACATGTATTACGAAGCAAGAATATTATGAATTTAAAACTGCAAATCTTTAAGCCTAAATGCACTGTTCACAAGAAGACACATTGGCTTTTTTTGTGTGTATTTCAGCATTTAGGTCTTTAAGTTGGTTTTTGGGAGCACCTCTTAATGTGTAATTTCTTTGTCAGTCTCTGTGCTTTTACTCCCTCCAAGGTAAGATCTCTCTCAAACAATCAGGGTTGACAAACAACTATATATCCACAGAGAGAACAAGGAGTGATTGTGTGTGCCAGAAAGGAACACGAATTAAAAGAAGAAACAAGTGTGAGTAGTGGGGAGAACATGCACAAACTTCTGGAAGGCAGAACTCTTCCTCACCTTACCTAAATCAGCAAAGCCTCCTAGGCAGCCTTTACTACACAGTAGAGGACGGGAAGCTGCGCCAAATGCAGGTTATCAACTGTGGGGGCTGACTCAGAATACTCTGGTCAGCCCCCACAGTTGATAACCTGCATTTGGCTATATTTCCCAGTGAGTCTTTGGGTCATCCCAGCTACAGGGCATCACTATCCTAAATCTGAAATTTCATTGGCAGAAACACTGTTTTTGTACTTCCTAATTCCAAAGTGAATTATTTTCCTCCAATAGGCCACAACAGTGTCAAGTAATATTTCTAAGCTGCAGAAAACACAGGCTTCAGGCTATTCTCACATACAGTTAGAGTAATTTTCCAACAAAGCTAGATGAAAAATACCAGACAGACATAGTAGCAGACAAAATGTTATTCTATATAAAGACTGGTCTGTTGTTTAGAAACAAAACCTCCAGATACTATGTATTGTCTGTATGTATTAACTGCTCAATACCATCATTTTTCTCCATATAAGGTTTCCAACTAACTCCAATCTGTTACCAAATGACACACAAAGTAAAGCTACATGTTGGTCTTAATTTCCAACTACCTTTATGACCAAGACATTTGTCATTTCCCAGCTAAAGGAACAGACATTATACCATGTCGAGCTGGCTGTCCACTCCTTTTAGCTTAACTGCCACTGGCTCATTGTAATGGCTCAGTGTCCTACAGGTGTCATTGGACCCCATTACTGGAGACAGGCTTGATTGGCTATGCAAGACTTCTCGGCTCATTAGAGGCAATGGAACCGGTGAGATTCCCATTTCCACGGCTTTCCTCATTCGCATTTTGGCCGTAGAGTTCTCTGATGTGCCATGTTTGACTGGCAGGATGAAAGTGACAGGAAATTTCCAACGGATGAATTTCTGAATGACAATGCACTGCCCGTGATTGAACCGAGGAATTAAATGTTTGCCTTACGTGTGTGGGCAGTAGCTGTTGCCAACACATCCAAGGCTATTTAGCCAAAACATCATGATTATTATTCTATTTTTTATTTAATATACAGTTATCGATAGATACACATCTATAATTTGACTCTTGAAATGAATACCTCATGTCATGATAAAGTACTGTCTGTGTCTTTCACACAGCACTTTAACTTGCAGCCTTGAAACAGTAAGGTTTGGAAATATCAAATACATTATTAAATGGACATACGTACACACAGTCTAGTGGCATATTATTGCCTTTGTGAGAGCTAATAATCTGGTGGGATATTTCCGCTCAGTTCACCAAACCGGTGTGTGTCGTGTAACTCTGTGTAATGTGTTGCAATTTTCAATACCCCTGACCTTGTCTTTATTCATGTGGTTATAAAGATCTACCAAGCTTAATCCACTGTTCATACATACTAGACTATTAATGTACTGACTACACATACCCCCCTGGCACACGTACATACAGATACACCCTTCTCCCTCTATGTCTCTATTACTTAATTTGTTATATCCCAGAGGACTGTGATGTGTAATGAAGGATTTGAGAGCTTTCTTATTCTCAACACAATCTCCCCTGCACTCAGTGAAGCTTCTTTGGCTCAGTTTAAGAGGTTAAGACCCACCAGACCAGATACAAAGAGTATCTGCTAATCCCAATTATTGTTATGCTTCTTGAACTGACAACAATTGTTTGCTGAAAAAGGTTCAGTAAATTACAATGATATTTAAAATTAGATTATTCAAAGATTTCAGATCAAATGCATACTAACATTGAAATGGGTACAGTAAATATTATCTTCAAATGATTTAGTGGAGGAGGTTAAATGTTGGTCAGTAAGATTCAGGTATTTGAGAGGGTCACATTAATTAATAGAAGGGGTTTGCTGAGATTGTAATTATGACAGCCGAAATACATGCGGCACAGATATAGGCAGGGTGAAGGGTTTTTTACCTGCTACACAGACTCTGTCTTTGTAGCCTGTGGTTGTGTGTCAGCTTCACTGTGTGCATATTGAGTTAAGTGATAATGCAGTTGGTTATGCA
This sequence comes from Siniperca chuatsi, assembly GCF_020085105.1. Classification (NCBI taxonomy): domain Eukaryota; kingdom Metazoa; phylum Chordata; class Actinopteri; order Centrarchiformes; family Sinipercidae; genus Siniperca; species Siniperca chuatsi. The sequence continues at coordinate 5,682,893 of NC_058063.1, read as the reverse complement.
GTGTTTGGAAGTGTAGGCTATATTAACTGGTACTGAATTAATTAACAAGTGGACCCACTCTCACGCTGTGAGTCGTAGACAGTTTGTAACTAGAATGGTAACTTAGAAAAAGTAAAAAAAAATCAAGCTTCGCCAACAACAGCAAGTTTGATGAATTGACCTTATGTCTGTCATTGATTATCTGAAGTCTTTTACCATCTTAAAATGTAAAGGTTAAGTATGGATACATGAAGGTTAGAAGGATTATGTTCCTATACAAGCCATTCAATTTAAGACAATGAGATGGTGGCTATACAATGTTTTTTTTTATTTTTAGGGAGTAAAAAAGGCATGAATTTTGAATTACAATGATAAGGTATAATCACAATGTGCTCCTCATAATAAAGAGTACTATACACTGGACTTTAACATAGCTAACACATTCACTTACAGTGATCTTGATAAAACTATTGACAGTGTATATATATTTCAAATTTTGATACATTTCTTATATAGTGTGATTGAAGTTGCAAATGGAACATTATCTGTTGATAGTGCCATAATAATGTGCCATAGATCTACCAGTCCTACAAACGTTGATTCATTGTGCGAGTTCTTCTCATTGTTTTCAGATACAAGAACAGCCACTATATACAAAAATATAAATGTGCAAAATACAGCATTTGTGTGCTTCAGCAGGAGACATGGGACGAGGGTTGCTGGTGGTCGCAGGGGTAAACACACTAGTCTCTGCACTAGTCTCAGTGTACCCACCCATTTCAACTGAAAAACACGTTGAAAATAAAACGAAAACAACGGTTTTGTCTCCCTGCGCCAACATTAACACGATATCATTTTGTACGATCGATTTAGCCAACCCTTGCCTTACGAACACCATGATTCTACACCATTAGCTTAGCTTTAGCAGTTGACGTTCGCATGTAGTTAACATAGGGTAACAACAGCATGACATCAGTTAGCGTATAGCATTTAACAAGCATCATGTGTGCTGTATGTTTTTACCTTCAACCGACTGGTCATTCGTTTCTGCGTCTTCCACCATGGCTTCCAACAGTCTTTCATTGTTGCAGCTGTGCCAGAGAAGACCTGGCATTGGCCTGTGACCTAGCAGCGCACCCAGACGGTCAGACCACTTGCTGGTTAGCTGGTTGGAGCTCTACCAATCAGAAATGTTCAGTGCAGCAAGCCCCACTCCCAACGTTCCTGTACCTTTGGAAAGTAATACACCATGAGGAGGGACTTTTTGGGGGGTTATATAATGTTCCTAATGTTCCTCCAAAGGTTCCTAGTCCCTGGGGAAAGTTCCTGCGGTGGAAACGTGGCTTAAAACTTTTAATTATCAGAGAGGTGTTGTGGTGCTTCAGCTCGTCTTAAAGGGTTGCTGTAAGTTTTACAAGCCACCAGATGTTACTGTTCTGGCATTGTTTGAAGCTCCGAAGCTCCAAATCTTTTTCGGCACAAATAGCAAGTAAGCCCTAAAACTCCAGGAACCCAGGAAGCTCCTCCTCCAGATAAACCAAACTTAGGGCATAATCAATTAAGATAATCAAATAACATTTCAATGTGAAAACAATGATACTTTCTAATAATTAGTGTTACTGTCCTGACACATAAATATCAACAATACAAGTTGTATAGGGTACTCAAAAAAGGCTATACCCTGAAAATAACTAGGTCACAGAGACCTAGCTACACCACTTAGCAACACAACCCAGACTACAGATCTATTGTGCTTGCAGGATGGAATAAATAATAGACTGCAGGAACTAGAATATGCTTAGCCAGTGTGCAACCTAGGGCACGGGTTAGCACCGTGACATTCACATTTGAGAGCCTTGAAACAGCAAATGTTTTGGCATTTTTGCTTGAGAAAATACTTAAACAATTAATCAATTATCAAAAACGTTGCTAATTATTTTTCTGTTAATCAACTAATTGATTAATCGATTAAGCAGCTCTGCTCGCAAATACTGCAAAGATGGGATTATTTGTTGTCAAGACACAGGATGTGGAGAAAGACTGTGCTTTGTCAAGTGTTTTTTGATATTTCATAGAGAGACATTAAGGAAATAAATTACATAGCAAAACATGTCTTCGGCAGTTTTAACAATTAATATACTTAAAGAGTGGAATACATTTCATAGCTGTTTCATAGCTGACAGCTGAGTAGCCTCCATCTGTTTTTTCCCTGTTTTTCCAAATGCTCCCTAAAATGCTTTAAAACAGAAAGTGAAAGCATCATACAATATTAATGGTTGTATCTTCAAAAAGATTTGACTTGGCTGTGCTGTTATTATTTTATGAAGCATTGCTTGATTTATTGATAATGATTTTATATGCTTTTAAATATTAACTTTCTTGTGAAATATAGAAGCCTGCAATTGGAATAGGGGTTCAGTTCATTTTAATTGATGAACAAATGGGATCAGTTCGGTCAGAGGTGGTATGGCTTAGTCTCTTGAGCACTGCAGATGTCAACTAATGTCACATTGTCAGCAGTGGTCATGGGTGGGTAAGTGACACAAAAGAGGGGAAGGAGCACTTGTGTGCATGTAGAGGCCTAATGTGGGCCCTTATTCCCATCATTGTGACCTCACAACCTTACCTGGTCATTGCAACACACATACACACTGACACATCCTTATGTGTCACCTTTCTCTGGCGAGCACATAGGTTATTTACATCTATGGCCTTGGCTCTCCTTCACACACAATTAAAAAACTGTTTGGATGCACTCGTGTACCACATCGGCCATCTATCCTTCCCTTCTTCCCTCCCCCCAGTCCTTTTATTTTCCTCTCTTTTGCTCACTGGAGGGGAGCTTTTTCATTACGCGACAGATGACATCCTCCTTTTTGTGAAGGTCGCTGAGGAGAGGCTCACAGATGATTGTTGTCACCTGTCACCCCTTTTTTTCTTAGCATCGGCTTTCTCTGTGATGTGCTGATTGTGCCGACACCATACGAGCGATTGCAGAAGGCGACATTTGCTTCTGCCATGCCGATCATATTCTCCCAGAGTGCAAAGTGTTTAGCCAAGTCATTGTCAGAGTGCAAGTGGTGATTTGCAAAGGCCGTGTTCCTTAATGATGCTTTTCATGGGCTTAGTGTCATGTCCTGATGGCTTGGCTTCAACTGATTCATTTTAGTTCTGGCCATATGCTCCACCCTATTTCATATAGTTCATTATGGAGTTCAACACTCTGAATGCCACTATTCTCAATTAATCTGTGCATTATTTCTCAACCATCATCCAACCAAGCTGAATTTAGATGTCTCCCCTTAAAAGTCTCGTGTTAATCCCTCCAAACTCTTTTCACGGTTCCCATGCAATTTTCCTGTACTTCTCCTTTCCTCTCTTTTGTTGTTCCCTATTGTGAACTGCTGGTACACCCTCTCTTTTTGGCTTCATTTCTCTCCTCCTCTCTCTCCTCCACTCTGTCCTATGAGTTCCCAGAGGTGACAGGCAACGAATGAGGACACTCATTGTTACGCCAGCTAGAGCAAAGCCATGCATTTTTAATCTGCTCTGACACTATTCTCCATCTCTGTCTCGCTCATTCTTTCTTTGTTCTATCTCCCATGGCATCCTGTCCGCCAGCCACAGCTTGATTCACACCCAGCAGAGAAGCATTTCACCTGGGACCACAAACCTCAGTGGTCCTGCCTGTCCCTGATGCCTGCTGTGTGTGTGTATATATGTGTGTGTGTGTGTGTGTGTAGATGTGTGTGAACAACAGACACCTCTGCAGTGTAGTTGGGCTTCAGGGCTTCACAGCTTGTGACAGGTGGGGGGAGAATGGGAAGAGGGGAGGTGGTCTGAATCTACTGACCTTCAGCCATTAGCAAAAGGCTGCTCTCGTTGGCACTCACATTGCCACATAAAAAACATTTTGTCTTCTGTGGGTAAATGTCGATTCGTGAAACTAATAGGACTATTACTGAAGTCCTTTGGTTGCGAGCTGACAACAGTCTCTTGTGTAAGTAGATCAATAGATTCATCAATAAGACACTTGGCGGATATTTAGCATTGTTGATTGAGAAAATGAGAATCCCTTACAGAAACTGAATGCATCCGCTTTGCTGATCTTACACAGAGACATTGACAAAAGTTACAATTTTTAATTGAAGGATTTACACTCAGTCAACAGTTTACTAGGTATACGTATGTTAAAGTAATGCAATCAGATACAACAGCCCTCAATAAATTCTGCCTTCATGACATTTAGAATGTTCAGTTTTAGTAGAAACTGTTTTGGAAAGGTCTTGATTCCATTTTATGGTAATTTTGCCAGCTACCGTTATGGTGCTGTTGAATTATACCACATTATAGAAGTGTTTATAATATTTTGTCCATCCTATTTATATTACTAAGGGTAGACTAAATATGAGAAACACCACTCAGTATAACGCAATACAATTCAACAGCACTGCAAAACACAGCCTCCAAAATGTCCATAAATTTGAATCACCTCTCTAAAACAGTTTGAACAAAAAACTAATGTTAAAACCTTGATGAAGGTAGAATTTACAGCACGATTGTTGTATTAAACTGCATTCATTTTAGCTACCTTATAATCTGGCAGCTGAGTGTATGAATGGAAAAGCATCTGAACATGCACACATTTATAATAATTGATGGATTTATAACGCTACACTATACAAACATATGATATCATATGTATGCGACATTCACTGCCCCTAAATGTCGCACCAGCATCTCAGACCAAAGCAAATGGGACTCAGCAGACTCCATTGAATAAAACAACAATAGTGGAAGCAGTCTTTGCACTGCACATGTGTCGGCGTTTTTGTGTACCTGCCAGAAGCCTCGCCAGAGGCTTCGTCTTAAACCATCATAATTGACATTTTATTGAGTTTTTAAGCCAAGTTTACGCTACACTGTTTTCCTTGCCATTGTTTTAACTATATGTTTTAACTTGGTAAAAGTTTTCAGTCATCTGACGTATGGATCTTAAGTGATTTTAAGCTGGCTATCAACTCGACGTGGTTTACCGTACTGCCTCCACTGCTGCTAGCTCAGCTAGGTTTGTTTTTAGCCCGGCGGCTAGGCTAGCGGGTCGGTTTTAGGATTTTAAGCTCTTTAGCACTTTTAGGGACTTTACTGTGGATTTTAAGCTTTGAGCACTCTCATGGACTAAGTGCAAGCCTGATGGCTGAGTGTGGATCTTGTCTCAAAGCTGAAGAAAACTATCGCCTGTCCAGAAGCCGAGCTCAGAGAAAAAGACAAGCTCATCCTGGAGTTCTCCACTGTCGCCTCAGCCCAGGCAAAACACCTTGCAGTCCTCAGCTCCTCTGGCTGCGGCATCCGGAATGCGACCATCCCTTCTCACTCCCCTGACTGCTCAACTGCAGCACTGGACAATGATCCGACTCTTCCGTGGCTCGGCTCCATCATCACTGCCGCCCCGGAGCATGAAGCCATTTCAGCTAAGCCTGAAGATCCGTGGCTCCCCATGGGTGCAAAACCAAAAGCAATTGCCATTTCTACTCCTGCCGAGCCCCAGTGGATGCTTCCGTTGGCGCTTGGGCGGAGACGAGGTCCCGGAAATGGACGAGGTTTGTCCGGAGCTCACCCCCCTCCTCCTCCTGGGGGGAGTCTCCCCGCTCCCCCCTGTAAGGGCGTGCGACATTTTGTGTTGTATGGTTGTGTGTGTGCGCGTGCGTGCGTGACCCTTCGCGACCACTGCGCGTAACTAATCGAGCCGGCGGGCTACGGTCAATCATTTCCAATAATCACTATAAATTTTATTAGTAATATGTCTCATTGTGTCTGTAGGGACCCTTCCTGTCCTTTGTGGTTTACATAAGCCCCACCCGACACTTTTCTTTGTGTTTTTTTTTTTTTTGCGGCGGTGGCGGTTCCACCGAGCAACGATATAAGAATATGGGTCTCTCTGACCCAGCGACAGGGCGAGAGGGCAGAGCGGCGTCTGTTCCGCCGAGGATATATGGGATATACGAAGGGGTCTCTCTGACCTGCGAGCGTGACTGTTGGTAGCGTTTATTTTATCGGATTGGATCTGTTATGGGTCTCCCTGACCCCGCGGGCCTCTTACAAAAGGAAAAGGAAAGGAAAAGGAAAAGGAAAGGAAAGAGGAACGAGGGGGTCTGTGCGTGGGCGGAGCGGTGTCAGTCCACGCGGCGGAGAGTCTCTCCGGTGTTTGAAAGATTGGGTCTGTCTGACCCTCCGCCTGAGGGCAGAGGGGCTTTGCGTTGCTAACTCAGTCTCGCGGGTCTCCCTGACCCGGCGGACCGAGTGAGGGCGGCGTGCGTGACTGTTGGTAGCGTTTGTTGTATCGGTGTCCCTCTGACCAACGTACACAGGCGGAGCGGCTTTGGTCCGCGGGGTGGTTGTGGTGTGTGTCCCCGGTCTCGTGCACGCACATGCACAGGTGCTGTAAGCCCAATCTTTTTGCAACAGGGCCTGTTTGCTACTTACTCATTCTGTGGTGATAGAGGGCGCGTCACCGAGGTTTTGCATAACGGTAATGCTATTGCTATTGGTATTGCTGTTGGTATAGCTGTTGGTATTGCTGTTGGTATTGCTAGTGCTTGTGCTAGTGCTAGTGCAAAAAACAATCACCGGGGTCCTTGTGACCCGCCCGAAGCCGTGGGAGGGTTAACCAGGACCAAGAGGTACGATCACATCACACCTGTTTTAGCCTCTTTACATTGGCTCCCTGTTTGTTTTAGGATTGATTTTAAAATCTTATTGATTACTTTTAAGGCTCTCCATGGCCTGGCTCCAGACTTTAGACCTTGTAATCCCTTATGAACCTTCACTTACTTTGAGATCTTCAGGCAGGGGTCTTCTGTCTGTTCCTGAGTCCAGGATGAAAACTAAGGGGGACAGAGCTTTTGCCATCAAGGCCCCAAGGCTCTGGAACAACTTGCCAAAAGAAATTAGGTTGTCTGAGTCAGTGTCTTCTTTTAAGTCTCTTCTCAAAACACATTTTTATTGGAAAGCAAATCCTAATCCTTTACCTGAACTGGCTGTTTATTTTATTGCTTTTGTGTATTTTATTTCTTTATATTTCATCATACACCGTGGTATTTTATTTCTCTTGTTGTGAAGCACTGAAGTACTTTGTTTTGATAAGTGTTCTATAAATAAAGTTTTATTCATTATTATTATTTTAATTTTACCTTGCAGAGCATTGTAAAACACTTCATTCAAACTGGACAGAAACAAAATTAAACTCACCAAACCATCTTTGTTAGTCTTTCCACTGTTCTAACAATCATCAACTCTGTTTGGTTGAAATAAATCCTTTATTCACCGAGTTAGCCGCAAAACGTTGTGCAATGGCTGCAGCATAATCCTTGGAGACAAATGCGCCCCTAAGAGTACGTCCACTAAAATTGCTTGTTTTTGCCACTGACAGCCTCAGATTGTTATTCTAAGTGTCTAACAACATTATGGAAAGGATCCCAACAGAGATAGACCTTTTTGTTAAAGAGTAAGATCCTTTTTGTTTAACAAGAAACAGCCGTTATATCGCTCTCGCTTCCCACCAGACTCAACTGATAAAAACAATAATTTTACCTCACTGATCATCTTAAAACACACTTCATTCAAACAAAACCAAAATAAAACTCACTAAAACCGTCTTTGTTAGCCTTTCCACTGCTCCAACATATAACCAACACTGATTTGGTTGAAATAAATCCTTTATTCACCGCGTTACATGAGAAAAGAACCAGCCATTATATCACTCCTTTCAAAGCCAACAGTCTCACAGGGAGGGACTCACATGCACTAACATGCATGCGTGGTCGGACCGGCTAGCAAAACAAAGAACAGAGAAGCTCGGATGACAACACACAAGAGGGGAGTGTGATGTCATTCTCTGCTCAGGACACCGTTACTGCAATATATCTTTGCATAGCAAATAGTTGTTTGCTGCTATATTAATGTTCAAAATATTGTTTACAGAATCTTTAAGCAATATCTAAATATGACCCATTGTCAGAAGTTGCAGGATGTGACCAGCTCAACCAAAAAGTCCTCCCCCTCCTTTTAATAAAATAAGAAAAATAGAACTATAGAAAAAGAAAAAAATATTTCAATTCAAACAAAACCTCAAATAACAGCCTCAAAAGTTACTATATATGTTAATAAACGCCTCTCAGACACAGTCTCAACAAAATCTGAACATCAACAACCAACAGTAAGCTTCATATGAAGATAATTTATTTTAGCAGTATCGTGTTGGTTTAAACCACACAGTGTTTCCATTATACTGTCCTCATGTGTGCTCACACAAACACAAAATACACACTGTTCTACATGAGTAGATGGATGTAACTAATTGGTAGCAAACAAGCCTATTTTTAGCCCCACCCACGCACTGGGCAGCTAACAATTTATTTATAATGTTGATCACTTAATGTGTAACCAGATTTATTAATGCAATGACATGCCTCTTCTTGCGCCATGTTTTTTTTTTCTAGTTTATTGACATGGTTCTCTCATGTGTGTGGATGCCATAATGAAAGTCATTACTCTCCTGCTCTGTACTCCATTCTAATAAGGCATTAGTATGCTCTTAGTGGCGCCATTGGTATTGAACTCTCTCTCTCTCTCCTTCAGAACAGACTAACTGCTGCTGGGTCTCTCCGTCATTCTCCCCATTTTCCCCTCCCGATGTCACCTCACCTCTTTTCCTCACCGATCTCCTTGTCGCTTCCTCTATCCCTGCCCCTGCCTTCGCTCCCTGCTGTTCTCTCTCCTCGTGCTTGAAGACGGTGAATTAGCTCCAGCCTTCAACAGGGATCTGCCTGTAATGAAGCCTTTGTGTTTGTACTCTGAGCCGGCGCCGTTTCGAAATTGAATTGGATGTTCTCTCCCCGCTCGGTTCCTCTTACCTTCCAGCTCCCAACATGGCACGGGCTTTCTCTATTATCTCCCGCATTCCTTGCCACAGTGCTCTACATTGTGTGCCTCAATACACGGGCATGTTTTTTGAACGCATGCAAACGCTCCCAGGCGCACGTCCAAGTCCCCTCACCTGGTTGCATAATATGCTACACACATATACAGTAGCAGCATGCCGCTTTGTGTAGTATAAGTGCTTGGAGATGTGCACTTGGTCAGATATACATATTCCCATTTTCATCGAATAGACAGCCCCCCTTGCCATCTCTTGCAGTAATGCTTTATTTAGGCACCCAGAGCTCCTCGTACACTTGTACTTGCACACTCTCCAGAGTACTTCTCTTTCTTCTTCCCTATACTGCCACTGCCATCAGTGGTTATCACTCAAGCTAGGTTATTGTTGCTGTTGTTGCCCAACGTGTGAGTCTCTGTTTCAAGTCTTCCTGACCTTGCCTCATTCTTCACACGTGGCCTCCCTGCCGTCAGAGAAACCATCAACATAGATCTGCGATCACCAAATCCTGCCTGTGTAGCAGGGGGCCTTTTTGTGTCCCCTCGCCACGCTTAGACTCTTACCAATATCCAATATAGTCTCACTCGCTTCCTCTTCGTCTGCTCCTGCCTCTCTCTCCCCCTCCCCTCCCATATTTCCTACTGCATTTCCTACTTTCCTCCTGGTAAATGTTTAGAATGAAAGGGAGAGCTTGTTTCTGTTCACTGATGCCCCGGTTGGCTCATCGCCTTTCTTCCACTTTTGTTGTTGTGGTTTACCCATGGTTATTGGGCGCTTAAGAAGGTAAACACACTAGGAGGCCTGACAGGAACATGACAGAGTACAGGAGTGGGGTTTTATTTATGGAGACTGAAAAAGAAATACATGAAATAGCAGGTGGAGTGTGATGAATGATATATGATGGAATGCATTCATATTCAAAGAGGGACGAGGAGTAGACCGAGGGCCCTATACTACACCAGAGGGTGCACTTAGGACTACGAACAACTCAGGTTGCTGATTAATGGTACACGTTAAAACCGAATAACACTCGACATGCAGACCCTTTGCATGGGCCACAGGCTGAGAACTGTAGCCACTGCAGACCCAACGTGTGACAGCCACAGTCCAATTTTCAGTTTAGTTTTCAGTTTTTAATCCTTTGTTTTTCTGACATGGAGCAACTTGACAAAAATCCATTGGCATCTATGACAGTGACACTAGATAAGGATTATTGAACAAAGATGCAAACATGACATTTTGACTCACTGTTTGATTTAGCAGAAAAAGAAGGAGAGATAGAAAATGGGAGGTTAGAGGGGAAATGAATAGAGGCCAGGCCTTTTCTTTTATGTCTGGAAACATATCAGCATTTTTATTTACTCTAGAGCTTTTAATGACTGATTTATTTATTTATTTATAACACTTCATCTATATTTGCCTTGTCAAATTATATCTATCTGTATCCACCAGTACCAGAAATGACAGCAAAACAGAGCCTGGTAAACTATACGCAAGAGCCTCACAAATATTTCCCTTTGAACCTAATGAGACATCCCACTGGCACCTAGCTTTTTTGACACTCACACTGTTACTACTCTAGGTTCATGGTGGGAGAGCTGGGCTTCCGTTTACATGCTTAGAGTGTACAGCATCATTATGGAATAACTCATTACTGCTGCATTATTGCTAGTTTAGTGCTGGTGGATGGGCACAGTGTGTGCTGGCTGTAGTTCACTCAGCCATATGGCAGGGGTGATTACCCCAGTGGTGTCTGGCTTTAACTTTTACAGGTGGCTCTGTGGGGTAAACATATCACTGAGAGGACGTTGTTTTTACTGTTTGTAATAATCGTCGATTTGGTGTGAATGTGAATGTACTCATAAAGATTTATAAGCCTTTATTTGTGTTATCCTTTTAAGTTGGAACATTGTTTCACTGGCTCCCTTTTATTGTAGCCTGGTTATGTTTTTAATGAAAGCGATGCAGTTTGTAAACCTTGCTGAAGGGCAGAGATTTATCCAAAGCTGGTGTGCTTCTTTTTTCACTTTTTTGTTACCCATTTATCGAGGCAAACATGCACACACAATTTGTTGAATGAAATTGTTGGTTGCATATTATTTCCTATATCACTATTTATGTTCTATTTTTCTTTATTAATACATTTTCAGTTAAACTGACCCAATTTACCATGGGAATCATAAAAAAAGTTTCATCTTATCTCATAGCTGCACTCATGCAAACACACACACACACAAACCCTGTCATGTTCATGATGGCTACTCTCAAAATATATTTGACTGCAGAATGCTGATTATCTACTTAGTAATATGATCTCACTTGGGTTGTTGTTGTGTGTGTGTTTTTTAATGCTTCCTTTCCCAACATACTTCAACACATGATTATACTGTTTCCTTGGAGTACAATGACTCTACTCTACTCTCTACTACATTTTGGTTCACCTTTTTTACATTATTCTAGTGTTCAGATTCATTAATTCCCTGTCCCAGATGTTGGAGAGCAGACTGGAGAGATAAGAAGTAAATTGAAGTTAACATATCTGAATCTCTTTAAATAATCCACATGGCATTCTTTCTATAGATTCTTGACTGGTTATTGGGATGCCTGGCTGTGAAAGGAGTGGTGAAATTACATGCAGCCACAGTGCATTGGTGATAATAAGGAACAGAATGAGATAATCTATAGCCAGACAAGAGGAGATACAAGAATTTTTTTGCAGGAAGTTATTCAGAGGCATTATCTTTGTATGTGTGTGTGTGTGACAGAGGGATAAAGTATGTGTTAGTGTGTGTGTAGGTGTCTGCTGCATGGCCTCAGAGATTAAAGGTTCCTCCAGTGAGTAGTCGATGGGTTTAGACTGAGGATTGGGTATGGTCAGGACAAGGAGGAAAGGCTATAGTTAATGTGAAACACACATGTAGGCAAGCATACAGCACTCACAATTGTCCCAATTACCAATGCACTGCACAAAACAAACGGCAGTCTCTGTTATGATGCCAAATCAATAGGTGAGCATATCGACTTCATCTCAAGATAACGTGATCATCAGCATCTTACATTACTAAACAAACACACCTGAAACAACATCTACACCTCCTATACGGGCAGATTTTACAAGGTCATAGTCAGTGCATTTTGTATTGATCAGCTGAACCGCTGTCTTTTAGCTTTTTCACTTGGTTTCGGTAGTAAATCCTGAAGCACTGAGTGGTTTCAATTGGCCTCAAAGGCAACCGGTGTAATATTATTTTATTCCAGGGGTCATAATTCATCCTTCTCTGCAATATCCCCACTGAGGCTGTTGGGAGGAGGATGCAGTTTGTTTTGCGAGTTCAGGTTGGATGCTCAAAGAACTCATTGTAACTCAAAGCATTTTTTGGGCGCTTTTTCAGAAAGAGAGTGAGCATTAGCAGTGCTTACATAATGTGATCCTTTAATTTCAACTGCCCCCCCCCCAATCCAGCCTGTGTCTCCTCTCCTCTCTGTTCTGCCTATCCTACCAAGCCCAGGGGCTTTCATATATGTGCATATTCGACCCCCGTTTTCAAAGCTCCGTGTGTGTGTGTGTGTGTGTGTGTGTCTGTCTGTGTCTATATGTGTATGTGCACACACAAAGCTGTGTCACCTCATATCTTTTCAAACCAAATTCTTGCCACTTTTTTGTTCTGACTCACAAAGCGACACCGCATGCCTGTGCATGTTCCTGCTCCCTCAGATTTAGAGCTGAACTAAAGGAGACCTGAATCAATGTTTTCAGAGCAGCGTCAGTTCCATTTTTCATCAGTTATTCTTAGTTCTTTCCTTCTTTCCTCCTCAAAAGAGGAAAGAGAACTGGAGAGAGACAGACTTGATACTGCGGACTACGTGCGAGAGGAGCTGGGTGAGAGGTCTTCTGTAAGACACTGGTTTCAACCATATTGCCCAGATCAATATGCCACCATAGGAAGAGCACTGAGTGAATTGAGTGGCCAATAATGAGCTCAGCAAGTCTACAAGGTCTGTGAAATTAAACACATTGCTCACCTGCTGCAGATAACAGTGGGCCTTGACTCTTAGTAATCATATCGGCACCCTAACATCAATGGAAATCGCTAAGCTGGAACGTTGAGTACAGTAGAATATCCAGTACCCAGTTTATTGCTTCTGTCGGTCCCCAGGTCTCCAGCGTGCTTCTGTTTCTTTTGATTCCTCTGAAATGTTTGTAACAATACAACCCTCCATCAGCCTTAGCTCGGATATTGAAATGTCAATTGCATTTACAAATCTGTAGTTGCTGTGACATCCTCTCAAAGTTTAGGGTTATGTATCTTCCTCCCACTGAGTTTATGAACGATGAAGTCTAAAAGCTAATAAACATTAAAGTCGTTGGTAATAATTGTATGTTTCCTTTGAATAAGATTTGTCGCTAATGGTAGTTTTATAATATAGCTCCAGACAGCCGATAGAATCTTAACCAACTAAATGTATTAAACTTTCCAACTTATCCCCTCCTTGACACCTGCTTACCTGAATTGAACATTTTGGTATTCTAACACTGCTGGGTAAAATGTATCTGCATTCTCTGTATGAAAGGACATTTCAGATCCTTTTAAACTTCCATTATAGTGGTGGGTGTCAAAAATCACAAGGCCTATTTAGTCTCTGTGTTTTAATTGTGGGCCTTGTTTAATTACAGGCCTTTCCCACAGCTTTCAGCCTTCTATTTTCAGTTCTAGTGACCAGCCTTTTTCACTCAAAAAAAAAAAAAGTCCTCTGTAAGACAGGTGCAAATGGCAACTCAGGGAAGTTGGGAGGTTGGCTTCTTAAAATATAGGGCAGCCTCCCTAATAAGGTGCAAATATCTGGCCTGTGGCATGAGCGAAGCAAATTGCTTTTTGACAGTATATTTAAGATGGTAATCGACTGTCATTTACCAGATCCAATTCGCACCAAATTGCTACGTGTGCCTCGGTGTCCCTCCCTCTCCTGTTCTATCTCACTTCCTTTTCTTTCTATCTGCTGTCCCTCTCATTTTTCCTGTCTGATTCTTCCATAATTCATTGGTGGCAAGAAGGCAAAGCAATCCCCCCCAGCCTCACACACACACACACACACACACACACACATACACACCACTTCACAAAGCACAGTAATGCACATACAGTAATAGATGAAATTCAGTATTATATTCATAAATTCAGCACTGGCTCTGGACTTAAGGGGAATGTTATTTGACAGAGTGGTGGCTTCTGTATCTCAGTTTTACAAAACAACACGAACAAGCAGCAACATGAAGGTGCACAATACACACTAGGTAGATTTGTGTAGCTGTATGCACAACCATAAAGTATGTGTGTGTCCAGGCATTTAAACCAGTAATATTGATGAATTTGAAAACATACGTTAAAACTGCTTATATCAAATAGTTAAAACTGCTTTTTTTTATATATAAAAAAGTGGAGGTTTAATTACCCAGGTGTATTCACATCTTTTTCTCCCTGAAATTGTTAATCCCTCATCTCACCAACTAATTGCTGGTGGGCTCATGAAAAAATAATAGCAGTGCCTGTGTTCCTTCAAGGTGCTCACTGTACTCGCTGCCCTCTTATAGGTTGGCTGGTTGCTGCTGAAATGTTTCTTGTCACTGGCCACTCAGGAACCAGAAATGGCCTCTAATTGCACCTGCCATTGCCCCAATTAACATGCAAGAAAGATGGGATGGCTGAAAATATATATAGCTGCTAATGGCCCCTTTTTTTTGTTGGTGCAATTTTCTAGAGGCAATCTCAAGTTGTAGCATAATTGTTGCCTTTGAAATGCAAACACATGTTTTTTTTACAAGCTAATCTTAACCACAGTACTGCTTGTAAACTTAACTTTTAGCTGATCTTTTCACATGTAACAAAAGACACTATTTTTCACATGACGTTTTGTGGAGGAGAATGGAATATTCACAACATGTGAATATTCCATTAAATTTGTGCTCTTTTCTAAGCTCTGAAGGGACAGATATGTTTGCATGCGTTTATGTTACACCGGTAGCTTGTCAACAAATGTTATCTTGTTTTTTGGGGGATCCTGAATATTTAACAAACAATCTATTCAAACTGAGGCTTTATAGATCAACTATCTTTCTTTAATAAATCAATTCTCACTTCTCTTTCCCATTTGCAGCGCAATAAAATGCATCCTTAGATTAACTGAGGTTTGACATTTCACAGAGTTGTCTCTTTTGGCCTTTTGTGAGGCCCAGCGTACAACGAGTGACTGCTGCTGAATGGGTGTCCTTTTTCCACCCTCTAGTTGACAATAGCTATAGAAAAGGCCTGGTGGCTATATTGACAGTGCAGTGTTTTCTTCCTAAAATAGACACAATACCTTTGTCAAATGCACACTATCAGTTCTCTCCCCACACTGAGGCGCCGACAGGTCTTTGTTTCTTACCAAGATGGTTCTCTCTCTTCTGATGGGGAGAAGATGAAGGAAGGAGGGAGGAAAATAGTGTGTATATGTATGTTTGTGTGAAGGGGTAGGAGCGGGAAGATCCGCAGTTCTCCCTTTATTCTGTCTCTCCTCTTCTCGCTCTCTCAAGCCTTACTTTCTCTTTTCTATTGCCTTCCAACCCTCTCTGTCTTTCCTACATCCTGTCTCACTCTATCACTTCCTCCCTCCTCTCTCTCTGTCCCTCTCTTTCTCTCTTTTATTCCAGATAAGGCCAGTAAAGCTGCAGGCTGCTGGGCTGGTTAATTGGAACTGGAGAGTCTCGAGGCCTGGCCAGTGAGCCTTGTGCTTCCTACCAAAACATCTCCAGGCACCAAGACAGATACATGCATGCTGCTGGGTACACACACACACACACACACACACTTAATCGCCCACATTCCCACAAGCCCCCAGCAAACATTTTACATTTCACACATGCAAAGCAACTTAGAACGGGTGAACAGGTAGGGGTTCAGTATCTTAAGGACTTAAGGAAAGAGGAGGAAAACAGCACTTACATATATCTAAACCTCTATACTGTAAGCACACTGTAGACGCCCAGAGTTGCCTTTGATTGCACGCTCACATGCATCGCCTTTGGCACTGATTGGTGCATCTATACATACACATGTATCTTACACAAACACAGAAACAATAATTTACCTCTATTGAAATTACAAGTATTGAAAGCACAGCCATTTTCACCCTCTATGTTCCACTGGCATACACTGATATCTGGGACCACTATCAACCCCACACAAGAGTGATAAAATGACAGAGCTTAACCCGGGGCGCAAACAAAATGGTAATTCATTCTGCTTTAGCATGCACTGCAAGTTGGATTCATTTGGATTTACACTTTCAACGCTGGCCGCACCTGTAGTCCACAAGCTCTTATGCTTCTAAAAGGTTAGAAGTAGGTGAACCAAAGTGGGATGGTAATGGATGGCTGGATAAACCAAGAGAGGGACTTAAAGAGAGAGGGTGTGTGAGGAGGGAGAGGTTTGATGGGAAATGAGAGGCATTATGAGGAGGTTAGAGTCAAACAGGGAGGAAAAAGGAGGATGGAAGGACAAGTGAAAGAGACATTTAGAGCTTGGATGAGCAGGCAGCCATACACTAATGTTACAGTATGTGTCCAAAAACTCTCAGTATTTCTCTCCCTCTGTCTCACAACACGATTGGTACATTACACTACAGCATGACGAGGCTGACTGACGCAAATCTAATGGCGCTGTAGTGTGGAGGAGGATGTGCGTGTGAGTGTATGTGTTGCTGCATGATTGTGTCTCAAGGAGCACCGCAGGCTAAGTGTCACTCATGTCCTCGTTCTGTTTTTTTTCTTCATTTATGTCCCTCATGCTCGGTCTCTCTCCCTCCCCTCCCTTCTGCTCTCTCCCTTTGTCGGCCATTTTGTTGGTTTGATTAGGCATGTAATAATGTCTTTATGAGTGACTTAGAGGTCTGCTTCTCCTCGCCTCTGCTGTCACTGGCCTACATGATGCAGCATGTGTGGCTCTGTGTGCCTTCATGTGTCCATTCCTGTCATTTATGTGTCTTGGTGGGTTTTTTTGTGTGTGTGTGTGTGAGGCTGTCTGTCAGCACTGCCATCCACTGAGGCAAGTCCACTGTGTCTTGTGTCTGTAATTGATCTCTTGACTAGCCAGACTAGACTAGCTGAAAACAACCTCTCCCACACAGTCTCCCCTTAAAAAGTCATTATTTCTAGCCAGTGGTTATTGATTGACTTGATAAAGTTGACGTTTCGGTGACCTGTTACTGCAGAGTCTAAGGCAAGCTGCAGAATATACAGTATGTGGTTAAGAGAGGTTATCTTTCACTACATCTCTTTTATACAGTTCCCAAACTCACCCTGTATGACTGCCTTCTATTTTCACCCTCACAACATTTCAGCTTGCAGAGCAATTTCATTTACTCCCCATGATTCACCCTGTCAAGGTGCCAAGGCAAAAGGAGCAACAAAGAGTCCCGCTAAAGTCATTATTAATCTGGCTGTTACAGAGCTAACAGCAAGGCTAAAGCCCTTGATCTGTTTCATTAGCATCTCCTCATCAGAGCTAAATGCCGTTAGCACTAACAGCTAGAGCTAGTCACTAGCGGCTTACAGCTGACGAGGCTGATCAAAGGCAGTAGTCTGATGTAGAATAAAGGCCCGCTCACCTCTGTGTTAGCTCACGTGGTCCACATGACTGGAGGACTGTGTCGTGGAGCTCGGCTTTCGCAATACTGATTAGTTCATTTTTTTTGCACCCAGCTTTAAGGTGCTCTGTCTCCTTCATTTCGTCTTTGAAATGCTGTTTTGTACAGTCTTTGTAATCTAATCCATGAGTCATAAATATGTCTCTTCATCCTAGAGCTGCATTCCAGTGATGTCAGACAGTCTTGTCAGTCAAATTCTGGCTTTCTAATAGGAAGGATGCACTACAACAGCCTTCAAGAATGAAACTCATATACAATATCTCAACCCGTAAATCTGACATCATATCAACATGGTGGTACGGACCGTAAACAACAACATTCCCGATTCATAAAATATGTAAATCTTATTTTTGCAGTTCATGACCTAATATCAAATTACCTGTCAGTAACTGGCCCATACATTTACTTTTAAATAGTAAAATTGCACTTAGTTATTTTTTAGCCAATTAGCTAGCTGATGTCAAGCCTTTTTCCCTAGGACACGTAGGAACTGGTTTGGCAAAAGAAAGAAAACGTTGCTGTCTTTTGTATTTGATCCATGGTTTTGCTAAGAATTACTGCTGAAACACACAAAGGTTTTATTTATTTCCCCTCCTCAACCTACCTTCATCTTCGATATTCAAAATGCCTTGGCACCAGCCTTGTCTTCCCATGTTTCTCTTTGCTACTCCGTCTCCCACCACTTTTTAATCCTTGTTCTTCATCTTGACCAGGAATATTGAAAGTGGCTCAGCATGCCTCTCTGGTTAATTAGAGCACAGCAGCGGCAGCAGCAGCCTCATGCTGACGGATGGTACACAGCTGAGCTTCTCACAGGCCAGGATTAATGGCTCCTGCGTGACAAGGATATGGTGTGTGTGTATGTGTGCGTCTACTTGTTTGCATGTGGAAATTGTGTGTTAAATGCATATACTTCAGTGTATTTGTGCATAGGAAAACTATTTGCATGTGTAAATATTTGCGTGAGCTGCACCTCTATTATCCTTTGTCTAGATTATTGTACTGTATAAATACTTCATACGCTACAGTCATTTTTTATTGCGCTTGTAAAATGTTTCAGTGTCATATTTACAATTCTAAACAAGGTATCGCCCCTTAGGAGCAAAAAAAGAAAAATGCACAACACTGAACTCTGTGTAGCACTGGTGGGCAGTGAAGTATTTAAACCAGACTTCAGCTGATTGTCTGTAAGCTGAATGTTTGCGTAAGAAGGAAGATGAAAGCTTGGCACAGCTTCACACAACAGGTGTAGTCTGGTCTGTGGGGAATCTGAAGACCCTGGGCCAAGGCGGAACTCTGCAAGAGATGGATTAAACACCAAAACACACATTTTTGCCAAGGCATACTGCACAATGTCTGCACACACACTGACAAGCAAGCATTATCACATTATCACACAAGCAAGCATTATCACATTTATAAGATTGACAATCATACTAAAGACCAAATACTATATGTTTTACAAATGTTTGCATTTACTCTAGAATGTGAACCATATACAGTATCATAGCAGTTGACAGTTGCTTAAAAGAGAAACATTAATAAAGTGAAAATACAAAAACAACCACACCAACATACGTATGTTGGTTGTTGTATGTGCCTTTGAGATTTGATTGAATTTGGGCATGTCCTTAAGCACCAATCAAATTATCTAGATTTCTTTCCGTTACTGTCTTGTTGTTGCCGTGCTAATGATGGCTTAGCTAAGCTGCTGTGGGCATTAAAATCATGACAACTCACTCAAATCAATGATTTAACATTCACTTGTCATGGCAGTTATTGAGTACTTCCAATCGGAGCATTCAGATAAATAAGTACAGATAATTGTGTGCCACAGAAATAAAAAATGCAAACTCTGAGGTATTTTTTGTTGATGTCAAAGATTCGAAAACGTTCAATCTTTGTCACAAGGGAGGGAATAAAAATAATAAATAGGACAGTTTCCACTGCAATGTAGATGTAGCCAAAGACTCTTAAAGAGTTGGAGCAGAGTTTCTGTCAAGATTGTGCCAACATTCCCCATGGGATGATGTGAGAGGAAATGAGTTGGTGGTGGCTCACATGACCACGCAGTTATCCTGAGGGTTGCAGAGCTTCTCTTGGATAAGAAGTCGGGTCAGGGTGTATGAGGCTGGGTACAGAATGCTCTTTCAGTCAAGTTGCCCAGCTCTGCTGCAGCTCAGCCAAGCAGTGTGGGCGAGAGAGCTATCCTTTTTGTTGAGGAAAGAATTGAGGCAGATGGATGTCACACTAGCAGTTTGGGAAATAAATGGCAAATGTGTTATTTTTGGATTGAAACTGGACGGAAGCTGGATCATACATGACTACAACAGTGACAAAAATCATAATCCCAAATGCAGGCATAAATATAGACACAAACTTGCACTGAGTATACACCAGATGAACACTGCACTGTCACACAAGGACAGTTGCTTTGCCGAATGCAGACAGCTGCACATGCAACTAGAATCAATCACAACCACACACACTCACACACACACACACACACACACACAGCAAAACCCTCTGAGCTCTAGTTATTTCGTTATGTTTCCTCAGTGTCCTTGGGATTTAATAGTACCATCAGGCTAGCCCGCCAATAACCCCTAATAACTAGCAACACAATGCATGGAGGATACATAGAAACTCAACATAGTTAACCTTCATAAACACAGCGCTGTGAAAAGAGCAGGAAATGCTGATTCTGTCTGTAGCGGTAGAGAGTCCCCAACCAGACAGAAATAACTCAATGAATATTAATTTTGGCCAGGGAATATTCCAAATCTATTTATCCATAAGGGACACAGATGTCGTTAAAAGAATGGCTGATTAAACAAGCGTAAGCTCTCAAATTGTTCACAAAATGAAGTTATTTTGGTCTCAGTGTGTTCAGGGGTTTTATTGTGTTTTTGTTGATGTTCATTCATAATGACAATTAAAATAATGTCATGATCTGTGGGCAGCAGGCTGTTTGCTCATTATGTAGTATATGCCTGCATATTAGTGGTAAGTTTGTTTCAGTATAATTAGGTGTACATTTATTCCTGCCTATATACATTTACAGTACAATGTATCTATCCAGACGCGTATCTGAGCATGCCTCTTGTCTCTGAACCGGACATATATGTCTTCTCACAACTGCTATGTTAATGAATCCTCTGAATTATGCCTGTTAATTAACAGTAGCATACATATGTATGCCAGTGTGTGTTCAAAGAAGAGAAGAATGTGTGCAAAGATGCAAATTGGGCTGTCACTCAGAGACCAAAATAAACCAGGCCCAGTTTTATCACTCCTAAAGATGTTCCTGCAGCATATTATAAGACCGTGTCTCATATTTAACAACAATCTGACATACAGTAAGTCATGTGTTCTTTGTCTGAGATGTGTACACAAGATTGTAGGAATCATGAAGCATAACACATAGGACTCTAGCCCTCCTGTTTCTGTCAGAAACTCAGGAAGCCATACATTCATCACAGATAGCAGATCACATCTCCAGCTGAAATTTAGGAGGTAGCTAGTAGCAGTAGCAGCAGATAAGCTACCTGTACCTGTACCTTGTACCAGTTGAAATGCATTACCACAGATACACTCTGCTGAAAGCTGCCATTGTACCTAATCACCACCAATGTGCTGATATCCACCAAAGTGAGAACACTAATTAGTTTTTGACACTGTAGGATTACAAATTTAGTTATTTATCATCAAAACCTTTCCACAGTTAAGACTAAAAAAAATTATCATATATGTTACATATATACATACAGTATTTCAATTTGTTGTAATGGTCAAGGTGGCTGGGTTAAGTGCCATTTCAAGATCAAGCAGCAAACAATGACAATTTCATCCTTTTGTTACAACTGTGAAATCACTTAAAATATTATTCGCTATGAGGCCATCATATGTGTGTTCATATATGTAGTGATCAACAGTTGTGACATAAGCTGACATTTTTAAAAATGTCAGATCCTGTGGATATTAGTAACCTTTTTTGTGTGTCTTTTTGTATTTTTGGAATGATGCAATGCTCATTTTTGCTGTCAGTTGCCGAAGCAAATTTTCTACCAACCTATACTTGAATGCCAAGCATGATGTGCTGTGCTTCCCATGTTGAAAATGCAAACTCACTAGTTCCATCTGAAGCCAGCATTACCAATATGAACATCACTCAGAGAAAAGTAGCTATAATATTATTTGTCTTCCTCTCGCTTCTGTTTCTCACAGCTCTCTATCCTCTCTGTCCTCTCTCATCTTTCTCCATCGACGCTAAGCCTCACCCCTCTGAGATCATGATTATGTAGCCTTTCTTTCTCTCTCTCTCTCTCTCTGTATTTCTACCACTCTCCCTCCCTCCCCTGCTTGTATGCTAGCGTCATCGGTCTTGTCACTTTGAAGCCAGGCAGGATAGCACAAGGGAGCATGAACAGGAGTGAGCCTAGCTTTAATTGTAGACTGTGATGGAAATTAGATTGCAGTCAAGAAATAATGGCTAGGGATTAGGCCGAGCCCCAGGGTCAAGATCGGCTATTCAGATAGCTATTGACTCTGCAGCACTCCACTCTGAATTGCACATGATTTAATGATGTATGTGTTTGCATATGCATGTCCATAGTGTGTGTGTGCGCGCCACAGTGGAAGGGTGTGATTTATCAAATATACTTTTGCTGATTGGCCAGAAAGTGTGTATGGATGACAGCTCTCTTCACTGCATATTAACCATTATGTTAAGGTTCAGTACATTGCTTGACATATTCATTGACATGACTGAAAGGGACCAGATGAAATAAGACAAGCCCCTCTGGGAAGTATGGAGCCATACAAAACTCAAAAAAAGTTTATTTATTGCTTGGCTCTAGACAAACTTTTTTATGGAAGTGTCAGCTTTCAACTGAAAAGAGCATTGGGATTTTTATATATAGTACATGGTGTCTAAAATGGCGAAAGCAAACTACAGGCAAAGCAGATGAAAGATAAAATATATTAAATAGCATGTAAAAAAAATTGCTGATTAGCTTAGAATGGGTCACGTTTTTACATACATGAAATGCACTGAAACATGTTTGCATGTAATTTATAGTTGTTTTTTGTGTGTGTTTCTTCCAGATCCCCACCTGCCACCATGATGATGGAACCCATACCTGCATAAAGGGTTTACACTGAAACCATGAATGCATCGTATGCTCCAGCAGACACCAGCAAGCTCTGATACCTGTCTCCTCTACAGCTCCCTCACTCTTTTTTTTTCATTTTCTTCTGCTTGCACTCCCCTTAAAGAAAGATCACAATCAGATAACTCTTCCCCCAAGCTTTTGGCAACAACTCAAATTTCCTGGAAATTGCCATGAGATCTGGATTCTAGAGACGAAGATTCTATTTTCGGTCCAGGATAGACCAAGAAGCTTTTGAAGAAACGGCTGTGTTGAAATTATCGTACCCCCCTCTTTTACTCTCCTGTTATTCCTAATTCCTTTCCTCTAAGTCCCAGAGGCACCAACTGATGGAGAAACGAAGGAGAGAGTCAGGATAAGGACAAGAATTAGAGCTTCAGAGAGAAGAGGAAAAAAACTGCTGATTCGTCTGGAAAATTGGAGTAGGGCCCCTGTGAGGATCACTTTACCCAATGAGCTTTGTATCCCAGTTCAGTGATATATAATAATTGTTCTTTACATTTGAAATCTCTTAGCCACAGCAAAGCTAGGCCTTACCTCTTACCTCTCGGTTCATTAGACCTATAAGGCATCAAGTAGAGAAGGGGGAACTTGGGAACTTTGAGCATGACAAGGGGGTTAAGATTCCTGTGTTGGCCCCTGTGGCCTCTGGCCCTGTTCAGCCTGCTCACTACAGTAAAGATGCTGGAATTCGGTGGGGCGCCCGGCCAGTGGGCACGCTACGGACGCTGGGAAGCTGGATCAGTGGGAGAGCTGAGCTTTAGTCTCAAGACCAACATCAGCAAAGCCTTGGTACTCTACCTGGATGATGGCGGCAACTGTGACTTCTTGGAGCTCCTTATCGCTGGAGGGCGCCTCCAGCTGCGCTTTGCCATCCACTGTGCCGAGCCGGCCACTTTGCACATGGAGACACAGGTGAATGATGACCGCTGGCACATGGTCTTGCTCACCCGCAACTTCCGTGAGACCCTCCTGATGGTCGATGGTGAGACAAAAGTGGCTGAGGTCAAGTCCAAGAGGAAGGAGATGGCAGTGGTCAGTGACCTGTTTGTGGGCGGGATCCCACCTGATGTGCGCCTCTCTGCACTGACGTCTAGCACAGTGAAGTACGAGCCACCTTTCCAGGGTTTGATCTCCAATCTGAAGGTGGGGGAGATGCCTCCTTCTCTGTTAAATAGCCATGGCATTCAGAGCGACCTGGAGTACCTCTGCACCAAACAGAACCCGTGCTTCAATGGAGGGCTTTGCTCTATTCAGTATGGAGAAGTTCACTGTGACTGCACCCACACCCGCTTCAAGGGGAAGTACTGCAAGGAAGGTAAGGAATCATTGTACCTACTCTACCCTGATTTCATTGCATTGTTCCTGTGTAGTACTCATGGCTAGCAGGGTATGCTCCCTCTTGGCATGGTAAAGCTAACATAAATATGTTGTAGGTAAAGATATCCCCTATTTGCTTGGTTATTAAAAATCTGTATTACGTCATGTGATGTTGGAGATTTGGCCCTTACGTTTGGGGGTTTTTGGTTGCTTTGTAGCAATTCAGTCTTGTAAGGGGCCAGAGAGGTTCTGCATAGTAATGCTAGCTGTACAGTGCTGATGTGTAAAAATTATATTAAAATAGTCTCTCTTTGACCTTTTCTAAGTCTCTTGCAGAGAAGTCACAAGTGACTCATTTCTTTGGTGTGAGGCAGTAGTATGTCTGTTTTGTAGTAAGGTTTAATAGTTGAGGTGTAGACCTGGTAGGGGCTAAGAGGAAGGAGGGTGAGGTGCTTTCTGAAAAGGCTACTTACAGTCTTCTATTGTCTTTGTTTTTAAGACGTTTCTTTGCTTGAAAGATTGAGATGAGCACTTTCTTAGGGATTATGTGACTCATACATGAGTTTTAGACATGGCACAAGTGCTACTTTCAATGTGGCTGGGATTTTTTTTAAAACGATACTTAACAGCAAAGGTGCTGAATATGTGAACAGAATCTTTCAATGCAAAGTCAGACATTATAGGTCTGCTTTTCAACTAGCTTTCTTTCTTTCTGTTATTTTTCTGTTTTCTCTTTCTTCTTTTTTCATTCTCTCTGTCTTCTTTATTTCTTTCCAAGCCTATTGTCTCTGGCATACACCCTGCTCTTGCCTTCATTTGCTCTTGGGATGTGCTCCTGTGCTGACAGCTCATGTCAAACTCTGTTCTGTTTTACACCTCTGGCTCCCTCTTTCACTGACACAACCCATTTTCATATCTATGGTTTTCCCCTCTCCTTCACGTTCATCCATCTCTCTGCTTCTCTTCGTCCCGCAGTATTTCCTTCACCCGCCTCTTACCTTCTCCTCTCAAGGCTATCGGTGCTTTCCATCTCTCTTCACCTGCCTCCCCTTCTCTGTCTCTCCCGAATTCACTCCCTTACTCCACTTATCTCTCTTTTACCTTTACCCGCTGTCAGCACTTCCTACTCCTGCCTCTCCTCCTTCCACACTTATCTACCTCCTCTCTTTCTTTCAAACTGACTGCATCTCCACACCTTGCTTGTGAATTCTCTCATTTCCTATGTAGCCATCAGAAATTTCTTGCTCTGTCTTGATAATTTGTAAAGGGGGAAAAGCCCTTCATCCTACATTATCTCCAGTTTTTGCTGTTATAATATGTACTATTAATATTGCATCGCAATCTCCATAATAATCAATAGGCTCAGTAGATCCGACCTTTTCCTCTATGATGAAATGACTTAAAATTTCTGAATCTTCAAATGGTAGATAACTACTTTGCCAGCAGTTAGGTGCCAGTTGTTTGAAGTCTTGCATTTTTGTGGCACTCACAGATAAGCTTTGACAGCAATGAAAAACCCAAACTAAATATTTTGTTCAATTTTTTGTTCTATTGCTTTTGATAGATCTGAAGAAATTACAATAAAATCAACATGCAGCCATGATTCAGATCAAAGCCTTTGAGTTCTTTTGATATAGAAAGTCTAGAACAGTCTTTAACAGCTCCAGAAGTTGTATTGTAAAAGCAGAACCCTTACTTCTTGTGTGAGTTATTGCTGTTTAGAGACCCTATAGCGCAACACATGATGTCACTGCTGGACAGCCATATAGGTCTGTCTCTTTCTTGCTGTCTCTCTCTCATTTTTCTGCTCTGTGTCAGATTGCTGTGTGATTGCTGGAAGCAGATACTGCTGCCTGGCTCTTGGCTAAATTGAGAGAAGAATACCAATGCAGTGCTACAGTGACTGCAGGAAACATTTGTCCTTTTGAAATGGAGAGAGTAAGATAGAGGGTGAGAATGGAGATGGAGGTAAGGAGGAGAGAAACAAAGCATGAGGAAATCTGGGAGAGAGCAATGGCTGATCAACAGTGAGAAATGAAGATGAGAGCAAGAATGAGAAAGACAACATCATGAAGATATTCATTTGCTCAGTGTTCATTTATTTTCAGAGATGTTCTTTGGTTTGAGGATCGTTAATTGGGTCATTATGGCTGACTGCCAGTGCAGCTGTGTATTTATTCCTTTTATCTAACACGTGGGTGGGAATGTAAAGGTCTCTCCATCTCTCTCTCTCATGTTAAGACACTTTAGATGTCTGTACTAGCAAATCCATGTATCGCTGTATTAGGTCTGTGGTGAAGGGGCCGTGTCAAAGGAAAGCTTATTTTAAAGGGCTGCTGCCTGCTAACTTCAGAGAGGAAGAACACATCATTTCATGGGAACATTTTTAATGATGAGATGTGGCACTTGCAATATATTCATGTGTCTGGTTCTAGATGATTCATGATGTGCTACTTGATCATTTAAGCATTTAGATGATGCTCTTCTTCCCAGAGATTTACAATCAGTAAAATAAGCTTGAATTCCTAGACCACTTAAACTACAAACAACCAACAATATGTAGTGCAAAGATCTCAGCGAAAGTACTGTACATTGTTTTCATGGCAATGCAAATGTTATTTTACAGTGGGTCCTCAAGTCACACACAAGAGTGAAAAACAAAAAAGTGTAGGTTCACCCATGTAACACATTTTCCCACTTACTGCTAGGTATCTATCAATGCAGATAGTTTTGGTTTTATGTACCCAGATTTTGAGATATCGGTCTATGAAATTTCTGCTTCCATCCCAATACAATGGCAGTAGGGGCAGGTGATATGAAATCTGTCTATTGGCAGAGATTTTGTCAAACTGCATTAGCTATCACTGTTAATACTTCTGGTTGAATGAGGCTATTGTGGTCAGTATTGGATTTTATTTTTATTTTTGCATCAATGTCATGAAATTTCTTGATTTGCCATGTATTCAGTTCAGTGGAATAGACAGACATTTATGTCTGGTTAAAAATGCTGCAGAAATGTAATGAAAAATCAAATGCAAATTTCAAACCAAAACGTGGTTTAAGAACTAGTACTAAGGAAATTAGTCCCAGGTCAAAAGTACATGGAATTATCTTTCCAAAGAGAGATATTTCAGGATGTAGCAGTTACTGGTAGTTCTGTTGAATTTAGGGATGTAATGATGATAATGATGATTGTGGCAATATTTGTCTGAAATTGATCCATCAATTCAAACATGAACATGCATCCAGTATGGCTGCCACTCAGAGCAGCAGCTCATTAGCAGAGAAACTGTTTATGTGAAAATATTCCAAAACAGCCTTTTCACATGTGGGTGGAAAAAAAGCACCAGGATGTGAATCACCAAAACAATAGCTAATGGGCTATTGCAGAAAAAAAAACAAAAAAAACAGACGTGTTTCATGGAGACCAGATAATTTATACAAGATAAGTAAAAGGTACCCGTCCTTCAAAGAAAGGGCTTTTAAGAGAGAAAAGAGGCTGAATGTTAATATGTGCATCTAGTTTGATAGTATGCTGTGTAATATCGTGTTGTTGAGTTTTGATATGTTATTCAGCGTAATTTTAACGACAAAACAAGGACAAAAATTTACACCTTTTGAATCAGTGTAATGTATCGCCAATCGTAGCGACATTAAATGCTGACAGCCAAAATTGACTTCGTATAAAACCTATTCTAATTAGCAACTTGTAGACTGTGATCCAGTATGTTGAAAAGCTTCTGAAAAGCATTTAGACATTGAAGTTATCCCCTGAACCAAAAATTACAAGCAAAGAACCCTTTAAAAACCACTGTGTAATGATAAGTTATGTTAAAAACAGCAGGGTAAACAAACTATATTATTATATCTCAGAGATGGATGACAAAGACTTATGTTGGCTATAACAATGAAGTTTAGGTTGAAAAAATAGTTTGTAATGGTCAACATATAAAGACATACAGCATATCTCAAGAACAAGATCGACATTATTAACAGTTAGTTGGACAAGACACTGAGAGAGAGTGTAGTGATCAGAGAAATTGTTGGTTTTCTCCACCGCCCTCTTTACTGATAGCTGCTGTATGCTCATGAATACAAGGCTTTGGAAGTGGCAGGCTTTGATGTACACATTAGAGCATACCAGAGAATGGAGTTTGACACAAAGAAGTTGCTTTCAAGTCTGCCTGAAGCAGAGATGGAAAGGAAAAGAGCCAAACTCCAACCATGTGATCTTAACCACATTGTTTTGCATAAATCTTCTCAAAAGTTGCACATTCAACAACCACACTTTGACACAATGTAGTGCAGTTTGGACAAATGATAAAAATAGAAGCTAGTAGTCACAAAGGTTCAATTTACTACACAATTTTGTCTTCCAGACTTTTGAAATCCTTTG